>NC_142165.1:105722236-106922236 GCF_029865625.1 Vigna umbellata
AAAAAAAACTAATAGCATTAAAATTATTATTAATAAATAAATATTTAAAAAATAATGTCTAAATATTGATTTCTACATTATCGAAACATTTAGTTTATATTTTGGGATATTTAAATCCCTACTCAAAATAATTTAATTATAATTGTTTAAGAAAAATTAGTTAATATTAATATATAAATAAATTAAGTAAATTTATTCCAAAAAATAAAAAAAATCAATGTAATTAATTGTTAATTGATTAAGAATCCGCTTGTATACATTACAGTAAATATTAGTATGAGAGTAAATCATAATTATTAGAAGTATTAGTAAATAATAACATTTAATTTAAAGATCAAATTTCAGTTAATATAACAAATTTATAATTAATATAAAATATTTAAGAATAATTATGATTAAAATATTTTTAGAAGGTTTATATAGTATTTTAAAATATATAAATATTAATTAAATTAAAAACTTTAAATAACGATGATGATTTTAGCTGGAGATACCATTGATGTTTGTAGACTCACACTTTTAAATATACTAATTATATTATTAGTTTGACTATTTAAAGTAAATAATTATATCTGAAAAATGTTATAATATATACAAATGGATTATCTTTTAAGATACATTTATTTTCTAATTTTATCTTTTAAATATTTTTTAAAATTAAAACAACTATTCATTAATTTTATTCTTTAAAAAACTGTTTCTTTAAATTCAATCATCATTTTCAATTTAATTGTATTTTTAAGTTTAAATATTTTTTAATTATAAAATTATCCTCAAAATAAATAAAAATTATAAAAATTATTTACAATCAATTTTGTAATGATAATGGTTTTATTGTTTTTTTTATTAAAATATAATAATAATAATTATTATTATTATTATTGTGTGATATCACTGGTAATAAATAATGAAAGAATGGTAAATGAATATAATTTAATATATAAAAGTAGATAACTTTAGGTTTAACCACTGTATCTGACAATAAAGTTTTTCACACAACACAACAAATTTAACTAGTATTAATAATTTATTTTACGCGTAAAAGATGATAATAAATATCATAATTTAAATTAAAAAAATTAATGTATTTTATTTTTAATTGACTAAATAAATTTTATGTAGATATACAATTTTATAAATTTTGTTTAAATAAGAATAGTATATAATCATATGCATCTAACTTCGTTGTTTAAGTTTAACTTGAAAGATAACTAGAACAGAAAAGTGAAGAAAGTCTAAAATTTGTAAGTATCACAAATAAATAAATAAAGCAAAAGAAAAAGAATTTTACAGTTTTAACTTTTTGGGCAAAACTAAAATCATTTGTGGGAAATTATAAGCAAGAAATATTTATTTTAATAAATTAGGTATTATTAATATTTATAATTTTTAATTATTAATAATAAAATAGTAAATAAACAACTTTTAATTATATTAATATAAAAATTACTCTCTTACATCAATCAAATAATCTACAAATTTTTCACATATTTTCTTTTGTTTTAAAAAAATAATCATGATATAAAAAGTAAATTATATAAAAAAATTATATTTTCTAAATTACTTTTAATTATATTAATATAAAAAATTATTCTCTTACATCAATCAAATAATCTACAAATTTTTCACCTATTTTCTTTTGTTTTAAAAAAAAATTCATGATATCAAAAGTAAAATATTTTTGTATATATTCAAGATTAATACAGAAAACTAAACCTACATTAAAATGAATCAGTTTAAACAGTTTCCATTAAAAAGGATTTTAATCAGTGTTCTGAGATATTCAAAGGCAAAAGTTAATATTTGAGATTTAAAGTTACCCTGTGAATGTGTCTGCAAGCAACAGACATGTGTGTATGTATTTGGTATGTATTTGATTTAACATTGAATTCTATCCATATAATGGACTGGAAGTTAAATGAAGCATAAAAAACACGTGCTTGTTATAAAAAAGGGCATGAGAAAATGGCGCAGTTGGGGGCAGTGTGGGACCACCACATCAAATGGAATCAATTAGAGCCTCTTCTTCCTCTTGTAATGTTTTCAAGAACAACAATTAAGCATCATCCTTTGAAAATCCACCCCACTTGCTCCTGAACCATTCATTACAACACATCACAAGTTGTTTTTTTCAACCATGGCTGGTGTGAACACCCTGCCAGAAGAAAGGTGGAACCTTTTTCCTTCTTCTGCTATGGAGATTGCTCTTGACAGTGTTGATGGAAGGGGTGAGAACATGGAGGTCCACAACACCATAACTGATGATGCCTCTGTGCATTTCTCTGCTACCAGGTGTGTCACTCTCTTTACTGTAGAACATGTTTGTTCCTCTATTTCTATGTATAGTATTATATTCCTGCACACGGATTTATGTTTTCTTTATTTGATACTTCATTTCTTGTGTTCCCTTTTTTGCCCCCTTCTCCATGTGCAATCAATCACCCCACTGGGGGACACCTTGTTTGGTTCATGATTTCAAATTTCTGGGGATTCTGAACTCTGTGTGAGTGAGATCAAGACCCATCTATTATGGGGAGTTAGATCATGAAAAGAAGATTTTGGACTAATTTGGATGAACCTTTTCATATGTATTTATCTAAGAAAATAATAGTTAAAATGAATATTTTTTTATAAATTAAAATTAATTTATGTGTCTCACACCTTGGAGAATTTAGAAAAAAATACTTTTCAAAAAGCTTGAAATATATGCATAGTTGATTTGAACATTCTATAAAAAGTTCATGTATTTTTTCTTCTTATTTTCTTTCTGTACAAGTATTTACTACTTGTTGAAAGGTTGATCTGAACAAAGTATCTGATTAGGACAGGAGTTATAGATTAGACTTGTTTAAGCTTACATTCTAATTGATGGTTAGGAGTATGTCTATTCTGAACCT
Source organism: Vigna umbellata (assembly GCF_029865625.1). Classification (NCBI taxonomy): domain Eukaryota; kingdom Viridiplantae; phylum Streptophyta; class Magnoliopsida; order Fabales; family Fabaceae; genus Vigna; species Vigna umbellata. The sequence continues at coordinate 105,725,134 of NC_142165.1, forward strand.
AAAAAACATCAGCTTCTGAGATGGAAATCGGTCCAAAAAAGAAGCAGATTTTGGGGATATACTATAGTGTGTTTGTTGGTTTTTAGTCATTACCTCAGGTTTTCTTTGTTTATTTTAAAGAAAAGCTTCTGTGCATTTGTTCACCTAGATAAAGGGTACACCCTCAGGGGATAAGCCTATCTCAGAGGGAAGAAAATGCAAAACTTTTCTGAGTTTTGAACCTTTGAGTTTACACTTCTTATTTAATCAAGTATTGAATGCAGAGTTTAGAAAATATACTAAAGCTACGAAGTCTAAAGCATGCATGATTGTTGAGAAAACGGTGCTGCATAGTACAATACAATCTCTATCAATGTGAAAGTTTTGGATAATTTTTATGGTATGTGGTTTCACCCCTTCCCTCTTAGGCCAGTGGCAGTGCCATCATCTGGACCGATCAAAGTGATTCCAAATCCAACCAAGTTCACCATCCTCTATAAGGGGAATATGTGTGTTTATGAAGGAATTCCCGCAGAAAAGGTAATTCCTTGTGAAAGATGATGAAATGGCTGTTATGATTTTGGTACAACTCACATTTATTCATTAACAGGTGCGTGAAATAATGTTGATTGCTTCTGTCTCTGCTAAGTCTGCTGAAATGAAGAGAGGGGTCCCTTGGACTTCACTCATTTCAAAAAGTCCTTCTTCTCTACTGGGAAACTCTACTGATTCAGCAAAGAAGAGTTCCATTCAAAGGCTGCAAGATGGTAGCTCTCTTGTTATTACTCTACTAGATTTAGATGATTGATCGATCATCAAAAAAATTTCTTGTATGGAATTAATTCTGTGTTCACTTTTCATATGTTAATCCACTAATATTATAAGTCTTTTCTGGCCTTTGTTTGATGCCCCTCTTCAGAATTTCCTCTTGCACGCAGACAATCACTTCAAAGGTTTCTTGAGAAGCGAAGAAACAGGTACTAACAATGTATCATGTTAGTGCTGTCTCTAATCAGTTCAAAACTTTATTGAAACTTAGAATCATGTTATTCAGGAATCATACCAACATAGTTATATGATTTGGAATGTCTGTGTGAGACAGTGTTAGCATTTTTGATGATATTACATATGCTGTTTCTGGTATTGACTTTGTTTCTGTTTCCTGAATAAAGGTTGGCTAACAAAGCACCTTACGCCTCAAGTAAAAACATGGCTGACAACATAGAGAACAACTTCTTCTCTGAAATGTCACATTTTGGTTCTTTGAACTATCAGAAGAGGAATTTCAGCTCAGTGTTGTCGCCTCTTTAAGGCAACATGTGTTGGTTCTGCTCTATGGAAGTAGAAACTAATATAACTATGTTACTTTCTCGAGACCATATTCTGTGCTTGATTACCGAATTTTAATCTATCAAGTATGACTTGAAAAGTTGGATCAGTTTGGTTATAATGCCTAGCTAGAAAATGTTCATTATGCGAAGAAAACCTGCATTTTAAATGTCACTGGTGGACCTTATAATGTGTGTAGACAATTGTTATCGGTTATGTTGTAACATCATTTATTGCTTCCTTCGTATTTTTTTGCCGTTCTACCATATACAATTTTATTTTATCTTTTCAGTATAGACCAAGAAAACAAAACAAAACAAACTGTCGGTTTTCGTGTGGATTTTCATCAATAGATGTATAATTTTAGTGTTTAAATGGTTATTCAAAAAGAAAGAAAGAAAAAACATGTTTCAACAAAATAATTACAGCACTTATTTATCGATAAAGCATTCATAGCATCTTCTTGCCCTGGACAAGTTTCATGTTTGAGTTTTAACCTCTGTGATTGTTTTTTTTTTTTTTTATAATTTGAAGACTATTATATACCCTTTTCAATGACATTCAAAATATTTGTCATGGATAATTTTAAGGATAGATACGCTTTTCAAGATATGGGTTTATTTAGTTTTCTGTTTTAAAAAATAAAACTAATATTGTTGTACGATATACATGTATTATAATTCACATGTTGAATTATTATATTTAAAATTAATTTTATTAATGAGTTAATTTTTTCTATTTTGTTATATTTAAAGTTTTTTTTTTCAAAACAAGTAAAATCATCTCTTGACCTGTCATAAGTTTCGCGTTGAACTTAAAAAGTATAGTGCATTTAGAATATAAATTTATTAGTTAACCCGTCAATCTAAGTCAGATCACTTGTTCTGATATTTTTTTTTCTATATACATAATTTTACCCGTTAACTTATTTATATAATAATAAATTAAAATATAAATTATACTAGTTAAAATTAAATTGAGCCAAAATAAAAATTGTAATAAATCCACCGATAGTAAATTGAAAATATCCATAGTAAATATACAAAACAGCGTAATGGATCCAGCGATAAAAGTTGGAAGACTTAGGTGAATACAATATAATGAAAAACGGAGAAGATAATTTTCAGAATTTATGACTCACCCAACTAATTTAATTGTTTTGAGAAAATGATTTCGTAACCCAATTTCTTGGACTTATTAAGCTTTTAGAAAAGTAAATAAAAAATAAAAATTGAGGTGTCCTGTTTGACAATAAATTGTTTAATTGCATAATATAGTTGATGGTCCCATAATGAAGCAGCATTGATACCTAGTCAATAATCTCATCCCTTTTTCCACAAACTATTGTGTCTTCTCAAGTTTGGAAAGGCTTATCATGCACATGCTTTTCGCCTCAAAATATCTAACATTCTCTCACTTCGCTGGACACGTGGATTCAATTGCTTACGTTTTTCACTAAGGAATTTCCTGTTTTCATTATTTCAAATAAGATAAGTGGCACCACACTTCTTAACATTTATCATTAGGAATTCAAATGAGATTATTAACGACGGTTCGGATGGGGTCGGGTATAGATAGTGTCTATTCGCAATCTGATCAGACAAAAAAAATTCATCCGCTATTCATACGGATACCCGTTTAAAAATTATTTATGAGTATTTTAAAACCTGTGGATACCCGTGGATATTCGCAGATACGCGTAAATATTTAAAAAAATATATTTTAATAAATTATTAAAATAAAATTTAAATAGAATTACAAAAAATATATAAAATATAATATAAATTAAATTAAATATAAATTTAAATTCAATTTTAATTAAATTTAATCTTGTAAAATATAAATTAATATTAATTTTGATTAAATTTAACTTAATAAAATATAAATTAAATTTTTATTTTTATTTTTTGCGGGTAGCAGGTATCCACGGATAGTATAATACCCGCACCCAGTCCGTTTATAAGCGAGTATTAAAATATCCGCTATCCGCGAGTTGCGGGTAGTAAATATCCGCGGGTATCAACTATCCGTCGCGGATTTTATCCGCACGGATATCCACGGGCGCAGATTTTTTTGTCATCCACTACTTCAAAATATTAAATAATACATACAAAAACTTATAAGTTTTTTTTTTAAGTTTGGATTGAAAGTATAATCACTCTTTCTTATATGAATTTGATTCAAATTTTATTATTATTGAACCTTTCGTAAATTTGATTTCAAAATAAAATCCATTATTGGTATTGACTTTGTACGCTCGTATTCTTTAGCCCAATTCTTTTTAAAATAATGATTACGTCTATTTATTATAAAAAAAAAGGTTAGATTATGTTTGTTCGAAAAGCCCCTTTTAGTAAAAAAAGGAAGTTCTAACCATAAACAAGCTCGTTGGACATGTCAAGCCGAATCATTTAACTAGAGTTACCTATAACATTTTTGCATTTTCACACACCACATTACACTCTTTCGAATCCTATCACCATGGGATCATAAGTCTATTATGATCTTAGCTACATCACTTAACAGTATCTAAAAAACAACATATTTAATACTGAAAACAATTTATTCACAAAAACATAGATAGTCAAACGTATGAGCATTTTGTACTTCATACAAAAAATCATATGCAGTCATAAATGTTTCTCAAATTAAGAAGCATGCACAATAATAGACCTTATCAAACCTTATAAAAAATCGGTTGAAAAGAAGTTAAAGATAAATATGTAATATTTAAAAAAAAAAGAACAAATAGTCGTGCACGATATTGGACAAAAAAAATTGAAACTCATCAAATAATATAAAAAGGAATGAACAGAATAAACCCTATATAAGTTATGTGATCAATGTTTGAATCATTCTTTTCCCTTCCTAAAATTCAGATGCAAATCCTAACCGACTGTTCCTTATAGAAGTATCATCCTTTGAATGTGCAACGCCAACAGCTACAATGCAATACAAATGCGAAGGATGGACCCAAGCAATTGAACAATCTATTACTTTTATTAGAATACTTTTTATGCAGTGCCCCAATGAGAGCTTCAAATATTACCACAGTCTAAGAGTTCGCAGATGTTGTTACACCAACTTATAGAGATAAGCATAGCATCTTATTGTAATAAATTATTGCTCTCGGATGCCTTTTATTTCTCTTAATACAACACAAAGGGCAAGAATCCAAGATTATAAACCTGTACAGAGTTCACATATACAGGAATAAAGAACCATGGCCCAAGAGTATTTTGGAAGGAATACACAATTCAAAAGACAGTATATCAATTTACAATTCCATGGTACAATTACAGCCCACAATAGGAATAGCAATTCGGGAGCACTCAGAGAATGATGGCAACATTGTTCCTGTAGATCAAGAACCAAAATTGGACGGAAAATAAAAATGAGAAATAGATAAATGGCATAACTTTTGAATAATTTCAGAGTACAAAATGTGACATTTTCTTTCCTCCCCTCTCCCCTTTTCTTATTTTTCTGAGGAGGGGGGATATCTTTTCGTATTATTTCCTTTCAAGGATGGTATTTCAGTTCTAGGACTTACATTTTGGGATGAAGGTACTGTTCCACTGTGAGTGGTTTTGGACCACCGAACCAATCAATTAGAAATATATTTTCAATATCTAATTTGAAGATTTGAAAGTTGTGATCCTTCGGCCAGCCTGCCAACAACATGAAAAACATAGTTCAGAATCATTTTTTATCAACCATGGTGTATATATATAACAAGGAGAAAGGGGGGCATTCAAATTTAGTAACCAGTCACATAAAAACAGAAAGAATGAATGCTGCTAATTCCTTGATTTTACCTTTCATCTCTGGATGCTTGGAGAACAAGGCTTTTCTAGCAAATTCGGCTTCCTTGGAATTTTGATCAATCAATTTCAGCTGAAACACAAAGAAAGAGTAATTATCAACTTCCTAAGGCCTACTAGTGATTAGAGAAAACTTGAGAGTAGTTTCTTTAAGATCGTTCAAGTTACGTAGATATTGGTACAAACATCTATGGCAATGAATAAATTGTATAAACTACGTTACAAATACAATGAGTATAGAGATAAATGTATTTTTCATAATCTTCTAACTTAAGCATTAAAAGAAGGCAGTGTTTGAAACAAATAAAGTAAGACTACATTTAACTTCACAAACCAAACCATTTTAACGAAACTTAAGTGTTTTACGTTGACTGATTTGTATGCTGGTGATGCGTATTGAGAACAAATTCATGTACAATAAGTACCGATACTGGATATGTACACCCAGTGTGGATACACTAACCATCTAGGAGTACCCATATATCATAGATTAAAATGGATAGTTTTAACAAAAACATTCTTATCACCCAAAGAATGCTTTTGACTTTTTGTAAGAATTCGCGATCCTGGGGTTTGAAATACTCAAGTGTTGGAGAGTTGGAAATGCTTCCAACACCAACACCAACACTCTAGTAATCATATGGCGAGTCAAACACTGCTCACTAGGTGCCCAACAAAAAAAATAAGATTGGTGTTGAACATGGAAAATAGCAAAAGTTTAGAGAAATTAAAAGAAAAATCCAGAGGAAAAACATCAAGTTCACACATCCAAATTATCATATTGGATATAATTCAATTCCTCACACACCTTTCCAGTTAGAGAAATTTTTGAGCAAGTAGGGTTCATTGGATCTTTCTTGAGACAGGTCCCAAGAGGGTATTCACTGACTGTGAATGAAGCTTTATCATTTTGCAGTGCATTTCTTGCTGTTGGGTCCAGACTTGTCAAGTAAAAGTAAGGGATTCCGGTGCCTGCACCGGGGAGTCCATCACTATACGACACTACATTTCTGCACATACATAACATAACTTTTCAGCATTCAAAATTAACAAATTCCAGTACATAATGTAGAAGGCACCAGAAACTCTCAGCAGAAATTTTTAGCAGAGTAAATAAACGAATAAGAAGGATGGACAATAAACGCTTACCCAAAGGGAGCACCACCTAAATCAGATGAGATAGTGCTGAAAAAAAAAGGGGGAAAAGGAAACTGTTTGAATTTCATAAGCAGATAAATAAGTGAAAGCGAAGTGGTAAAAAAATCCAATAACTTAAACATGCAAGTTCAGAATTGGAATGGAAGAGATGAAGAGAGAAAGAGAGTACTTCAGGACTCCCCAGAAATTGAGAGAGACGAGCCAACGAGCAGTGGCAGCGGCATCATTTGGGTCGGGTTTTGACGGGATCGACAGTAATCGGCCTTTGGATTGAGAGACCCACATCGACAACCACATCAAACATACCAAACCCTTCATTCCCATCAAATTCAATTTGAAACACAACATGTTGTGTTTTTCCCTGAATCCTTGCCAGTTGCTATTTATCGTTCAAATTGTCTCTTGGAGCATCTGGAGACAGACTATGTATACAATGAAAGGATAAAGAATCCTTTGAATAAAATAAAGACATATATTTATTTTTTTATTAGATATAATTAATAATTTATTTATTCAATTCAATATTTTTTAAAGGAAGGACACATTCAAATTTTTTACCTTCATTGATTATTAGGTTAAATAACATAAAAATATTTACAACATTCGTCATTGACATGCATTGACAACAAATTTCATATGCAATTTAAACTTAAACAATAAGGAGTTAATATATATTAGATAAAGCTTATCATGATAACAAAAAGTCAATTAATCTAATTTTTATTGAGACATAATTATATGGTTATATAATTTTGTTAATATGTATTAAAAAATAATCTTAATTAGAACATAAAACATAAATAAAAGTGAAAAGAGAGGATTAAAATGGAAAAAATAATATAAAAATTATGATTAATATTTTTTTAATTAAAAAGTGCTTTCTTAGATAATAAACATATGAAAAATAATTTTTAATAATTGCTAAGATGCGTCAAGCATTACACATTAGAAAAACCGATTAATTATCATCCACATATTTATTAATCATTAATTTCTATAGAAACATTAATTAATCATTAACTATTATCCATGCATTAATTAATGAGTGGGGATATACTCACTTTCAATTTTAACTTTTCATGTTGTTTTACATTAACAACCACCATTAATAGCTGTATTTTATACTATTATATAGATTATTGTCCTATTTTCCAATTTTGTATTAGGTATCCGTTTTAATTTTTTTAATTTAAATGTATTTTTATTTGATCTGTTTTTAAATTTAATTATTTTTAAAAGTAAAATAAGTTTTTATAAGGAAAAAATTACCTAGAAAATAAATAAAAATTATCTACAATAAAATTGTAAAAATCATTTATATTTATTTTTATAATTATAATAATAATAATTTTATTATTTTCATCATAAAAAAAGTAAACATATATTTGTTATACACGTGTGTTTCGATTAGTATTTCGAAAAATAATAACAATATTTTTAGTTAGATATATCTTTAATTATTACAGTTATTTTTCTTCTTTATTAATATATTAAAAACAAAGTTAAAGGTAGAGAAAAGTAAAATAGTTGAAATTGTGCATAAGATTTTTCTCTTTATTATCTTTTAACAAACTGTTTTGCTTTGTGGGATTGAAGTTGAGTTTATTTGCATAAACTGTTTTTTAATTTTCAGCTTTGTGATTTTTAAATTTTCGTTCGGTCCATCCATGTGTCGTCTACAAAAAATACTTTGACATTCAAGTCTGTGTTTGTTTGAATAGTTTGACAATAAATATCTAGAAAAAAAGTATTCAACTACTTAAATATCAAACTTGTATTTATAGATTTTCGTGATAGACTTCTAATTAAGGCTGGTCCAATTATGACCCATATATTATTAACTTGGTTTAAGTTTAATCTAGTTACTCCTAATAGCTGATATTGGTTGTGGTCTAATTGACTAATCGTTTCGTTATTAAATAGTCAACCATTCGATTCATGACTAACCGGGTGGTCATTCAGTACATAAACCAGTATGAGACAATTATAATATTAAAATATTATAAATTTTAGACATAATTACGTGTAAATATAAATATGAAATATATATATAAAACAAGTAAGCATGCATTATATATTACTTGAATAATTATATATTACTTGAATAGGTTATAACTTGATATTATTTTCCATTTTAATATTTAGTTACTTTTTATAAATATATTTTTTCTCTTGCTTAATATCTATGAGTGTTGGATAACAAATTATTTTTTATTTAATTTTTCTTTTGATATAGAATAAAATAAAAATGATTTGTTTAGATAGATATTGAGAATAGTGATAGTATTGTATGGAGGGTTGAATAATTCGTTATTTTTATTTAGTTTTTCTTTTAGTAAAAAAAGTGAGAAATAATTTGTTTAAAAAAATGAAAATGGTGATTGTAAAATATTGCATTTAATCATACAAGCAATAAATTATTTAATGTGAGAAAAGCACACATTTAAGGATAATTTCCAACAATTTAATGTGCATACCCACTTAAATGATTTTCTTTATTTTTATTATTATTATTCACATGTATTAAGATTATTATTTTAACAATTATTATATAATGATGAGGAGAAAGATTGAAAATAACATGTGTGTATTGGATAGAATTAATGTTCATTTATAATTTATTAATCATAACTCTTAATTAATTATTATGCATCTGTTAATCATATATTAACACACATAATAATGCGCTTGCCACGTCAAGAAATCATTAATATTGATTCATCACAAGAGTTGCATTCATTTATTAATACAATTTAGAGATAAAAATAATTCAAAAAGCTTGAGATATAGACAAAATATAATTTCACATTGAATAAAAATATACTTAACTTTTTAAAATTAAAAGAAAATATATATTTCTTTATTAATATTAGATGATTTTCACTTTACTAGCAAAGATATTATACACATTATATATATTTTACATATACAATATAAAAATATAAATTGAAAAAAAAATATAGTCAATAACATAGAATAAAAGTAAAAGTGTAAGTATTTAAAATTTTAATTTATTATTTTTGTAATTTCATACGTTTCTTAAATTAATTGTAACTATTTTTCATGAACTATTTTTACACAAAATGACTATAAATTGAAAATTTAACATTAGTTATATTTGGATAGAAGATAAAAAGAATATAAATAATATTTTCAATAAAAATATTATTCTATTAATTTTTTAGTATAATTTAATTTAATTTAATTTTAATATTTGTATTTTATAATAATTTTTACTGTACCGAAAATAAAGATTTAAAAAATACAGAATCATTACCCTCGTAAGTTTTTATGTCAAATATGTATTTATAATTGTATGAAAAACTATTATAGATCCAATATTTTGATTTTTTTTATAACATGTTTTCACTTTTGATGCGATAATTACATTTATTCATTTTTAGAACTTCTCAATCAAATTATATCAAAATTTAAAATAAAGATAAAATCTAATCATGTGTTCAGACTAAAAATATATTTAACATTTTAAAAAATCATCAATTTTATTTAAAAGACACCTAATTGGAGATATTCTCTTTCGGGTCAAGTTTTCTAGATGACGAAAAAGTTAAGAATCTAACCCCAAGTCAATTTAGTTTGACCACTAATGTATACGAAGGAAATATGTTCAAAAATAATAACTCATTACGACAAGATAATAAATAAATAAAAAATACTAGTAGCAAAAGGAAGACATTTCACGTGCCCCCTCTATTTTTTAGTAGCAAAAATACTAGTATTTGATAATAACATTTAATTAAGGTTGCAAGCATGCAATGCTATAAATAAACCACAAAGTTAAATAAAAGAAAGAACAATGTTCAGATCTTGGGTTTTCCCCTTTTCTAATTGTATTTTTCTTTCAGTGCATTATGCAGTAACTAGTGAAAAAGTTAAGAACGAGTATAACTAAATACGCATAGGTTCAAATAGAACTGGGACAGAACTGTGCACACGATAAAAGTACAGACGAAAATAACAAGTATGGCCGTAAACCGAGGCCAAACATCCTTGTTTAACAACAAAGGTTTACTACATTGATGAACAACACTGAGAACTCACCTTCGTTATTTGTGTTGTATTGTATCTAGTGGGCACTACGCATAATTCCATGCAAGTAACCACCAGTCATTATAAGCGACACAAGTGACACAACCCCTGCTGGAAAAACCTTCCCTGATTTCTTGAAACGTGAACCCATCACCCCTAGAAGTGCAGCAGATATCCCTACATGTGGGGAGTAAAGTAAACGAAATCCAACATGAGAGCAGAAGATGAGCTCAAGCTTTACTCTAATATCAAAGTGCATGCCGTAAATATGTAGAAGTAATATAAAAGTAATGTAAACTAAACAAATAAGCTCAACTCAGGAAACCAATAATCGCACGTCTACTTCAAAATTAATATTTCAAAAATAGATTCTTACCGGTAAAAACTTTGAACCAGGTAATAAAATTGTCGGGCTTATCAAACATTATTTAGGTGACCACAGATCCTTCTGTGCAAACCACATTATTTGACTATAATTATATAAAAGTACATCATATAGCCTCTTCCATAGCCAGTTGGGCAAAACTTTAAACAGTATTTCGTTTTGGTAGGTTGTATAAAATCTTATAGGCTTGAATAAGATATTTATTTAGTATTAAATTCTTAAAAGAAACTTCAGAATTCTGGGATAACCTGCCGATAGAGTTTTTACAGTTCACATTAGTTAGTCTCAAATTGAATTTTGACATATCTTATCAAATTAATAAACACAAATTATGTGTGTTAATGATTTGCAAGATTTATTTATATAACTTTGATGAGAATGGTGGTTGTACTTAGGTATATGATGAACTTTGATTGATGTTGGAACGAGTGAGTGTTCAGATGTACCTGAGTGTGTAGTTGATGAGCATAAGAGTGAAAGATAGGTCTACTTGTTGTACTTAGTAAAGCCTGAGACTATCGATCGTCTGATACGAGATAACGACTCCCTTTGGCCTTGTGTGCGAAAAGGGATGCTCGGGTATTGAACCTTCTTTGTATGAGGGTGATGGTGTTTGACTTGTCCTTGTGTGGCAGGAAACATGTTCCTTAGCCAGGTAGGCAGAACTACTCGAGCAGACCTGTAGGAGAGGCTACAGGAGACCTGTGAGGAGGCTACAGGTTTGAGATAAGGTAGAGGAGTGTGACTAATTCTTTTCACTATGAAGTTATGGTATTGTGGAGGCTCATGGTGTTATTGATGATGAAGGATTCATGATGAGATTATTTCTAATGGAGGTACATGTGATGATGATTCGTAGTGACGATGTGTTTGGAGACGATGTTGATAAGGATGACGTTGATAGTATAGTCATGATATAGTTAATGAGGATGATGATGAAGATCATGGTGTAGAAATGATTTTGTTAGTAGGATAGCGTTGTAGATGATTCATTTGTAATTAACTTGTGTTTGCTTCCTATGTACATATTTTACTGTTTTTGGTTGTGTTATGGTAGCTTACCCATATTTGTTTGTGTTTGTGGTTATGTGTGTCTTGCAATGATCGTATAAACGGGAACAAATGTTGCAGATGCTCCAGATGCATGATAGAGACATGAGAGTGGTGTTATTTAAAGTTTTTGTACCATAAGGGTTAGAGACAATGTAATTGGGTTTATTTTATTTCGTTTTTATTTTACTAATTTCGGTATTATATAAGTGGATTTCCGCAATAGTATTATGGTTTTAAAAATTTTAAATTTTACACGTAATTGAAACATCCCAAAAATCAAAATGTTACAAATGCATCTTATCTTTTTATGATGATATAACACTTTCCTAAGGTAGGCTTTAAGCAATGAGTAAGTAAAAAATGTGGAGAAAATAGTCACTTACCAAGGCCCACAGATGATGCAAAAACAGGCCTTCCAGGTAGCTCAGTATATACATAATATAGCAGTGATGCAGACAAACCCCCAGCCAAAAGCGACTTCTGACTGCCACTCTTGAGAAAACCCATTACACCACCCACTGCCAAAAACCATAAAAAAACATCGTTGTATATACGTACGTCATCGGGTAAGGGAAAAACATAACGCAGATAATGCAAAATCATGGCATGGCCGAATCCGTTGGACATTATACTGTGAACAACTTCAATACATGACAGACTCGAAAAAACAGTTTTAAAGCAGAAGTAGTATAGGACCATATAACTAGGAAGCATAGATATAGGACCAAATCATAGTAGTAAAAGAAGAGCCATTGTTTCAGACACACGCAAGCGTCCCACTCGACATTGCTAATAATTTTGGAGAGTGTTTCCTAACCCTGCAATTTGGGAAGAAATTGCAGCTAAAGATGACTCTCAAATAGCAGCTTAATTAGCATCTGAAATTGCAGTGAATCGAACACCTTGTCCTAGAAAACTTTCATCCGTCAAGCACATTCCAAAATGCTTTTGGATGAATTGAAAAGTAATAAGTTAACTAAGTCAGCTCCCTCAGATAATTAAACAAAACAAACAAATAATACAATAGCAATATCATTCTCTAGGGTTCAGCAACAGTTATCTCATTTTAGTTATTAAGTGAGTGAAAGAGAAATACCGAGAGAGAGAGAGAGAGAGAAGTACCTCCGACGAGTGCAGCATAAGCTAGAGTGAATTTCTGGGACATTAACAAAGCCATTTTCTTCTTGTCACTGCTCGATCCTTCCTCGCCCTTGCTGTTATCACCTCCTTCTCCTCCTCCTCCTCCTCCGCCGCCACCAGAGCCGTTACCGTTTCCGTTAGCGTCGGAACCGCCACCGGTATGATCGAAATCGGGTTGAGTCAGGTCAAGCGAAGTGGCCTTGGAGTCGGAAGTGACGGCGGCGTAGAGGTGGGGATTGTAACGCGTGAAGTAACGGAAAGCAGGGGAATGAGATTGAGAGCGAAAGAATATGGAGATGTTGGGAGTGAGAGTGTGAGATCTTGTGAAAGAGAATGAGGGAAGAGTTGAACCTGTAACACCCAACCCACCTACACCTACACTCTCTGCCATTGACCTTCTCCTTCCTTTCAATTTTGATTTCGTTTCGGTTTTTGATTTCGCCCCATTCCACAACCTTCCGCTCTCCCCCGGCCCATGCTAATCCACCTTCGCAAAGCCCAAGCCCAAAGCCCATCCCACGCCCTTCATATGTTAAAAAAATTAATTAATAACTAACTGATTTGTTTTAATTCATAGATTTTATTATAGTAAAATGTTATGTATGCATTCAACGCAATAAAAGGGTGAAAATATACCCACAAGTTCAATGGTATAATTTTCATATAAAAAATCAACTATATCATAACCGATTATTTCAAGTTCGGAATAATGGGAATCAAATTTTTGTCTGAACTCTTTCCTTAATCCAAGAGACCAATATCTTTTGAAAAATCATGTACCCACAATTACGTGCCATAGGCTAAATAAAAGTCAATTAAAAAAATAATATTTACACAATGATCTCATCACAAATTACCATATTCAAAAGGATATCTGTATTTTCTTTTGCATAATTTACACCTCCTTTGTTGTCCTGAAAGGCTCATTAGATCGAATTTCATTTAAGTTATCAATAGTTTTGAAACCCAACTTATCACTTTCAATTCATTCTTACCTTACTTAATGTTTCTTTCCATACCATTATCTTTTAATAATGAAGTTGAACCCCATTACCTACCTACCACAAACTCAGTTTCATGATTTATAATTTCACGTTTTTCCCTTTTGCTTTTGCCTCCCTTGTGCTTGGATATATAGTTAAAACATATAATTTAACTTTTTAATTTCTTTAAATACCATTTAATAAACAAATATTATTCATTTTATTTAATTTCACTTTCTCATACCTGTAAGTATATTTTTAATATTAATTTATATTTTGTATGTGTGTGAGAAAAAAAATCACGTAAAGTTATGGATAGTGCAAAGACTTTAAGTTAACTGTTGGAAATTTTTTACATATAAAATTTATTTAAATTGTATTTAATTTATTATTATTATTATCCTACTACATGTCTAGAAATATTGTATGATTCTCTCTCCTGCTTAATAGTCCAAAACGATACTGCTAGTTTTGTTATAGTAAAACATCCAAAACATCATTAAACGTTCTTGTGAAATCGATCATGAGCATCTAACTCATTTGTAACATATAACAAGTTCACAAGTATAACTTTAATACTGCATCATTGACTTTAATACTGCATTATTGACTCCCTGGTGAATCTGACATATCTGCGGAATCAAATTCCTCCATCACCAATGGATGAACGTCAGTTGAGGGATTGTATTGCTGAATTACCATAACTGACGTAACAGTGGAAAAATCTGAAGAAGCAACAAAGCTTCCAACAGGTCCAAGCTCTGGACAGTCACTTTTGCTAACCAAAGGAGCCACTGGTGGCATTCTACCAACCAATATGAGGTTGCATCTATGCATTTCCTTCAATGCTATCTCAATATCTCCTTTGCTTTCCACTAGCTTTTGCTCATACTTCATTGTCTCTTGGGTGTTGTTGTTGCATGCACTTAAAAACTCACTCCACAATTGATCATCTTTATCATCATAATCATTGACATCAACCACATCCGTTGTTTTCCTATATTTCTTTGATGACACCTCAACCGATTTAGCACCGAAGGCCAATGATGTCCCTGGTGGAGTTACAAACTTAAGCACGGTGAGAAAAATACCCGGGTGCTCGGCCATTCTCATTCCATAACAAAGAGCTTCACGATCATCACGCCCTCCAAAGAAGGGTACCACTATCTTATAAGACACATCACTGGCTTGGACTTGGCTCGTCCCTCCAAGACCTCGATCAACAAAAATTCCCACCGAGCAAGGAGCATGACATAGCACAAGTTGATTCATCTCTTGGAATGAATGTCCCAGTGACTCCATCGATCCATCAACACGTTGGTGTTTGTGGAATGGAAGGATGATCATGGCTGCACGCTTTCTGTGAGCAGTAGTACAAATATCCTCATGGATGCTATTGAGACCAGAAATGACTGTCATGGGGCGGACACTGACACTGCTCAGTTTCTCATATGCCTGAAAAGCTATGATCATTTGATCTTTGCCGTCCCGCTTCTTGTTACAAAAGGGCATGCCATTTTTGTGTGCCTTGTGAACCATTGTGATTGCCGAAGATCGCTCCGAAAGCTCCATCAAATGCATTGCATAGATACAAAGCTTTCCTTTCCTTCCTGTTCCACGGGAACACTCTATTAGATTGATCAGCGATGGAATGTTACGGGTGCTGTGGAAGCAAGCTAGCATTCGAAGCTCAGTGTCGGGATCTCGTTGAATTGTTTTGTGCTTGTAAGGTGCTCCTCTGCGAGCTGGTTTATATACAGCCATCACTATTGGGGTGGAGATGAAGGTGGTAAACAATGCCATGACAACACAAATGGCAAATGCTTGGTCATTCAGCACCTGCATTGTATAAGAATAATTCATAAAAAATATAAGAACAAATAACAAATTCTTTTATAAGAAAGAACAATTAACAGACTTGTAATAAGAAATAGGGTGGTAGCATGGATAACTTCCACATAGATCTTTGACCATCAACTTTGATCTTAAATACTAAGATAAATTATTATTGTTTAGAATAAAAATAACAATATATTTCTCACATAAATACCTTAAGGTCCCTCCCAATGTTGAGAACAATGAGTTCTACCAAGCCCTTTGTGTTCATGAGAAATCCAAGAGCCAGGGCTTCTCTGGCAGGCACCTTATACAGTAATGAAACAACAGTAGTGCCAATAATCTTCCCAAAGCAAGCGTTGAATATAACAAGCATTAGCATTGCCCAAGAAAGACCTCCCTTAATTGTTGCTACATCAGTTTTCAACCCACTGGACACAAAATATAATGGCATGAAAAGGCCAGAAACCAAGTCTTCTATCCTTTCGGTCAACACCCCAGAAAAGGAACCTTCTTTGGGCATAACAGTACCAACCACAAAAGCCCCAAAGAGGGAATGAATTCCAATAGTATCAGTGACAAAACTACAAGCCAAAACCAGAGTCAACGTGATGCATATGTAGACCTCCTTCACTGGCTCACCCTCCAGAGAACGGTTAGCCATAGCCACAAGCAACGGCCTAATGGCAAAGACAACAAAGATGACAAAAGCAGCACCACAGAGCAATACCCAGAGAGGAACAAAGGGAGATGCTTCAGAACCAGAAAGGGCTATGGCAAGAGCAAGAAGAATCCAAGCTGCAACATCATTGACAGCAGCAGCAGACATTGCAATGCGACCAACATCAGTTGTTAGGAGTTTAAGCTCAGCCAGGATCCTCGCAAGGACAGGGAAGGCGGTGATCGAGAGAGCAACACCCATAAAGACTAGAAAAGGAAATAGCTCAGCACCTTTGGATACAGTGGCTCGAAGAGCAATGGAAGTGCCAATGCCAAGAACAAAAGGCACAGTGATCCCACAGAGGGCAATGCCTAAGGCCTTGTGACCAGTACGTCGAATTGCACGCATGTCAAGCTCAAGTCCCACGAGAAACAAAAAAAACAAAAGACCTATGTTGGCCAGTGTGTCAAGAACTGTGATGCTTTTCTCTGGAAAAACCGCATTCAGAAACTTCTCGTTTCGCCCAATTGCAGATGGCCCGAGTAGTATTCCTCCCTACAATTTTAACAACATTACTACTTATATTGGCATACTCAACATCTTTATCCACTTTCTACGAAAAAGAAAATCCCTTTCCTTATAAATCACAAGTTCTTTTTTTATATATATAGAATATAGTCGTTTTAACGGACTTACACATGATACAAACTCAAGATCATTAGTTAAACTTTAACAAGATTGACCCAAGTGTTGGGTAATTTGTTAGCTCTATTAAATATATATTTTCTTTCTATATCTCTGTTCCTTGTGGGAAAGACATATGCAAAGTGAACATTTTTCAATAAAATAACACCAACCGAATCCAGCAGTTAAAATAATAATAATAAAAAAGAAATCCTGGGCATGCCCATGTGCCTAAATACATTATCACCGGAAGAGGAACCCCTTTTATAACAACGAGACACACTTGCTTTTGATAAAAAAAGGTAGCAATAAATTAACTGGATGGTGGGGTAAGAAAAACTTACTATGATTTCAGCAATGACTCTGGGTTGCCTGAGGGGTCTGAAGAGGAATGCAAGAAATCTAGTAAAAGCAACGACCAAACATATTTGGAGGATTAACAGAGGAAGCGCATAATCCAGAGGGTTTTCATGTTGGAACCCTCCGTTGGACGTGGCCTTCATGGGTGCAGGGCATGATATGTTGTTACCAGTTCCCATCGTGCTTTTGTCTCAAACTATACCAGCACCAAGAATCCTTAAACTATGTCGGTTTTCACAAGAACAACAAACTCACAAGAACAAATACTTGTGTTGTGCTATGTTCTTCATGAATCTTCACAATCATCTTGGAGTTGAGCTCTCTATATATAGAGAGCGTGGTTAAACAGTGTGTAACTCTATGCAACCAATGACAAGTAAATAGGTGCACTTGTTTGTGGTAGGACCAGTTGAAACCAGGATGGTTTACTCTCTTATAGATAACATCTTTCATAAACCATAAATTTAATTTCAAACTGTAATCATTTGTTAAATTGCTTTTTTAAAATTAATAACATATAAAATATTCTCCATAATTATATATTTGCAATAAATTAAATTTTTGAAACTATAATGAATTATGAATTTTATATCAAAATAAATAAAACTAAAAATTTTATGGTTATACACGTTGGAACTAAAAAAGTTTGTTTATATTTATATTCTCTTATTATATATATATATATATATATATATATATATATATATATATATATATATATGGGTCGGTGAAGAATATTTTAAATAGATTTTTGTATATTTTAACAATTCTAGATATTTTAGAATTGGAGTGTTACAGTAAATCTATAAATAGAAAGTTATGGGTGAAGTCGGTTTATGGCATGTGTTACAGTAAAGATCTAACCTCATCTTAGCGTCTATCTTAGCGTCTATCTAAAACATTCGTCCTTACTTCTATATAAACCATAAAACTTCTCTTAAATTAAAAAATATAGAATTAAAATATTTACTTGTATATATAAAAATACATTTTTTTTCATTTATTAAATTAATGTTAAATGTTATTATATATGTTATATGTAACAACCCGTTATAGCATCATATACACCGATAAGAGGACAGTTACATAATTATATTAAAAGTCGTATGTATAATATATAGTTAATAACATAACGTAGAGTCCTGTAAATATAAAAATATCAAATTGTATTTAAAAAACAATAATAATAGACTGAGATATTATACTACTAGCTATATCTATATTGATTATTTATATGAACAAATTTCCTTTAATCAGCCTCACACTTAAAATATCAAACAAATAACAATACCACACATAAAATAAAATAAGTTAAAATTATTTAAAACTTATAAGTTTTAAACAAAAAGTAATATAATAATAATTTAGAAAATATTCACATAATCTTTTTAATTCATAAAATCTACATATAAAATACAAAGCCTCTAATATTGTATACAAATTTACTTAGTGATATATTAAGATTATGTATTTGTTATTATTCAATTACTCATATCTCTTAATAGTTATAACATGTTTGAATTTTTCTTGATTCATAAAATATAACATAATAAATTCTATATCTCACGAATTCAACCACCATCAACATTTTAGATATAAATCTTCATCGACTCTAAAATAAAAACTGAAATTACCAATAGATACAATTTATTAAAAATGATCAAATTCTATTGATAATTAACAATTTTCAATGACCTAACGACCAATAATCTCTAACTAGTTTTATTATTGGTAACCATTTTAAAAGTAATATTTTTGTTTGAATAATCACAAAGATAAAATCAATTATTTGAAATAATTGATGAACTCATAACACATTTTAATTTAAAAAAAAATCTTCTAATGCATAACTATTATATATGGTACGGAATAATTTACAAATTTTTAATTTTATCAAAATACATGTGCTTAAATTTTGACAATTTCTTTGCATTATTAATGATTAATTTTTTATGTCGCAAGTGTGACCGTGTTCTTTTTCTTTTTTCAAGATCTGCTTTTTTTTAGATATATAAGTTTTAAATGAATTGAAAATAAATAAAACAAATTATTCGTTATTTAATTAGAAACTTTATTTGAAAGTTTTGATTATTTTTAAAATTTTTACTTTTTAATAAATAATTTATTTTAACAATAAATTACACCCTTAAAAATTCTAATAATGAAATATTAAAATAGACTGAACATATTCATGTAAATTTTTACCTACCTTTATTAATCTAAAATTTTAACATTTTTTTCACTGTCAACTCTTCCTTAAAGCATACAAAAATACTTTTTGGAAACTTTTCTTGATTTTTTTATGCAATAAACTAATATTATTATTGTTACACAAAATATTATTGTTAAAAAGTGAATTTTAAATCTAATTCAATTTTATAAAACTATTTTGTAAAATGATGTTTGCTTCCATTGACATAATATAAATTAGTCTTATTATTAGTCGACACGAGACTTTGAACATATATCTCTTACGTCAAAACATATACATCTTGAACGTGAAATTAGACATTAATAAATTGTTTGATAGGAGTTTAATAGTAGATAAAACAATAAATCCAACAAACAACAAATTTTGATAAAATGAACCCTGACTCATATTTTTATATATTAAGAATTAAATTTTAAGTCTAACTCACCCTTACAAAATTGGCTTGTAATACGAGATTTGTACTCATTTATAAATTATTTTTATCATTAATTGATGCGTTTAAGTCTAACTTATTTCTACAAAATCAACTCGTAATATAAAATTTACACTCATTTATAAATTAATCATATCATAATGCGAAACTTCAAACCATAATTAAGATACAAAATTAAAAAATATATTTGTTTTAAAACTTATAATATATACAAACATAAACTAGATTCATTTTAAAGTTGCAGAAAATAATTACATGATGAAATTTAAAATACCATTATAACGTTGTCATGTTAAGTCTATAACCGAATTTTTTAAGTTTAAAAATAAAATCTTTTGAGACAAATTATTTTTATTACACTATATAAATTGTCTCTTCAATATAATATAGAAATACGCCAAAATGCAATTTTGATCCTTTATCTAGTAGATTTATTTAATGGCATAGGTTCTCGAGGGAAACGAGTTTATTGTTTTGGAACAACTTCCTGCACATGGAGTTTTACATTGTCTTGATTTGTAGTGTCTTGAAAATAGTTAGGAAAATATTTATTCTCAAAGAAAAATTTCTTAATTATATATCTTTCTTTGCAAAATCCACATTCTTAAAGAATTGAACATTTACTAATTTTAAAACTGACTTAGTTATGGACCATAAAAGTGTACCCGTCAAGCTCCAAAAAAGAAACAACTATCGTTTTCATATTCATTTGATTTTTTAGTTGTTGTTTCTTTTGGATGCAGTTGCAATTTCCTTATCTTTTTTTGTTCCCCGCCCTTAAAAGAACTAATACGTTATAGACAATTCAATTAAAGTGCATTTAATTTTAAAACAATACAATACTACTCTTGATGTTGTCTTTATCCACATTTTTTGAAATTAGGTTCGTCAAGATGTGTCTATCTCAAACTTTTCATTCTTATCAAATCTCTTTCAACTTAAGAAAGAAACTTCTTAGCTATATTTATTTGATTATCAAACTCATGTGACTTCACTTCTCCCACAGTTCCATTGAGAGTGGTCTTTCGTTAACACAAAATCAATATCCATTATTATTCCAGAACTATCAAGACATTGTATTTTCAAAATTAAAATTTTAAACCATTTAAAATATTAATAGTGTGACATCCCAATTATACAGAGAAACATATATAATAAAGACGTCATCATGCATAATATAGGAAAGCACTCAAGAATAATTAGGATTACAGTCGTCCTCAAAATAATTTTAGAATTTAAACTTTAACAAAAGAGGTCTAAACTGTAAACTTAAAGAGGAAAAATATTTCAAAATATCATCAAATGACTAAGAAACCCTGCGAAGCCTAAACTGCAGCATTGTCATCTTCTTCCAAAGTTGTCTCCAAAGAAACCTCCTCGCCATCTGCTCTCATCCAAGTAGATGATCATCGCAAAAGGAATCATACACAAACAACACAAACAAGCAATGGTGAGCTAGGTATAAGAAGCATGTTATACAGTCACACACAGCATGCATAGTTCACTCTAAACATGGTAAATGACATTACAAGACTTGTTGCATTATAAACGGACTCGTCCAGACTTGAATGATTGTCGAGCTATGGCGGGTTATGCACTCATGGTGGCCTCTACTGCTTTGCAAAGCTATTGTCAATGGGTTCCACCCTACCACACTCACGAGGTTAGTCCGTTCCGCGCCCTAGAGCATACTAGAAGCCTCCAAGACTAGGACCTCCTGCTACTACTCACCACATGATTCAATCCTCTCTACTTGAAAATGATTGATCATTGTAGTTTCAGGAAAACCCCCAAGACTAAACTGTCATGCAATCATTCTACACACTACTAGGGCACCACCATGTATCCTCTCCTTGAGAATCATGGAATTACGTCCATGAACCATACTTGTTACACTTACGCCAATTACAACTTTGTTTTATACATACTTCCAAACTATAATTCACACACAATACAACATACCCTCAATCATGTTGCAAAATCAAGCCACCCAAATCAGTTATATAGACATACATACACCCTGGCAGTCAAACAACATCAAACAGCTCAAACAGATGAGGAAAAATGTGAAACTCACTGAACCAGGTCGCACAGCGCACCAGGGTGCAAGGCAAGACAACAAAAATTCGCACAGCGCACCACCCTTGGTGCGCTGAGCAAATTTTCTTGACGGGGGAGCCTTTCAGCTAAAATTCGCATAGTGCACAGGGTGCGCTATGCGACTTTGCATAATCTGTAGAACGAAATTCTACAAATTTCAAGCACTCAACACCCTAGAACTCGTTTTATGCCTCTTTCTTAACTTCTAATGATCTTAGGTCGTAGTATAAGCCTAATTAAACTTGTCTATTTGATTATAAACATTATCAACATGCTTCTAAAGTGATCAACACCCAACTTTTAACTTAAAACTCTGATTTCATTAACCCAAGAACCCAATTTCAATTCTACCATTTTGAACATGACTTTACTCAATTTTATGACCCTAACCAGTTCTAATTGACTTATCCAAGCTAACCAAACTACCCAATTTCACTCAAGACCACCTATGCTCACCTAACTTCCCCTCACAGTAACCTAAAACAGTACCTGTGCACCTACTTACTATCCATATTAAAGATATTACGGAATTCTTACTCCAAACCTCTCCAATAAAATTAAGTATAGCCAACAAACTCATCCAAGTCAAATAATAATCAGCACATCATGGTTACATAAATTTCACATTTTCAACAAATGCAACTCAACATGCTCACCACCAAAAATATAGTATAACAATAAGACAATTCACAATTTATCAAACATGCACATCATACAGCTCCTAAAAAATATATAACTAGCTCCCCTTACCTGGGTTTCTCCAAGCACAACTAATTGAAATTGCCCTAACAGTACCATTCACAGCACGAGAACTCAACCTGACCCTACAAACCACCAAAGTGGTGATAGCAACAACTCTTAGAGCTTGATTTGACAGAAAATATGAAGACGAAACCCCACTAGCAACATGCAACCAGTAACGTTGCATGCCCTAGGCTCCAGAAACAGCGAAGGAAAGAGGAAAATCACTTATCGGTCCAAACGAAAATATGATCGGGTCAAAAGGAAACCTTTGGTGTGGTGAATGCCTGAGCACCTTCAAATCCAAGATTGAATGGTTCAGTTAATGAAAATTTTTAGAGAGAAGGCAGAGAGAGTTTAGGGCAAAAGAGTTTTAGAGAGAGCTCAAACAACTGAATCAGACTTCTGAGAAGTCTTTCCTAAGACTAAGTTGTCTTTTGGTTTGATGGGTCTGACTGCCTCACATAAGGTCCAATGACTCTTTTATTTTCTTATAGGCCCTCACAAATAGAATTGATATTAACATTAATATTGGCAGGATCATTATTCACAACTAAACATAAAATTATAAAACACTAAAATATAATTAGATAAATAAGTATTAAGCTATCGATAATAGATTAATACTTTATCATTTGATAAAATTTTATATAGTAATATCTTGTCACAGTGATAACATGCTAACAATTACACAAAACATACTAATTATTAGATAACACCTTTGGTGTAAATGCAATATTAATCATTCTTTAAGCTGATGAATATGCATATATATATATATATATATATATATATATATATATATATATATATATATATATATATATATATATATATATATATATATATATATATATCAAACTCATAATCTTTTCATATTTTAAAATAAATTAATTTAAAAAATAGATTACTTTAGTGACATATTTATTCAATTGATTACTCGCAAAATATATAAATAAAATAAAATAAAATAAAAACATGACCATGATTGAGCAATTAATTGAAGAAATACCAAAAAAAATAATATAAAGTTTTCAATTTTTAACTGAAAACATATATTTCAATTTAAGAGATATTCACATATTCAATTATTAAGATATTTAAATATCAATTACTCACCTCAAAATATATTTAAAAACAAAGTAAAATCATCTAATTACCATGATTTTATTTTGTAATTATTATATTCAGAAAATACACATGATTTCATTTTAACTAAAACGCATGATAAATATATAAAACATTATAATGAAGAATATTTATGATCAATCATGATAATGTCTCTGATATCAATTATTATAATTAAACTCAAACTTAATTCTTTTATGAAAAAAATATCATCTATATAAACCTAAATTTATCATTTCCAAAAGTGGAGAGAACCCTTTTGTAATTTATCTGTTTCTAAGTAATGATTGGATTTTAGAATGAGATATATGGACAGATACTTTAATCATTTGACTGTGGTTTATACAATTTGGTTAGTTTTAATTAACGGTCATTATTACTTAACTAGTTGCAAAATTGTCGCTTATGTAATTATGGTGAGATGGTTTAAAATTTCACTAATACATCTCAACCTACTGATAACTCATGGGTTGGGTTAAAGAAGATGGTTCTAGATTATTTCAACTTTTGATTAACCTAAACCTATCCGCTAACGATAATTTTATATAATCTTAGTTTCTGAATTGTGCTGAGTAACCCTAAAGTTTATTGGTTGTCAACATTGGATAATACAAATAAAAAAGCATGATAAAAACTTCTTATTATAAATAAAACATTATTATGCAATATTTTCAAAAAAAACAATGATTTATGAACACACCGAGACACTTATATGATTTACCAACAAATTAAATATATGTTATTTTTGTGACTATTGCATTAATATATCTTTTAATGGTTAAATTTAAAATTATATGTTAATGACATATCATAATTTCTTAATTTGAAAAAATAAAATGTTAAATGTATTATTAAAGTTTTATGAAAACAAAGAGTATACATTAATTTAAACATAAATAAAGAAATTTATTTAATGTGATTGAAAATTTTCTCTTCTGAAAATAGTAACACAGAGCTAGTCCAAAACAAGAGAGGAAAAACAGAAATCAGTGAAAATTTGTATGAAAAAAAATAATGAAGTGACTGAAAAAGGAGAGAAAAAGTAACAAGAGAATCACACGAAAAGACATTAATAGTTTGCTTGTAAGACCCATAAAAAATATTTACCTATTTTATTACTAGTAGTAATAAATAAAAAATATTTACCTTAATAGTAACAATTTTATTACTAGTAGTAATAAATTTCTTTGTGAATGGAAAATATAATTAATAATTATGTAAAAATAAAATGTGGAAAGCTAAAAAAGAAATTTTGGTACCTTAAATGTTAAAAAATTGTGGTGATTTCAAGAACATGAGTTCAAACTCTTTTCTACCTTTTTGTTTTTTAAAAAAAATTAAAATAGTGATAGTGGATAGACACTCCACGTTTGAAGTCATTATTGAGGGATCACATATGTCAAGTCAAGTGGTGATTAAAATATTAATATAATAAAATAATATTAAAGTAATAAATAATATTAAAAAAATTTAAATAGTAAAATTTTTGGACTATAAATAGCCATGAGAGGGGAGGTTATTCTGCACAAAGAGATGAAGAATTAAGTGAAAAATCTTGAGAAATAGAGAAGAAAGAGTTAGGAAGAAATTTTTAGTTGCAAGAAGAGTAGAGGTTCTGGAGGGTTTTCGGGAAAACAAATTTTGAGCAAGAGATTAAGTCTGGAATAGAGGTAGGGGAGCTAACCTTTCTAAGCTTTTATTTAGTATTGTTTTATTACATGTCTTGAAATTCTGTGTGAATACTGTTAATGAAAAACATATGTGCTTGGTGTATATCTATCTATATTTAATTTCTGTGTTAATATTATATGTTGTTGTTTTGAATCTGTAAATAAGAAATTTGTTAAAAACTAGTTGAGGAACACCTCTCTTTCCTGGAAGTCTACTCGATAGAGGAATCTTAAAAACCGGAGTTGGTACATCCGTGATCATAGAGCAGTCCTGGTCAAATCCAATAAGTTGTGACTAGTCATATGTACTGGCGTTTATGGTGAGTTTGATTCGTCAAACATTTTATTCTTCTCCGGTGACCATTTATGGTGATATTTTAGTATTGTTAATTTATTTTGTGATATATTCATTTTGTATGATTTATGTGATGATTGTATTTTATTATATTGGATTTGAATTTATGCATCTGAACATGATATGAGTATTATGGGGAGATTTTGTAATGGTATAATATGAGTTGAAGAATATGATCATGGTATGAGTCTCGTGGAGATATTCTGTAATGATATGGTATTTGTGTATATGTTGATGTTGAGGGTCCTCTTGTTGGAGGTTATCCTGATACTCTAATAATCATTCAGTCTCAAGTAGAGAAGGATGAATTATGTGGTGAGAGGGGTATGAGGTCCTGGTCTATGTGCCGGTTTTGGACATAGTGTTGAGGACTAACCTTGTGGATGGTATGGAGTATTTTGAAGTGTATTTGTAAGAAGAAGTAGAAGTCATCACAAGTGCATAACCTCCCGTGACCGCTCATCAACGGATCATTCGAATGAGTGTCTATTGGGTATTGTGGGATGAGTGTCTATTGGGTATTGTGGAATGAGTGTCTATTGAGTATTGTAGGATGAGTGTTTATGGGGTACTGTGAGATGAGTGTCTATTAGGAATTGTGGTATGATGGGATGAGTATCTATAGTGCGATTGTTGTATGATGGTATGAGGGTGTCTGACATAATTATTATTATATGATGTTTTTTGAGTGTATCAAAGTAATTATGCATGTTTTATAAATGATTTGTTGCATGTTAGCTCACCCTACTTGTTTGTGTATGTGTGATGATAGTATAATTCGTTATACGGGAGCAGATGAAGGAATGTCGTCTGATTCAGTGCCAATAAAGAAAGAGATAAAAGAATAAATTAGAAGAATTCAAGTTATATTTATGAGTTTGTAGTTGAAATATGAGTTTAAAACATATATATATATATATATATATATATATATATATATATATATATATTAACTATGAATTATCAAGTTTGAGATTATGAGATGGTACCTTAAATGTAATGCTACAATATATCAATTATGAATTATCATGTGAGATTATGGAATGTTACATTGCTCACATGAAATAAGTAGAAAATGAGTTAACATGTTGTTTATTTACTTTGAAGAGGCAACAAAAGAGAGATATAATTTATTTACTTTGCATATGAGAAAAAAAAGTAAGGGAGAAATTACTAGATGGAAAATTAAAAAAAAGAAATAAATATAAATATATATTGAATTAAATATATTTTTAGATTTTGAATATTTTTATAAAATTATATTTCTTTAATATTTGTTTAAATATTTTGATTTGTAAATTTTAAAAAATAAAAAAAAATAATTTAATTTAATTTAATTATGTTTATTCTATAAACAAAAAATAAACAAATTTTAATCTCACTTCAAAATTTAAAGATTAAAATTAATCTATAAAATTTTAAGATTAATAATATATTTAATTTTTAAATTTAAAGATTAAAAATATATTTAATCTATATATTTTGAAGACATAATATAAGAAAAATTAAAACACAAAAGAATTTTTTTTTGTTAAAAGAGAAAATTTCAAAATTATCATATAAAAGTATTTTTTTATTTTATTTTATGAAATAACATATTTGTACAGTACTCGGGAGCACTAATAATAAGTGGTAAAGTTATTGGAAGCTTTGAGAGCCACAAACTTAGCGTGATTTTCAGTCATAAAGTTTAAATTGGAAAATGAAAGGGGAGACTAGATTTTTCTTTTTAAAATATGTTTAGTTTGGACTGATTTTAAACACTTATTTAGGAAATAGTTCCAAATAAAGAGTATGAACAAATTTGTTTGGTAGCCTAAAGTGGTAGATCTATTAACATAATTAGGTAAAAATATATATTAATATAAATGTTTCATAAAATAAATTGACATTGATCAACAAATCCGTCTACATCAATATAATTATAATCTTTATCTAGAAAATATAATATAAACCAATTTAAACTATTTTCTTATATTATATTTAGATAAAAAAAATTATAATTATCAAGATATTCAAATACAGAAATTTAAATTTATTTTATTTTAAAATATTTTTATAAAATTATTCAAATTTTGTGAATTTATTTTTATTTAAATAAAATATTTCAATAATCATCATATTTAAAAAATATCCAAGCATCAAATAATTCTTAAAAATCCAAAAATGTCAACATTGATATTATCTTATAGTTGATTCTGAATTATGTTATTTTACAATCAAAATTCATCTAGAGTTTTTCTTTTAATATTTACAATTTGTTTTTCATGTTAACTGAAGTTAATTTTATATTATTTAGGCCTATACAGATCAAAGTTACTTTTAAGAGATTGAGAAAAAAATTACTGACTTTTTTTTATTAATGTTGATCAACAAATTTCCTAAATTCATATTTTTTTAAAAATTCTTTATCCAAACATACTATAAAGAAGTATCAGCCTAGCTGTTTTTAATAAGTTCCAATGTGTCAAATAATGATGTTTTAAAAAGTATATTTGAAAAAGGAAAAAAAAAGGTTTTAAAATACAGTCATTAAAATGGAAAAAACAGTTATAAAAGTCTTGTGACCAATTATATAATTTTATATTAATAATACACATTTATGAAATTGTATTTATAACATCCAATGAATGTGTGTAGAGAATATAATTCACACGATTTTATGACGCTTACATCAAGAGGTTCATCAAAGTGGGACACTCCCAACTCTTTAGTGGATTTCAATTGGTAGTGTGATTTGGACATATATGGTGTGCATATTTTTATTTCAAAAACAGAGGTTTAATTACATATTTTAATCTTAAATTTTTAGTTTTTTAAATTTTATCGTTTAAAATTATATATTATTAATTAAATATTAAATTATTAGTTGGAATTTAATTAGTAAAATATGTATTAAATTTCAAATTATATATGATTAGAAGATCTTAAAGATTTACATTAAGAAATATGATTTAAAGTGAATAGATAATGAAAAGAATCTAGAAACAAAAATTTATAACTCATTCATCTGAATCTAAATAAACTGACTTTTTTTTATGTGATATGATTCGTATGTATTGAAAGCTATATGAGAACTGAATCCACGGACAACACTATGAAGAGATCAAAATGATGATGATTGTCGACAACCATACACATTGCACGGGTCATACAAACCAAGACCACAATTTACAGTAATTAAAAGTTACCACGATATAACAACGTCAAATAGATAGTGCTAGAATTTAAATTTGGTAACATCACCAACACATCATCACACATTTAGTAGCTTAAGAGGGATTTCAGACATAAATGATTAAGATCTCTAGATAGATTTCATAAGAGTTTAAAAGTAATACACAATCTTTCGTGTTATAATTCTTTATAACAATAATTGTTTTTTTTATAATATTGGGTTAAATATTTAATATTAACACTTTTTTTATAATACTCACCTAACACTTGACATTTTTTCTTTATAATAGGATATATATATATATATATATATATATATATATATATATATATGTTATTTTTATGTAAAGGGTTGAATTAGATGACTGTGAATAGTGTGCAAGTGTTTATTTATTTTGACACAGAAGTTGAGTACCATGAATAAAAAGTAACACATGGGACCTCGGAAAGTTATGTTCACTCACAAATAAAAACACTCTTTTTCATTTCCAAAACAAACTAATTTCAAATATTGGACAGTGAGCCTTTATCTAAAATCAATGAAAAAGAAAAGGAAAAAGAATTGAATTTAAAAAAAAACTTGATTTTTTTATTTAAAAATGTTTTTTATTTCAATAAAAAAGAAATATATCCTTATTTATTCAATGTTTTCTAAATATTTTTTTTCACATGTTGTTTTTATTCTTTAAATAACAACTTCTATAAATTAAAATTATAAATACTAAAGAATGACATAATAATTTAAAAATACTGAAATTTAATTATTTTAATATTATAAAATTTTAATATAAATAGTTTTCATATCAAAGAATTTATTATTTTAAAAACACATAACTTTCATAAATAATTTTTTATAATTTTTTGAAAGATTTTCCTTTTATTTTTCTGATTTTCTCTATTCTTGTAAGTAGTTTTTCAATTTGAACAAATCAGATTTTTGTTCTTATAATTTGAGTTCTAGTTATTTTCTTGGTCTCCTTGCGTTATCTGTTGCATTGCATAGTCTTATTTCACTTGCATAAGCTTTTTTAGTCATCGTCATGATATATCCTGATTGTTATTATGATGTTTCTATATGTATATAGAACATTCTACAAATTGGGAGGAGTTTCATTGGTTAAGATCTTGTTAGTTGTTGGTCAATTATGGGAAACTAATTGCATTGTTTTAATGTGATAGATATCTTGAAATATGTAATTGCATACTTGAATGATATAATGAAATTGATTTGTTGATTTTGGTCTATTGGATGTTTGTATTGTTGAATTGTCTTGGTTGAGTTGTCTTGATTAAGAACCTAAGATCTATTGGTTGAGTCAATTGATATGTATCCTAAAATTAAAAATTGTTTTTGACCAAAGTAATAAGAACAAAATACTAATTTGATCATTTGAGCATGATTCAATTTCTCAAATCACAAAGTTTTCATCTTTTGTTTTCTGATACAACGCCGAGCAGTGGCAACCTAGCGTTTAGTTCCAGACCGCTACATGTGTATCACTAAGCATCGTAAAATGCAATTGCTTTGGTGCGAAGTGATAGTGGGGCACCATTGAGCACCATCTTTCACTATAGGTCTATAACATTTTAGTTTCAGGATGCTTAGCGACATAAGTGTTTTGCTTAGCTTGACTTTTTCTGAGAAGAATGATGTTGAACATCAGGACTATCACTAAGCACTACCTTTTACAAAAGGTTTAGGCTTTTGTGAAAAATCCTAAAGTTGAATGCCACTTCTAAGCGCCAATATACATGTTTGAAATTTCTTATTTCATGGTTGTTTGATATATAATTTGCAATGTCTTTTATGCTTGCCTATGAGTTTATTGTGGGCATTCATGTATGATATTGTGATGGTGATGAGTTTGTTATTGGTTATGAGAAGAGAATGGTATATGTGTTTGGTAATTTCATGAATCTCTTAAGGAGATTCTATGGTGATGTTTTATTAGTGTATACATTGATGTGAAAGTTTAGATGTTGGAGGTTATCGTGTTGCTCTAATAACCATTCAAGGTCAGGTGGAGTAAAATGAGGTATGTTGTGAAAAGTGCAGGAGGTTGTAGTTTAGGGACTTTACCTTGACCAAAGATGTTAATGGACTAATATTGTGTGTGGTAGAGTGAAACTTATCGACAATGACTTTGCAAAACAATAGATGTCATCACAAGTGCATAACTCCTCGAGATTTCACATTAATACTTTATCGAGATAATTGAGTCTAAATGATTCTCGTGATAAGGTTGTTTTATGAATGAATGATGTATGATGATTAATTATATATTTGTTTATAAAAATTCTTTTTCACATTAGCTTATTCTTTCTTATGTGTTGTTTTGTTTTCTTTATTTTGTAATGATTATCTTTACTAGTATGAACAAATAAAGAAATAAGAGTTGATCAGTCAGATGAAATATTTATACTACCTTTATAATTATAATTACAATAATTTTATTATAAAATGTTTACTAATATAATATAAAAACTCTTTACTAATATTCTTTAAAAGAAAATTCTAATCACTACAATTATTACCCTGTTTTTCTTTATATTTCATCAATTTTCATCATACAATTCAAATATTTTTTTTTCACAATTAAAAAAAAAATATTTCCAAAAGAAAATGATTAACAAAGGTGACTGTTACTGAGTGAGACAATCATGAGTGTAGGTGAGACTAATTTGTGTGAAGAGAAGAGTTCTGAGCAATAAATGTCAATGTAGCCCTTTGTTGCTTAAAAAAAAACTAATTAATGCTAAAGCTGAATAAATAATCCACTGGATAAACATTTTTTATGCATTTCTGTGCTATTTATTTTCCATCAAAATTAATAAAAAAATTATTTTATTATAGAAATGTAATTTTACTTTAGTGAAAAAATATTAAAAAATATTGAAGAAAATATATGTAAATTATGTCTTTAATAAATAGTTATTCTGTGTGTAAGAAAAATATTTAATTTCCAAATGTTTTTAAATGTATTTTTTTTCTGTAAAATTATATGCGCATTGTGCTAAATATTCTTTTTTTAATATTATCATGGGTACAATTTTTATGTTATATTTAACTAGATAATGTTGCATTCTATTAAATTAAAATAATTTTAACATTTTATACAAGTTATACATTTTTTAACTAAAAGTAATAGTATAATCCTTAAATTTTTTAATTTTAATACTTACAAAGTTAATAAAACTTTATTTTTTAAAATTAAATGAAAATTTAAACTTACATGAATTTTCTATTTTATAATCTTAATTTTATATATATATATATATATATATATATATATATATATATATATATATATATATATATATATATATATATATACACACACGCACACACGCTAAATTTATTTTAAATTTTAGAAAATACTATTTACAAAGATACATTCAACATTTCATGATTCTTTTTAAATGAATTAAACTAATTTTTGTATTAAAGGAATCCAATTTAATAAGATTTTTAATTAAATTTTATAGAGCCGGATGAATACATTTTTTTTATCCCATCTCTTATAACTCAAAATAATATTTATTAAATTAATATTTATGTTACCTCAATGTATTATAAATACACAAATTTACCAAAATCAATTCATTGTTGTTATGAAGGGTCTTGTCTAATTTTTGAAAGAAAAAAAAAAGGTAAAGGAAGTTGAAGACATATTAAGAAAGTGTGTCTCCTAAGTTGACTTTTAAGGAACATGAGTTTGTTCTTTTCTTTTAACAAGAGCTCTTCAACCTATTATAAAAAAAAAAGTAAAAAATTGAATTTACTTAAACTATTAATAATTTTAAAATTAACTACTTTTGTTTGTTGTAATAGAGTAACAAACTACTTTCTGTGACTATGCACTAAATTTTTTTAAAAATTGATACTAAATAATTATTATAAAAGAAAGTATATTAAGAAAATCTGACTAAAAATTCAAAATCCCAATCATATTTTTATTTCTTTTTTAGTAAACATATTTAACCTATCAAATCATAGAATGTTCTATAAATGACACCTATGAAAAAAAATATAATTTTAAAATATAAAAAGAAAAATTTAATAATTATAAAATATGAATAAATTGTGGAGTTGTTAAAAAAGATATGCTAGTTTTTAGAATTTAATTGTGGTAAAGAATATCCGAAGCACGAATTATTGATTGTTACGTAAAGATGTGTTTGTGGAAGAGAAGGGTCGTTGGTTGGTAGTGGAATTTTTGCAATTGACAGCAACACAGACAAAATATTGAGGAAGTTTATTTGTGGGATGTGGATATGTGTGTTGACTTTGGATTCATAAATAGTAATCAATAAAAGAGTTCTATATCAACCATATAACCACTTAGATTGTTATTGTCAAATTTAATTATATATTATATATAAGGTGTACTGTATATATATCAACATGTAAGTGTTCCCAATTGTTCTAGTTTAGAGGGGACTAATCACTATCTAACTAATTTAAATAGGTTAGTAATTATGTTTAAGGTGATTAGGTTATTATTATAATGACCCTAATGAGAAATCCTACATAAACCTATAAATATATTTATTATAATATCAATTACTTAATTGATTGAATTCAAATTGACTAAAAAATCTGCTTTAAGTAAATATTCAATTTGATTTATTTGAGAAAATCATATAAAGTTATAATTAATATAAGTAAATTACTACGTAGAGGTTTCTTCTAACTTAAAAAAATATATGATTAATAAAATATTTATATAAGGTATTGTTAGTTCAGAGTTATGCTTCTATCATTTAGTAATTTACTAGTTCAAAGAAATTTATAAACTTATTCAAATCAGATTCGACTTAAAGATAAACACGTAAAACACTTACTTTTGGTCTAAAAAAAATTGTACTACTAATATTTTTTACTAAATTAATTATAAAATTATATTGAAGACACAAAAACCTAAAAAAACATTTTTAATACTAATAAACATCTATTAAATTAATTATAATTAATTACAATTTTATGTTTGAAATTAATTAAATTATTATCGGTGTCTATTAATTTTTATTGTATTAAAAAAATATTTAATGAGTTAAATTTTTTTAAAATAAATTATAATTTTGTTTTAAAAAAAGAAAATAATTAATTATCTTTATTCTCTTATAATTAATTTTGATTTTGATTTTGATTTTTTTTTTCTTTTATCTTAGAGTTCTTTTTTTAAGATTTTGTTAAATTTCATCCTTTAAGATTTTGACTTTAGCATGCTTTATGGCTTTGGTTGCAAAAACTGAGGGTATTGGTGTTTTATGACTTCGATTAAGATAGAACTGAAGCACATATTTTTTCAATAATTTCAAAAATATCACCGTCTTATTTTATGTTTGAGTTTGTAACTAACTGAAGCATAATAGACGCGTTAGTAATCCCTTTTTTTACTAGTGTAAGTTTATCAATCATTTTATTCTCATTTCTGATTAGTATGGTTTTAGTTCTTTTATTTTATTTGTTGAATTTGTATTATAATTAAAAATATGTTTATTTTATTCTCATTTCTCGTTAATATGTTTCTTTTATTTATTTGTTTCGAGAATTTTTTTACATATATTTTGGTGAAGAACTATAAATTTTTGTTTGAATTGAATTAAAAAATTATTAACTAAATTAAAGTTTACCAATTAATAGATAATGAAAATAAAATTAAAATAAGTCATAAAGAAAGTTAAAATTAAAGAAAAATGTAAAAAAACTCAAAAAATAAATTTAAAAAAAAAACACCATTTCTTAAATTTACTTTAGAGTTCCCAAACTTTTAACTTTTGAGTAATCCGTATTTTTCTAACATATAATATTTTTCTAACACCATGTTTCGTAAATAAAAATATATATATTTATTCAGTGAACTAACATGTTAATATTTCACCACAAACAAACATTATTATCATTCCACCATCCATTTGAATGCACAAGGGTCATATGTCATCTAGATATAATCATGTACAGTTATATATGTGTTTATCTCACCAATAATATCGCCTTATCATGATTATAGACTTATATCATATTATTGTCAGTCATATCTTTCCATCCTATGTGTATAATTAGTCATACAAATCATATATTATCATTATCACAAATCATTGTCATTTGATTGATTTCTTTTTTCTCAACTAAGAAAAATGATCCTTTCAAGACTCTCATACAGCTTGAGCTAACAAGATATCACCTCATAACAACACTAATTTATCTTTTATTTACACTATTTCTTTACCTAAGTGTCTAACATCAATTGAAAATATAAATATATTAGGTATTTGTTGACATCAATGACCTTTCTTTCTTTATTTGAATTTACTTTTATTTTTATCTTTATTTTCAGTTATTCTTAATCAAATATTTTTAATGTATAGGCCTTCTCTCCATTTTTTATAATTAAATAATTATATAAGAAATTTACATAAGTATGATACTTTTGAATTTATCCATTTTCATACAATAAACTAAATTTCCGTTCCTTATATTATCATGACAACTTTATTTTTGCCCAGAGAAGAAACAATTAATTCATGCAATATGAAAATATTTCCAATTTTGTATTTCACCACTTCTTCTAAACTTCAACCCAGTGTTTTTTATTTTATTTATATGTCGGGTTTGAGTAAGAAAGTGTAGGTGTTTAGTCCAATAAATATATTAAAGACATGACGTAATAATGTTCATTTAATATTATTAATTTAAAGTGGTTAAATAACATTATAAAATATTTATTAGTATAATTATGATATATTAATGAAATATGTTATTAAATCTTGATAATATAATTATATTATAATATCTTTTAGTACGTTATATAAAAAGAATATAAGATTAATAAGATAAAATATTAAAAAAAAGTGATATTTATTTTGCATGCAATTAATAAGTGTTCCATTCATAAAGTTTATTTTTATTTCAATTAATAAGAAAATATTTAAAAATATCAATAATTAATTTTATTCAAAATACTTCAAATAAAATAAAATGCATTTCCAAAGGGATTCCTAACCTTTTCATTGTTGTGCATGAATCACCATCTACAACATTATGTGCTTACATATAACATAATTTATAGGAAGAAAACAACAACCACAAACATACAAAGATGAACTAAATTAAAAGGAAATATAATAATTATAAATATATAATAATAACACATCATAATATGCTTCATCTAATCTTTCGTTAATTTATACAATAGTACAAAATCAAATAACACTTACTCTTGTATCAATCAATCCACGTGTACACAAAGTCTAAAAGGTTTAATCATCAACATAACCCTCACACGTACTTTACCATAAAAAATCAACTTGCCTTTAGAGCTAAAATCACTATTCCTTCCTACTCCCTAGGAATCTCCAAACAAAGTCTATTTCCCCTGCCCCTACTCAAGTCGCGAAGTACACAAGTGTCACTTTTCACCACTCTTCTAAAGAGTTTCTCCAACCAACTTCATCTCTGATACAAATACGTCGAGTCCACCACTCCCTACTACTCTCCTAGAGACCACAATTAGAGTCGTCAGAGTTAGCTCCTATAACTCCATTAGGTCAATTCCAAAAATTCCCTCAAGATCAACTCTAAAGTTCCCTCACCTGTGGTCTAAACAATCTCTCATTGATACTATTATTTCACCTATACAGATATTACGTTCACAATAACACATATTAATATAATCAGAATCATACTAAATAACATTAAATCCACTCTCTCTTCTCATAAAATAACACATATATCAATCAATTTAATATTATATATACAATATATGTACAAAATCTAAACCATCACATATTTAAAAATAAATAAAACAATATATAAAATATTTTAATTATTTATTTATTTTTTTAAATAATAATAATCCTCGAATTTGTAATTAAATTATCAAAATTATTCATGCTATCTCTTACATTACATCACCAACAAAAGCAGAAAACTACTTTATTATGTTTATATGTAATTTAATTTTACTACATCTAATAAAACCACTATGTCACCCAAAAGTTTAATCAGATGCCAAACTTAATAATTATACTCTCACACCTGCAAGTTACTTTTTTCCATTATATATATAATTAAATTATCAAAATCATTCATGCTATCTTATATTATATATCAAAGCAAAAAGCTACTTTATTATGTTTATATAATTTAATTTTACCATATCTAATAAAACCATGATGTCACCCAAAAGTTTAATCGAATGCCAAACGTAATAATAAATATATATATATATATATATATATATATATATATATATATATTATATACTGATTTGCATAAAATAACTATATACTTTATTAAAAACCATTAAGTCAACCGCACTAATATCACTTCTGCAATACATAAGAACTAATGAAAGAAAGCATAAACACTCAACTATGTAGGTTCGGTTGCTGCCCTTATGCAATTAAAATTGTGATATTGGCTTCAGC
This sequence comes from Vigna umbellata, assembly GCF_029865625.1. Classification (NCBI taxonomy): domain Eukaryota; kingdom Viridiplantae; phylum Streptophyta; class Magnoliopsida; order Fabales; family Fabaceae; genus Vigna; species Vigna umbellata. The sequence goes on from NC_142165.1 coordinate 105,762,825, forward strand.
TTTATTAGAAAAAGCACACTCTCCTTCAATTGCAAAAAGCCATTTTATCTTTATCTTAATTAAAACATCAGTACCTAATAAACAACCACCAACTCACAACTTATTAGTAGTTATAGAAAACAAATCAAACTAGTTTAATTCCAATACATAAAAAGAAACCTCCGCCTATACTCTGTATCCAACTCCAAAACAAAGCAATCACCAGCCTTAAAATGCTCTAATTCACTTCCGCATCATCCCACATAACAATCCATGGACTTGTATATAATAATATAATTGTCATAATGCCTTTAAGAAACCCAGGGTTTGAATAACATATATAATTTTGTATACCTTAATGCTTTTGCATATCCATTACAATCCAAATAATAAATTTTTCTTTTAGAAACCAGGTAAAATAATAAGACAACACATACTTAAAAAGAAAATCATTTAGTTAGTTCCAATTTTGTCTTCATTGACAATCTTTTCTTTCTTCCTTATATGATCACAATACAATCTTTCCTCCTTTGAAACCTAAACGTCAGATTAAAATAAAATTCGTACTCTGCACCTACTAGTTCTTACAAATTTTTATATAAAAAAAATAGTTTTATCATAACACTAATTTTCACAGATTTTTCGATAAAAAAATATTTTTACCACAACACTCGCGTGTCTGCCTCCCTCTCCCCAAAATGTCATGTCGGTCCTAGAGTTCACTCTCCATGTGACTCATCAAATTAGGGTTCTAAAATACTTTCATAAAAAATATCCTCACTAAAAGCTAGAGGAGTTTGGAGGAAAGCTCATCCATTATAATATCACAGTTCTTAAAAAATGTTATAATTTATAATATAATATGACATTTTAATAACTACCCTAATTTACATATATGGTATAATATTTTTAATCATTGTTATTTTAACTGTCATATTATTAATGAAAAATAAGACATTTTAAAGTGTAATTTTACAATAATTTTTTTTTAGGTATCTAATTTTTTATTTTCTTATTTTTTTTTTGGTGTTTTGACCTTTTTTTTCTAATTTTTTTTAATAAATAATTATTTAATGACATATATTTACATTCATTTAATAAAGAATAAAATAATTATAAAAAATGAATATTTTTTATTTTGTTTTAAAAAGTGAATGAAAATAACTAAAAATAATATAATTTAAAAAATTTGTATATATATCAAAATATTTTTTTTTTAATTTTCGAACAAAATATTCACCCACCACTCATAATAGTGAAAAACGCATAAACTCTACGTTCTTACCTTATACTTCAAAAGCATGGCTCATTCCCTCCGTCGATTTCAGACTGAAAAATCGTGGCTCACTGCTATGTCCTTCTCACCGGCCATCGTCTCCCTCTCTCCGACCTTCTCACCGGCTGTCGTCTCTCTCTATCCCACCTTATCACCGGCTGCTACCTACGTACTATCTTCGATTGTTGCCCAGCCAGTTCCACCTTATCACCGTTGTGCGATTAGGTTTGGTAAGTCTCTCGTTCTTCTCTCTCGCTCTACCAATTCTTTGTTTATTGCCCTCAATCTCTCACACACACTCTCGGTTGCTTGCCCCAGTGCGTTTTTGATGCTCAACATTGGATTGCTGTATGGTATTTTAAAGAACGTGTTGGTGTGATGTTTCTTGCAAGGTTAGTCTATCACAATCTTTCATATAGGTAACTTAGGGTTTGCTTTTGAATAGGTTGATTTGTTTGAATTTCAATTTGTTGTTTGATTTCTTTAGTTTTATAATCTAGGGTTAATTTATTTGAATTTGGTGTAATTCCCACAATCGTTACTTCAAATTCATTATTGTAGCCATCTTTATTGCTCGACTTCACTGTTTCTCAGCTGTCTTTCAGTTTCTTTGCTGATTCTGTAGAGATTTTTTACTTAATTATGCCCAATTATCCCTGTTCATTGGGTCTTTTAGTTCATAACATCTGAGAATAATTCTCTGCATCTATTCTAGACTCATTATGACTTAAAACATGTGAAAACCAGTCCCAGAGTCTGCACCACTATTGTCAAAACCTATTACTATAAGGTGTTTTGTAGACGATATGGTATGGATCAGTTCTGACGACTGTGTCAATAGGTATGGAACTCCGTATATGTAATTTGAGAACCCTGCTTTATGTTAGAATCACTTTATTCTAATGTGTTTCTGCTTTTGCCTTGAATTGTATCCCATCTTTCTATTCATAATTGAATTGAATTGAAGTGTAGGCATTAGGCAATGCTTTATGCTGATTATAATTTGCTCAAATATATATTGTCAACATCCTTTTAGTTTTCTGCTCAGCATGAACCGATGTGATTGTTTCATATATATAACTTTTCCTTATACACTTTTATTTTTGGGAAATTGTTGGTACAAAAACGGACCATTGAATTCTTTTATCTTATTTCTATCGAGTAATTCTTAAAGTTTAATCTAGCTCTTAATAAATTGCTTCTCCTATATTTCTGTATTTATGTATGTGAAGGAGAGGAACCAATAGATGTATACAGAGCACACAGATTTTTGCACTTTGTTTATAATTTCTAGTAGCTGCACTCACCACTGCCAACGGGTCCCCCACGCCGCTCATCACGTCGCGGCCTGCAACCGGAGGCACCGCCGGTCGGAAGCGTCACCGGCCCGTTCCCTTCCTCTTCCAAAACGGGTTTACCAAATCGCGAGAAGCGACCGAACCGGGCCTCCTCCACTGGCGCTCCAACGACAATCGCCGGTTCCGTCATCGCCTGCAACCGAAAGAATTTCCGGCGCCACCAGCGATTACTGCGCACGACGCCCCAGTCTGATCCGCCGTCGCCATTTCCACTCTTCTTTACCCATTGCTTTCTTCTTCTCTCTTTGTATAGAATCTGAAATTCTTCTCTCTCTCTCTAATCTGAAAAGCTGGATGAACTGTGAATAAGTCTAATTCGAACTCCTTCAGCCAAACGACTGTTTTCGAAAACAGCGGTAATGAATAGATAGGATTTTCCCATTACCCGAAGCACACCTTCATACTAATTTAAGCAAAAATGAAGAAACGTACGACACCGACCAACACCGTTTATCTTCTTCTCCCTCCCTTTGTCTATTGATTCTCTTGTATTCACTGGTTCTATTCCTGCTGCTCCACACACACTCTGGAAAAATTTTGGTTGTTCGCTTTGGTCCAATTTTGCTCACTGTTGTGTTTTCTTGCTTCCAAAAACTTTTGCGCTCAATTTTTTCTATCTCTACATTCCTCAACGGATTCAGTGATTTTCGGCGGGAAAAGTCACAGAATTTTGTATTTAAAAGGAGATGCACAATGAAATAAGTTTTTAATTGTCTTTTTCAAAGATGAACATAATATGTTTTGATGACACTACTTTTCGTGTAAAACTCACTGAATCGTGTCAGAACCATTTAAAACACACTAAAAATCTCATTTGAGTGGAAGACAAATGTCGAGTAAGGATAGCTGGAAATCAGAAAGTGGAAGACAGATATGAGCAGTCGAGTGACCGTTCGGTTTTGGAGGGTAGGAGTAAAACTTAATTTTTCAAAATTTACGCCACTCTTTGCATGCAACCATCTTTTTCAATCTTCTGAAACTCCATTTTTCTCCTTCTTCTCTCTAAAAAGCTTTTACTTCTCTTTACAAAATCTCACTCTTGTCTTCTTCCGATCATCAAACAAACAACACCTGAGCATTTCCGGCGTTGAGGACATTCGTTTCAACCGATCAGTTCTGGGTTCTAAGTTGGTAAGTTCTCTCTTCACTCAGCTGGTTGGTTTCCTGGTACATGCAAACCTAGTTTATGGGTTGCATGAGTCCATCATCTTGTTCTGAGAGTTTCTGGATTTTTGTTTGGTTTAGTTTCTTAAGGCGTTACTAAGAACGCTAAGGTCTCTGGTAAAGGTGAACCCGTATTCTGAACTGTGAACGTTCGGTCACGCTTAGAGGTAACGAAAACTTATATAATTTGATTAAGATTCTTGTTTTGAATGGATGTACGTTTGTTGATTTTTGAATGAATATGAAGTATGATTGTTGATATGTTTTAACTGTATGAAGTGTGAATATTAATATGATATGGATGTATGAATGTATGAAGATAGATGTTGAGAAATGTATTGATAAGATTATGAATTCTAAGTCTAGAGTTTTATGTGAAAATTTATGTTCGTCACTGAAGATCTTTGATCGTTGGGTTTTCCTGTGGACTCGGTTGGTACTGGATTCTTTCATTTGGAAAGAATTCCAGTTGAGGACCGAGCGTCTTTGTTCTGTAATATCTGTATATAAGCGTTCAACCAAGGATATTCGTTCCTTGGTGTTTAATGGTAAACTTAAGTATATCTATATGTATTTGTATATTTTGTTCGTTCGTGAACACTATTTAAATGGTATCTTATTATATTTATCAAGTCTTTCTTCTATAAGTTTAGTAGTGCTCTGTCTTACACCAAGGGCTCGTACTAAGTAGTGCTCGGTCTTACACCAAGCGTTCGGTCTTACACTAGGCGCTCGTTCTCGTTTTCGTAATCTATCTTTATAATAAGAGCGTTCGTCCAAACTCCATAGAGTTTGCTCTCTACAGTGCTTAGTCTTCAACTGACATTCGGTTTCCTTGAAGTTTATCTCATTAAGAAGCTAAGTATTTATTGGCGATCGATTTCTTCATATGATTTCGTCAAGTACTATTATTTGGTGTCCTACAGTACCTGTCTCAATTGGTTTCGACCTAGAGTCCTAGTACTCGGCCTAGGCTTTACGGTGTTCGGTTTGAACTCTCAAGAATCAGTTCGCTAAATTGGCTCACTTGGTAAACAACATTCGATTATATTAGTTTCTAAGAAGTATTATTATATTCGGTCCTTTTCATAACTAGTGAGTAACTCTCTCAATTTGATTATGTTTGAGTTGGAGACATCTCGGTTTCACTCCAAGTGTTCGGTCCTGTTCTGGATTAAAAACTAACGTGCGGTATTTGGTATCCTAAGGGATCATTATTCAAATTGGTTCAATTGAGGTTTTAATAATGAAAGATGATAAAATACGATATGGATGAAATGACTTTGGTTATGGAAGAGTGTCCCGGGGAGGAATATCTCATGATTTGATATTGGAATGGTAAAGTATGAATGTGAGCATGCTAAGCTGGCGGTTCATCCTGATATTCCGTGATTACTCGTTTCTCACGCAGAGAAGGGTAAGTCATGTGTGGGAATGGCAAGAGGTCCTCGTCCTTATGGTTAATTTGGACGGAACGGACTAACCTCGGGTGGCAGCTGTTGAGGGTATCCCAGTTACTACATCACCTGGGTGCACGAACGTCGTAGCTACACATAATTCATACAGTCCGGACAGTCAGAGTCTAGTATTAGGCTTTGCATGAAAGAGTTAATGAGTTATCTTGTTTAAATTGATTGAGTGAGATATATGTTGATAATTGAATTAAATTATATAAGTTTATCCTATTTCCTGTCTTGTCCGTTTTGTACGTTCGGTGGTTGTCCTTCTGTTGCAATGATCATCCATGTGGATGTGAGCAGAAAGAGAAGCTTTGCTGGAAGAGGCGCTGGAAGAAGAAAGTTTGGTCGAGATAGAAGTTAAGACCGAACAGTAGAGCCGTTCAGTCAGTAGTTAGTTTCTTTGTGTGATAATGTTCGGTCATATGTTGTTTTCTTCTTTTGTATGACCGTTCGGTATGTCTTCTGTAAACCGTTCTATCTAAATTGCATATTTGTACAGTTTTAATTTCTCCGTTATCTTGTAAGGTCGTTCGGCCATAAGCGTCCGTCTCATCTTTTGTAAACCGTTCTTCATATTTTGTCTTCTTTCAATTTTCTATCTACTTTATTGCTTTCTAGTGTTTTTTTAGGAAGATTTTTATTATATACTTTTTATTTTATTTGTAAATAAAAAATAAAATTATAAATATTTATTTTTATTATAGTATTCTAAAATAAATTCTAATTTTTCATTTACCAAGTTATTTTGGTAATTTTCTCAAATTTAAATATTCTTTTTTTCAAAATTTTATGTATTCTTTTAAAAATCAATTCATCTTATTTTATTTAATACTTTTAATTAACTAGATGAAATTGAGTGTTGGCAGATGAAAACATTTTATATTCATAAGACCTATTTATAGAAATAATAATTAAAAAGCAAATTCATAACTAAAGAGAGTTAAAGAAATAGTTAAAAAGGAAATTGGTGATAGAAGAATGTAATAAACAATGGACCTAGACTCAAATATGGTAACAAATATACTACTTATTTAAATAATTTCACTAAAACAAATTTATCTTCTCGATAAATACATTACATTCTATGCAGTATAACAATATACATTCATATAATTTATTCAAAACAAATAAAAATAAATATTTTTTAAAATCGGAGAGTTTCACTCAACCAAGACCTCTACAAGAAAAAATTAGGGAACACTTTTCAAATGTTCTACTTTTCTACTTAAATATGCTAGAAATTACATTAATTTTGGAAATTATATAGATGTGTCAATTTAACGTAATCCCACCTTAATCTATTTTTGGATAAGCTTCCTTTTAGTGGATCACCAAATGAGTGGGCTAAAAGAAAAATTGAAGGAAAACTTTTCAAATACTCTACTTTATACTCTAATTTTGTACTGAAAAATGCTAGAAATCAGTTTAATTTTGGAGATATTATATGTAATGCAATGAATGGCTGGGACGTTTAAAAGATGGGTGTTTCATCTTGCACTTTGAAAGGTTTCATCTATGCCTTCAAAATTTTTTAAAATACCTACAATATCTTTCACTAAGGCCTTATTCACTTGAGTGGATTTGAGGGAGAGTAATTGAGGGAGTTTGAGAGGATTTGAAAATAAATTTTTTTGTTGATTATTTGAGTGAATTTGGAGGTAAATGAGATTGGATTTGAAAGTAAATTTTTTTAATCTGTCACGTCAATCAAATCCTAGACTAATTCTTACAAACTTTACTTCCAAATTTCGGATATGAAAATTCGAAAGGAGAAATATCGGATTTCGAAATTCAATGTTTTTTCTCTAGGATTTTCATATCTGATACAATAATTTTATAATATATATTTTTCATTTATGAACATTAAACATACGTTTTATTTGTCATTAAATTTTTTAATTTTTTAACATAAATCAAAATAATAAATCCAAAACAAATGTTAACTTTAATATACGGTAATAAAGTCGTAAATGAGTAATAATAATAATAATTAATAATCTAGTTATTATGATGATATTCATCAAATTTTATTAATTAGAGAACAAATCTGGAATTTCAAAGTACAGAGAAACCCTTGAAGGTGTAGTGTAAAACACCCTTAGAAGATTGATCGAAGTAATAGCTGGTGATAGCTAGAGAGGAAATAATAAAGAAAGAAAGAGAAAAACAAGTTTCCTTCGAAATCCACGAACATGCACACCAAAAGCAATGACTATATATGATGTTCCTGTTGAAGTGGCTATACATGTTTAATATTAGCTTGAAATCCTGTTAATATATATATATATATGGGTGGGTTAGCTAGGATAAGAAAAGTGGATGTTGTGATCCTGATGGTGGCGATAGGATTGTGCATGATTGTTGTTGAATGTAGGAAACATGTGAGCATAAAGAACAGGCTTGGAGCTGGAAAGAATATGACTTTGCATTGCCAGTCGAAGGACAATGATCTGGGACAACAAAATATAGCAAATGGAGATGAGTTTGGGTGGGATTTCTCAGACAATATTATTGGAACAACACTGTTTTTCTGTGATGTGGGGTGGGAAAAGGTTGAGGAATACCATTTCAATGCTTATTCCTTCGGCAGGGACAGAGTACGATGTGATGGTGTCGGCTGTTCATGGCTCCTATCTGCTGAAGGCATTTATGGCTTCAATGTACAAACGGCCTTCTGGGAATTCATGTTCCAATGGCCAAATTAATCACATCTACTTTATCACAATATTATAATAAACAACTATTTCCTTCTTCTCACTTCTTATCACCTTTCTCTTATTAATCTACTCATAAAACTAAAACTAATTTTCGTTTAAATGAATCTACAACTAATTTAAATACGGAATGAGTAGTTCTACATCTGGTACTCATCAAATCCATCCTATACCCACTCTTTCCAACGAAAATATATATATTAAAAATAACAATAGAATAAAGATATTATAATATTAAAGTGTGTAAGTTACGGTTTTATTTTATTTTATAATATTGAATTAATATTCAAATTTAATAAAAATTAAAATATATAATTTTGTTGACAGAGAAAAAATTAATACATTTATTAATATCATAAACTATGTTTTCTAATTCATATGTATAAATAGTTAATGCTATCATTATTATATATTTATTAGCATTTAATTCTTTTGTTGAAGTTTAATATTTATTGTATTAAAATTTAAGATTGTTAATATATACTAACAAATGCACATGACTAGTATGTTCATAAATATGAAATGATTTATATTTATCTTAAACATTTTTTTTTATTAATGAGAGATACTAAGATTCTAAAAGATTTCCGCAATATTAACTTTTTACTAAAACCATTAAATTTTAATATAAGAATGAGAGATAATTTTCTAGTTTTTTTTAGGAATAACATAATATGCTTTCTCTATGTGTATACATAATTTTTGTCACTCATTTATGTTATGTAAAATATAGTTTCCAATCACATGTTAAACCAAAATTGCGTACCCCTTTTAGTTTTATTAAAAATATTTTTTAACATTATCACTAGGAAAAATAACATTTTGGTCCGTTTTGATGTAAACCTCCGTCTCAGCCACTGGTTGGACTGTTACGTTCATCATTTGTAAAATTAATATAATATCATATAACTAAAGTATGTTAAATATTTGTAAAAAAAATAATGAATACAACCAAAAGATCGCACAAATACAAAACTTGCACAACTTAAACTAAAATTATAAAAATCACATCGTTAGAATACTTGGAAGATTTTTATGTTGTAACTTATTTTCAATTTTTTAAAAATAAAAAATATCTCATATTTCATGATGGAACCAATTTCTTGCCTGAAATGGATATGTAAATATTGAATACTCAATTGCATAAATATTTGATTCTTTACTATTTTTATAAATTGATTGCATAATAACCTAAACAATGCCCATAAGCATTTCGATGAAAATACAATTTTCAAAGCTGAGATTAAATATTAAATAAATTGAGATAGTTTAGCAACACATATTCTACCATCAATAAAAAAGAAATGAAATAACACTAATTACGATAATTTGATAAACAAATTTATGCCCGTAGAAGATTCGAATAAACTTTAAATAAAGCGATAAAAAATTTAATAAATTATTGTAATTTATAATTAAATTAAGAATCAGAATGCATGAGTTGCAAAATCGGGTTAAAAAAATATACTAGATTTCCGATTCAAAAAATTATCCAATTTGAAATTCGATTCAAGAAGTTACCGAATTTTGAAATACGATTTAAAAAGTTAATGGATATAATAAATTCATTACCCTTGATTCTGAAATTCCCAAAACTGCTAACCAAGTTAAACTACCCATAAATCAGACCATTTAATTTTATTCGATTCGAGTTACCTAACAACAAAATCAATTATGAGCACAAGTGCTGAATTCTACGAGCATCTAACTCGTTTGTAATATATAACAAGTTGACAAGTATAACTTTAATACCATATTAACCCCCAGCTGGTGTATGTGACATATCTGGTAAATCAGATTCCTCCCTCACAAACGGATGAATGTCAGTTGAGGGATTGTATTGCTGAATTACCATTACAGACGTAAGAGTGTAAAAATCTGAAGAAGCAACAAAGCTTCCAACAGGTCCAAGCTCTGGACAATCACTTATGCTACCCAAAGCTGCCACTGATGGCATTCTACCAACCAATATGAGGTTGCATCTATTCATTTCCTTCAATGCTATCTCAATATCTCCTTTGCTTTCCACTAGCTTTTCCTCATACTTCATTGTCTCTTGGGTGTTGTTGTTGCATGCACTTAAAAACTCATTCCATAATTGATCATCCTGTTTCTTATCATCATAATCGTTGTCGTCAATCACATGCACTGTTTTCCTATCTTTCTTTGATGACTCCCCAACCGATTCAGCATCAAAGGCCAATGATGTCCCTGGTGGAGTTACAAACTTATACACATTTAGAAAAATACCCTGGTGCTCTGCCATTCTCATTCCATAACAAAGAGCTTCACGATCATCACGCCCTCCAAAGAAGGGTACCACTATCTTATAAGACACATCACTGGCTTGGACTTGGCTCGTCCCTCCAAGACCTCGATCAACAAAAATTCCCACCGAGCAAGGAGCATGACATAGCACAAGTTGATTCATCTCTTGGAATGAATGTCCCAGTGACTCCATCGATCCATCAACACGTTGGTGTTTGTGGAATGGAAGGATGATCATGGCTGCACGCTTTCTGTGAGCAGTAGTACAAATATCCTCATGGATGCTATTGAGACCAGAAATGACTGTCATGGGGCGGACACTGACACTGCTCAGTTTCTCATAATCCTGAAAAGCTATGATCATTTGATCTTTGCCCTTCCGCTTTTTGTTCCAAAAGGGCATTCCATTCTTGCGTGCCATATGAAACATTGTGATTGCCGAAGATCGCTCCGAGAGCTCCATCAAATGCATTGTGTATACATAAAGCTTTCCTTTTCTTCCGGTTCCACGGGAACACTCTATTAGATTGATTAGCGAGGGAATGTTGTGGGTGTTGTGGAAGCAAGCTAGCATTCGAAGCTCAGTGTCGGGATCTCGTTGAATTGTTTTGTGCTTGTAAGGTGCTCCTCTACGAGCTGGTTTATATACAACCATCACCATTGGGGTGGAGATGAAGGTAGTAAACAATGCCATGACAACACAAATGGCAAATGCTTGGTCATTTAACACCTGCATTGTACAAACAATGATTCATAAAAAATACGAGAGCAAATGACAATACTCTCAGATTCTTCTATAAGAACAATTAAAATACATGTAATAGGAACTAGGTAGCATGGATGCCTTCCACATAAAGAATAGTATTCCAGTGTTATGGATATACTATTTTAGTGTTGGTTCTTTTCTTAATGATTAGTTTTTTCGGGTGAGTTTCCAATCAGTTGGGTATTTATCAACATGTATAAACCAAAGAAAAAGAGGTAAAAAATAATTGTAAATGATGGTATAACTTGGTATGGGTTTCAACACGATACCTTACGGTCCTTCCCAATGTTGAGAACAATGAGCTCTACCAAGCCTTTTGTGTTCATGAGAAATCCAAGAGTCAGGGCTTCTGTGGAAGGCACCTCACACAATAAGGAAACAACAGTAGTACCAATGATCTTCCCAAAGCAAGCATTGAATATAACAAGCATTAGCATTGCCCAAGAAAGACCTCCCTTTATTGTTGCCACATCAGTCTTCAAGCCACTGGACACAAAATATAGTGGCATGAAAAGGCCAGATACCAGGTCTTCTATCCTCTCAGTCAACACCCTAGAGAAGGAACCTTCTCTTGGCATAATAGTACCAACCGCAAAAGCCCCAAAGAGGGAATGAATTCCAATAGTATCAGTGACAAAACTACAAACCAAAACCAGAGTCAACGTGATGCATATGTAGAGCTCCTTCACTGGCTCACCCTCCAGGGAACGGTTAGCCATAGCCACAAGCAACGGCCTAATGGCAAAGACAACAAAGATGACAAAAGCAGCACCACAGAGCAATACCCAAAGAGGAACAAAGGGGGATGCATCAGAACCAGAAAGGGCTATCGCAAGAGCAAGAAGAATCCAAGCTGCAACATCATTGACAGCAGCAGCAGACATTGCAATGCGACCAACATCGGTGGTTAGGAGTTTAAGTTCAGCCAGGATCCTCGCAAGGACAGGGAAGGCGGTGATCGAGAGAGCAACACCCATGAAGACTAGAAAAGGAAATAGCTCAACACTTTTGGATACAGTGGCTCGAAGAGCAATGGAAGTGCCAATCCCAAGAATAAAAGGTAGAATGATCCCACAGATGGCAATGCCAAGGGCCTTACGACCAGTTCGTCGAATTGCACGCATGTCAAGCTCAAGTCCCACGAGAAACAAAAAGAACAAAAGACCTATGTTGGCCAGTGTTTCAAGAACTGTGATGCTTTTCTCTGGGAAAACTGCATTCAAAAACTTCTCGTTTCGCCCAATTGCCGATGGCCCAAGTAGTATTCCTCCCTACAATTTTTATCATTGCTATCTAAGTTGCTCTGAACTCAACTTTTCTAATTTTTAAAAATAATCCTTTTCTTTTATTAATTACAAGTTTCTTCTATCAAAAATATTTATGAAAACTAAAAGGTACATCAACTTAACATACACATGGGTCGAGAGTAAAAATGATAGATTTATACAGGTTATACAATTTGATAAGAAAAGAGAGATAGATTTAAAAAAAATATATATAATAAGTATAGATAAAAGAAAACGTGTTTTTAACAAATTCTTCTACCGTTATCTAAACCCTAAATCCTACTACGTGATTATTCTGTTTGAAATATACAAATATACATACAAATAAAATAATAATACATAATAAAATAAAATAGTAACACGTAATAAAATATTACGTAACACGTAATCTAAATAAAAAATTATTAAAAAAAGTTCTTAAAAATATCATGATCCATAGATAAAATGGAAGTGTATGTATATCATCACTCTTCTTTTATAAAATAGTCTTTTTAACGCATTTCAAGGCGTACAGTACAGTGATATTGTGACACCCACAAAATATACTAACTTAACAACCTAAAATAATTATAATAATACTTTATTTTATTTACAAAAATAATAAACTTAAATATCTCCTCTATTATACATTTTCATGCTAATTAAGTTCGTACAATATTTTGGAACGAAACAAAATTTCTGTAAAAACTCAGAAACAAAAAATATATTTAATATTTTCCTTAAATATTTAAGCATACTCTCTTATATTTAATATTTAAAAACGAAATACATCATGAGTGCATGGGAACCTGAATTTGTATGGATAGTGGGGAGAGAAAAACTTACAATGATCTCAGCAATGACTCTGGGTTGTCTGAGGGGTCTGAAGAGAAATGCAAGAAATCTAGTAAAAGCAACGACCAAACATATTTGGAGGATTAACAGAGGAAGCGCATAATCCAGAGGGTTTTCATGTTGGAATCCTCCGTTGGACTCTGCCCTCATGGCTGCGGAAGAACATGACGCGTTCTTCCCCATCGTCGACGTCTTTTCTCTCAAACTATAACCACCAAGAATCCTTAAACGATGTCGGTTTTCACAAGAAACACAAACTCACAAGAACAACTACTTGTGTTGTGCTATGTTCTTCATGAATCTTCACAATCATCTTGGAGTTGGGATATGTTGTGCTCCGTATATATAATGCGTTTAAGCACTCTATCACTCTATGAAACCAAGCACAACTAAATAAATAAGGAATTTATATGTTAAATGCTATACTTTACGTGTCTCTTTCTTATTAGTTTGGCACAAAAGCTTGTTTTCTTTAGGTCATAAAAATCAATAACAAATTTTGAAATTAACTTTAAATAAATAATTATTATACTTTATCATAGTGATTATGGTTTAATACGCGAATGGATATGATAATTATAGAATTGGAAGAAGCTTAAACTATATATGTGGGTAAAGAATTTTTAATATGTATTTTAATGATTTTGAAATTTTAGAATAGGGATGGTACAGAAAACCTTGAAAATATTAATTATATACTAAAGTCGTCTCTTTGTTTGGCAATGGAATAATTTTAGGGTAAGATCTGTCTGACTGCCACATTTGTCCTTCCTCGTATACAAATCAGAAAAAATTCTCTTAAATGAACAATACATTAAGTATTAGCCATTAACTGTCATCAGTTCATCAAACATTTTTTACACATTATTTTGAATATTTTATTTTAGATCATCAAACATTTTTTACATTATTTAAATAGCATACATATACGTGAATACAAAAGATAAAACACATTAATACAGAAAGATATTTTATTACATAAAAAAAATTATAAAGAGTTTAAATACATTACATCTAATTCCAATAAAATAAAATTTAATTATTTTTATACATTCTAGAAACAAGGATGAATTAGAAGATTAAAAGATGAAGAAGATGAAGCCTTGAGTTCTAGAAATGTCTTAACCCGGTCTATGTACCTATGTCTCGTTACCATGTCCAAAAACCAATGTGTCAATTTTTGACACTTTAAACATAATCCAAAAGATGTTCTTTCGCCGGGTGAAAACAACCTTTCGCTGGGTGAAAACAATCTTTGCGCTGGGTGATAGGTACTTATTCTAATACATTAGATAGCTCACTCACTAGGTCACGAGATCTTTGGGCTAGCGTTAGGTTCTCGCTGGACAAGCTGAGATGGCTCGCTGGGTTAGTTGAGATGATTTCCTGGACGAGCCACTTATGAGATAAATGCTTAAATAAACTCCAATATTCCACTTTCCTGCAAAATAATCCAAAAACAAGTTTTGCATCTCTTCATTGAATTTAAACACAAAACACATAAATCAAGACAAAGAAAAAGTTTTAATAAGTTTGAAAATACCTAAATAATTCTATTAAAATAAAAAATTATAAAATTCAATAACAATTTTGACACCTTATTAACCGAAGTCTCTACCTTTTTGCCAAATAAAATAATTAAAAAAATGACATTTTTAAAATTTTATTAAATTTATAAATTTTAATTTCTTTGAAATCAAAGCATATATATGATAAATATGTTTCAGTTTGAAACTTATAAGTTTTCGAAAAATTCCTGCTACCATGTTTTCTTAAAATCGAAATATATAAAACTGATTTTAAAAGTCAAAATATATATAAATACATTTTTTTAATTTAATTCAATGTAAATGTTAAGTGCTATTACATATGTTTTTTCAGCAAATGCTATATTATCCTTGTATTGCGATGCAGAAATGAAGCAAAGAGCAGAGTTAAAGTGATGATGAAATGTGATGTGGACTTACAACAAGAAAGATGACATAAAATATAAAGAAAGTGTAAAAAAAATATGAGAACGAAAAAAAAAACACAACAATTTAAATATTGTATTACATCTATTAATCATAATTAATATAATATCATCCCATATATATTATATATATCACATTGATTAATATACACAAGCAGTGTAATAAATGTTTAATGTCTCTTCTAAAAATTTCACAGTTATTACAACAGTTTCCTTTCTACTAACTAAGATAGTATGTTTAACGTAAAAAGTGTGACATTAGTGTTTATTTATTTATATGTACATGTTAAATATAAATGCATTATATGTAAAATCTCCGAACCTATAGAATAACATAATATGCTAAGGTATATGAATAGTATAGGTTAATTGGTTTAAGCATACGACTTTATCTATAAGCTGAATATATTCTTCTATATAAAGAATAATATCATTATGAGTGTATATGTACACATAAACATTAAATTCCTTTTAAAGTAAAATGCCTATACAATGTTTCTAAATTAAAATCTCAAGCTCATTCTTCCTACTAATATTATATCATTACAAAATTTATGTTCTGTCTTCGTCAAGTGATAGATAAATCTTATACAGTCATATACTCATCATTTAAATATTTATTTAATAATTTTTCTTCGCTTCATTTTAATGTTACTCTATATCTTACACGTAAAAACAATATTTTTCTGAGACAAAGTCATTTAAAATAATTAACAAACTAATAAAAGATTTTATTTTTTTAAAAAAGAAACCTTCCTAAGGCATAAAAAAACTTTTATAGAAACCTTTCTTCTTCCTTTTTTTTTTCTTAGATTCGGCCTAACTTTTGTTACTTTATTTTTCTATACCTATTATAGAAAATAATATTCATCTCTTATTTTTAAGCAATGTCTTTAATTTTTCTTTTTTCGTGCTTTACACAAAGTGATTTTTAAGTTTTTTTTATGGAAAATATTTTGGATTGTGTTTTTACTAATACATAACATATTTCACTCTCTTGGTATTTTTAATCTTAGGCTTTTTTTTTCCACAGGGACCGAAGAAATCCAATAAATAAATAGATAAAAATAATTTTACTAAACTAATCTTGTTAGAATTATTTTCTTAAAAAAATATCATCAGCCTTACTTCTCTAACTAGTCATTAATTAATAAGAAAGATATTCTCAAGATATTGCATTTGGTATCTTTAAATAAGGTTTTTGATTCCAAAATGCAAAAAAAAGTAGATATGAGAATAAATATCCTAGAAAATAGCGAACTATTTTTTTTTATGGAAATTAATCATATTATTGTAAATAAAATTAGTTCTTAATAGTCATAGTATCTATCATATTCATACTTCTTTTCGTCTTTCTCTTTGTTTTCAGAAACTGCCTACAGTTTAGTATTCGCATATTATTTTCTAAAATTTTCACGTAAATTTTAAATAATTTTGTAAATGGTTTTTACCTCAGTTATTCTAAATTTCAATAAATCCATTATTATTGTATATTTTAATTAAATCTATAAGTTTTAAATTGATTATTTATTTTACTAGAAATTTTATTTCTCAAAATTTTCCATCGTTTTAGCCATAATATATAACTTTGATAAGATATAACGAGATAAAGATTAAGTTGATCAAATTTTTTATTTAGATAAGGATTCATTTTTTTTTCTTTTATTCTTTTTGTTGAAAAGAGATGTTGTTAATATAAATAGTGAAGTGACGGTGATGCATAAGATTTTATCATATGTAAAATTATTAAAGTTGTCAATTTGACCTCTAATCTATGCATCAGTCCTAATCTATTCTTAAAAAAAATCTCATTTTAAGGAACTTTTCAAGTGGGAATAAACCCTAACCTTCAAAATCTTCTCTTAAGTAAATTAAGGTTAAAGTTAAGATGGATTTAGTCCACTAAAAAAATATGATAACGCACTTTATTTATAATAAATATTTTCTTTTCCTTTCAATATGACAACCATTTTATTTGTATATAATTACTATTATTTATAATAAATGATAAGATATTTTATTTCTACTCATAGATTTAATTTTATTTAAATAAATATAATATGACATAGAATTCTGATATTTTTTAACACGCATAATTAATCGAAAGGAGCACAAATAGTTGACGTAAAGTTTGTTTATTTGTTGGAAAAAAAATATTTCACACTTTTCTTAAAAATACATTAATTCAAGATTCTTTTTAATAGTGTGTGTGTGTGTGTATATATATATATATATATATATATATATATATTATGATTTGAAATTAATTTTATCCTTTTGTGATGTGAAGGTATGAGCATCCTTATTTGTTCATATATGAAGGCACATGGTACATAGGAAGATAATATTTATTTGTTTGGGTGTAACAGAGAAAGGCAGCATTAAGCATTGACTATCTCTTCAACTACAAGATACAAGAAAACAGAGAATGTGTAAGCAAAGTTTGAAGAGAGTTGTTGTTGTTACATTATAATTAAATAAAACTTATAATGTGAAATGAATAAATCTTGATATAAACGAATAAACTTCACCAAAAAAGTTAAATAATAATAATATATTAAAGTAAGTTTTTATAAGAGTCAAGAAAGGATTAGTTAGACATTAGCCATCCATTTTTTTTACTTTCATTTTACAATCTATTTTAACAATAATACTATATTTAACTTATAAAAATAAAAATAAATAAAATTTTAAACCTGTTTATAAACTATTCAATAATAAATATATAGTTTAATATGTTGTAATTTTATAATATGATGATAATTTAATATGTTGTAATTTAATTTATGTGATAGATTAATAGTTTAATATGTTGTAATTTTTTGTATTCAAAATGAGTATTTTTTTTAAATGGGTTATGAGTTAGTCCTGACCCACAGGGCTTTTGTAGATATATTGACCATGTTGACTTTTTCTATGAAAAACTTTTTGGTCTTGTGGACTCTTCTGACCCTAACTCATGTGAATCAAGGTCAAACCATGTAAAGAGAGTCAAAAGGAGAGTCAAATTGACAGTTCTAAAGATTATATACTAAATTTTAATGCTAAAAAAGTGATTGCTTTGGAAGAATCAGTGAGTTTAATAATTTTTGACATTTTAGTTATATTAATATATTAAAATTTATTAATTATTTATCATCATATAAACATTTATTAAAAGAAGAAAAAAATAAAAAATACATGAAAAAATCATATTTAATTTATAATAAAAAATATATTTCACAAAAATATAGACAAACTATATTTAATATGAAAAAAAATTAAATAAATAGATGGAGATAAAACCTTAAACTACTTATATTATTCTTTATAAATTAAAACTAAATTATTTAACTTCTCGACACAATAGTTTTATTTACCAAAAATCTGATAAACTTTCAAGTGTATAGGTTTATAAAAGTGTAAGCCTTACATCATCTCTCTAGAAGACTTAAAAAACCACTCTTTGATCCTAAAAACCATAACATAGTAAAGAACAATAATTTTTTAACCAAATCTTTTGAAAGTCTTTCCTCCAATGTTTCAAAACATAAATAACTCGTATAAATTCCATATAAATAGAAATTTGTATTCTAAAAAGAGTGAAAAACTGTTCACATAGTCATTTTAACTTCTTCTAAAAATATCAGCACATAACACTAAATCAGGACAATCCCTAGCCTGATCTAAAGAAAATAAACTTTCTGCACCAATTATAACTAAAATCGTTATAGAATTTTTTTTATTACAAAAATGTTATCACGCTCATTTTCTATATCGATTATAAATACAATCAATGTATAAAGTTTTCTTTTTTATTAAAAAAAATATTAATGTTAAACAATTTTTGGACAGCCACTATGTCAACCAAACTACAATTTAGTATGCACCAGATAAATGGTGACGATTAAGTTATCGAAGTTCACATTTTATTCAGGTTTTTTTTCTTTCATTTAAACAATGTTAAAACAATACAATTTATTTTTTTTTTTGTTGTTGTACATCTTCATTCCAAATGTTTACATTAACATATTCATATTTTTCTATCAAAAGCAATTCAACTTATCAAGATACAAAATTAAACTATTTTAATATCAAGAAATATTTGTTCCATATTTCAAATCAAACCCGTCTATAATTCAAACTAGTTTATTTAATTGTGCTTGTGTTTGAGCAATTAAAAAAAAACAGTAAAATATCAAATATATAGATACTCAAAAATATTATCAAAATAATAAAAAAATAATTAGCTTAAATAATAACATTTCTGAATTGACATGACTAGAAAAATTTCGAAACACTTGCATAAAACAAAAAAATTAAGAATACAAAGGTTTTAAAACAAAAAATATATTTATTTTAAATTAAATTTTGATGAGATGGAAACGTTATATATTTTATTACCTTTTAGTTGGTAGGACCTATTTTTGGAAAAAATAGAAAACAAATTCATAAACAAAGAGAGAAGTTAAAGAAGAGTTACAAAAGGAAACTGTGATAGAAGAAAATGAATTGAGAAGAAGAAAGAAGAAATAGAAAAAAATATATAAAAAAGAATGAACCTAAGCCCAATTCTTGTAATAAACTGATTACTTATTTAAATAACTTATCTAAAATAAATTTACATTCCCAATAAATACGTTACATTTTGCAGTATAGACTGACAGAAATTTATTCGACACAAATAAAAATAAATATTTCATTAAAATTAAAAATATCACTCAACCACGATCTCTACAAGAAAAATTGAAGGAAAACTTTTCAAATACTTTACTTTTCTACTGAAAATGCTAGAAATCAGTTTAATTTCGGAGATCTTAGATGTAATGCAATGAATGGCTGGGACATTTAAAAGATTAATGGAAGTAATAGCTAGTAACAGCTAAAGAGGAAATAATAAAGAAAGAAAGAGAAAAACAAGTTTCCTTCGAAATCCACGAACATGCACACCAAAAGCAATGGCTATATATGTTGTTCCTGTTGAAGTGGCTATACATGTTTAATGTTAGCTTGAAATCCTGTTAATATATATATGAGTGGGTTAGCTAAGATAAGAAAAGTGGATGTTATGATCCTGATGGTGGCGATAGGATTGTGCATGATTGTTGTTGAATGTAGGAAACATGTGAGCATAAAGAACAGGCTTGGAGCTGGAAAGAACATGACTTTGCATTGCCAGTCGAAGGACAATGATCTGGGACAACAAAATATAGCAAATGGAGATGAGTTTGGGTGGGATTTCTCAGACAATATTATTGGAACAACACTGTTTTTCTGTGATGTGGGGTGGGAAAAGGTTGAGGAATACCATTTCAATGCTTATTCCTTCGGCAGGGACAGAGTACGGTGTGATGGTGTCGGCTGTTCATGGCTCCTATCTGCCGAAGGCATTTATGGCTTCAATGT
Organism: Vigna umbellata; assembly: GCF_029865625.1. Lineage (NCBI taxonomy): Eukaryota > Viridiplantae > Streptophyta > Magnoliopsida > Fabales > Fabaceae > Vigna > Vigna umbellata. Next base: position 105,783,287 of record NC_142165.1, read on the forward strand.
ACAAACGGCCTTCTGGGAATTCATGTACCAATGGCCAAATTAATCCCATCTACTTTATCACAATATTATAATAAACAACTATTTCCTTCTTCTCACTTCTTATCACCTTTCTCTTATTAATCTACTCATAAAACTAAAATTAATTTTCGCTTAAATGAATCTACAACTAATTTAAATACGAAATGAGTCGTTGCAAGACAAACAAATTACAGTACAAACAGCTTGAAAAAAAATTACAAAATATTTTCCAATCGATTTGAGATTTTGTTGTTTTTTTGGATTTGTAGTTTTTTATGGACGTATTCTGTTTTGAACACCTCCAAACAATAATCCGAGCATCGTAACTACTTGTTATGAAATTGCAATTATGAAACGGGAGGTGTTGTTAAACTCTATGTGGATATCGTCTTCTGCTTTGTTGAAGCTTAGGAAAGTGTGAGTGTTGGTGTCGTAAATAACGTCTAAAATAAATTTTAATTTTAACACGGATCAACATGATTAATACAAAGCACTAAAAGCTCCAAACAATGTTATTACGCCACCAGTGTCAGCAACATAAGTATGAGAAAAAAGGTCGTGGCCATCAACTCCTGTAAGTGGCATAAATATCTAACCCACCGTGTTCGATCGAAGGCTAGCTAAGTAAGGTTTAGACAGTTCTCATTCTCACTCCAATACAGGTACGACACAGGTAAGATTTCAATTCAAAATTGCACTCTCAAAGACCCAATTCCCCTCTTAAATGCCATATATGACAAAGAATCAGCAGCACAGAAAGCACAAGTATTTTAATCAGCGTTATAAAATGGTGGTTATGTTTGCCATGAACTTTATCCCTCTTTTACGAAAGAAAACCTTCTCTCAACGCATTGAGAAACCTAAAATGTAAAAGCATTAGAGGAGCCTCTACATCATCGACTCCCCTTAGCGTGGTATATAGCAATAACTTACTTTGATTCCGTAGGCGACATGAGCTCCGACCTTAACCTTCAAAGTGAGTTTCTTTTGTCCATTTCTTTTTTGTTCCTTCTATTTGTTTGTTTACTACATATATAAATTGATCTTGAATAACGAGTGCATTGACTCATGGTTTCCCGATTGAAGTTTTCATGTAAATGATTCCTAGTTTTCTATTGGTTTTGATATTAAGAGACATATTTTTCTACTCATGCAAAGTAATGAAAAATCTAATCCCCCAGAACATTCATCTTTCAAGGATCAATTTGTGTATTTACTCTTTCTTATTTTTTACTTTCTTTCTTCCTTTCTTTCTTCCTTTGTCGTGTTCTTGGCTCATGTAGTTGCTGCTCCGTTTTTATCAATATCTGTTTTTTCTTTCAAAATTTAGAACCGATTATTTGCCTGTTCTTCTTATGTTTGAGTACAAAACACTGTTCCCGATTACTTTCAACTTACAGGATAGTGTCAAGCATCCAAAACCAAAGCAAATGCATCCTCACATTAGTAAATGAAATATTTTTGTTTTTATGAATTATGTTCAACACTTTATAGCATGACAATCATAAGAATTATATAAATGTTACAATATTAGTTTGTTATTATGCTATTTGTAATAAATTCGTCATCCTTGTTTTTAAGCACATAATGTGTAAAAATTTGTCGGCCATAACTTTCCGCCATATTTATGTGGCAGATATTTGGCTCACCCCGTCATAGGCCGTCATCTGCTATTAATAACATTTGTTTAGGTAAGCACAGTGGATTTAAGTAACTAAGTTCAAACTAACCTGCAATGAAATACTAATTTTGATAGAAAAAAACCAACAAAAGCTACCATAAAGCATTCAACTTTGGTTAGAAGAAACTGCAAAATCAATCTAGCATGAATACATTCATTGCTCGATGAAATTACTAATCACATAACCTGTCATCGTAATTCTATAACGAACATATGTTAAAGCAAAAAGTGCAAACATGTGAAATCTGGGTATCCAAATGTATTATTTACCAGAACCTGTAGTGGACTAAAATCACCTACCTCGCAAATCTATCGAGTCTCCGGCGGCGCAACTCATCCAAAGGAAGCCCATCAAGACGGGAACTCCGCTGAAAAGAAGAGAGTCCATCGACACCCCTATTCGTCCCACACATCTCGCACACACTCCGCAACCCCGAATCGTTATCATACGTACACGTCTGGCATCTCCACCCTCTGTTAGTTCCCACAGTCCCCCTTCCCACAGTTCCCCTTCCGGTGATCCTTCCCCGGCGTGGCAAGAACTTGAAAGGCCACTTCAAAAAATCAGTTACCCCTCTGACGAGCAATGTTATGGGATTAGAGCCCGAATAAGTGTTCCTCAATTTGACATAAAGAAGCCCTGCGAGAATGCCACCAAGATGCCCAATAAACGAGACACCCGGCACGAGAAGCTGAACGAGAAGCAATTCGGCCCAAGCGGCATAACGAGAGGGAACTATAACTCCGTGGACGTAGGAATAATCGCTGGATTGGGAATTGAGAACGACTTTCATGGCGAAGAGGACGCCGGAGAAGCCAACGGCGTATTCGTTATAGTAGGGTTTGTCGTAGTCGAATAAGAGAAGCAAGGATTTAGATAAGACTAGGGTAACGCCCTGGGAGAGGAGAAGCAGGGAAGCAACCATGGAAGCGAAATTGACGCTTCCCATTGACGTCTCCAGCTGAAACCCTTTCCAGAGAAGCGATAGCATGTTGTAGACAAGGTGCGGTTCGCCGATGTGGTAAAACGGCGACAGAAGGAAGCGTTTCAAGTCCTTGTGCTGTTAACAGAATTAGAATTAGAATTAGAATGGAGAAGCTTCGAATGAAACGACGATGATAGTTATAAGAAAATGAATTGAGAAAGCTACCTTGAGAATGAGGTGAGGGTTGAACCAGACTTGCTGGATGGGAGGAATGAGGGAATCGAAGAGGGAGGGGCGGAGATAGATGATAGTGTTGGCGGCGATGAGGGCGGCGGTCACCGGAGGTTTGCTCTCCGACCGGTAATACTCGCTGAAGGTGTGGAGAGCGAGGAGAGGGAGCATTCCACGAGAAACCCTTTGCCCGATTCTCACTTCCATTTTCGCAAAGTCGAAATTCCAATTCTCCACAGAGACAAGCAGAAAATTGAATTTAAGCTCAATAATTGTCAGGGAAAACAAAATATTAAGGCCTTGGAGAACAAGAAACGAATGTATTGAACCCTGGGAGAAGAATCCAGAGGTTTCCTTCAGCTGAGACAACTTTCTCTGTTCTTTCACTGTTATACAAAGTTATATTTTTATCTTAATTTTATATACAGAGTTCTATTTGACAAATAGTAAGCGGACTACTCCATTAAGTTATTTTAGAGCTATATAATGTATTTATTTTTGGTGGTTTTATGATTATACATTGATTCGTGGTTGAATTACACATTGTAAAAATTAAGTTGCATAATGTTTAAATTTTACTTGTTATATTACTTTTAATATGTATTAACGTTATCATAATATAATTGTTTTTGCATTTATATCGATTGGTGTTGAACTCGAGTTTGAGTTTCAAATTTAATTATGTTGATTAGTTAAATATTTCAATTTCAAAGTTTGAAACGTGTTGGATGCAAAAATATCATATTGGATTATATATCTCAAACTATAGAATATTATGTGAAGAAACTTTATCGCAGACATTCCTCCACAATTGAATAAAGACGCCGGTCTATAAGCTCAACAAATAAAAAAAATTAAGTCCAACAAAATGTCCAAGTTTAATCAATAACATTGGAATCATCCAAAAACGAATTATCCACACATCACATTCTTACATCTTTCACTGCAATTTTGTTTGAAAAACTCAATGTTTGACAATAAGCATCCCAAAAAATAGATTGATAATTGGTTGTACTAGGATGTTCATCTTAAAGACAATAATTTGTTGATATCATGGCTAATGAAAAAAGTAGTTATCCATTGTAACAGTGACAATGAAATTTTGTAAGCTATAGCATTAGTGTTAGAATGACAACCTACTATAGCAATATTGGTCTTAGTTTGATTCCAGGCTAAGGCATTTGTTTATATTTTCCATCACGGTTACAATCTAAGTCGTTTAACAAAATTTTATTCATGAAGTATACCAAATTACTAATCAAGATTTACAAGAGACCTTGCAGCACAGAAATTCCGAGGGTCTGCAGGTTTTAAATGCTGTAAAATTCTATAAGCCTTTATTTCTTTCTTTTTTGCTTTTTCCTACAAATAATTTGACATAGCACTAACACCAAATTATGGCTAAGCAACTTCAGCAAATCCAATACGAAGATTGCCGTAGTCAAACACTGTGTGATATGCCCCCAAGAAAAGATCTCCAAGAACCCTGCAACCATGCTTCAACTGTCATATACTATTACCACTACTAATTCTAATATGCTCTTCAGTAATTTCATTCCAATATTATTCATTACCAGAGGGGACCTTGTGGTGGTGGCACATCTAGAGGAACAAAACCACCATAACAGACAGTGGAACAACCTTCTTCAATTCTTAGCATATACTGAGAACAAAAACGGAACATTAAATGTCTATGAAGTATTAATGACCAAATATGGAGTCAAGCAACCAACACAGCTTTGCTATATTCAGTTTCAGACATTTTACTTCAGGGAAAACTGGACAGAGCCAAAGCAACCAGAACTAGGTAGCTAACATAAATATAATGCATTTTCCATGCTCATTTTTCTAGTGGCAAGACACTAAAGTTAAAACAGCAGAAAATTTATATGGGGGTTAGAAAAATTGACCATAAAACTCAGACCTGTTGTGGAGAGAGGGGAAATGATTTGTTTCCAATAGTGAATGTTATTTGTGGCATGGTGTCAATACTGTTGCAGTCTATAAATGTTTGTCCCACGGGATTGGGAAGCTTCTCACACAGCTTTTACAGAAAAAACAAAGAGCTTGTAAGAACTAAATTGGAAAAGTAGAGTTATTGAATACGCAATTCAAAAGTAAAATCGATGACTCTGACATTTAACCATTGTGCAACCATTACCTCATCTACATATTTTAATATTTTATCCTTTGTGTTCTTTTGCTTAAGCTGAACTTGAATCCAAAAAACTATCATATCACAAAAAGTACACAAGGGGCTCTCCTTTGTTCTTGACTCGCCCCAACTTTCATTATGTGCCGCTGTTTCAATAACATCACTGCAGGTTAAAGGTAGACTTTGGTTAAGAGAATTGAAATAAAGGAATGTGTCTTAGAAGAAACAGAGGAAAATGAGAAGTTTTGTACTTCTTTATGTATGTTCTATTATGTGAGCAGAGTCCGATGTCGACGCAGATAATATCAGGCTTCAACTGAAGATATATAAAATATAAATAATAGTTAATTCCAGCGGAGTTTTGGATAATCACTGACTATAAGGAGTTAGGTACAGAGAGCAAACCCCGGAAATTATATATTCCCATATGGAATCACCATAGTTATGGATGATGCTTTTACATTCATAACTCACATATCCTTCTGCTCCAATGGCATGGTTAATTTGAGTCACAATTTTCTGCAAACAAAAACTTGTAAGAAAAGAGACACCTTAAAAAAGACAACCCAGAAAAGGACCAAGAAAATGTTTGAGATCATACAGTTGGACCGGCAATCAAAGAGGTTCCTGAATCAATAATAGCAGCACAACCACCCGCACATAGCCCTGTAAGTTCAAATATTATTTTGTGAGTCAAGTCTATGAAATAATCTGAAGAAATGAATTAGAATAAGTCGTACAAGTTGGCGGTTAAAAACACATTGGTTCTGTGAGAGAGAACCTATAGAATCTTCACCGATTTTAATTTTTTCATACATTTTATTCACCGATATTGTAAGAATTGACTCAATAAAATCTGTTTAGAAGGTTGTTAGACCGTCTGACATATTTTAGATTCTCCTATGTTTATATGTAGTAGACCATATAAGTAGATTGTCTCGTTAAATGTCTAGTCTCATAGCAGTGGTAGGATTGTCTGATAAGGTGTCTAGCGTCTACTCAGTTCTATTTTGAAAAGCATTGTTCCTTTATCTTCCTCATGATTATAGGCATGTCTCGTATATGTCCATGTGGCTTCAGTATAAAGCTAACATTTGAGATATAATGAATTCTTATGTGGACGTAGATTGAAGCTTTTTAATACTTCAATGGAACCTCGTTAACTTCTGTGTGTGATTATTGTTCTTTCTCATATTACCTTCTGTCATTTTCAGCACTTGCAGTTATATCTTTATTTCTATTTTGTTTGTGTGTAGATGTTTATGAGTGAATTTGTGAGTTATTCCATAACAAATATCATTCATAAGTATAAGAAACAATGAAAAAACAAGGCATTTAGATTAACATCTAGCGGAACAGAAATAAAAGGGAGAGAACCTGTTGGATTGTTTGCAAGTAGAATATCTCCCACCTCAATCTGGAGATGAAAACTGGAAAAAGTGAATATTGACACGGTTGATGCCAAGAGATAGAGAGACATAAATAAAGCTATAAATACAGTAGACCTGCCAATAATCTTCATGAGTAAGTGGAACATAAGTATGATCACCCTTAAAGTGCCTCCAGTCAATACCACCAAAGACAATCTCACCCCCTACCTTTGACATTGGGTCTGGGTTTAGCCAGAGGGAGAAAATCTTTTGAGTCACATGCCCTTGTTCTATCATGTTGTACCTGCATGATATATCATGTTCTAAGGGTATAGTTTGATTTTTCTTCTATCCTTTAGTCACCAAAGACTATCACAGAAGCATGTGCTCTTGCTCACTCATTATTGAAACGGAAAAATCAAAAGATCAAATCAAGGAATATAATAATAAACAGACGGATCAATTACCACACTGGTGTGACTTGTCCCACTGACTTGTTCAGGAATCCAAGTCCAAGTATCCCATCAAAATGATGTGCTAAAAACGCCAGAGGTCCTTCCTTTGTAATCTCAGCAAATTGCTGGATGAAAAGTAACCAACCATCAGAATAACCCAACAGTACAGATACATTTGAATGAAAGTACTAATTAGAGTCATAAAGACCTGATCTTTGACGATGAGTTCCCCTACTCTTAAATTATCTTGGCTGAAGAAGCCAGGAATGTGTCCATGCCCATAAGGGATCCTGCAAGATGTTCCTGGGGATTTCCCAAACAAAAACTTCAGTATAAGCATTATCAAGTACAACAAGGAAAATGATAGCCAAATATTATCTAATACACTCATTTATCTGGTGATGTACACAAAGGTCTCACTGAATATAAGTTTCATTTCCCATTTGGTAAATCGTGTCCTTCAATTAGTAGCATTAACATGAACTAATAAGACAAGCTTTGAACGTGTAAAACCAAATGGAATAACTTCATATTCAATGTCATGCTAATTCGGACTTACCTATTTTCGTATAGGTGTTAGATAGCTTGGATCTATACTTGGAATGAAAATAGCAAGCAATCTGCAGGTAGCACATATATCTTGTTTTAAAAATAAACTCAGCCAAAAAGAAAAGAAAAATCCGAAGGAGTATCCATATAGGGTATCTAACTTACAGACAAAATACATTTGGAAGAAGGAACCCACAGATTCGAGCTTCCAGTGTCAAACACAACTCTGAAGGTTTGAGGAGGTGACCCAATACCAATTTCTCCAAAATACTGTGCATCAAGATAATTCTTCAGATACACTGTATCTGGTTTTAAATGATGAACAGCCTCCCTGATCCTTGCAGAACTAAAACTGTTAATGTCCAAACTCCTCTTTCTGAGACCAACCCTTAATAACTCCTTATCAGAAGCAGCCAAGGACGCAAACCAAGCACATACACACGTCACAACCAGCAAATACTTGAATGCCATGTTCTCATCAACTCATCTGTTAATTGGCAATTCAACACTTTAAAGGCATTTTCAACTGTTCAACAAAACTCATAATGCATGTATGCATAACTCTATAGCGTAGTATCTATCATGATAAACTCGAAAAAGAAAGAGAAATACCTGATATAGAAATTATTCTTAAAGAATGAGAAAGAGTTACGTTATAGTGCAGGCACGGAACTACAACACAGGTGTAACATGGCATTCATATATAAATCTAAGCATGATAAGGTTGCTTGGTACCTGTTAGTAAGTAGTGGGTAAGAAGGAAGTGTTAACATTTTGCTACCCTTTCACCTAAAAGACCAAAATATGGCTCCTTCGATTTTTCACTTGGATTAACCGTGCATGGAAACCACAGCGTAGTTTCGCGTAGGATAATGCAATTTTTAGTACGGTAAACGAAGTAGCTTCGGCACTTCACAACATACAATACTAGAAAACTGAGAGTTTCGATTAAGTGGATTATTTGGTATGTTATTCCACCTAAGTACGAGTAGCAGCGTTAACGATGTTGTCGCAAGGATACTTGATCGAAATTTTTTGTTTTTATGGAATCCCACTTTTCCTAGTTTGTCACGGGCAGTGGGATTATTAATTATTTATTTTCCCCGTACCTTTCTTTTCTTCTTTAACATAAATTGGTCATTAAATATGAACGTTTCTCGTCTCATTATTCAATTCTTGATTTGTTGGTGATGATAGGTATTCCATGATTTATGCGAACATCTGCATTTTTTATAGTTCAAATATTATCTTTATTATATTTAATAAATAAAAGTATTTTTATTCATGTAACTTAAATTTACATTTTCATTTAAATCCCTATTTTAAACTTATGATTTTTTTTAATATTAAAAATATAAACATAAAATGATATTTATAATTTTTAAATATTAATATTTGAAATAGTTCAAAATAAGCATTTTTTTATTAAAATTAAAATATATAAAATAAAATTAATTTTAATATTTAGTCGGAATGATTTGATTCTTATATATAAAAATTGTAATTAAGTTTAATTATTAATTTAACTGAACAACAATAAAATTATTTTAACTTAAAAAATTAAAATTAAATTGAATCAAAATTTTAAATATAAAAATTAAATTAAATATAATAAATTAGTGTGGCATGACACGACGATAATTTAACATGTATATAATAAAAAAATAAAAATACTACATACACGACATTAATTCTAATGTAACACAAAGGATTCAATTGGATAATTTTAAAAAGTTAGAAGACTTGATTTTATAAGTTTAAAAATTATAAATATCATTTTATGTTTATATTTTTAATATTAAAAAAATCAAAAATCATAAGTTTAAAATAGGGATTTAAATGAAAATGTAAATTTAAGTTACATGAATACAAATACTTTTATTTATTAAATATAATAAAGATAATTATCTCCCTCCAAAATAGAAAAGAAATAAAACAGATTTAAACTCGAATAACAATCAATTATGAATTTATTAATTACTGTAAGATGAATTTAGGAATAGTTTGACAAAGTTGAAGGAATCGATTGGTAGACGGAAGCGGGGTAGTGAAATGAAGAAATCGGGAACGACGTCTTCATCGGCGGCGGTGGCGGTGGCGGTGGAAGGACAGAAGCGTGGGAAGTGGGGATACATTTGGCCACTGTGGGCGACGTTGTTGCTCCACCTCGTTGCCATTCTCCTTTTCACGGCCGGTTTTCTCCTAACCCGAACCGAGCTTCCATACCACAGTCATTGTTCGGACGTGTCAAGCTCCCCTTGCTTCTCTTCCAACAACGGATCTTGCTGGACTAAACCCGCAGTCAACCGTCTTGTCCTCATCGTTCTTGATGCTCTCAGGTACACTACTCTGTCTGGACGATGTTCACAGTTACCACCATTCATCAATCGCGTTTTATTCTGTGATTCACGTTTCAGGTTTGATTTCGTGGTTCCCAGTACCTTCTTCGCAGGTTACCTATCTCACCTATTCTTCACTTGCTAAACCATTTCTTTTGCTTTCTTTCTTTTTTTCTCACGAGTTCGTTATGTTATGTGACAGAGTCGAAACCGTGGATGGATAAACTGCCAGTTTTGAAGAATGCGGCGGCGACGCGACCGTTGTCTGCAAGGATTTTCAAAGCCATTGCTGATCCGCCTACCACAAGTTTGCAGCGCTTGAAGGTCTAATCGATTTCTTTTTTATGAATTCATCGTTATAATCATGAATTAGTATTGTAATCTTCTCAGTTGCTAGACTGTTTTGAATGTCTATGAATTCGGGATTTTTTTTTTGTTTCGTATCTTGAACTGATGTAGGGTTTGACAACTGGTGGACTTCCGACTTTCGTCGATGTTGGTAATAGCTTTGGTGCCCCGGCAATTGTCGAAGATAATTTTATAAATCAGGTAGGTATTCTTTCTAGCTTCTTGCTTGTAATCTAGGTTTTATATTAGAGTCGTAGTAGCGATTGTGGTTTCGTTGCGATCCTTGATATGTGGGTAAATGAGGCCCTGTGGACACAATTGAGGTTGCGATGCAGTCATAGTGAGTAGAGAGTCCTTGACATTGTGGTCGTTTTTTTTAAACCTTGTCTGTAATGTTTGTCATTCAAATATTGCTTCACTACTTTGATCCCAGATTGGAACAGGTTCTTGTTAAATTTGTGCTAATTTATGTGCTCAATCGCAGTTGGTTCAAAATGGAAAGAAAGTTGTCATGATGGGGGATGATACGTGGACTCAGTTATTTCCTCATCATTTTGAAAGATCTTATCCATACCCGTCTTTTAACGTCAAAGATCTTCATACGGTAGGCCGTCTGTCGTGTTAAACCCAACTTTTGATTAGACGTTTAATCCTTGCAGTCTATGTGAATTGAGTATGGGTGGCTTTAGTCTTTTTGTTTAATCTATCATTTCAGTGAATATGAAATATTGTTGTTTATTTTGTAGGTTGACAATGGGTGCATTGATCACCTATTACCATCCTTATATGAAGAAGATTGGGATGTTCTTATTGCCCATTTTCTTGGAGTGGTATGTTTGATATTTTTTAATGCTATACACCTAATATCAGCATTCTATACTTGTTATTCCTGTTCTCGTTCTCCTTACTGTTTTGATAAGCAATTTTCGTGATGCTGTGTATGGTATTCTGTTTGGTTCAGGATCATGCAGGACACATATTTGGTGTTGACTCTACCCCAATGATAGAAAAGTTGGAGCAATACAATACCATCTTAGAGGTAGTTTTTTTGTAATCCTTGATTTACAATATTTGTGTTAATCTTGTATTCATGTTTTATCCAAATATTTGTGGTAATCTTGTATTCATATTTTATCCAAATTTTTGGGTTTAGTATTTGCTGATTTCCATGGGTTGATAAACAAACTAATGTAAGTTGTTTTAGAGAGTTATTGAAGTTCTGGAAAATCAGTCTGGACCTGGGAGCTCACATGAAAATACTTTGCTTGTGGTCATGGGTGACCATGGACAAACATTAAATGGTGATCATGGTGGTGGGAGTGCTGAAGAGGTGTGTGCAGCACTTATAGTGTCTTTTCATATGCTTTTTTTTTTTCATTTATAAATTTTTCCCAATTTGACTTAGGATACTGGTGATGAAATCATGCAGGTTGAAACTGCCCTTTTTGCCATGAGTTTTAAGAAGCCTCTTTCTTCTGTACCTGCAGAATATGATTCTTGTTCTTGTCAACAGGATCTGGTATTTACTATTCCTTTTAAAGTGTAAACATAGACAATAAACATGGTGTCTTCCAAGTTTCTTTTATCTCTCTCCGAATTTCAACAATCTTTTGCTTCCTCTTGCACATGCCCATTACCTTTAGTGCAAGAAAAATCAAGGAATGGAGAGCATAATTGGGAGTGGATAAATAATGTATACTTATGTATAAATAAGTTATTGAGAGGACCTCTAGTAAACTATAACGCTGACTTCATGGCTATCTAGCTTAAAGGATACACTCGGATAAATATTCATTCTTTATAGGTAGTGTGATCTGTAACATCCCAATATATATAGTGTAAACTATAATAAAGAGAAGCAACATGCATGATAAAATAGTACAGTTATCCATCTAAAGCATAAAGTGATACCTTTACAGTCATCCAAAAACAACTATAAATTTAAAACTTTATACACAGACTAAAGTCTACTCAAAACTATACACAAAGTTCTATTGAACTAGGCTACTACTCAGCAGCATCACCTCCCTCCAAAGCTTGCTCCAGGGAAACTTCTTCTTCCGCTGCTCACATCCAAAGGATGGTCATCGTAGAAGAAAAACAGCAGAAACATACAAAACACAAGCATACAACAGGGTAAGCTAGTTTAAAAGAGAATTAATCATACATCCAATCAATAAAATTCATACAAACATATTATTCATTCACATCACTTAAATTTTTCACACATAACACCACACTGACTTTGACTGTCCGGACTTAGAATGATTGCCAAGCTATGGCGGGTCGTGCACTCGTGGTGGCTTCTACTGCTTTGCAAAGTCGTTGCTAATGGGTTTCACACTACCACACTCACGAGCTTAGTCCGTTATCACTCACCTTGGGCCATACTGGAAGCACCCAAGACTAGGACCTCCTGCTACTCCTCACGACATGAATCAATCCTCTCTACTTGAGAATGAAAGACCATTGGAGTTTCAGGATAACCCCCAAGACTAAGCTCCTGCATCCATTCTAAACTTACTTGAATCTCAACTAGAGATTTCACTTTGAATCATAACATAGGGCACCACCATGTATCCTCTCCTTGAGGATCATGGAATTACGTCCATAAACCACACTTGAACTTTACAATTTTGATTACAACATACCACAATCACCACAAATATTACATGATACAACTTCAACTTACTTCATACAACACTTATTGATGCATATCAAACAACATAAGAATACACAAGACTTGAACTAGAACGTACCTCTCGCACAGCGCACACCTTCGCATAGCGAGACCATAAGCTGCTCGCACAACGACCTAACTCGCCTTGCGAAAACCCTAGATAGAGACCAACTACTCTGGATCTCTCGCATAGCGACTAAACTTGCTATGCGAATAAAATTGTAAAATACAACAGACCCCAACCCCTCACATAGCGACCCAATTCGCTACGCAAGAACCTCATCCAGAGACTTGATCCCCCAAACACTCGCAAAGCGAGACCCACTCGCTGATCGAATAAAATGAATAATGTTTCTAGACCCCAACCAGTCGCATAACGATTAGACTCGCTATGCGGATTGACAAACAGAGAGCAACCCTCTCAATTCACTTGCACAGCGCACCCATTCGCTATGTGGGTACATTGGCAGAGAGCACCTCGCCAAGGTAACTCGCTATGCGAATCCATTCGCACAGCGAGTCTGCGTAATCTGCAGAACGAAATTTTGCAGAATTATACAACTCAACCACTCCTTACCAATTCTACTCAACTTGGTCAACTTCTAACACTCCTAATTCGATGTATATACTAAATTAGACTTGACTAAAGGATTCTAAACATTCCTAACACCAATCTAAAGTGTTTATGCACCAAACTCTACTCTAAAACCTCCAATTCATCAACCTAGAGATTGAAAACCAATTCTACCACTTGGAATCTGTTTTTGACCATTTTGATGACTCAAACCAGTCACATATGACCTATCTACACTACCCCAGCAGTCACTAACAACCCTTGACCACTAATACTCAATTCCACTACCTCACTTCCTCTAAAAATACACTAAACCAGCCCAAATCACTTTACACTTTACTTCATCAACACTACAACATATTACAGCCAATAACAATCACCAATTTGCACACATTACGGCATTTAGATTAATCCAAAACAGCTCATCAATCACATTTCACAATTTCCACCATTTTAACAGTTAAGAACATACATTCACAAGCTGAATTTTTAACTGCACAGCACTTTAATCACAGAATTCATCACATACAACACCAATTGATAATTAAAATACAACCTAGCTTCCCTTACCTCAGAGATAAACAACCCCAAACACAGAACGCTCCAACCGTACCTTGCACGGCAAGGAAACTCAACAGAAACCTATAACTTACCAATTGGTGATGGAGAACAACACTTAGAACCTAATTTGAGCTAGAATTTGAAAGAGGACCAGTTAACCACATGCAATACAAAATCATTGCATGCTCACAGTCCAGAGAAGAACGGACAGAAATGGAAACCACTTACCAGCTGAAGAACACAAAATTTGATCGGTCCAAAATCAAGCCCTCAACGTCAGGCTCGCTTAGACACCTCCTGATCATTGAACAGATAACTCAGCAAGAAGAAATTGTAGAGAGAATTCAGAGGACTCTGAGGAATAGAGTTCTAGAGAGATGAAATGTTCTTAGAATAATGAGAAGTGTTATAAAATTTCTATTTATATTATAAGATTATTTTAAAGTAAAATAATCTATCTCATTATTCTAATACACCAATCTGCTCTATAACACTCTATTTTTTAGGTCTTTACATGATCCATGTAATTATGAAGCTGACATTAATCTTTATAATTTTGTGCTTGGATTTTAATATTTTTCTGGGTAAATTACATATCAGGATGGGAAGAATGTTTGTTTCAGCTCCATGCAGCAGGTTAGCAAATTTTTTTACTTTGTAATGGCATTTTGAACACCTCTTATATAATTTAATATATTGATATCTGTATGTATCCAATTGCCTATCATCCTTTACAGCTAGACTTTGCAGTAACAATCTCAGCATTGCTTGGCGTACCTTTCCCATATGGAAGGTGCAGTGTAAGCATCCTGTCTATATTACTACCGTCTTCCTTTGTCTTATATCAGTATAGCTATATAATTTGCTAGATCTATTGACTAAAATTTTCTATTTCGGTAACATTCTGTTTTCTGGTATGAGTTGTGGGTTAAGTGGAAGGATGTTTAGGTCTCAATCTTGATTCAGTATTTCATGTTTTGAGGTGGTTTACAAAGGCATAGGATATTTATGCATGAAAGTATTTGTTTTAAGTGTTATTTGGTGTTGAGAATTTACAGAAAATCATTGGGTGTTGAAGGGGGTTGAAATTTGTTTTTTCTTAAAAAAATTTAAGAGAATAGATGAATATATAATAAAATTCTTGCTCCCAGAGTCATGGGAGGTCACATAAAACTATTATTTGGCATTTAGATTTGCCATAGGGCTTCAGAAATTCTTGCTACTTAATCTTGATAGAAACAATCAAAACACACACGTATCCAGACACACACACACGGGTACATGTGATAAATGAAAATTATGAAATGGAGTATCTGTGCAGTTTTTTCAGTTAAGTCCAACAAATATATTGTGCATCAGAGCATTAATCTTTTGTATATAAGCCTCAAGATTTCTTGAGTTTAAGGCTTATTGATTGATCACTTTGATGTCCCTCTCTATATGTCCTGAATCCTATTCTCCATTAATTTCTTCAATCTGGAAGCTTCTATTTTGATGTCTGGTTTTTATTTTCTTTTAGAGCACATTTTAAATAGTGTTGATAACTATGTTGATACTAACGTCTTTTTCTTGTTGATCAGCATTGGTTATATCAATCCCGAATTATACGCTTTGGGAGCAGATAGTTGGAGTTCTAATGCCTCTCAAAAGCTGTCAGAATCAGATGTCTGGATGCATAATTATGCTAATGCGCTGTGCATAAATTCTTGGCAGGTACTTGCTGAATCTTATATTCTTAATTACAAGTTACTGTTTCTACACTTTTTCTGCCCAAATTTTGGCTATAAAGTTGTGAAACGGACTTTATGGTGCAATTCGAAAGTTAGAATACTCTCTTTCCTGGTTGCAGCATTTTCTCTTCTCCTCGTGATATTCGTTGACCTGAAAAAACAGCAATCTTTCTTCTTCTTGTCTCATTTAACAAAATTCTCAGTTTGGACTTTTGAGAATCCCATGCTAACTTTATAAAAAACGGTTTTCTGTTGGAGCTTGTTAGTTGATACAAAAAGGCTGCTCAAGCACCAAGATAGACAAGTGAATTATTTAATATGTTAATATTTTTTAGACTGAAACAAACATATCCCGCATTTTCTATCCCAATTGAACATACGAGGACTAACAAATGCTCGCACATATATGTATGTACATATATGCATTGTCATTGCAAAATTTTTTATACTATCAACTGATAAGAAATCAGTCCTGTTATAACTTTAAGGTGGTTACTATACAAATCAACTAATTTATCATACATGACTACTTGTTATTGGATAGCAATGTAGAAAACTTTAACGTTGTCAGTGTCAATGCGTGATTTATTTATTCTTAAAATATGCTTTATGCTTTGACATTTTTGTATTGTAAGTAAACTGAGTTTCATATTCAATATACTAGCATTATTTTTTCATAAACAATAAATGCAGGACATTTTTGTGGTGCTAGTAAATTTTGATGGTTTCTGCTGTGGTGCTGTATGTAAAAATATTATTCACAAACTTACCATACATGTATTATTTAATTAGAAAAAACGTGAGTCTTTTTTGCTTTCAAAATAGCTTAATTATTCTGTAGGGAAATCTTGGGTTTTACTACCATTTGATATTTAATTACGGCAACCAATAATGCTATAAGCAGTAAGGAGCGTGTGTGAGATATCATTTAGTCATTTGAATAGTGATTTTCTCCTTGTTTAGGTGAAGAGATATGTAGATGCTTACTCAGCTTCATCAGCAGTTGGATTTTCTCGTGATGACTTATCACGAATAGCAAACATCTATGCTGCAGCGGAGAATCATTGGTCACATTCCACCAAAAAGCTTCTGCTTGATAGACAAAATGACAGCAATACATCAGTGTCTGCACTTAAGAAGCAAATTGAAGCATACTTCAAGTTCCTAACAGCAGTCACTGAATTAGCTCGGTCTAAATGGACTGAATTTGATTTGAATATGATGGGAGTTGGCATTGGAATCATGTTAATATCACTTATATTTCAAGTTTTTACCATTTTAAGGACAACCAAGGAGCATGATGGGACATTTTCATCGTATGGAGATTCGTGGATGGGCAATGCCTCAATTCTTACAATCTTTTTACTGGGCATTCGTGCATTCAGTTTCCTTTCAAACAGTTATATCTGTAAGTGTGCAGTTTTTATCAACATACTCTCCACTTTGTTTATCCAGAATCTTTAAAATAGTCCTTGTATTTTTTCACTCTATCTTTTTGTCAGTGGAGGAAGGGAAAGTAGCGAATTTTCTTTTGAGCACATCTGGAATTGTGACATTACGCCAATCAGTTAACATGGGAAAGCTGTTAATAGAAGTATGTGTTTAGTTTAGTTTTTTATTTCTGTCCTCTGTCTAAAAGCTTAGTTTATGTCTGGATTTCCTGACATTCTAACGCAAGTGTGCCTATAGAATTTTCATTGGAATTATAATTAAATAATGGCTCTTTAACCTGTCTATGTTTTCTGCAGAGCATTGGGTTTCTTATTTTGAGCACATTTTGCCGTTTTGCAATTGAAGTTGGGCTGTCCAAGCAGGCTGCCACATCTGCTTTTATGAAAGACTATTCCTCATGGATCATCAACATAGCCTCAGGTTTACCTGTTTGGGACTATGCAGCTGAAGTTGTCCCAATACTTGTTCTGATTATGTTGGCAGCTTGGCTGTACAAGGCCACCAGTGGCTGCTTCTTTGATTGGCCATGGAAGTTTGTCATACTGGGCACTATATTAAGTTATATGCTAATAATTGCTCATTGGATCACAGACAGTAATAGATTTGATGGCGCATTGATACCTCAAAGCATTGGAAGAACTTATATTCCTAGAATCATTTATGCTATTGCTTTGGGGCAGTTATTTTTTCTGACATTTGGTCAATTATTTAAGAAAAGCGATTTAGATTGCAAAACAAATTTAGTTGCAAAAACAACATCCATGTTATCTGCGTGGAGTTCAACTGTCATTCTTCTCTCAGGAAAACAGGGTCCCATTGTTGCTTTTGCGTCCATGGTTGGAGGTGCTCCTTTTTTATTTTTTTGCTCGTGTTGTATAAATTGTCTATATCTTGCTGCATAATTCTCCAATTCATTTCTTTCATGAGCTCAAACATGCTTTTTAGTGAAGAAATGTTTAATTTTCTATGTGTTCCAGGTTGTTTTATTATGAAGTTTGTTAAAATAGAAGGTGGTAAGGATGGACCTCAGAGAAGTTTTTCTATAATGCAATGGAGCCTCTTTGCTACGTGTCTTTTCTTCTGTAGTGGTCACTGGTATGTCTGTAACTTTCAAAGTTTAATTTTGGAGTTATAATTATCATTTTTAGTAGGTGTATGCATAACATTGCAACTCTCTGTTCTGCATTCCCGTTGTCTTGTAATAATTTTGAAAATTATGGTTTCAGGTGTGCATTTGATGGTCTCCGCTACGGTGCTGCATTTATAGGGTAAATAATTATTATTGAACTCCTTTTCCTTTGGAAGTATGTTGGGACTCTAAACAAATGTAACCATTACAATCAACCCTATTATTGTGTTCGAATAATTAGTTACTGGCTTTAAAAGGGTCATCTCTGTCGTTATTATTGCTATACACTTTGTAAATCAAATAATTGAGACTGATTAATTTTCAGGTTTGAAGAATTTGTGCTTGTTCGCCAAGCAATCCTCCTTACTATTGATACATTTGGCTTTTCTATCATTCTTCCAGTTTTTGGACTCCCGTTTCTTGTAGCAATCAAGTACCAGGCTAATCTCGGAAGGCATTTTGTTTTCACACAATTGTCTCAAGTGAGTTTTCTTCATTTATTAGTAGATCTACTAGTTGATCATTGCATGCATTGCTTGTTCAATGAAATAACCACTCAATGTTTTATATAGATATACACAACATATGGGCTCATAACAGCAATGACGACCACTTTCACGATACTATGTGTCACAATCCAAAGGCGGCATCTGATGGTAAATTTTCTATTTTTAACTTAAAATAGGTTTGATTTACCCATATATCCATATTTGATGCTTGTACAGTTTACTCAATGCTTAATAATTTTTGTAGGTTTGGGGTTTGTTTGCTCCGAAGTTTGTTTTCGACGTGTTCAATCTTATTTTGACGGATGCATTAATTTGTTTGGCCTCAATTTACTATTTTGATGAAGGGAGGGATGATCCAGAACTGAAATCACCAGTTCGCTGAATAGCATACGTATACTATCCATTTACATTTTTTGTTCATGTTTCTCACAGTTTGAGTTTTTCCCGCTGAACGAATTTTGTCCACTAATTATGTAATATAGAAATATTTGCAACTCAAATTGATTTTTTCTTACCCAATCAATCAATGCATGATTTTTTGGTGACGCTATCTAAGAAAATATTTTCATGAACTTGATTTTTCTACGGACTTTTACCATCTATATTTTGGCAAGTAGTTGGTTGTGTCAGGATTTATTTAACTAAATTTAATTATATTGGATTAAGTCAGTATTATCTTTGCTATATTTAGCAATCCAATTTAATATAATTGGTTTGAGTAATTAAAAAAGGAAGTTATTTACTTAGGAATTTTTTTAATTAAATATTTCTATCATTTTTAACAATTATAAAATAATGATAATACTTAATATATATATATATATTATACAATGTACAATTATATTTTACAGTAAAACTAGTAGATGAATAGTGTTGTTTAATTAATGATGCACTTTTCAGGTTACTCAACCACGAGTACTAGTACGGTAGAGGTATTATGATATTAGTCATTCATAGGTATTTGGATTATATGCAATATTAATGAAATTTGAATGTAATTTATAAATTTTTATATTATGTTCAATATTTTCATTTTATTCAATATAAAATTTAAATTTATATTTAAATCCTTTTACATTCTTGACCTTTTTAAAGAAATTTATTTAAGTGATTTAATAATAATAACACTTAAAACGAATTCATATAATATATTTAATATTATTCGGAATTAAAAATCTTGAAAAGTAATGAGTTTACAAAATTTTCTCAATATTTTCATTATCAATAAGACTTGAGTTAAATATATATAAAATATTTAACATCACTTTCAAAAAAAGATAATAAATTGATAACTTTTTGTAAACATCTTAATTTTTATTTAATATAAGACTTATATTTATACTTGTATTTTTAATATTATTTTTAATAAGTGATATATTTTTTTGTTCTTTTGTGTTTCGTTTGAAACTAAATTATAAAAGATTTTATCCCTAAACTTTACAAAAATCATATAAAATATCACTTCAATCTATGGACATGCAAAATTATATTATAGCCTAATGTGAAACTCTTTTTATATCAGAAACACTACTCATTTGATTTGTTGGATGAATGTTTTACATGCATTGAATCATATATACTAACATTATTGACTATAGAATTTGGTAATATATACAATTGATAAGTCAAATATTAAATATATTGTTCACTAGAAGATTGTTGACTAAACCATTGTTAATTGTGTAGATTTTTAGTGATGCGTATCTAAGAGCAAGAAGTCTTAAAGGAAATTGGTGAACAGTAAACATAGTTTCTTTTAAGTATTTATGAAAAAAGATGACTGTTGTGATGTTAATCAACATATTTTATATCGATTAAGGTCTTTGTCGATATAAAAGTAATTTTTATTGTATATTTTTCTTTATCCAGGTAGAATTTCTATGTTGGGTTTAAAACCGACTTATATAGTCTATTTCTAACATAAGAAAAAACCTTTTTTAGCCAGAGTACAAAGACTTCTTACACTAGTGAATCCCTTTTATAACATGATAGGATTGGAAAACATATTTAATCTTATTTTGATTTCGATTAGTTATCATCGATACAGTAATTTTATTTTAGTAAGTGTTCTATTAGTATTACATGCGAATTTTCATTTAGCAAGCATATTTTGTACACTACAGATTTCTTTAATTTATTATTTACACACATATGACAGTTGTTATTAGCGCTGTAAATATCACAATGCATGAAAGTTAAGAGAAGAGATAAAAGATGCACTGTTGCATAATAGAGATGGGAGGCTCTGATATTAACGATGTTGTTGGATCACTTCTGCTTTGTTTTGTCAGCAATGAAACATTTATAGTTTGGTGCAGTTTATGGGCGGACAATGTTATCAATCAGATCAAACCTCAAAAAATTCCAAAACTACCTTTAGCATATGTTTGGCTTTAGCAAAGTCAGTGGTAGGTTTTGTCCAAGTTATCACATCATCATCATCATCATCACCATCTTTCTCTTAAAGATACTCTTATTTTTACTAATTTTTACAGCCGGTTTAGCATACTATGCCAACACTACCAGCCAATGGAGATATCCCTTCTTACAAAGCATTGTATGATTACTCATTAGCAAGTTTTCTGTCACCCTTGTCATGAAAGCAACTGGGTGATCATTATAAATAAAGCACACTTTTCAAACGGATTGCACTACAAGCAAGCTTTCCTTCCTATTTCTCTCAGAGTTGTTGCTGCTTTCAAGCTGTAACATTCCATTCGGGAGTCATGGTAACTATCTGCATATTGCCTGCAATATGCAGTTTTAGACTTTGCCCGTATAAGGGTTTACAGTTTTCTGGTTCATATATATTATACATTATCCACATCCCTTTTGTTATCTGTTTATCTTTGGCTCATTCAAATAGTTCAAAAATGATTCTGCATGCTCATTAACAAATCAGATCACTCTTAGATGTTTATTCATTTGGTTAATTGAATGCGATGTTTTACACTGCAGGATTTGAAAGCTGAGGATAAGGTGGGAGATGTTGAGTACCAAGCAGATAAGACTACGAGACAAGGAGGATATAGAGCCACATATTTCATCTTTGGTGGGTAAACTATGTTCTCCTCGTTCAGCTTTTTTTAAAACTTTCTTGAAGTAAAATGGAATAGTCTGTTTAACAAAGGCAAATTCATTGGTTTTTTACTGCAGCAATGATGTTGTTAGATAACATAGGCTTTGTGGCCAACATGGTGAGCTTGGTTTTATATTTCATGAATGTCATACATTTTGACTACTCTGGCTCTGCAACCACCACAACAAACTTGTTGGGTACTGCTTTCTTGCTGACGGTTCTTGGAGGCTTCGTCTCTGATACCTATATGAATCGCCTCAACGCTTGCATCCTCTTTGGCTTAATTCAATTGTTGGTAAAGTATAAACAACACTGAGCTGCTTAGTTTTAATTTCAGGATCAAAACTTAAATACTTCAAGTACAGAAATGCTAGAAATATATCTTTTAATGTACATTTTTCAACACGCATTTCATATGTACTTGAGATGTGAAATATACTATATGAAAAAAATTAATTGAGATTTTGAATTAAAAGTGGTGTGAACTTCTTCTAATGTGAATTAGATTCATGTCATGCTAAGTTTATGTAATCTTTATACCAATAAATAGACCCATCAAAAGGAAAAGTAAGTTTTCCTCATTGAGTTAATCTTGATATTTTTGAATGGCAGGGATACTCCCTACTTGTGATTCAATCTCACGACCAGAAACTTCAGCCTGATCCATGTTTAAAATCAAGATGTGTGCATGGCACAAAGGCTTTGCTCTTTTACGCTTCCATATACTTGCTGGCACTTGGTGGTGGTGGAATCAGAGGCTGTGTACCTGCTCTTGGAGCTGATCAATTTGACGAGAAGAAACCAAAAGAACGCGTACAACTAGCCAGTTTCTTCAATTGGTTCTTGTTTAGCATTACAGTTGGGGCCAGCATAGGAGTCATCTTTGTAGTTTATGAGAGCACAGAACGTCATTGGTACATAGGTTTTATCATGTCTCTCACATGTTCAGCTGCCGGTCTTCTTTGCATTGTCTCGGGAAAGAAATTCTATCGTACCAGGGTGCCAGGAGAGAGTCCATTGTTAAGTGTTTTACAGGTCTCTGCATTCCCCTCCATGTTTCATTGATATTCAAGTTCTTTCAAGTTTCATTTGAGATTGTTCTTGCAGGTGCTGGTGGTCACAATAAAGAACTGGAGGGTGAAAGTACCCGTGGATTCTGATGAGTTGTATGAAATGCAAAGCAATGACTCTAATTTCATGAAAAAAATCATCCCTCACACTGACCAATTCAGGTTGGACTTTCTACTATCTAAACGGTTTCTGCTATACTAATTTCAGTTTTTTAAACAGCGAACTACTTCAAGAGGCATTTTGTAGCACTCATATGCAAGAGAAACGCATATTTAATACTTGTTTTGTCCACAAACAGTGTTCTAGATAAAGCTGCTGTTCTACCTGAAGGCATGGAGGCAAGGAAATGGAAAGTCTGCACAGTGACACAAGTTGAAGAAGTGAAGATTCTGACAAGGATGATGCCTATTCTTCTGAGCACCATCATCATGAACACGTGCTTAGCCCAGTTGCAAACCTTCTCCATCCAACAAGGAACCCTGATGAACACATACATGGGCAAACTTAAAATCCCAGCAGCTTCCATTCCCATAATTCCTTTAGTATTCATGACCCTTTTGATACCAGTCTACGAATTTGTTTTTGTACCTTTAGTGAGGAGAATCACCGGTCACCCCAATGGAATAACAGAGCTACAGAGAGTTGGGGTTGGCCTTGTTTTGTCAGCAATCTCAATGGTGATAGCAGGGTTGATAGAAGTGAAGAGGAAGCACGAATTCAATGATCACAACGAGCACCGTATCAGCCTCTTCTGGCTCTCTTTCCACTACGCAATCTTTGGCATAGCTGACATGTTCACACTGGTGGGGTTGTTGGAGTTTTTCTACAAAGAAGCTCCTCATGGCATGCGTTCTCTTTCCACTTCATTTGCTTTTCTTTCCTTGTCCATTGGTTACTTCTTGAGCACAGCTTTTGTTGAGCTCATCAACTTGGTAACTGGTAGAATCGGAAAGAGCAAGAAAGGGTGGCTAGAGGGACGTGATTTGAACCAAAACCATGTCGAATTATTCTACTGGTTCTTGGCTATACTCAGCCTCCTTAACTTTCTCGTTTATCTGTTGTGTGCAAAGTGGTACAAATACCAAAGCAGTGTAGCATTTGAGGAGAAGGGAATGTTGCAGAAAGATCCAGCACCTCCTAACCATGAAAACGTGTCTGCTAGTTTTGTGTCCTCACTCCAAAACACTGCCTCCAATGAAGAAGATACACGACAAAGGTTTCACTGATCAGAAACTATTGTATAGTTTAAACTCTATGGATTCACTTTCTAATCACCCGATCCCAATTAATTTATGCATCAGACTGTTATATTTTTACAATTTATTAAACAAATAATAATGTGTTATGTAAACAATGTTCAAGATCCTTGTTGTTACCATGATGTATTTATCATGTCCACTATAAATAAAACAGTTTAATAATTTTAAATACATTCAAACATTATTTATATTGAATTTATGGAAAGATTACTGAAAAAATATAACACTGATAAAATTTAAAATAAAAAGTTGATTGATCTTCTGATTTATAAATAATTCTTTTTTATTTAATATGAAACCTAGTCTTGTATTTAAATTGTCAATTATGCATATATGTTGAGTTAGATTTAAAATAATAAGATTACTAATGATTTTAGAAGTTATATGTTTTGACAGACATATTCAGTTATATCATAGAGGACGTTATTTATTATTGAAATTATCGGATTTATATGTATTAATGTATTTATTTTGTGTGAAATTTAATTTTCTATTGTTAAATAGAATTTATAGAAATATTTTTTTATCAAATTACTTTACGGGCTTTCTAGTGGATCTATCGTCATTTTCTTTTGGGCTTTGTAATGCAGATGAAGTATTTCTTCTATACCTCTCCACTCTCCACTTTTCTATCTGTATTTCCACATTTCAAAAATATACTTCTTCAATAAATTTTGAAATTTATCGAAAAGTTTTTCAAGTAACGAATTTCAAAATTTATTAAAGTTTTTGAAAAAGAATTGAATAAATTTTAAAATTTATTAAATTAAAAATTCTCTAATGAATCTCGAAATTCATTGAATTTTTTTAAAAGTTTTAATAAATTTTAAAATTTGTTCAAAACTTGAAAAATCTTTTCATAAATTTTGAAATTTGTTAAAGGATTTTTTTAACCGATCGTTAAAGAAAAGAAATGAGATATAAGGTTTCTCTGAAACGTAGAGATAATTTTGAAAATTTATAAAAGAATATAAAGGTGCATAAAGAAATATGAGGTGGAATATGTGGGCCCATCTTATTTATTATGTAATTGTTGTAGCGCATTCATCGCCAATTGATTCATTAATTATTCTAAGACGGTGTGGCTAATGATATTCACGTGACATCAGATTAAAGCTGGCTAAAAAGTTTTTAAAGAAAAAGTTTGTGTTTTATTTTAAGGAAAAAAAACAATTTCAATAATATTTTAAGTATTATTTAATAGTAATCTATAGTATTTAAAATAGTTTACATTCTCCCACTTAAATAATATAAAAAAATACTATGATAACCATTTGGAAAATAAAAAACATGTCGGCCATTAATATAAAAAGAACAAAAAATTTAAAAAGTTGTAAGAGACATCTTCACTTATCAGTCCACGATCAACGTGAATAACCAAAGTTAAAAATAAACGATGACATTTATATAAATAGATACAATTATTAAACGTTACAGGTTAATTAATTATTTTATCTTAGCGCATTATAACATCTTCTCTTCTCTTCTCAAACATAATCAAACATATCATCAAACTTGATTTGAAATTCTTTTAATACAAAGCCAAACATAAACATGATAGAAGCTAAAAGAGACAAATATACATATGGTTTTTAAATATAAAGTCTAAAAGATGAAATTTGTAAAACTATAAAGATTAAAAGGGTCAACAAGTTTATTTTCACAACGAATTCAAACATGTTTAAATACAAAACAAAAATGTTAAACTGACTTAAAATACAAACATAAACTTTTTAGTTTCAACTAGTGTTAAAAGTATCCTTTTAATAAAGATAAAGTAACTTTCATTTAACATTAAACTATTTTCTTGAAAATTTAGCTCATGAACACATATTGAAATCTAATATGTTCGTACAATTTATTTTAGAGAATTTTTAGAAAAAAAAAATAAAAAATAAACTTGATTAACATTAATTTATGTTTAAATTAATTTGCAAGAAAATCACATCCATTTTCTACATTTTTTATTTTTCAATTTGTTTATAAAATAAAAATTCATAAAGAAATTCTTCTTTTTTTTTTACTTTCTATAACTTATTTTTTTAAATTTCTCCTGGTGTATCCATAAATGAAGTAGTGGTCACTATTCACTATATAGCCATTGTGATATGCTATATTCGTTACGAAGTCACAATCACAATATGAGTATGGTTCAATTATTTTAGGTTAAAAATGTAGACAAGAAAGGGGAAAATTGAGGGGGAAGAATGAAGACATTATGTCCCAATCATTACAATATTAATGTTGTCTTCCTTTTTTTAATTAAGATTTGAAATATGACTTAGTATTTTTTTTAACTTAAAATGCTAAATCTATTAGTAGAGCAATCATAAATTATCTATCCCAATTCTTCCATTCTCTTAAAGGAATATTGTATGAAAAAAAAATAGAATAAAAGCGTGAATTTTTAAGTATAAGTAAAATGCAATATAAAGTTAAAAAAAATAGTATGATATTATGAGAACTAAAAAAGTACTACAAAAATTTCAAAATTTAGTTTAAGAAACTCGTGTAAAAACTGTTATTAAAAATGACTTTATAATGAATTATTTATATCTGTTGTTTTTTTCCGTTCTCTTATGTATATAGTAATCTATATGCAATAATGCATGTATTATTTGTATACAAAATAGTTCTATAACTGTACTATGTATCTATTTTATATAAATATGTATAACAATATATAAAAATCATTTTTCTATAAAATTAGGCAAACGTAATTTTTTTATAGTTATATTATTTAGTATTTTCATTCTTTCTGTGACAGTCCTATTTATTGTAAAATGATAATTTAACATGCTCACTATTTTTCTCACATTATCTATCGCCATCGCATGCAATAGACAGTAATTTAACCTTCAAATTTTGTATATTATAATCTAGCCTGTTATAGAAAAAGAAAGTAAATCTAAAAACTACTAAAAGACAGAAAAGAGGACCTTTCAAATATCTTTTTTTAAAAATAAAAATATTTACTTAATAGAAATTGTTGTCATGCAAATCCAAGAGAATAAATAAATTGTCATTTATTTTTTAAAATACGCTATAATTTAAACAATATCAGTTTTTATTAAGATATTACAGCAGTTAACAAGTTAAATACACAATAATTTAAACAATATTTAGTATTAAAGTTATTAATTTTATCATAATATTAGTTATATTTTGTTTTCTATTAATTTTATCCACAATAATAAATATATAATCTTATCTCTTCATTTATTAAAACATTTTTTTATCTCTTAAATTATTCACGAACTTTTATAAATTATATTTTTAAATTCTTTTACTTTCATTTTCAAATTCTTAAAAAAATAATAATAATATTTTATCTTTTATTCTTTTACAAATTCATCCGTTCAGTCTTTCTCCAGTATATTTTAAAAACAAGTATGCCATATCTATCATGTATCTTTATAAGATTTTGGTTACTAAACCAATAAATAAATGTATATAAAGTACATAGACATATGAAATATGTATCATAACTTACTAAAATTATTTTCTGATTTTTTAATCAACGATTTCAAAATCCTCAAACGATGATTTACCTTCAGAAAGGAACGATTTGAAAAAGAAAAGCCGATGCTTGATTGTTAAGAAAGTTTTTGTTCACAAACATTCGCTACATTGGAAGAAAGAATGTGGCATAAAAGAGTTCTTGAGCATTTGAAGGTGATATTTTTATTTGAACAGAGACATCTTGAATCTGGGTTCCTCAAACACTAACGTGTTCAAGATTTGAAAAAGAACCAAACTATTATTAAATGTGCTGAAGTCTCGTGGTCCTAAAAGAATCTTAAATGGTATGCGGTACCACCAAAACAACAGGAACAGAACAAGGTGACATACACGGAGAGAAGTAGAGAGAGTAAAAACATTGATTTCATTAGTATTGATATGTAGATATGAGTGTAAGTTTAGTAAAAATAATGAAGCAGTGACAAAAACTTACGAATACAATAAGTTAAAGTTCTGAATTACTTGGTTAAAGATTGGATATAAAATAGAAAGAAAATGATGATAGAATAAAATAATTGTTATGAGTGCTGAAATTGTAATGGGATTTTGCACAACTCATGAGAGCAGAGGGCCCAGAGTTTCAACAGTGTGAGAATGATGGGAGTGAGGTACAGCTCTGGCCAGCCTCCTCCTCTCACGTTTCATGTCGGTGCTCTTTTCTTCACATTCCTTACCTTCACTTTCTAAACTACAACCTTAGTTCCTCTCACTCACTCCTTCATTATCTATACTTTCATTTCATTCATGTGATTGCCATTATTTACTCTCTCAATGAATTTCATTCCTTTCTTGCTTGTTTCTTGGACTTTGTTGTCTAATTTTTCCATTTTTTTTTTCAATCCTAAAACTGTGTCCCACCTTTCTATGTTTTCTATTTAAGCTCCCTCTGTGTTTTCTTGCAGCTATTATTGCTGCATTCATTGTTACTTTATTACCCAAGCAGAAAGCTTCCTTATTTATCTTATCATTTCCTTTCCCCGATTTCACTTTGACAATTTCACACCCTTTGGAAAAAAGTTTGCCTTTTTGTTTCTCCCTCTCTCCCGAAAGAATATACTTCTTCTCCATTCTCTTCTTTCCCTCCGACTACACTCTCTTGAACTCTTCCTTTTCATGCTTAAAGTTCTGGTGAAGCAGCCCTTTCAGTTGCCACCGTGTTTTTGTTTCTGTTGGCAATGAGCCAAAGAGGCAAGAGTTTTGGAGGCATGAAGCTGCTGAAGCAGAGGATGGTTTTGTTTGTGGGGTTGGCGATATTGAAATGGGTAGAAGGCATGGAGGATACTAATGTGACAGATATACATATGCTGTATGTCAACGGAAGAGGATTCTACAGACCTTTGATGGTTGGGCTTACACTTATTAATGGTGCTGCTGCTAAAGGAGCTGGTATTCATTATTTCTTCACATATTCTTGCTTTCTTTGGAACTAATCTGGTAGATCAAATAAATGAGGTCATCAATGGTTGTTTTGTTCATTTGGTGCCTTTTTTCAGAAGCATACAAATTTAGACATTGGGCCTACATGCTTCATGAACTTAAAACTGAGAAGGATGAAGAAACGTGTTCTTTGTTTCTAAAACACAGCTACTAATAACCTTTACTGGTTTTGATTGAGATCTGAAAATTATCATATAGCGTGATTTTTGTTCTTTTGTGCAGTCTGCCTGGATGGATCATTACCAGGTTACCACTTCCATCGGGGATATGGTTCGGGATCAAACAGTTGGCTTATACAATTGGAGGTATGTGAGACTCCTGAACTTTGAACTGGGTGCACCAAAGACGGATCATCCTTTTCATTTTTCTTTTGTTACTGACAGTTTCTTGATAAAAGTGGTCATGCACTAATTGACCAGAAAGGCTATGCTAATGCAATCTTAAATTGATTCTTGAGCACTACTTAATTATTGTAAAGCTGCATATAATCTTCCCCTTCTTTCTTCATCACTATATGTTGGTAAAGTTGGAGCTTTGCTTGCCCTGTTAAAAAATATACAACGTATTTAGATGTCAAGAAGATCCTCAGTGGTGTTTGGTTTATGACATGCAACTTATTTTTTTTATCCATTCCTTACCTTTCCATGCAAGTAAATAATGCACCGATTAACAACCCACCTGGAAATCAATGCACAGGCAATATGGATTACCTTTCTAAATACTTTGGATAATGTATTGGATATGATTATGGCACTAAGCCAAACATAATTTTGAAGTTGGAATTAGAAATTTCAACCAATACTCTTTCTAACGTACAAGGATGTGTAAGGATCTTCCATATAGCATGTGGAGTTACGGAATTTAGCATTTCGCTGTGATGACTGTAGATTATAATTTTTCTTACTATTGGTGACACTTATTTTGGAATCTGAGAGATTTTGCCGATACCATTTTTTTGGGCATCTTCATTGGCTTAATTCTCATGCACTGGACAAAACGGTGTATTGATGTAACTATAGGAAACTTGTAATATCCTGCTGATCTGTTGAGTCATAATAATTTCAGTAAATCTTTTGGTGACAGGGAGGAGGCTGGTGTGGAACTATAAAAAATTGTCTTTACAGTAAGAAAACACGTCATGGTTCTTCATTCTTTATGGAAAAACAAATACCATTTATTGGGATATTGAGCAACAAAGCTGAGGAAAATCCAGGTTACAATTGTCAGACTCAACAGCATTGCATATACACGCACATAACAGATGTTTATACCTGTTCATTCTTATTACTCTTCATTTCTAAGTAGAAATTAGCTTCATCTTTCTTTTGATGATTATATTTTCAGATTTTTTCAATTGGAATAGAATAAAAATCCGTTATTGTGATGGGGCATCATTTAGTGGGGACAGTCAAAATGCGGTAACTGTTCCAGCTCGTTTTCAACATTAAGTTCCTCCTGAAGTCATACACTCTGTTATGTAGGGTTGATGGTGAATGTGGTCGAATTAATACCGAATTCATCTTTGTTCCACAGGGAGCAGGATTATATTTCAGAGGGCAACGCATTTGGCAAGCTGCTATGGAAGATCTGATGTCAAAAGGAATGCGCTATGCCAAACAGGTTTCCCTCTGGCCTCTGATAATTTCAGGAAAAGAAAATTGCTGCCTGGTTTCCTTTTGATATTATCTATGTTTTTTTTCTTTTTCAGGCTCTTCTATCTGGATGTTCCGCAGGAGGTTTAGCAGCCATTATACATTGTGATGAATTTCGGGAATTGTTTCCCAGAACCACAAGAGTAAAATGCCTGAGTGATGCTGGATTGTTCCTTGATTCGTAAACATCATCCAATGAACTTTCAATTCAAATGTGTTATTTGTTGGATCTGGTCATGAATCTTAGTTCTGATTAGTCCATTTGCGTTAGGAGACAAAATAAACATCTTGAGTTGTATTGTTGCAGTGTTGATGTGTCTGGCCGTCGCAGCTTGAGGAATTTGTTTGGGAGTGTGGTCACCTTACAGGTCTTTACTCATTTGAATATTTAATGGTGTTGTCTTTCTGTTTCTATTATGTTATAGATATAGTAAAATTTGGTGAATCAGATAACTTCATAGCAGAAAACAGAATGTCATGAACTCCAAACAATTGTTTGCCCCAAGCCTGAACCACGAATAATCTCAAATTTTAATGCTGCTTGGAGACTGTCTCAAATCACTATGTTGTAGAACATTTTATATTGCCTTTGCACACCAGAGAAACAATGACAACAACATTTGGTCAGACTGAAACGAGTTTCTTCACTGTTAAATAAGTACAACCAACAATAATATTATGATTGTAAGAAGATTCATGCTCACTGGTCAATCAGAAACTTCAGCTCTGCTCCTCCCATACGAGGAAGGAAAAGAGTAAAGATGTAATAATGCCTTATAATTGATAATCACCTTGTTGTGGAAATTTATTTCAGTTTCCTGTAGGATGCTTTCAATAACTTCTGATTGCTTGATTATTAGCAATGCATGCATGTAAAACAACAAAAGTTAATTGATGCATCTTTGCATGACAGGGAGTGCGAAACAGCCTTCCAAGAAGTTGCACCAGTCGCCTCAATCCAATTTTGGTAACTACTATTACTCATAATATGATGGAATACTAGTATTGTTATCATCATTTGTTCTTTTCAATGCAGAGGCATCTCTTAATACTTGTTCTTACTCTTTTCTGTATTATATTGTCAGTGCTATTTTCCTCAGCACTTAATTGCCAGTGTTAGGACACCACTGTTTCTTCTCAATGCAGCTTATGATACTTGGCAGGTAAGTTCCTTTCACCATATGAAAATTTTCCCATGACAAAAATTCTTGTTTATATTGAGAGCAACATTTCATGAGCTAGTTAGTTTCTTATCACTTGTGGAGTATGGTTTGTGAATGACTTTGAAGCATGGAATTTCATGTTTTGTGAATGACTTTGACCCTTATTGTTATGTGTGACGAGCATGCTTCAGATTACTGGTCTGAAAGGCTAATAGATGATTATTTGAACTTTTTTCAGATTCAAGCCAGTCTTGCTCCACCATCTGCTGACTACCGATGGAACTGGTATGAATGCAGAAAAGATTATGCACGTTGCAGTGCACCACAGATACAGTATCTTCAAGGTAATTGATTATAAGTTTCAACGGTTGTTTTTATTTACTTTTTACTCCTTGTAAATTTTCTGTCACTGGAGTAGCATTTCCGTGACTTCAATTGTTTTCAGTATGGTTACTAATTGGTAGCAACATCATGAACTTTGAATAAAACAGGTTTTCGAAATCAGATGCTTAGATCTACAAGAGCCTTCTCACGGTCTTACAAAAATGGGCTATTCATAAATTCATGTTTCGCACATTGTCAATCAGAAAGACAAGATACGTGGTTTGCTCGTGATTCTCCTCGTATAGGAAACAGAGTACGTCTTTCCTAATTAATCTTTCGTAAATAACTCATGATGTTGCTTTTATCAATTTTAAGGAAGAGTTATACTAAGATTAGTTCATCGGAGTGACAATACAATCAGTAGATTTTAACTTCTCCATGTTTTGTTATGTGCCTATGCTTTATCACAGTTCCAACAGTTAATTTGATAGTCCAAGATCATTAGTCTCACTTGATATTCTAAAACAAAGATTTGAAATTTGTTTTAATTGTTCATATCCATCTCATGAATTGTTTAAAGGTTTTTTATTTAATATTGAATTTCATTATATTTTGGTTGTTGTTTTAAGGTTTGATGTCAGCCATCTAATGTTTGTCTAAAACTACAAGCAGGGAATCGCAGAGTCTGTTGGGAACTGGTTTTTTGACCGAGTTAGTGTCCAGGCTATTGGTTGTCCTTACCCTTGTGACAAAACCTGCCATAATTTGGTTTTTAAGTGATCACTGCTAAAGTCTTATTCTTTCAAAAAATTTATTCTGCTCCTATATTGCACACAAGCAGCCATTGGGATCTGAAGAAGAAAGACATTGCCAGAAAAAGCTATATTCATTCGATTTTATTTTTTTTTCAAGTAGATTCAGGTTCCTTTCTCTGGAACTTCCAACCATGGAGTGTGTTCCAAACGAGTAAGTTGTTTTCTGTCTCTTCCCTCTTCGATTCTCATTACACAGTATTCTCTCCAATGGATGAAACAACTTTCATCTTTTATATAGTCAAAATATACTGTATAAATGACTGCAAATTTACTTTATAACTTCACTTTCTAAGAGTCCATAAAACTATTATGGATTTGCGATTACACTCTTATTTTATACCATTTAAGGTTCTTTCTCTCTCTCTGGCATTGTTTTTAAACTTCACTAAGTAGACTCCTAAGTCTCACGAATTATGCATATGTTTAAATCTTATTGCTATTTCTTTTTATTTTGTTTTAGGATAATAAAAGGATAGAAAAGCAAATTTTAGAGGTTTTCAAATTTGCTAATTTTCGTATTTATTTCATTCCGTATTTGCCTTCTAGTGTGTCGCTGTGCTGGTTTTCATTATACATGTTGGGATATGGGTTTTCTTTTTCATTTATATAATAAATTGTTACTGAATGGGTTAGTTTGCATTTAGCTTTTTAAAGAAATGTTTATTTCAAGAATAAGTATTTTTTATTTTAATAAGTGTTTTTTTTCTATGGCTTAAATAAGTAATTATTTTAAAAATATTTGTTTTAAGTTCAAAGAAATTTATCCAATATCTTCCGTTGGTTAACACGCATATGAACTGGGCCATGTGGGTCGCCCGTTTAGCTTGTATTGGATTTGCTAGCAATCTGTTGGCTAGCCCAATGACACAAGTGTAATTTTCTTACATTTTTAACACCCTTATTTTAGACGTTATTTTTATATATATTTAAAATAAAAATAATAATTAATTGGAGGGTGAAAGTTTGTCGTTAGAAATTGGTTTAAAATTACATTCATTCAATTAGGTTTTCATACATTTTATCATATAACATTATTCTGTTAAAAAATCATATAAAGAAATAATTGAAATGTGAATCCCACACGAGTCTCTAATACCCTCTGGAGGGTTACAAGAATCTTTCTCATTCCAAGGAGCATATCACTCCTGGAATTTTTCTCTTTTTTCTACCATGTTTGTGAATAGTCTATTGCTTAATAACCGAAATTTAATTCTCTTTGTTACGTGGTTTAATATTACTGAAAAAAAAATGTCTTTGAATATATCTATTTATTTTTAAAATTTAAGATCAAAATGTATATAAAAATGAATTTCAATTTCGTTTATAGTGTAGGTGTAGGAAGATATAAAAAAAGCGTAGATGAGAATGGTACTGCTTTTTGTTTTGAAAGGGACATGACAAAGGGAAAATGTCTATTCCTCCCACGATCAAAATGCAAATGGAATTGCTAATTGTCCTGCGAGGATAAGAACAAGACAATTAAATTATAGTAATAAAGCACAACGGCTGTAAGGAAAATGAAGTGCACAGTTCTACAATTAATAAGTAGGCAATTACTTTTAGATGTGGTGATCACTTTTTAAATCATAGTGTTTACAAAAAGATCAGTTAGCTGAAATCACTGTCGACAATGAAATCTTTTGACATTAACTCAGACACACCAAAACCTATAGCTGTCAAAATGGATCACAATCTGCGGGCCAACCTGACCCATCACGGATTTGAGCCGGGTTGGGTTTGAAAAAATTATATTTTTTTATGCGGGTCAGATTTTAATCTGGCTCATGCGGATTGAACCCGTGATGGGCCGGGTTGACCCACCAACCCACCTACTTAATTTTATTTTATTAAACTTTAATTTTAATTTTATAAAAAAATATTTATTATTTTGTTTTTGCTTGAAAAAATTATTTAAGTTCTTTATTTTTAAAATTAATTAAACATCCGTGTTGGGAGCGAATTTTGTTTAGATTTAAATTATAGAAAGTTTGTAATTTTTTTTATTTTAAAAAAAGTTGTAATTAAGTGAACCAGTGAGACAGCTCGTTTATCCACCAATCTGTGGTGGGTCGGGCTGGATTTGAATTTTTCTGGCTCGCTAATAAATGAGCCGGGTTGGGTTGACTCACTAAGTGACCAACCCATGGTGGACCGGGCCGGGTCGGGTCGGATAGCCCATTTTGACAGCTCTACAAAACCAATTCCTTCAAATTCATAACTTCATTCCCAAACAAGCTAACATATGGGTTCAATCAAATGTTTAATTTTCCAAAAGAAACATAGCATAGAGGTGAGAACAGGAAAGTGAAGTATTTACTTTTGAACTCTCACTATATGTTAATCTCTTATTTTAATCAATGTGAAACTTTGTTCGTATCCTAACGGGTTAAACAAGATAAGTTTATTGGGTTTGGAAAAGTGCGAAGTTTGATATGGAAATAAAGGACATGTTGGTGATTAAGGGGAAGAATGAAATTAGATGTTAAGTAGGTTGGTGTTTAGGGCAAACACAAAGGTGCAACGATTGTGGTTTTGTATGTGACTTTTGAAAGTAAAGAGAAGAAAGGGGGAGATGAAATGTACATGCTTAAGCCACACACAAAGTGGTATGTGACAAAAAAATGATGAAATAAACAATACTATATACAGCATCAAAGAAAAGAGGGAGATGTCGAACAAAAGCAACATTGGGGGGAACAACCCTTTCTTTTACCCTTGTTTTTAACAAACCGAATCTTAAATCTCACTATCTCTCTTTCGCTCCTTTCTTGAGGAATAATTTTGCTCCCTCATTTCCCCTTCTTGCTATTTCGTATGCAATTATGGTGTGGCAGAAGAAAAGTACTCCAAATTCATGCCATAGAAATACGCAACAGTAAGCAGATACAAACATTCTCATCATAGTGCCATCTTCCATAGGTGTAATGAAAAAGGAGCAAAAGGGGAAAGTGAAAAATGAAAGAACAAAGCGTTATTCTCTCTAGCTCTAGCTATGCCTACCTAACACAGAATTGGCGAAATCAAAGGTTATATATGTTTGTGTTATGTAATGAAGAATTAAGTTTCCCTGAAAGAGGGTTGAAGTTTTGATGTTAGTGAAAAATGGTGATTGGAGGGAAATGAGGTTGGCACATGGCTAGGCACATGGTTTTATATATTGAGAGAGAGAGAGAGTATTTGATTGCATGTTTGTTAAAGTTGGGCTCAAGTTCTGGCTTTTGAGATAAGAATTGGGAAATTGAATTAAGAAAAAGTTGTGTAGAGATTCCAAGGTATCAAAACTTGCCCAAATGAGATGGAAGACTATTTGTTGCTTCCAAGCTTCAAATTTTGTGTCCCCCTTAACTTCTTCTGCACCTTCTTTTCCTCTTTCCCTAATCATCGCTGCCTCATACCTTTCTTTTTCTGCTTAAATAATCACTATGGCTAACCACTTCAACACGCCTACATACACCTAATCATAAATCTATTACATTTTTCTTTCATTTCAATATCACTTTTTTAGACGTCACATTCATATGTTTATATGTGTTTTCATTCTATCTTTTTACAATTAATCTCACCTTAAGCTATGTAAATATTAGGATTTCAATTAGGAGTCTAAGTCTTACTTTGGATAGAAATGAGAAATGAGAAAGTAGAGTATTTTTACACTTCTTCGTTTTATTCTTTGTAATAATTGAGAATTTGAATAAATAATGATTAAGCTTTTTTATAAGTATATCTAAGATGAACATATGAAGAGATATTAAAAGTTATTTTATAATATAATTGATCTGTATCTTGTAATGCATCCATGATTACTAAATAATACCTATTCTGGTTTGGTGATTTAATCTTCGTCTCCGTCTGTGATAAAATATAAGTAACTATATATTCACATCTTATTTACGTACAAAGTTAATAAATTAATTAAAGAATAAAATTTTATTTCAAAATTTCATTCTTATTCGTGAGAATGTAATTGATTTTCTTTATCTTATACAACATAATACTTTTATGGCATACATACTTTTGGAGGTGTTCATAAGATTCCATATTCTTTGTCATCATAAATCTCTCACATAATTAGTTTGTCGTCAACAATGAAATAATTTAGATTACTCTGACTATGATTTAGGGTAATACTGCGTTGAAAGAAGTAAATCATAATCCAATTTAAAAAGTCATAAAAAACTGTGAGTTTCTTTTTGAATTAATCTCCATCTTATGATATATAACTAACATGAGAAAGTATACATGATTTAATTTTCTTACCTTTTCTTTTCACTTTTTGATCAAATCAATAAACAACTCCTGAATTTTTGGGTACATCGTTTTAACTCTCAAACGTATTTGTTTAACTGTTTTCAACCGTCGATTTTTCAGCCGACATATTAACAATAATTGATCAATTACATTCTTCCTTTCAAAACAATAATTATTTTGCTATGTTCCCATACTATTTTAATTTTATAATGTCAAAAATATGTTATTACTTGTTTTTTTCAGTTCCAATTTTTCCTTTTACAGTTAAAAAATTGTTTCTCAAACGTGGAAAAATAGTAAAAAAAATGAAAAATGAAAAATACAACAAAAACAATGATTATTTAGTAAAAAATTTAAAAAAATAGGAAAAATTATTTGTATTATAAAAATATATTTGATTGTTGTTATTTTATGATAAGAAATTAAAACTTTAAAAAAAATTACACATCTTTTAATAGGTATTATTGGTAACAATAACGTACTTTGATCAATAATTTTGAACCACCAAAGTAGCATACTTAGATTAAACTTGGTTTTAATATCTAATATTTATGTAAAATGATTAGTTTATTATCTACAAATCTAAAAATAGCGTGAGTGAACTTATTTTCCTCTCACACAATAATGTATTACACTCATTCTACACGTGAATAAAGTATATGAAAGAAGTCTACTTTCTTTAATCACAAACAATTTCTATCTTAGTAATTATTTTTTCAAAAATTAAAATCGTAACCTTAACTATAGTACTAATTATTATCAAAGTCAAAAGATATACATGATAATTAAGAAACAGTTCTTCTATTAAAAAACAAATTTCATGTATTATTATTTGATTAACCTAACATTTGTAGTAAGATTATTGATGTAATACAATATTTATAATTGAGGAAACTAACTAATTAAATATTACATAATTACTTTTACTAGAATAATAATAGATTTCTTATTAAATTTAAATGAAATAAATAATGGCCAAGGTTTCTATAAATAAATCTAAGTTCAGTATTTTTGTGAATATAAGAGATAATAATTAAGAGTTGTTTTATATTATAAATAGCTTACTGTTCGAAATATATCAATGATTATTGAACAGTACATTTTAGGTATTAGAATACTCAGGGTCTGAGTATATGGTATAATAATACTGGTCCTATATTCTATCCACAATCTATACATATAAAAAATTTAATATTCATTTTTGGTCCGTAGTTGATAACTTATATACTGATAATCATTACTCACTTTTTATTTACATAATAAATAAATAAAAGATTAACTTTTTTTACAGAATTTCATTCTTACTTCGATAATGTAGTTGATTTTTTTATCTTGTATATAATACGATCGAGCAACCTACAAGGCTATCCACTTTCAGTGAAAATTGTATACGTATTTACAAAGTTTACTATACTTAACTTTACATGTTTGGCAGTACATGGTATATATATTTGTTTAACTATAACAGAGACTTTTACATTATTGTTTAGACAAAACCAAATTCAATTCTTTTATCCATTCATATATTAATTGTCAAATATTTATTTATGCACTTTCTTTCCAAAATTTGATCACATGTTGCATAAAAAATATATCTTATTTTAATAAAAATAGTTTTTCAAAACTTGAAATTTCACTCTTAAATAATCCAAAACAACAACAAAAATATTCAAATATAACTTTAAAAAATTTTAAAAATTATAATCAAACAACCTTGTAATCCGTTCTCTCTTTGTATATAAAACTTTCCGGACAATAATATTTTCACATCAATAAAAGTTTTATGTTTATTTATTATTATTTTTTACTCTTTTTCTTTACAAATACAAAAGTTTATTTTTGTTATCATTTTATATAGTAGATTAAATGGATTGGTGTTAAATAATTTTTTTCTCTAATAGATGGAAAAAAGACAACACAACTAAATTTTTAGAAAATGTGTTGAATTGTAAGAATTTACGAGGAATAACTATAAAAGAATAACAATAATAAATTCTCAAAATCACAAATAAAAGATATTCAGATTTTTAATATGGAAAATCCATAAAGATAAAAATAATGAGTCATCCAAACTAAAAAAATAGTTTCACAATGATCAATAAAAGACTACAAATGAGTTTTTCTCAATTGTATAAAGTAGTGTAACACTTAGTCAAACAACAAAATAAGTTTACAAATAAATAAAAGGAATATAAAGAAAACCTATAAATACATAGTTATAATGCAAACTGAATTTCTTTCAATTCAAACCTCGTATCAATGATCTGAATAGTCAAAATGAAAAACATAATGCTTCAAACTTGTCAAATTTTCAACATGATCCAAGAGGGAATAAATTGGAAGTTTCAATTTTTATAGTAGCAACTTAGTGAAAATTGTGAATAGATTTTTCCTTCTTCCTCTCTTTCAATGTTTTAGGATTCTAAGTTGATTCTAACTTTACTTTTTGTGTCTATCGTTTACTTTCAAGCTTCACTTTGTTAAATGAGAGATGAACTTCTCAATTTTTGCGTTTTTTTTCCACATAGGAAGAAAGTCCAATATCCAATATGTTTTAATCATTATATCAACACCATTGTCATATATATAAACTTTTTTCAATTCCAATAACTTAACATCTAAAACATAATGTATTTAATAATATCTCACATTAATATCTTTAAATCTAGAATAGAAAGTTGAATTCTTACAAAAATGAATCACATTATAATTATAAACAAACAATTAATATAGTAAAGAATATGAACATATTTTTTTTCTTTCTTTCAATGTGTTAGGATTTTAAGTAAATTCTAACTCTATTTTTTTTCTTTCTTACTTTCCAGCCTCCTTTCCACTCAATTAAAGGAGACACGAACTTCTCAGTTTTTAAGTCTTCTCTTCGTACGAAAAAAGAACTTAATACCTAATACCCAATATATATATATATATATATATATATATATATATATATATATATATATATATATATATATATATATATAAACTTTAAGTTAAACATCGATAAAATTAAAAGGTAGATAAACATATTAGTTGGTTAACAAAAGCAATATTATTAGCTAGTAATTTTATTAATTCGATCTAATATTATCTGTTTGAGAATGGAATAATATTTTTTTTAATAAAAAATGGTTTTCATTATTGATACCAAAACTAAAACCGCAAAACAACCCACAGAATTACAGTAACTTGATGATAGTCAAGTATGAATTGATTAGGTAAAACATCACTGTTAGTTAATTGTGTGAGTTGGGTAAAGGAAAAACAGGGGATGTGAATATTTTTTATTGCTAACTTTTATACATTAAAAAAATATAAAAAGATAAAATTGAAGTGCCTATGCTGGTCCCCCTGTATTGTATTGAATAAAAAAGAGGTTAGTGGGATGAGTCATCATAAGATGGCCACGTGGCAAAATTTGTCGGATCAATTAAGGTTTGTTGATGGAAACATAAATGGCTCCGTGGGGCTTGTTTGGTAGAACCGTATTTAGATTGCCACGTCCTTAAGGAGAGCCTCTAAAGAGGTGTAATAATAATTGTTATGTTTTATTTTTTCCGATTAAACTATATTTATGATGCAATTGTGAAGGTTGATTAAGGGGTTGCATGGTCCATTTGGTTTTATTTTTGTTAATATGTGTGTTGAAAAGGAAAAAAGGTGAAAGGGTGGAAGTCTATAGTTTTTTACCAATTGGAATAATGATAATTAAAGGCAGAAAACGAAGAAACATGTAACAGAGAGAATTAAGTGTGTCTAGTCTGCAAATTCCAAAGAGGAGACTGCAACTTTAAATCATGTTTCTTTGTCTCACCATTTCTTTTCTTTCTCTTTATTCCATCTTTCATCCTCATACTCCCACTCCACACCTTCACTCTATTTAATAATAAGCTCTTATTATTAAGATTAAATCTTTTTTTCATTTTAAATTTATCATAAAAACTTTTATTTTATTCCTAAAATAAATTATGTAATATTTACTTCTTATATCTATAAAAATCTATATAAACATCATTTTCAATAAACAATACATAAAATATTTTTTATATGACAAACAAACCACACTAAATTAAAATATATAATCTTTTAAATTTTTTTAAGAGATGTTTTACATTATTTTCATAAAATATAAGGATAAAACATTTTATAATGTTATTATGCTGCAATTTTTTTATTTCTTCTTTTATCATATAAAAAAATATACTTTTTCTTTTCAATTTTAAGTTAAATTGACCCTTTTATTTTTCGTTATTTAATCATGCTTTTAACTTGTAAAGAGAGATTCAAATTCATACACCATTATTGACTTGTAGTACTAATCAAAATAGAAATATTATTATGACACCAAAAAATACCCTAATGTAATAAACGATGATAGTTTATTCCTGCCTTTGGCAAGAAAATACGCACGAAAAATGAGTCACCTAATTTACACAACTGTTATAGTTTTATACTATTTTTTAACATGGTTTTGGTTTGACCAAGGCTTTTTATAAAAACAAAGAAGCTTAAGAAATTAATTCCTTTTGGTCCAATTTGAATATGCAGCTAACAACAAAATGATTTTTAAACATTTTTTCATTATTATTGTAATATGAAGATAATTTAAGGCATGTAATCTGTTCAGCAAAAATTTTCGAATTGATTAAGAAATGAAACCGAGGATCGACATCCAGCATTGACCAAGAAAATACACATGATAAATGAGATCAACATTTAGCTTACAACTCTTTGAATAACATTTTCAATTTGTTATTGTAGTAAAAGGATAATTTATGAAGTAAAGTTTTAATTGCAGAAAGGAAAGCAAAGATTCTTTTAATCTAAGCATATATTTTTTGTTTTGGAATTCAAGGATGAATTTAAATCTTCAGAAAGAAATGAAAAATTTGAATAAAAAAGATTTATTGTCTTAAAGATTAAAAATAATATTAATTGTTCACATCACGTATATGTAATTTTTTTTCCATTACATCCTCTCTTAAAAAGATCCATCGATTTTTTCTAATAAATCATCCTTTGAAAAAAAGAATACCTATTAGAATATTGATTTGTAATGAATACATAATTTTACTTAATATAGTAATATAAAAGAAATCCACTTTTAAAAAGAGACTGTCGATATTAAATTTAAAGTGATATT
Organism: Vigna umbellata; assembly: GCF_029865625.1. NCBI lineage: Eukaryota > Viridiplantae > Streptophyta > Magnoliopsida > Fabales > Fabaceae > Vigna > Vigna umbellata. Next base: position 105,825,707 of record NC_142165.1, read on the forward strand.
AAACCTTTATACGGATGAATATATCACGTCCATATACTCTTTTTAATAATGAATCATTCTAAAAAAAGCTATAATTTTGAAATCAAATTTATAAAATCTTCTTAAATACCTAGAAAAATTATATATTAAATAATCATTTGGTTAACTTCAAGAATCAAGAATGACGGTTTAGAGAAGATCAAAATTCTACAAGAACTTAATTTTGTGTTTTTGTACTTTTGATGCGAACACTTAGTAATACACGAGTTTTGAATAAAACGACCGAACTCACATTAAGATATAAACTCTTAAATTAACATTCATAATCGTTAAATATAATATTAAAAATTAAGGATAAAGATTAATTACATTCACCAAAATTACTTATTATTATAATTATGTTTTAGCCTTTTGTAACGAACTAAAATAGTAGATTACACGAGAGGAAAATTATAATTTAAGCCATATAATATCATGTTAATAGAAAAATGAATTTTATTATTATTATTAGTGTTGGGTTATGGTGTGAGTATGGGAGTTGTGGCCATATTTTCCAAATTGAGCTAAGTCCTGTTGCAGGAAGTGTAAGAAAAAAAAGAGAAAAGAAGAGAAAGAGGATTGAAAGGCAAAAACAAGTGATGCTGAAAGCGAACAAGTAACTGTGGAGTAACCTGTGAAGAAGAATGACAACTCTTGTACTGGTGTCCAACGTTTGAAATGCACAGCAATGTTTAGCTACAATTAATGCGTTCCAGTTTACTACATATGGCTGAACATCATAGTTACTGAAGTTGCCTATATGGGGTTGCTGATGCTGTGGATCAAGCTGTCAATTTAATTCTTTTCTACTTCTAATGCCTTGGGCTGTTGCTATGGGGTTCTTAATTCAATGGCCCTTCTACATTGTCTCCATCATTCTCTTCCAACACTTATGCACTGCCATCACCTTGCTTCAACTTTAGTTATATTTAGCACAACCCTATTAACAAACAAGGATACATCCAAAATTCACCTCTTTCTATTCAAATGTCCTTTTCTCACAACCCTTCAAACTGGATTTCTTTTTCAGATTTTCATCAGATCAACGGTACAAATTCAAAACTTTTCACCATCTAAATCATAAACCTCCCACTCACCAAATAAAACAATCTTCTCTGCTCCAATATTTTAGAGAATCCTTAGCTAAACATCAAAACCCACTAAATTCTTCAATGGACTATTATAATATATATACACACACACATTAGTATATTGGTGTTGAAAAGACAAGATGTATCGAAGCAGAAATTGTTTGTTATTTTATTAATGATAAGGTGTGCATGACCATAGAGGCAAACCATTCACCTTTTTTCCAGTTTAATAATAGTAAACCTGATGTCCTCCCATAATGATGTGAAGACATCTTCCGTGGAAGGCAGAGTTGATTAAAATAAAATTATAAGCTTCCAAAACTATAATAAACAAGAAGAGGGGTGGAATATCATTAAGAGCTGATTAAAATAAACAAGTTTTGTTGGTTCCAACCAACCAAAACTTCAAAACAAGTAATTAATTAAAGACCGTGTAACTTAGGCCTTGTGGACATGTCGCCCACCTTCAGGGCAAATCAAAACCAAAGAGACTCTGCTCAATGTCTGACTTGGCTTTTCTTTTTGCTTATCACTCTCTCTTTCTCTCTCTTTCTTTTTCTTTCTTTTTGGTTTAAAGTAGCTTCTGTTGTTGGTGTGTGTGTGTGTGTGTATATATATATAAGGACCCTAAGGTGGCGGCTTTTCTTTTCAGTCTTGATCAGTTTCACTCATTGGAAGATATGGGAACATTAGAGCAAATCGATGCTCCTCATACCCAGTCATCATCATCTTCGTCTTCTTCCATTGATAGCAACAACCACCCTTCTACCACTCCACCACCCTCTTCCTCCCCTTCATCTAGTGTCTGCAGAAACAGAACTGATTTGAGCACTGACCTCAGACTTGGTCTTAGCATATCTCCTTTGTCTCAATCCGAATCACCTTTCAATTCAACACCAAGGTAAACAAATACACTTCTATCTTCTCCATACCAATGCTAACCTTGGATTCTTTTCTGTTTCTTGATCTTCTTCGTCCTATTGTTTGTGTTGGATATGGTGATGCATGTACGATTAATTGCATTAACACGTTAATCTGTTATTTCAGGGAGGAAAATTTCAACTGGCCACCGATTAAGTCCATATTGAGGAGCACCCTTGTGGGGAAACAAAGCTATCTCAGCCAAAAACCATCTTTATTTGTGAAAGTCTACATGGAAGGCATCCCCATCGGAAGAAAATTAAATCTGATGGCACATTATGGCTATGACGGACTGGTGAAAACTCTGGGCCATATGTTTAGGACCACCATTCTGTGTGAGCATTTGAAACCCTCAAAATCATTTCCTTCTGCACCTTCTTTTGGACCGTCATATTTAGAGATCAATTTTGTTTTTTCAGGTCCAAACTCTCAACCACTCAGTTCTGGGAATTTTCACGTGCTAACTTACGAGGATCAAGAAGGGGACTGGATGATGGTCGGAGATGTACCTTGGGAGTAAGTGATATATGCATATTTGTCTCAAAAACTCAAGTCTTGAATCTTGCCATCAGCTCCGTTTTACAGTGTATTTTGTTTGACCCTTTTTTGTATCTGATAATTAATGCAGGATGTTCTTGAACAGTGTGAAGAGGTTGAAGATCACGAGAGCTGACAGATGCTAGCTAGTTTAGTAAAGTATAGAACCCCTCACAACACAACACAGCACAAGCTCCTTCTCAATTTTCGTTGTTGATAAATTTTTGTTGTAGATCTAGTTAATTAATTATAGGTGGGTGAAAGGCGTTGAAATATTTCACCAAAAAGAATGGATCCCGTGATTGGCATATCTAATAGCTTTATACACCAAAAATATATAGATGTATAGCTCTTCTTACCTAATAGTCAATTCAGTGCATAGAAAGGTAGAGTGGTCTGATTTTGGGTTGGACCTATTGTTTCAGCCTTTAATCTTCTTACCCATAATGCATGATGAGCTTGGAGAATTTGAAGGTTGGTTTGGAAGTAGGTAAATTATTTTGGTGGTGATTTGGTGTATTGCAGCTTCGTTGTGTGAAATTTACCTTGAAGTTGAAATACGAAATACTGAAAAGCGTGTGTTGCTTAAAATGTGTCAAAGCTAATAGTGGAAGCATAAAAAGCAGGTATGATTTTCCTAGTTTCCCTACATGGACCTTTTTTCTGGTGTCTCTGCTTTGATGTGTTTGGCTTTGTTGGGTACAACGTAATGATGCTAATGGTGTCCACACCCCTCGTGTCAAGAACAGTGGTTTTGCTTTCATTGTCATGATTTGAGGAAGATTCTAACCATGAATTAAACAATCCACATTCAAACACCTGTCTGCCAGAGAAGTGTACTCATTTTGATTGTTCATCAAACATTCACCTACTGACAATGATATTTCATCTCCACAATCATTCATTCCTCTTCGTTTTCATCTCTCAACTCCATCACAACCCCCAAACACATTAACCCATTTAGGAACTGAATTACTGTCATCAACTTTCAATACCATAAACCACCCACACTTTCTTATGCATATGCATCATCCATGTAAGTCATTTTTTCAATATACCTTATCCCACTTAATTCATATGCACTTTAGTAAAACAGTATTCACTGTAACACTGAATTAATATACATGAAGGTTTTCTTGTTGGGTCACAGACATACATTAACTGCTCTCTATTTGAATAAGAATAATCATAGCAAAATGAAATTTGTATAAATTTGAATTAGTTAATGTATAAATTAGAAATTAAATTAAAAAAAGTCTTTATACATTTTCTTATAGAGAATTTGTCGTAGTTTTTTAAGCATTTCAAACATTCTCATTGGTCTTGTAACATGTGAATTTTAAGGAATTTACTTCACCATTTATTTTATTTTACTTTATTTCTAGTTCTATCCCTTGTTACAGTCTTTAAATTGTTTTCACTCACTCAAACAAAATATTTAATTTTTTTACTTTTAGTACAATTTTATGGAAGTTAGTAAGATGACAATGGTACAGGTATAGGTTTAATTTTTCATCACATGTATAAATATTCATCTCATCTCTATGAAGATATTTAATAGGAATAAAATTAATATAATTAATTTTTTATATTTCCTACTAAATTAATAATGTTTTAAAACGAATCAAATAAGGACTGGAAAAGATACAAAATAAATATATATATATATATATATATATATATATATATATATATATATATATATATATATATTCATCTTATTTGCACACTCAATTTAAAACATTGAAGATTGATACTTTGTTAAAACAAGTTCCAATACATTTGTGATCCTTAGGAATTAGCTATTATACCATTTCCATTTTCTTATTTCAATTTATCTTTACTTGTCATTGTTTTTTCTCTCCATATTATCGTATCTATTTTTCTTCTCTTCATATTAAATAAATTAGATATATAATTAGAATTAAGTATTATCTTGAAATTTAAAAATGAAAAATAAAAAAAGAACATTTTTGAAAAAAGACCTACATTAAAAAATATAATATATTACTTAAGAATTTTTTGAAAATCGATTTTAATAAAAAAATTTATTATTATAACATTGAGTAGAAATGTATCTTTTTTTTAAAAAAAATATTTAAACAATACAGGTTTTTTTTTTTAATTTATCTTAATTAGTTTAAGTAGTAAAGGTTAAAATTTGAAAGAATACTTATGTAGTTACATAATTTTATCAAAAAATATTTTTATTTATAAAAACAAATGATTTATCACAATAAAAGGAGGTTAAAAGTATAACAATTTTATTAAACAATAAATGGATAAAAAAACATTAAAGATAATTGTAAAAGGTGTACTATATAATGATGTAAATTAAAAACAAAAATATCCTCATATATTATAAATTTTAAGTTTTAAAGTTATGAGTATTTGAATAATTTTTATTCTCAAAATTAAAAAAAAAACAAGAAACCCCTATACTCTTATTCATTCCTCTCAACCATTTCTTTTTCATCTCTCTCACCTAACCTTCTTTGTGTCATCCCTACAATAGTTCCAATTGAAAAAAAAAAAAAAAAACACACCTAACCCTAATTCATCTTCCTCACTTATCCAATTTGTTGCTTTCTTATCTCCATCCTCTCTTTCACCCATACACAGTAACACGCAACACTGCAATTTGTTTCTTTTTTCTCTGTTCGTTCATTTGTTTTCTGCTTTAATAACAAAATAATTGATGACGTTGATGTTGATTTTTGATTGGAGGATTGTGTTATATATTTTTCTTTCTGATTGTTATTAAATTTCGTTTTTAAATTTTACAATTAGTAATTTATCTTCAGAAAGATTTGATATTTTGACTATTAAATTATCTGAAAGTATTTTCTAGAAGAGAAAGACCATTATGTGGAAATGAGATTCCGAAAGGAGTAAGTCATTGTCTAGAAAAAGAAAATGATTTTTTGAAGTCAGCTCTTAAAAATAATTCTAAAAACATTTTCCGCTAAAAACAATATTTCGGAATATACTTTTCACCTTCTTGCATATAACCAATGACAAAATACAACAAAAAATGAAACTTAACCAATGACAAAACACAACAAAAAATGAAACTCTTGCACATCGTACTAAATGATTTAACACGAACAAATTATTGAAGAGAGTTATGAACAAAGAAAATTGTTGTTGTTGACTATGTTCCCTTATTCAGAAAAGAGACCACTAATCGTTTCCTTTTGAATGTTTCATATTGATAAGCATATTTTCCTTTCATATTTGTAAAATGAATAAAAATATTTTAACAAATTACACGTCTTCTATATTTTAGCAGATTGCAGAATATTGAGTAATTTTCAAGAAGAACTACATTGATATACCAACTAATAAAAATTAACCAGTAAACTAGTCATAATGAACGTGTTAGCTCTCAGTTGGACTAGAAAATTACTTTCCAAAGTAAATCACATCATGTAAGTTTATTTTAAACAATTCATATCTCCAACTTGTTTGGTCAATATAAACATGATGTTATCATTCTGATTTATCATTTGCTGCATAAGTGAAGTGAAATTAAGAAAACAAAACGCACTAGATTTCTAATTAGAATTTAAACTTAATAAATTTGTTACCATCATGCTAATACTTTAACTTATACTCCTTTCATTTATATGATTTTATACTTTAACTTATACTCCTTTCATTTATATGATTTTATCAAAATTGGTATTAAGAAACTAAATGTTTTGCAATTATTATGAGTTGATGCTAACGTCTTTTTGTGGGGGTTTCTTGTCTTTTTTTAGTTGTCAAATTATTGAAATTATTGTAGACTTTAGTCTTTTACAAATTTTGATAACAATTAGAAGGAAAAATATATAACATAGTCCTCCAAAACAAATCAACATTAACATTATCAATTATTTTGTTATTAAAGTGGAAAACAAATGAATGAACAGAGCAAGAGTAACAAATTACGGTATCACGAGTTGTTATGTGTGTGAGAGAGAGGATGGGGATGAGAGAGAAACTAAACAAGTGAGAAAGGTGAATTAGAGTTAGGTGAGTGTTTCTAATTTTTTCAGTTGAAGCTAGTGTAGGGATGCCAGACAGAAAGTTTGAGTAAGAGAGTTGAAAGAGAAATGAAAAATAAATAAAAATTTAAAGATTTCTTGTTTTTTTTTTACACTTTACTAAAATATACCGACTAAAGAAAAAGCTAACATATACTAGCAAACCATATATATATATATATATATATATATATATATATATATATATATATATATATATATATATATATATATATATATATATACACACACGTATATATATTATGTTTCTTTTCTTAAAAAAGATATTTTAATTATTGGATTGTATGTAATAAATCTTAAATCCGGTAATTAATCTCGTTCAAACACTAAATTTAAGATCAAAATATTGATTGATTATGTCTATAATGAAAAAGTATAAAATATATTACATATATTTAATATAACTTGATAAATTTAAAACTTGTATCATAACAAAATACTAATATATAAACAAAAAATACAATACAAATACATATACATACATATATATATATATATATAAAGTAAAAAATTTGATGCTTCAATTTGTATATATTATTTTGTTTTGTTTTCTAATGAATTCAATGCTAATTCTTTCCTATGAAATGGACCCATCAATGATTTCATTGAATTTTTGGTAATAAGCTGTCCTTGAAATTGGATTGGCTCCTAATTAATCTTATCATGATTTTCTTATAAATTTAAATAATTTTAATTTATTTTTATTAATTTTTAAGTGTATTAAATATATGTGTGTGTGTGTGTGTATATATATATATATATATATATATATATATATATAATTAAGTTTTACTTTTTTTATAAATTTAAATATTCTAATTTATTTCTTAATAATTTTCTAATTATTAAATATTTTAAAAAAATATAATTTTGTAATTGAGATTTTATTATTTATTTATTTATTTCATCAAGTAATTTATTGTTATTTCATCAATTATAATTATCCAACACATAAATGTGAATAATATAATTTATTTATTAGTTTATATTATATAAATATATTATTATTATTATATTAATGACATATTACATAATTTAAGAAGTAAAGAAAAATAACTAAAATGACGTATCACTAAACTAAAAAATTAATTAATATTTAATTAAAAAATATAAAAATATAAATACTTAATATCATTAAATTTTAGGAAGAAACTAATTTTACATACTATTTATTTATTTAGATTATTCAGATATGGCAAAAAAGGAGTGGGTTTCACGCAGGAGTCAGATACTGGGCCTAGGTCCGAGCCCAAACGAAAACCGAAGTTTGTAAAAACTGAAAAAAGAAAAATAAAAATTAGACACAGAAACTGCATAGTGGTAAGTAAGTGTGGGAAGAAGATATTTTTCTAGTATATTGATTGATTGATTTTGTTTCGGGGGACGCAGAAGTTAGTTTGTGAACCTTTTGCATGAAAACGGCGTCGTAATCGTCCATTCGTATTGGGAGAGCATGAAAACCCCGATTCCGGGTTTCTACCGAAACCCTGTAAAGTTCAGAATGTAAGTTTAAAAATTGAAACTGATTGATTTTGTTGGTTTTTGTAATGCGTAATGAATGATTAATGCACAGGCCAACTGCAGAGAACTTGGTTCCCATTCGATTGGATATCGAAATCGAAGGACAAAGATACAAAGACGCATTCACTTGGAACCCTTCTGGTAATTTCAAACAAAACCTGATCATCTAGCCGTTCTTGTTTTTTCATTTGCGTTGATTGAATTCCGACACTGTAGATCCCGACTCCGAGGTTGTGGTCTTTGCAAAAAGGACTGTTAAAGACTTGAAGCTCCCTCCCGCCTTTGTTACACAAATTGCTCAATCTATTCAAGTACACACATCTCCATTTTTGTATGCTTTTCTTTATATTAGGTTTAATTTCTCTTTTACAATGTTTTAGACAAACTACTTGTTTTAGACCATCACATGCACTTCTTTTTTTAACTCATTTTGGTTCCTATAAGACACCCTACTGGTTCTTCGATTTTGAACGGCAGGACTAAAATGTATTTAAAATTAGGGATTAAATATTGTAATTTTTAAGTATAGAGACTAAGGCGTGAAATTATATAGACATATGATCTGTTTGAAGTCTTTCTTTTGTGAAAATTTCTATAAGAAAAAAGTAAGAAAGAAGCATGAAATTTGTTTTTCCATAAGGTATAATTAGTTTATAAATAAGTTAATTTATAGAAGTTATCTCCTATTAACCTCTTTAAAGTTTGATTCCTAACTTATAGATAAATTAATTTGTTTCTTTTTATTTTTTTTCTTCAAGAAATGCTTATAGAGAAGTTTCATCCAAATGAACTCATAGTTTTCAAATTAGCAGTTAAATCTTTATTATTATTATTATTGTGCATTTAGCCTTCTTTATGTTATCTTGTGCTATCAGTCACAGCTCTTGGAGTTTAGATCCTATGAAGGCCAGGATATGTATGCTGGGGAGAAGATTGTTCCGATCAAGGTCTCTCTTTGTTGCCATTTTGTGTTTCTCTTGTTTCATTCAGTGTTTGCTTTGCATTTTAACAAAACGTTATTTCTGTTTTGCAGCTCGATCTTCGTGTTAATCATACGCTTGTGAAGGACCAGTTTTTATGGGTAAGGTTGGAGAACAGCACAGGTGTTGTGGTGTAACATTACCGTGCTTGTTTAGGTTTATTTCGGTTTTGTGTCTAAAATGATTGAATTCTAGGACTTGAACAACTTTGAGAGTGACCCTGAAGAGTTTGCTAGAATCTTCTGCAAGGACATGGGCATTGAAGATCCTGAGGTTGGAGTAAGTGTATCCAATTTTCATTAGTAATGAGTTAAAATAATTTGATAGAGACCTTGGGAGTATAATAGAATTTTGTTACATAGGCAAAATTATGTTATAGTAAAGAAACAATTTTTTGTAATGTAGGAACTGTTTTCTTGTTTTAATCATGGGAATTTTCTTTTTCTTTCTTGCCTTCTTTTCAAAATGCACAAGCACACAGACATTCTTGAAAATTGAAACACGCTAAACTGTATAATGCTTCTTCTGCTTTGCAGCCAGCTATTGCCTTTGCTATCAGAGAGCAACTTTACGAAGTAAGTTCTATTGGTTTATTGATGTATCATTTTCAGGAATTATATATGGTCCGGTTACCACAGTCGTTATGTTTCCATATTTAGATTGCAATTCAAAGTGTGGTCTCAGCAAGAGAAAGCAGAATGAGCAAGAAGGGTCGTCGAGGGGCTGAATATACTCCGATCAGGTTTTTTATCATACACTTGTGTCAAGTTTTTGCTGCGTGATAAGGGCAATTTTATTACAATTCTAAGTCAATATGTATTTCCCAAGTCATGTCTTTTTTCTCGTCAATGATCTTATGACAGTAAAGGAGGTGCCGTAGCAGTGGACTTGGTGAAGTTATTTGGTCCGAAATCTAGTGTAGTACGGTAAGTCCGTCATAAATTCGAACCCTCTATTTCTGCTGAAATTTAAGGAGGCTCAGAAGTAGGCTCAGAAACTAGTGGCATAGTATGGCTATTGACATATTTGTTTGTGGCTTGTGCATTTAGAACAAGAGAAAGATTAAAATATCAGTAAAAAGAGAAAAAGTTTGGAAATGACGGTGGAATAGAAAAAGAAGTGAGATTGAAATCTACCGTTGTTTCTTTTTTCTTTATTAAACAGATTTCCTGGCTGAGATGAAGACAATTTGGAGCTTGATAGATAAATGGAATGCCTTTGTTGATTGTTCGTGTGTGTTTTAGTTCATTATTAAAAATGTAAATCCTAAAATTTAAATTATGACATGGACAACTAAGCTTACCACTTATTGCCATGTCGGCATTTTGATCTGTATTTTGCAGAATGGTTCAGTACTTCAATGCCTCACTTTCTGCTAATCAGATGACACCAATCCAATAACTCCTATTCCTTTAGGCTAGGGTTCTCCCATCACAAAGGGGTTTCTTTTTCTTCGGCAGAGCAATGCCCAATTCTCAGCTTACAGTCCAAATATTTTCCCTTGTATCCTACCTACTATTTAAAGCTTAAAGTCATTGCCCTTCCAACTAAAACCACTTTGTAACTAATTTTGTGATTTTAAACTTAGCGACTCATCACATAAGGCATTCAACGGTTATTTGCGCCAGGAATAGATATGTTTGTGTGGGTGTGTGTATATATATATATAGTCTTGCATATGAAATTCAATGAGAAGTTGACAAGTTTGAAGCATTTTTTCTTGAATGCAAACAGGAAAAGAAAGGAGTGGGACGTATATGAACCTATTGTGGACCTGCTTTCCAATGAGGAAGTTGATGCCCTTGAAGCAAAGGAAGAGAGAAATTTCAGGTGAATTGGCTCCGTGGTCAGCCACACCATATCAGAAGGTTAGAGTTTGAAGTTTTTGTATTATATGCAAGCTGGGTTTTTAGTACCAGGAATCATTGATTATCATTTGATTTCGTTGGATGTAATCTTGTAGTTTCTTATTTATATTCTCTGTACCCAAAGCGAAAGAAAAAAAAAGTGTTTACATCTTTGCAGAGTGTTCTGGCCATTGTAGTATCAATAACAATCAAGCCATTTTCCATTTGGTGGGTTTCCGTGAAACCAAGAGGTCCCTAAATTAGTCCACATAAATCTGGTTAACATATTTGAAGTTAAAAGTAATTGAGTGTTTCTCCTAGAAGAAATCTTTCTTTGTAATCTAGAAAATCTCTATTAAATATACTATATATTATAAATTAAAAATTCAATTTGAGGGGTCCTCTCTTTTCCTTTGGATTAGCATTCTATGTCTGCTATTAGTTTTTTATTTTTCTCAACCATCTCGAATGACCCTTATTTTATCTTCATTTGTATATTTGTTCTTATTTGGTGAGTCTTTTCGAGCAAATACATTTACTTTAATAAACCATGCTTTGTATGTGTTATAGAAAATATCTACAGTTTAACATTACTTTATAGTACAATTTATGTTATTCCTTTTTAATCTAAAACTTTTTTTTTATATATTTCAAAGATATCTATTATGGATTTTGATCATTACACCAAGAAATCCAAATCCAACGTCCTTCAAATCACAAAGAATTAAAAGAACTATCATAACTTCCTCAAAAACGTCATCAACATCACAGATGACAACTCAAATGAAAGCAGTAAGTGCAAGCACTAAAACATGTTCAATGTCTGAGTATTTCTATTATTTTTCCTTTCTTTCTTTCAGAACTCTACCTTTTACCCTTTTTTTTCTCTAATTTAGAGCAATTATAATCATGTTAATAAAGGAAATTGTTTAACACATGTGAATTCACTGCATGCATAGAAAACCTCTTCATAGCTAAAGTATAATCTCTTTTTGGTGTACGATTTTTTAGATATTTTTGTCGTTTAAACATGTTATAACTCAAGTCTCTTTCTTAAAATTAAAAGCTTGCAACCACTCTAATAAAAAATGACGATGTCGACAATTGAAATAAAGCCAAAAAGGGCACGTGGATTCCAGAGAAGAAAAAAGTGTGGTGATTGAGAAGTTTTAGTCTTCCTTTGTTCTGAAATTTCGAGGTCCTCAAATTGGATGATTTATATTCACACAAACTCCATGAAAATTTCCAAATTGTTTATTTTCACCAGATTAAAGAATGTTTTAGAGAAGATTTATTTTATTATTGTAAGCATTTATTTGAAGATTATGTAGCATCTATTTTATTTATTTTTGGCAGCATGAATGAATGAGATGTTGTAGAGAATGAAATCCAATTGTTTTATAATTGGTAGGTGTAGATGGTGGAATATGTAGTCAACTTTTTTTAGGAATCAAATAATATACGAATCTGATTTGGATGATAATGACTTACCACTATAATCATTGGTCCTAACTTTTCTTTTTATTCTTCCCCATTACACTGAAGAATTTATTTCTACACGAATAACAAATTATTTAAATCTTTTCACTTGCGAATCACTTTGATCTCAAAATCTTTTTATTTTAAATGGTACGTCTTATTAATCAATTAACTAATTTTGTTGTTCTATCTTAATTGTGAAAATTAATTTAATCTCTTTTAATTATCTTATCTCAACTATCTCTTTCTTTCATATTTTTTTAATTCTTAAAATTTATATTCTTTGTCTGTCTCTAGTTTTGTATCTTTTCTTCCAATATCTCTCTCACTTATATTCTTTTTCTTGAATCTATAATTTTTGAGAAAGATAAGGAGAGTGACTGAAAGAATAATAATAGATTTTTTTAAGACGAGGAAGGGTGAAAAGTAGAAAAAAAATGGGATTTACAATTTTGTTATTTTGGTATGGGAGCAGTGTCAAATTGAAGATAGCTAAGAGAGACAATTAAGGGAAAGTATATTTGTAAATAATTTTGCAATATTACTTAAGTGACAGTAATATATGTAATTTTATTTTTAATTTTTAACAAATTTCTTTTTCTTACGTTTCCTTATAGATTTTTTAGCGCTCTTTGTCATTTATTAGCTTTTTTTTTTTTAAATAATGATAGTTGTCTGATATATAATCATGTCAACAGCTAAGTATAACAACACATTTCTTTTAATTATTGGAAAATGTTTTTTTAAACATTTGCACAAGTTTAACAATTCATTTTTAAAAGTATTTTGGTCATTAAAAAATTAACTTTTGTATTTAAAAAAATTTTGTTGGGTATCAAAATAATAATACACTTAATTATATTAGGTAAAAGAAAACAATATTCAAAGTGATAGAAACAATGTATTTTCCTACTTAATTTGTGTCTCCTATTTTTTTTTTCCGGTATTTTCTATTAATTGCTGAAACCCAAATCGGTGGTGAAATCCAGACAGCATAAAGATCAACAAAAAATATTTTTTCATATTCTTAAAATATTTTTGTATGTTTCGTTGCGAAATAATAAGAAAACAAATATATGAAAGAAATAAAGCATGCAAAATAACTTAAATAAAGGAAATGACAATGTTACTTATTTTCCTTTAAGAGTACAAATGTTAGTCCACTTACCTCTTAAGTAATCATATAACAAATAGCTTATATGAGTAACTTATCACTTTAGAATGTTAATAACTAGTAATAAAAAGAGATTTATCTAGAAAATAAAACTTACAAATTTATTGAAGGAAAATAAAATTATTAAATAAATTAATATAAAAGGATGATCTCTCTTTCATTATGACTGGCTCAATTGTTGACATGACTCTCCTTTAAAGCAAAAACATTACAAATTTACCTTTTTACAAATTATTGTGGAAGATTCCACAATAAGATCATACATAATATATACATATAAATTAACTTAATATAATAATATTAAAATTTTTCTCATTCAAGTTAGAATTATTATCTAATGCTATCGAATTTCTATGTTGAATATGCTCATTTCTCGAGATAAAGTATTATAATTTACAAATATAAACAACAATCAAATAATAAAAATATTTTTATTAAAAATTATAAGAAATGTTTACACACCTTTATTAAGAATTAGGTAAATATATTATTTAATAATTTAAAAGTTTTGATGTGACCATTTTAAGACAATTCATTAGGCATTTAAGAGTATCCAACGTACGACTCCCTAAGACTATTATTTCTTACAAACTTTTTGAACTTTTTTTTACAATTCAAATCAATGTATAAAAAATATGCTTGTCAAATCAATTTTGTCCAAACTTCACACATGATATCTTCTTTAAAATTGTGCAAAGAGCATCTTTCAGTTATAATTACTTATACTAACTAAATAATAACAACAATTAAAAAAAGTACGATTGTAAAAAGTATTCAATCAAAAGAATGAAAATATAGAATGATATTTATTATTATTGATGTTATTCTTGCTTAACTAAGTTTAAAAATAAACAATCTTGATTGATTTAATCCGTATTAAACTAAAAACAAATTGAATCTAATCTATTTAATTTGACTTGAGTTCTCATATCGAACTAATTCAAATGAATTAATATCTAAAGCAAAATAACATAACAAATAATATAATTATCTTTTTTATGAAATATAATGATGACAGAGACAATGCATATATTTACTAATGATGATAAAAGTGATACTGTTGAGAGATAGGCAATAATGACTTTTCATTAAAGTACCTCTAATTGTCGGTGTATTGAAATGGATGAAAGAGAAGAAAATAAAAAGTACAAGTGACTATATGATAGAATAAAAAGATTAAAATATTTAGATGAAATAAAATAAATAAAAATATATACATAAAAATATAGCTTTTAAAGGAAGCGTAAGAATATAACTATCCTATAAATGGTGGTCAATTTTTTTTCTCAATCATCTTTTACTTCTTTGTAATCTATATTTCACTAAATAAAATTTGAATGAAAACAGATTAGTTTATTCTATTATTTGTTCAGATGTTTAATATTATAAATAAATTAAAACATATCATTCGGAGAATGAAACTTTTCCTTTCCGCTGTCTTTTAATTCTTATTATTAATTTTTGTTAGATTATTTAACGATTCCTGTTATTTTTGTTTGTTATTTTTAATTAACGATGAAGTTTAATATATGTTTTATTAATAAATTAAATTAAATCTTAGTAAAGTGTTTTGGTAATGGAATCGAGGTCAATTGTGTTTAACGTCAAATTTCAAACAAACTCTTAACTTGTTTTAATAATTTAAGTCTTTTTTTATGACACTTTATATTTTGCAGGAGTTAGTGCAAAAGGTACTTCAATACTTAAGTCAATAAATAATTATTTGACGATTAAAATTAATTATCAATATGTATTTATAGGTTTCGAAATAGATTTTCAATTAGCATTGATCTAATCATAGTCCAAAAGTTGATAAACATACTTTACCTGTAACGTGTTTAATATGCAATCCCAATCACTCATTAGTTGACTTATTGATCAATCATTGTCTTCGATAGAAATCATTCGATTTTCATGAACCAATTATGGATATGAAAGAATTGACAGCCCAATCAACTACTAATCAGACAGTCATACGGTACACACTATTTTTATAAGATTGAATTGAGTTTACATATATAATATAATAAATTTTAATTCTTAAGTATAAAGTATAATGTTGAATTAGTTAAGATCATTGCTTTATCTAATTCTTCGTTCTTATGATTTTTGAAATCAACTTTTGTGAAGGGAATGCTAGTAAATTGGCATTGTATAAAGATGATTTGATAGACGAAGACTTGGAAGATGAACAAAAGTACCTAAAAGAATATTTAGAGATCGAAATATTAGATGAAGACATCGAGACGAGGGAGAGAGTTCAAGGAGCTCCAAGAAACGAATCTCACAAAGATTCCTCACATGTGTCTTCTTC
This sequence comes from Vigna umbellata, assembly GCF_029865625.1. Lineage (NCBI taxonomy): Eukaryota > Viridiplantae > Streptophyta > Magnoliopsida > Fabales > Fabaceae > Vigna > Vigna umbellata. Next base: position 105,841,641 of record NC_142165.1, read on the forward strand.
AAACACTTTATTATATCTAAAATTTTTAATTTTGGTAGCGAGTATGATAAATGAAATTTAATTTCAACCTAACACATAATTTCACGCGAGGAAAAAAATAAAATAAAATTAACAACAAAATTATTTATTTAGTGTTACAGCAACGGTTGCTTTCTCACGACTTTGGCTTGCAATTTAGTTCGATGTTGTACTGTGAAAGTATGTCTGCGAGGTCTTAGTTTATAGTAATTGGTGAAAGAAGAAGTTCTGTTCATGATCGGTGTCATACTCTAATACGAAACATTATAGTTCGTAAATTTAGACATAGATGTAAAGAAAGAGACAAATGCATCGATTGTTGTCTTAGCTAAACAGGGAATGTCTTTAAATATTGTGGCGGGAATTAACCAAATTTTGTTCTACTACCTATGTAGCCGCTGGTGTGTTTAGTAGTAGATGAGTAATCTTTTGTTGGTCATAAAACAAAATAGTAAAATAGAATAAGATTTTATGTTATCCTCATTCTTCTTATCATCAATAATTGATGGCCAACAAAGGAACCATGACAGTCGGACACGCTGTCCCATGTTCAGTTGTCCTCTATAAGATATTTTTCTGACTCGAAATTTGAACATTGACTATTGACTAAACAAGAGAGACAGAAAGAGAGGGGAAAAAAAAATCTAATCTACATTTCATCATAACAATCTCGCCATGATTTTCTCATCAATCATGGGGATTCCCTACAACACATCACAGATTACAAAACACCTACACTAGAGTGGGATGGATGATGATGATGACCTTAACATTAGCATACAAAAAGATTAGCTAATTGGTGCAGTGGCATATTTGATCGAAGGGGGTCAGGTTGAAGAGGGTATATTGCAGTTTGTGGATTTGGACTTGTCGAGAATAGACCACATAACTTGAACATCCTCGTAGCCACATGCCATGACTTCCCCGTGCAGATCCATGACTCGGGTCTCTTGGTCTGGAAATGGATGAGAATGAGAATGAGAACGAGAATTATATAGCATAAGATAGAAGAAAGTAAGGAAAGAGGGTGGAGAGAGACCTGGTTGAGACTTCTTTTGATCCCTTGGCGGCTGGTTGTTGAAAAAGGTGCAAGCTTTTTTGAACGGTGTTGTGATGGTCTTCTTCCAAGAGGCCATTTGGGTGGGGAAGAAGGTGTGGAGGTTATATATATATATATATATATATATATATATATATAAGAAGAATGAATGTGCAGCAGAGAGAGAAAGCAGAGAAGAAGAAGAAGAAGGAAAGAGAGAGAAAAGGCAAGATCCGTGAGACGAGGAGCGATGGAAAATGAATCGTTTTCATTGATATATAGATGATTTTCCTTATCTCATTCATCCATTGATTAAGCGAAAGAAGGGTCGGCTACTGCACCAAACCACATGCTCCACCCTCCCTCACTGTGACACACTCCTTCTCTTACACGTGATCACTTTTCCACTTCATTCTACTATTATTTAATGCTAACTGGACCCCTCTACAGTCTCTCTCTCTCTCAGTATTCATCACTCAAAAATATTACTAATCAAACAATCATTTCTTTATCTTTTCAAATTTAGAATTATCAGATTCAACCAGTCTTATAAAAGATTCATTTTCATTTCAATTTATATTTCAAATATTTATTTTTAAATAATTTTATATGATAGCCAATTTTTTTTAAATTATACGTGTAACACTTGCCATCCCTACTTCAGATAGGCTATTCCTGTTCATGTTTCTGTTATATGACTAAGATCTCAGTAATGTAGAAAACTCAGTTCTTTGTTTGTCTCTTATGTTACTTTATCTTATAGTATTCAATGAAATGAGTTTTCCTTTATTATATTATTTTTAAGATTTTGCTTCAATACAGTGTTATGCAAATATAAAGTTATGTAAGATTTATGTTAACTTAAAAAAAAATAGTTAAATTATTATTTTAAAATTTAAAAAGTACAATTTATTCTTAAAATTTAAAATCTAAGACTTTATAGTAAATCTTAATATATAGTCATCGGTAAATCACATTTCTTCTTATCTTCCTTCATGTCGGTGTCATCGATAATTCTGTATTTGTTTATGATGCTATTTTTTTATCATAAACATCTTTCATTATATTGTATGACTTTTTTCATTGTGTTTTTTTTTTTACTGTGGAAGATTGATTTCCCTTGTGTTATTGGTGGAGGGACCCTGAAAATGCAGGTCTGTAATTTCTGAGGCTTATGTAACGAAATAAAGGCATTGGCCAATGGCTCAGTTTCCCACTTCATGGCATGTGATGATAATGATCTGATATGGGGAATGGGAACGTGAAAGATTGGACAACACAAACCAACCAAAGGAACCCTAATCCTTGTGGGGTCTTCTTCCACCACGCCCTTCATTTTCAGCCCTATCTACTACCCATTTTTCTCACTAATAATACTCTCCATAGTTTACCAATGACAAAAAAAGAGAAAAACCTTTTTAAATATTGTTCATCCACTTTATGACATCTAATAATATTCGTCAAAAAAATCTAGCTGTCAACCTTATACTTTTGATTCTTCATTTTAAATTGTATTAACATATATAAACTCCCTTTAATACCACCGAAAAATGTAGCCTTGGTAATGTGAACACTGAGTGACGGTGCCGTTGATTCTAATCATGAGTTGACTAAGACAGCCATTTAAGTAATTAATGACTAATCATATATTGTTAGCTTCCCAATGCACCTTAATTTGGTTTCAGAATCTTCGTTCCCCCAATACCTTCCTTATAAAGTGTGTTTGGTCTTTGTTTACAGCAACATAAATCTGCAAATCAGACAAAGTTGCATCGAAATTACTCAAAAATATTCAAAGTCAACATATATTGCCTGTCTGAATACCCTTAAACAACGAAATCCTACGGTAATGTATTGGAACTAAACGGATTTGTTTCTAATATCATTTTAATTTTTTTTTTAATAATAAAAATATATATATAAATTCATGTTATTTTTTATTTTATTTGATGTAAGACTTTGTTTATAAATAATATGTGTATATTCTTATGAGATTTATTTGAAATTTTAAGGACAGAATGCAGAGGGACGATGAATGGTGTAACGGTATTGTGCTGCATGTCCTTTGATCTCATTACAAACAGCCATTTACTTTGATTTTGAGTTTAGCAATTAGACTTGTTTATTCCTTGTCACATGCAATGTACCAGTGAGGACATGTGAACAGTACAAATTATTGCTGGGACGATTATTGTTTTATAAATGATGACAACAAAACCTTATTGTCTTAAGGACAGAAAATAGCGCGTATGATTGAGATGATTGACACGTTTTTTAAATGCTTATATTTCAATAGTTTTCTAATATTTTCTATCAGACTCATTTAATTTCAGTGAAAAAGATAAATAAATAGTCTGAGTAAAAATTGTTTTTTACAAATATATTTGAACTATTCAACGTTAAATTCAACACACTCATTGTCTCAGTAACTCTGTAATTTGTCGGTACATGATTTTCACGTGTTTACATGATTTTGACATGTAAACAAACAGTAGGTAAGCTAATTTAAATATCTCCTTGTTTTTCTTATCTGATTACTACGTTTGATTGAAATACTTTGAAGTTTTTTATCTTCTGATATTTTCTATAATAATTACTCTCAAACTTATATTTATTTTATAACAAGGTTATTCCTACGGTGTCCTTGAAACAAATTTGGGGGATTTAATTTTCAAGTCAAGTTTAGGCTCATATCAATTGCACATATTCTGGCATCGCTTTCTCTTATATACTAGTTGCAATTGTAACTATAGTCTCTGGTGCTATAGTATCAATAGTGTTACTACCACCTACTTTGCACAAGTGGAGGTCCACCTGTTATCTTAAGAAAAAAAGTATAATTGTGTCAATGGTATTTTAAATGTAATAAATGTGAGAATACAGGAAATTAGTTTAAGAATATGAAATTTGAAAGAGAAAAAAAAAATTATGTTTAGAAGTTTAAGTAGATTATAAAAAAATTGAGTTCTCATTTCTTAAAACAATAACAATATTTGACCCTTTTTCTACTTTCTTTCTTCTCCTTTTAATTGTTTGATCATTTTTCATCCTTTTGAACATAAAAGATCATAGAAGTGTTCCTCTTGACAAGTATTATAAAAGCCTCCAATCAATTTCTCTAGTTGGGTAAATTAATTTTTCTCTTCCTTTGGACTTCAATTTGACCTCTGAGTGTAATGTTTTTATGCTCAAACTAAGTTTATATGGTCTTCTAAGTTGAATGGTAGGTCCAATTGTTAAATGGATGTTTCTAGGTATAAATAGAAAATCTTATGAGTAGTGGATTGTGTGAGAGATATTAGAGAGATGTCATCTAACAGGTGAGAGAAACTAATTATTTAAATTGTTTTAAATTGAGAGTTTATAATCTACATAATATTTAAATTGTTTGAGAGTGTAATTGAATGAAACTTTATTGTTTTGGTTTTTATGATCTACATTGTTTTTAGCATGGACATGTTTTAGTTTTTAGTATATTGTATGATAATGAAACATTTGAACGGTTAGCCGGTAATAAATTGTTGAATAGAATTTATGTGGTGTGAGTCGAGGAAGACTTTACACGGTAGATAATATAATATGAAAGAGAATCATACTTAGAGAATTACTGGGATTAATCTACGATGACTTGATTAGGAACATTGATTCTAAATGTTGGAACATCACTAAAAGATTTGGAAGTAAGCATGAAAAATGCAGAGTTTCACAAGTTCATTCGATATATTCTTTCAAGAATAATGTTTAGATGTATTCCTTTATTTGAGTCATGTTACAAAAATATGATTAAGGTTTTGAAATAGAACCATGTGGACTAAGATTAGATAATTGTTTTTAATGAATATGAACCATTTAAATTTTTGACTAGATTTTATAAAAATTATTTAAGAATTGATTGATGATGTTAATGGAAAAAGGAGAAAAATTGCTAGGTATTAACACAAATAAATTTCGTACAAAATTTAATTATACAAATTTTAAATTATTTCTTAGAATTTTTATAATATGATTTATTTGCTTTCTACTTTTTCATTTAATGAGCTTACTCTTGTGTTTTGTGTATTCTTTGTTATTTTTTTATATGATGACAGTATATTAATATGTGAGTAGGGAAGAAACATTCGTTATAAATTTAAATAAAATAAAATAATAATTTGAATTCAATATAATAATAATAATAATAATTTAAATTAAACTAATTATTTTAATTTTAATTTGAAGTCAAACCGTTATTGGTAATAGAGATAATTTAGAGTAAAAAAAAAGAATAATTTCAGTCTCATTCATAGAAATTATGAAATGTGGGAAAAGAAAAATATAAAAATGAATTAATTAATAGATTATGTCCTATTCTTGGAAAGAAGTATTTAAGTATGTTATATAAGAATATATTGAACACTCTTAAATATATTTTAATGATTGAATTATTTTTTCCAAAACATTATAACGGTAATTATTAATTTTTATATTCAGTATAAGTTAAATGTTTATGAGTAAAAAGAAAGGTCTTTTGGTAATTTTAATTAATGCTTATATGTAAAAAAGAGATTGTATCTCCTTACTTAATTCTCCTCCTTAAATTTAATTTTGAACATTTAATTGATTCAATTAATCAATATATGAATCTAATATTAATATGATACAATCTCATTTATATTCAGTTATCAAATTAAAATTCAATTTATTTTCAATTTGAATTCTAAAAATAGTAACAAAACACAAAACAAACTTAGGAATAAAAAACAATTGATGCAAAACCTAATTCCATTTGTTTGATTATTTATTGAATTAATCGTTAGATATTTAATTCTTCATTTGATGAAGAAAAAAGAAGTGGTAAAAAAATGAAATAAAAGGAAAAGAGAAAAATGATGCAAAAACATCTTTTGAGAATTTATCAATAATTTATGTCGTTGTGTTTTGAGTATATTTAAACCTTATACAAACATTGAAAAATGAAGCAAAAATGTGATCTAATAAGTAGATCTAATAATGTCCATAAGTCCAATTATAAAAATTCAAACTAATATTAACAAAAACCAATTCACATGGTTCTTTTAGAGCTGTCGGGTAACTCGGCTCGACCTGGTCCGACCCACCACGGGTTGGTCATTTAGTGAGTCAACCCAACCTGACTCATTTATTAGTGAGCTGGAAAAATTCAAACCCGATCCAAACGGGTTGACTCATTGACTCACTTAATTATAAGTTTTTTTCAAAATAAATAAAATTATAACTTTTTTTAATTTAAATCTAAATAAATTTCACTCTAACTTCAAAGACAATTCAAAATAAAAAAAATATCACACAATCGAAGTGTAATTCAAAAACAAGCACACAAGGCGAACAAATAAGTTTTTAATATTGATAATTTTTGTATCATTTGTCCATCTATAATATTAAAGTCTTGAATACATAAATCTATAATATTTTTTTCTCTTAAAATATCTTTTTCTTTCATCTCATCTACAATATAATTAAAAAAATGCTAACTAATAATATTGAAACACAAAATAAAATAATTAAATTAAATTAGGTGGGTTGATAAGCCAACCGGCTCACAATGGGTTCAACCCGAATGAGTCAGGTTCTAAGTGAGCCGGATTAAAAACTAACCCGTACAAAATTACATTTTTTTCAAACTCAATCCGGTTCAAACATGTGATGAACCAGGTTAGCTCGCGGATTACAATCCATTTTGATAGCACTAGTTCCTTTATAAAAATATTTCATTAAATCTATCTCAACTTCTTAAAAAAAATTATAGAAAATAGTATAAAACTTCAAATTCCGTAAATTATATATCCATTTTAAATAGAATCAATAAATTCTAAAAAAAATTAAAATTAAAATAATTAATAAATATCAAATAAACTGAAAATACAAAATTAAAGAAAATATGAAATTAAATTCAATTTATTATTACAGAAAACAATAAACAAGTGATGAAAAAGAGCTAAACATTAAGCAAAGTGAAAAGTAATAACGTGTGTGCCTCATTCCATTATTATTGCATGCTCCATCTTTGTGATATGTTCTCCATTGTCTCTATATTGTCTCTTAAAGTAGATGGTTATATCCCCACATCCACGTTTCTTTACAACAACCTTCTCTTCGCTATATACGTATGGTCATTTTCTTTAACAACTTTGTTTTCTTACAATAATTATGTTTTAAAAAAATATAATTTAATTTAACATATAGTATAATGTTGTCTTCTTTACAAAATAGTATTCGTGTGCCAATGCTATTTAAATATAATAAACATTTGTTAAATTGTTTAATTAAGTAGGATATTTAATTTGAATCTAATAATAATAAATACTTAATTTAAATTAAACTAATTATTGCAATTTAAATTTGAAGTCAAACACTTATTCGTAATATATATAATTTAAATTTTAAAAGCATAATTGAATATATTTTTAATCATTGTAAAATAATTGAATTTTTATTTATGTTTTTCTAAAAAAATAATAGAAAACTATTAATTATACTCAGTATAACGTGATACTCGTTAACTGCTTATATATAAAAAAAGAAAGGTCACATGACCATTTTAATTAGTGCTTACTAGTATGTCTGATATGATATGATGAATACCCTTTTTATTTTAAAAAAATTATAAAATAAGTGTTTTTATTATACGGTGACTTCAATTATAGAAAGATGAAATAAAAGAAAAATATTCTTAAAGGAAAAAAGAAACCAAAATTCTCTCATTTTGTCAGTGATTAAAAAAACAACAATTTCAAATTTTATGGAATAAATCAATTAATAACAAATAAGATTACAGGAGAAAAAACCACTTCTTACTTATTCTACATAGATTAAAAACATATTTAAATGTTTTAAAAAATATATAAATAAAGTGATTCATAAATTATTTGAGCTCGAATTGATAAATGTTACATCAAAATCATTTACTTAGTTGAATCAACAAATTCGATCTTAAATATGCTACCCTAATTTCATTTATGCTATTAAACTTTTGAAAAAAAAAGAGATTTCGTATCATTAATACGTCTTATTTACAGGTTTATTAGACAATATTGTTTTTTTTTTTTCAATCATGTCTCTTTATCTCCATAAGTGTTAAAATGATTTTTGGGTCATCGGTCATTCGTACCCAACCTACCCACGTTTTTGTAAAACTTAGACAACCAACTTAAGGGATATTGGATCAATGATTTGACGGAATGAGTTAATTTAATCACATTGATTACTATAAAAGTTATATTTAGATATAGTTGTTAGTGTATGCGTTAATTCTAACCTACTTATGAAATATTGAATGCGTTAAAAAAAGTCCTTACATAAAATGAGAATGAGTTAGAGCTATAGGATTAAAGTATGATTAAATTTTTAAAGAAATTAATTAAGCTCTAAATATTTTTTATAATTGCAAGTTTTTAAAATATTTTAAATTGTAAATTGTTTCATAAATATTTTACATTATCGATAAATTGATCTATAATTAACTTTTATTATTTATACTTAATTATAAAGTTGAGGTCCAATCAACTTGTTGGACCAATTCAACTTAATTTTACTTAATTTTGTTTGATATTAGGTTCAATCTTAATATATATTTTTTTTATTTGGACTTGTGTTAAATATAATTTGATTTAATCTTGATTGAAGCCAACTCAATTATCTTAGTCTAAACCAACTTAACATTACATGTTTCAACAAAGTATGCTTGATCTTAACTCGATCTAACTTATTCTAACTTGGGCTAGGTTTGATTGACCAACCCAATTAATATGGACTCAATTTATATTGATTTGGGCTCAACTAAACCTAACTCATTTGGACTTAATTTAGGCCAATTCAAATTAATTTAGGCTTGACTTGACAACTTTATATGGGTGTTGTACTTCATCCACCTCCCCACATTATTTTAAATACAATTATATCCTTAAGTTAAAAGGATTTTTACTTTTATCCTGTTTTAAATAATTTGAAACCCTAATTTTACTTTCCTAGCACCCACCCACGAAACTCTCTTCCCCTTTCCCCATCTTCGTTTCACCTCCCCACCTCCCGCGCTTCCATCCTTTTTTCTTCAGTTTTACAAAATCATTACGTTTAAAAACTAATTATATATCACATCCAAAATTAAAAATTTAAATATAAACTAATATAAATATACATTATTAAAATACATTAAAAATATATTCAAAAATAATAAATCAAAACATTTAAATTAAATTATTAAAATATCTAATAAACTAATAAAACAAACCCTAAAAAAAACGAAACCTTTAAACGGAGGTGACATCCTTCAACGGATGTCAACATCCGTTCCGTTTTACCTTAAACAGATGTTGACATCCGTTTAAAGGTTTTGTTTTTTATTTTAGGGTTTTATGTCATGGTTTATTCGAGTACGCACCTGAAGGAAACACCACACACGCACTGCACCACTCCACGCACTGCACCACGTGAGCGACACTGCACCACCACGAGAGGGAGACTGCTTGATAATTCTTTCCACCACCACTAACCTTTACAACTTGTAGTATCTCACAGCAGACCAAAGAAAGAGAGGAACAAGTATAATGTTAAAATGAAAGAAAAGTATTTTACTCATACACGGTACTACAATAGGTTATTAGTGAAATAAGTTATGAAGGGGTAAAATTAAAAAATAATAACCTTAAAAATAAATTTTTACTGAGGGCAAAAAAGTAAAGGGGAGGTAGAGGGAGAAGAGTGTGGTGGTGAAGGAAGCAACACCCACTTTATATTATTTGAGTTCAACTAGCCAACTTAATTTGATCTTGATCTTGGTTTAATCCAACTCGATCTAACTGGATCAACATAACCTAATATGAATATGACATGTGTGACTTAATCACATTGATATGCGGTTTAATTACAGATTCAAAAGTTTGGGCCAGAATCAAAACTGAGATATCGATATCATTATCTTTCAAAAGTTGTATTCTTATATTCAACGTACCGATTAACATTTACATGTTCGTGCTTTTGAAGCAAGTTGCTTCAAGTAAGACACTTCTTTGTATATTGCCAAAGAAATGAAAAACAATTGCTATGCATAAGCGATGTCACACATACAAAACAACCAACTATGATCCCTACTCACCAACTTCGGCTAGTAGAGCACCTTCTGCTACGTGAATCATAAAAAAAAAAAAATCCCATTTCATGCAAGTACCCACACTAACTTCACTAATGCTTTTACTTAATAAATATTGTATGGATAAAAAGATAACTTGGAGAATCTCAAACATACAGCTTTATTAAATACTTTTATTTTCCACCACTTTAAAATGATTTAGATTAGTTTCAATTTTTATTCAATACGATCTTATTGCTAATGACAATGTAATTAAATGATAGTAATAAAAAAACATTCTATTCTAACATAATTCTTGATCCAAATTATTAACCAATATTTGCCGAATTGAAGTGATATTCTCACATAATAAAGCAAATGGTGAGAGTAATACATATCGTTAACTAAAAGCTTTCATTTTTGTAAGATTTTTTAAAAATATTTTATGAAATTTTACAAAATGCATAAGATTTTTTTTTCTATTCTCCTAGAAAATCCAATAAAAAAAAGATACAAAATATGAAAAATTAGGGCAGTGAAAACTTAAATTATAGTGGTGAACATGTTATTTATGTTATTAGAGTGCAGAGGAGAGCTTCATATAGTCTGTTTAGTCCATTTTCCGTGAGATGCAGGCTTCATAAGAAGAATTTCTGTTGAAAAACTTATGAACTTGTGGTGACCATGAGAACGGAAAGATAAGGAGATTCCAGGGTAAACTTAGAGACAACCGTTTCAACTGAGGTTCTACATTGAAGAGCCGTGGGTGTCAAAAGCTCACGAAGAACCCTAGGTACGAAAAGAAGATATAGTTCGCATCCATTTAGATGCCCCTAATTTCTAGCTATTTAGATAGGAAAATGCCCATTTTATGTCTTCTAGCTTGTAGTGTAGCTTGCTGGCATGAATTTTTTCAACTTCATTACTGTAAAATTAAAATAATTCTTCATGTTACACCTAAAATTGCCACGTGGGATATCGACTGTCTTCTTCCTTCACGATAACTATTCTTTCTACTTTTCTTGTTTCTTTTTCAGTTCCAACTTTTTGTTTTGTTTAGGGTTGAACTTATTTTTCTTCTTACACAAAGTCACATTTGTGTTCTTTGTAATCACAACTGTAAGTTGTAATTATCCTTTTCAACAGTTGAGAAAGCTTTCTTCTGCTGTGAAATATGAAAATGCGTGATATAAGATGAAGGCTGTGTGGAAGTGGCATGGGACACAGAGCCAAACTTTTGAGTTGTTTGAGTCTTGGAAGTAACCTAAGTGGTTCTAAAGTAACTAGCAAACAAATCAAAGATACTCTCTGCCTATATTTTGCATTACAGAATATAAACAAATTAATGAATGCATGTGTCACCCCAATGTTATTGTTGTCAATCTCTCAAAGATAACTTCAAATCGGATTCCACCAGTTCATATAAAGGTGGCACGACTTTTATAGTTTCAGACCAACACAGATGAAGCTAAGTTAGAATATGTAGACCCTCTGATTAAGAATTAGTACCTCTCTAAAGTTTCCACCAAAAGTTGCAAAATTTCATGCCACATGGGGAAAAGGTGAAACTCCAGTTCTGAGTTGATAGTTATCTGCATCAAGCATATAGTATATTTTTCTCTGATATTACCCTCTCAAACTATAACCATAAATACTGATGAATTTAGTTAGCTGTAAAGATTTAAAAGACAAGATCTTTTAGTAAAATTTGAAGGACTAAAGACATTTGATAATGGTGGGTGTTAAGATTAAGAAGTGAAGATGTAGATAATTGAACAATATTCCCGACAGTGAAAGTAGGTTTTGTATTAGAAGCAGAAAGGCAGGAGCTTACGATTCAAAGTAAAAGACATTGGTTAATGAAGAAGATGCTGGAATGATATTCCTAAGTACACTGGTAATCTGGTATCTTGTCATTCTGAGATGTTCATTTATTGACGATTCCGTTTAACCTTTACCGATAGTTTTCCCAAGTAGTGAAGCCCAGAAAAAGCACAAGAGTACAACTTCTTTTATGTTAACCCTCTGCACTCACTGCACCACCCATCAGTAAGATTTCTGATTCTCCTTCTCAAGATCCCAATGGTGCCAATTCTTTTCAACGAACATTTCTAATCAGGATCCAAAACATTAATTCCTTTTCTGCTTTATATAATTGCATTTTTTAGTCTTTACACATATAATATTATAACTATAAATACAAATATGTCAATATTTAAATTAAGGAAAAAAAAGTTTTTAAGCTATAGAGAATTGAAAGGAAATATATGTTAGCTCACTCTTTAATTAGGTAACACGAATTATATAACTACAATATTCCTCTTAGACTCCATAATTCCATTTCAAACGCGATCTTCTAATCACTTTAAAATTGAAATGATTTTTTGTAACAAGATTAAATAAATTTAATTCTTTTTGTAATAACAAATTATAGAATGATAATAAAAAAACAGGTTTAACATCCTAAAATAATAAAAAAATAGTGATTTTTTAGACTAATTTAACGTCCTAAAACGGATGTTAAACACGAATTAGGTATTCGGAGAAATTTATATATAAACAAGGAGAATATAATGCCAAATTCTAGAATGATGATAAAAAAAATGAGTAAACAGTGAATTTTTAGACCGATTTAACTTCCTAAAATTAATAAAAATAGTGAAAGGTATTATATGTTAGCTCACCTTTTAATTAGGTATTCGGAGCTACAAGGCTTATGTAAAAACATGAATATTCTTCTTAGTCTCCATAATTCCATTTCCAATATGACCTTCTAACTACTTTTAAATTGAAATGATTTCTCGTTACCAGGTTAAGAAAATTTAATTCTTTTTATATAAAAAATGAGAATGTAATGACAAATTCTAGAATGATGATAAGAAAAACGGATAAATAATGAATTTTTAAACTAACTTAATATCCAAAAATTAATTATAAAATTAGATGTGTCCTTTATAATTTCACCTCATCTTTATATAAACAAAAATTACATATATGTTAGGTAGGATTTTCAACAAAAACCTCCAACTAAGCAATGATGAAAAAGAGATATTATAGAGAAGTGAACATGCATAATTATTTGAAGAGAAGAGATTAATAAAAAGTAAATTTTAACTCTAACTTATCCAATTTATAAGATGAAGTTTATATATATATATATATATATATATATATATATATATATATATATATATATATATATATATATATATATATATATATATATTAATTGGTGATTCAATGTAGAATCATTTTTTCTTTTTTTTTAAATTTTCTTTTTTCATTCATTTTATTTGTTGTTCTTTTTTTTTTCCTTTTTCTTTTTTCTTTGTTTTTGTATTTGGTTTTTTTCTATTTTTTTCTTTTTACAAAATATTGTTACTAAATTTAAAAGGTTACTAAATCACACAAGTAATAAAATGCATATGTCTATATATAGTTTTTCACAAGGACTTGCGTTGACAGCAGAAGAACAATATTTATTTACTAATTAAGACTAAATACTTTAAAAAAAATGAAAATGGTTCGTATTTATGAAATAAATCTAATTGAGAAAGCAATAAAAATAAATAGACAACATTTTTTAAACAGTGCCATGAATGAATACATGCACTTATCAACTTTATTACTTTTATAATTTTGGTACACTTAGTCAATTTAATAATAAGTTTATGAAAAAAAAAAGAAAAACAAAGAAGAAAAAAGAAAAGTAAAAATAAAAATAATAAATAAACTTTAGACTTAACTTAATTTTATGAAAATAATTAGTTTGTATTTATTTATATAGTTTAAATGAGTTTTATCTATAGCTCATTTGATATTCTTAATATTCACTTATTGTATGTATCTTCCAAATTGTTAAACATATTTTTTATGATCTAATGATTTTAATATTGTACTTATAAGATTTTAAGGTATTTAACCACTATTAGGGATGACAAGAAAATTCGAAGATAAAATTTCGACAGATAGTTGGTATCCATGGATATTTATTACCCGCGGGGATGCGGGAGTGGATATTTTAATATCCGCTTGTAAACGGATCTGATGTGAGTATATTATACTATCTGACATGCGGGTACCCGTTACCCGCAAAAAATAAAAATAAAAATAAAAATTTAATTTATATTTTATTTAATTAATATTAAATTATATATATATTTTGTAATTTTATCTAAATTTTATTTTAAAAATGTATAAATATATATTTTTTAATATTTACGGGTATCCGCGAGTTTTAAAATATCCGTGAATTTTTTTGAAACGGATATCCATGCAGATAGCATACGAATTGTGGGTGAAGTTTTCATTTTACGGATCAGGTTACGGGTAGACACTATCCGTATCCGACTCGACCTATTGTCATCCCTAACGACTATACTTATCAAACTAATAAAAGTATACCATTAATATATATATATATATATATATATATATATATAAAATTTTAACATTTTTTAATATTAATGTTTTTAAATATCTCATAATATATTTTATTAGAAGTGTAAAATTAAACTATTACAAACTTAAAGTTCATTTCTTCCGAATTCTTTCTAAGTATTTTAGTATATAATCCTATTAAACATTTATAATTCTTTTAGTCACTAATTAATTTTTAGACTTTTTCAACTAATTTTTAATTTAAAACTTAATTAACTACACTTTCAAGCACAACATATTTATATTAAAAAAATATAAAAAATAGTTAAGAAACATTTTAAGGGATAGAAGAAGACAAAATACAAGAAGTTAGAACAAGAAATTATGTTTTGAATGTGACAAAAAATACTACATACCATTTAAAGAAACTAATTTAGCAAGAGAATTTTTAATTAATAAAACAATTTAAACCTAACTGAAAGTGCCAAGCACACGTTTTCATTCATCATCATCACTCATCTCCTACCTTGGATATCTACTAACTTAATTTTCAGAATCGTTCTAGAGGATACCCCATCGTTACATGCTCCTCAATACTCCATAACAAGTCATCATACACCACGTGCTCACCACATTCTTCAAGCTAATCCTGCTACATCACACCTAATTTTGGATAAACGAGAACATAATGACGGTTGTGCCAAAAGTTGAACCATTATTCAAAGGAAGAGAATCTAGCCCTTCATCATATATCTAGTTCAGAGGTTCAATCATGTCACAACATTTAGTTAATTACAATTACAAAACTAGAACTGCAAATTGATCTGAATGATAATCAAAATTATAAATGATTTAGTGTCATTATATATTTAACTTTTTCAACTTATAAAAAGTAATTAGTAGCACTTAATTATTAATTTATAGAATTGACCTGGTAGCGTAGATGGGATTCTCTCTAGCCGAATTTCGTCTAACCCTAAGTGGTTGAACTTGTCATTGCATAAGCAATTAGAGACGAAAGAGAATGAAATGCATGGTCCAGAATTTTTATGGAGTGTGGCGTTGAATATTTTCTTGGCAACTTTGCTCCACATACTGGTTAAGACAAATTAGGTCAGCAATGTTACAGAAGTTTATGGATATACATTTTGCTATAATCAAACTAACCCGACACCTATGCCGACATATGAATTTTTGTTCAAATTCATCGTGTGTTTATTCATATTTGGTTAGCAGTTCTGGACAACCTCGACTAATAGCATGTGTTTCCGATGAAGGGCTACACAAATTAAAAGTACTAACAACAACCGAGTGTAAATTTGTGCTGATATGCTCATGATTCAGTGCTTGCTTGGATATTATGACTCACGCAGTTAGCTGGTTAATATATTTCTTTTATGATTTGAATAGAGAAATTTGAGATAATTAATGGCTGCAATCAATGGCCAAAGCAGGAATAATGCAGTCACAGATAAGCCCTTGATGTATTTTCTCAGTACTGGAATAACATGCAGATCGAAATCATATTAAATTAGAGAAAATTAATCTGAGGTAGGATGATAAAGAAAGTTGTAGCCAGAAACATTACTTTTTTATTCTTGATAACAACGAATGGAGAGAAGAGAAAACAAAAGTATAATGAGTTTTTACATTATTACTGAGCACACGCATTATTTTAGCAGCTATCTATAGTAAGTTTGGATCCACACCTCGAGTGAGAACCAGCACAAAGGAAATGAAAGTGCGTGAGAATTACATTTGCAGGGATAGAGAGAGGTAGGAACCAAGTGTAACTGGTGTGAGTTATTAAAGGAAGCACTAGTTTGATGAATGAAGAGCAACGAAGAAAGGGTTTGTTATTTGAGTTTCAGGACGCAATTTGGTGCTCAGAGTCACTGACTCGTGAGGCATAGAATCTAGCAATGAAAGCAGATGCTTTCCTGTCAATACCAGGCTCAGCAACCCAACGCCCTCTATCCTCATCACTTGCAAAGTGCCTTCTGCTATTATCATCGTAGCTATAGTAGTAATCATCCTTGCTGTTTGAGAAACAAGCCTTGAAAATACCACAAAAGGAGAAGGACGATGACTTCTTAGCCCCCATATATGTTTCTTCTTTTTCTTCTTCTTCTTCTTATTTGCAAGAGTAACTCACTTAACACTCACCAAACACACAGTATGATTTTCAAGGAAATGAACTCGAAGAACTTAGCAAAGTGTGATGTAGCTCTTGCTGATCTGTGTGTGCTGGTTGGTGTTTTTGCTTGGAATAGCAGTGGCCGTATTTATAGGGTACAGGAAAGTCACATGCAAGCACCAGCTGCACACACAGGTTTTACTGCCAAAAGGGACGGTCAGGATTCCCTGAAATGACTAATAAGAATGGATATCATGGTTGTAAAAATTGAAAAAAAGCATAAGCGTTCTTGTCCTCTCCCTTGCTGATATACACAGTGCTAACTTTGCTTTTCTAGCTATATCTTATAACTTTGTTTCTCCACACAAAAGATGCCTTCTTCCTTTCTTTCTTATATAAATAATGCCTACGGAATTTGATTATTGCGTCCACTCCTAACTCGGTCGAACGTATATAGCTCACTTTACCTCTCTCATCACTTCAGATAATAACTTCCCCAGCTTTTACTTCTTTTCTCCTTAATTCTTCATTTTTCTCGGCTCATTTGGTAATAGCAAGTCTGAACAATTCAATGGAATATTTTCCACCGATTTGAATTCAACATGTATCGGTTAGACTCAATTATACACCCACTTTACTGTATGTAACTCAAATTTTATTCGATTCTTTTACTTTGTTGTGAAAAAAGAACATTACAGCAGGACTCTTTCTTTCGATGTAATTTTGCTTGGCTCGTGTGTCTATAAAATCAAGGAAAATGATGACAGCAAACATCTTTAACACCCAGAGAGAAAATACAAGAAAGATAAGTAAGCGTATTTGATAAGTGATAGGTACGATGAAAAATAGAGAAAAAATGGTGCATGTTAATTGTATTTCCATGTTATTCTCATTCGGTAACAAAACAATCTTAAATAATTTGTTGGGAATAAAACTGAAGGTGTTGAGTAATGCAAAAAACATTATATAATTACGGATCTGATATAATGATATTATTGGTTGTCATTGCAGTCAAAAGAGAGGAGAGTACATAGTTCTCCATGAACTCTCCCATTATTCTGTTCACACAGATTTATGGAATAAGGGGAAAATTGTTTTAACTTAATTAGCTAGGAATGCAACTATGTCTGAGAAGTATTAAGAAATGGTTACAATAATAATAGTTAAAGCAGTTGCTTAAGCATGCATGTAAAGTTGGACCGCGTACTTTGTACGTATAGATGCATGATAAAGAAGAAAGGGAAGATTTTTACAAGTAAAAAAATTGGAAAGCAAGGTTTGTGTGCTTCCTTTGCAGCCTTAGATGGTATAATATATGTATTTTTATTGTTGATCTTTATGCACAGGCATATATAGGTAGCCATAACCGTGAGTGGTGAAGTGGAAGATAAAGGTCCCACCTTCTTCTATAGCTTCCTCTCCCAAGAGAGTGCCATCAAGCTGTCTAACTTTATCAGATCTTAATTCTTAAGGGATCCTAAAACCAAGCCACAGATGTTCAAGCAGATCTCACACACCTTTCAACTTTATCAAATACAAGGCACTCTTCCCTTAATCACTGTTAAAGTTCTTGCTTTCTCGGATCTAATCATTTATCATATCTTCTGTTGCATAATTTCATTGCTTTATAATATTTTTTTATTACTCTCTTCTTTCGTCTTTGTATTCTTCCATTCTTTTATTTCTATGTTTCTTCTCCAAGTTTATAACATAAAGGTAAAATACGTGTCTTTTTAACTATCTGAGTTTTCTGTTTGTCCATATCAATCTTAATACTTTTACGTTGAAAGTGATAGGTTATTGGAGGCGGTGGTAGCAAGTGATAATAGATATTCAACACTGATATTATGCTTATCTAAAAGAATGATAATTCTAGTTTTTATATTTTCTTAATTGATTGGATTATTTTTTTCTAAATGAAACTTAAGACGGTAGATGGGAGGGGAAATTTTTTTACCTTTTCAAATAGGTGGAATAAATTACATTTTTTTAGTTATAGAAAACAATAATAGAATATAAAAGTGATTCTAATAAATTAGATTAAATGTTAATCACTTGGTTGAGAATTTAAGTAGAATCTACTTAAAAGATTACTACGCGCAAACCTAAATTACAAACCATTTTTATATAAAACGAATGTTTAAAATTAAAGTATATGGAAAAGAAAAGACCTATTTTTCTGTTTTTATCGAAAATTAAAGAATCTGGAATATATCTTATCCTAAATGTATTTGATTTTTTTTATGGTCATTCTGTTAATGTTTGCGTATGGAAAAGGGAAAAGTAGGATAGTGTTAGCCGTACAAGTATATATAATAATCCTCGAAAAATTGCGTTTTGGTAATCTTTGGGTGACAATTGATCCAAGGCGATTATGATCTCTTTTCAAGATTAGAAGATTACAAGATTAGCATATTTAGATAGATTAATTTTTAGAAATATTTATTCAAAAAAAATCCCAAACATGCTAATTGCTGTGTAACGGAATATTTATCATATATTAAGTTTGAAACGAGGTCTGTAAATTTATAATATTAATATTAATTAATCAATTACAATTAAAATGTATATTTTTGCTGTATTAATAATATTGTTCTCTATTTAGGGGTGATTGATCCGGCCAATTTTAACATAGCATATTCTGTTACACAGCAATTAGCATAGAATATTTTTAAAATCATTATATATTTTTATAATTAAAATGGAAAAGAGTATATACTTTATAATTGTTTGGTTGTATAGAATATGTTGAAAGCGTATACATGTGATAGGGTCACTAATGGAGAGAAACACTATGAAGATAATGTTCAAGATAATTGTGTGTTTGTTTGGTGAAACAAAAATATAATAATAATAATAATAATAATAATATGATGTGTCTCTTATATCAAGATAATATTTGCTTCTAATGAGATCAGATGTTTGTTTTACATAATAAAATGTGTTAAACTATGAAATAATATGTTATTAATTAGGGATTTGAATTTAATTTTTTGAGTCATATGTGTAGTATAATAATTATATATGTGACTTTGTATAAAAATTAGAATATTATTAGTGTCATATTATATATGTAACACCTCTGTTAAGGGTTAAGAGAATTGTGGACATAAAAGTTGGAGCTCGATCACATTGAGAAGTGTACTTAGAAGATTTTATGGTGTTTATAAATATAATTAATCAAAACAAGCAACCAATCAATCGATGTGAGATCGAAACATTAGGATCGTATGTAGGAAAAATCTTTTAACGCTTAATTGATAGGCTTGTTCTAGTATACTCAGTCCAACATGGTTTATGAGTTGAGGCTAATACCTCTCTTTTTTTAACTTTATGGAATGTCTTAAAAAAAATTGTGATGGAACTATGATTCAATAATATTAAGAGTTTTGGTTGAATTGCTCTCAGGATCGCCAAACTGGTATATTTCATATAGTACACTAAGGATGCAGTGATTGAGAAAACTCCCTCAGTGTAGATTGGGGTTTGTTTTAGTACACTCAATAGTTTAATATCGCTTAAGAGTCAAGGTAGGGTTGACAAAAATATTCGTATTCGTGGGTATTTATGGATAAAACTCGTAATGGATAGTTGATATCCATGGGTATTTTTTACTCGCGGATAATGGGTAGTGCATATTTTAATACTCGCTTATAAACGGGACGGAAAAATAAAAATAAAAAACTAATTCATATTTTATTAAGTTAAATTTAATTAAAATTAAAATTAATTTATATTTTATCAGATTAAATTTAATTAAAATTATTTTTTAATTTAATTTAATACATTTTTTAAGTATTTTTTTGTAATTTTATTTTCAAAATCTATAAAATATATTTTTTTTGTTAAATATTCGCGGGTAACCGTGAATTTTAAAATATTGATGAGTATTTTTTAAACGGGTATCCGCGAAGATAACGGACATGTAGCAAATGAATTTTTTTGTTGCGAATCGGGTAGCGAGTAGATATTATTCGTGTCCGATCCGACTCGTTACTATCCCTAAGTCAAGACTAATTAAAATTCAAAAACTCCTTCTTTTTCAACTTTTTGAGACATCTTTTAAAAATAAAACTATGACGAAACTATAGGTTTCAAAACAGATAATATCAAGGTTTCAAAACAGATAATATCAAGAATGCTGTTATTTCTCCGAACGATATTATCAAAAAAATATATATATATATATATATATAAATATATATATAAAATATGTTAGAGAATAATCAAGAATTCTCTTGGTATCGTGATGTAACTAAAATATAAAATTATTAATTTATTTTACTTAAATTTTGTTGGTTAACACTTAATTTATAATTTTTTTTTAAATTATAATAGAATTATATATTTGTATTTATATTTATTTGACCCAAAATATAGTATTATTGTCGGGTACAAAATGGTCTAATAAGCATTAGGATCTAAGTGTGAAATAAAATAATAATCCCTTTGAAATAAAGAAAAAAATTATATTTGAGTATATATAAAGATATAAATAGAGCCCATTTGATAATTAACAAAATCTAATTATTATATTTGCTATGATCGTACGTCTTCTAAGTGACATCGTTAGGGTCAATCACTCATCATTGAGGTATTGTATGTTTCAGAGTCTATACTTCGTCACAACTGTGTTGGTTGCAAAACCACGACAAGTGCATAGGTCACAGCGTAGCAAGTGATAAATATCGTTCTCTTCCAAGGGACCTTTGCAACACATGACAAATCTTCCTTTCATAACTCAATTAACCATCAAAGTGTACAAAAATACAAGAAACTCCTTTTGATATTTTAATCAAACAGTTGGTGTGAGTATTTACAATTTGTTAAGACTAGAATTCATCTACTTCATTATCATGCATTCAAAAATATCTCAATTCCATCCATTATGAGTTCAATTTCATTCCCAATACATCAAGAACCATAATTCATGCATGGTTGATCAATCCAAAGCAAACATTAAGCATAGAAATTGAATACTAACATGAATGAGAAAATCATATATCATTAACATCACAAAATACATAAGAATTCCATGTTTGCCAACTAATTTCAACAAATAGGAAAAGTTCTCCATGATGGAGAACTTAAGATTTTACAAAATTAGAGAGATGAGAAAGAAATTGGAACTAAAGGGAAGATGCGCATCCTTTCTTAAGGTTCTTGGCAGTTGTTTCATGCTCTAATTATGTTTTCCTTTTGCATCTCTATCTCCAATTCATGACTCATCTTCCTCCTCAATCCAAAAGAGGAAAAATCACCATTAATGAAGATTGAAGACCTAAGGAGGAGTGAGAGAGCTTCCCAGCACTCCAAGTAGCTTCTTAGGGCCTCTTTCAGTCACTCTAGGTAAAGAATTGAAGTGTGAAAGGAGAGAATCCCCGAAATCTCACAAGAAACATGTTTCAATAATCTATTTTAACAAACGTCCAAGAGTAGTTGCAGCTAGCGGTGCTAGAACTACAACATTGTATACCTTTACATAAAATAACCATAACAAAAAGAAAATTAAAGGATAAAAGGATTTACATGAACAAGAAAGGAACCAAGCACAATGAAAGTTTCCTTCCTTAGACTTCTCATGCAAACATACAAAGACAAACATCCATTATCAGAAATGCTATGACTACACATAAATTTGTCTAGAAAACAACACATACAAAATCTATCTCACCAACACCTAAGTTACCTAGACACACGAGTAACATAGACGATAATATCAGATTTTTTATTCTAATGTAAATATACTAACCATTGTCCTTATTATTATTAATCACAAAGTTCCTCATATTTAATGATTATTGTAAAATTTTAGTTAAGTCCAACAATGATTTTAGCTGTAATTTTATTTAATGTGTAAACAGGTAAAATAAGGGATATTAGAAACAATAAGGTAATAAATATTTTAAAAGAACAACGTATAAAATAAAGGATATTAGTAAATCAAATCACAGCTTATATAGAACGAATAAAAAATGTAATCCCATGTGATTGGTGATTAATTAGAGTTGTTGGAAAATTTTGATTAATTACATGCATGCATAGGACAAAGTCGTAAAACAACGATATGAAATGAGTGTAACCCGTTATGACAGAGATACATCAATCACATCATACGGTATTCATGCATCTTCTACTTTCCTTTTTTTTCAATATTTATTTATTAATTCCATGCCACCAAATCATGGTGCTCAATCTGTTTTTTGGAATGTATTAATTAACCCATTTATGTTATTTTAATGATAAGAGTTGCATTAAATTTACATGTCCTCTGTTTTATTTAGGTACTCAGCATATTCTGTTTTCTCGATTACCATTCTTTCCCCTCCTTCAAACAATAATTTTCTTTTTTTTTCTCCGACAAGTTCTTTGTTAATCGACCGCTCCTGTCATGGAGGAAATTAACGGTGTGTACCCTGTTTCTTATCGTACTCATTTTTTTTACTCTTTTTTCTATGTCAAGTACATGATTTAGTTTTTCCAGATTCCTATTATTTGTTGGAGGGTGTGGAGCTTGTATGATTATGGGTTTTTCTTGCTTACCCTTTTCATGTTTTTGTTATTTGCATTGATTTTTGAATCTTTGTGCAATATGTGCATGCTACATTTTTTGGTTGTGTTGATGATATTTGCAGAGCCTTGAATTCTTTTGGGACTTTGTAATAGAAGTAATGAAGTGTGTAAAGTCACCAGGGGAATATGAAGTTTCATAGGATTGATTATATGCATCCTTGGAAATTTAAAGTCCCTACCCAATTGAACAACAGAGCAAGTATTGTATATTTAGAACATAATGTTTCATTTACTTCATTGTGTTTATTTACGTTTTCTTTCTTTTCTTGATTCTTTCAGTGTTGGAAGCTAAGGATGGGACTGTCTCAGTAGCTTCTGCATTTGTTGGTCACCAAGAAGGTAATTATTTTGCAGAGTTCAGATTTCTTCTTTCAATTTTGCTCTATTAGTTATCCATGGCTGACTTTCGTTGATGCATCTACGTTTAATACCTCATATTTCTATATGTTTTGTCGTGGTCAGTTTTATATTTGTTTCAGATGTCAGAGTCCTATGCATGTGTTATCATTTCATTCAATAGAAAGAAACCAGAATTTAGTATTCATTCATTGGACAAACATTAGGCCTGTTTATGTAAATCAATGTGATTTTTTTAAAGATCAGTTGGAGTTTTTGTTTTGCTTGCTTGATATTGTACTAGTCCCTTATTGGTTTTCTTTTGGCGTGGTCGTTGCTTAATTAGTTGTGCAGGATACAGACCACAAATTTGTAACGAAAGCTGTTGAAGAAGCATATAATGGGGTAGATTGTAAAGATGGAGGCCCATTTGGTGCTGTTATAGTTCGTAAGGGTGAAATAGTTGCTAGTTGCCACAACATGGTTCTGAGAAACACAGATCCAACTGCTCATGCTGAGGTGACAGCAATAAGAGAGGTTGGATTTTAATTAGGCAAATGATTCCCTTATACAACATGGAAAACATATTTTATTTAGCTGATAACGATTCTGTGTTTTTCTGTCTCAAACAGCATTCATCATTGCACATGATGCATATGCCCTGATAAAATGTCGATTTTGTTGTCTCAAACATGTATCACTTTTTAAACAAAAGACTAATAATAATCAGTAAAGAATATATTGATATCGTTTCTCTTACTTGTGTTTTTTAAATGCAATGTTACTTGTTTGTTGGTGGATATTGAAGATTTTTACTAAAGGGTCTACTTATTAAGAATTTACAATCTCTGATCGGAATGGTTGAAACTTGAAAGGATGGATCATAATCATAACAGGCAAGATTTCTATAGATATATACCACTCAAACCTTGGACACATCTCATTGGTGACAATTATCAAACACTCATTGAGATTACTTTTAGGACAACATGCCTGTGTATAAATTGATCGATTTGGATTTTCCAGTTGTCAAATAGGGTTTTGGACTCATGTTCAGTTCCATCTATGCAAGCAAAATAAAAAAAGGTAGACATAATAATGTGCTCCAAAATCAAGTTTTTGAGATCTGATACATGTAGAACAAAATCAAGTTAGTATTTAACAGACATCACCATTTAACCTATGTTTCTTAGTTTCAGTGAAAACCTTCTGGAAAGTGGTTAAATCCTTGTTATTATTTGTTCAAATTTTAGATATGATGCCCAAAGATTTTTCTAGATTATACTTTGTACATACGTTACAAGGCTATGTACTCTCTAGGGTCTGATGTCTGATTTAGTTTTAGTAAGTAAACTCTGTCTTAGGAGAAAATGTTGCTGCATTGTGAAGAATTTAAATGTATGTGTGAAAATGCTACTAGATTTCATACATGGCTTTCGGAACAACAGGTTTATAATTATACAATTTGTTAGCTGGTATGACTCTATTTAGATTTTGGATAGGGCGGTTAAGGCACTAACTTCCGGAACAACTGAAATGTGATTGAATTACTCTGCATGTCTTGCTTTCATGTACTTTATGTGTAACAAACATAGTGCAATGAATGATAAACAAAAACTAATAAATGCAATGTTTTCATTTTACAGGCATGTACGAAGCTTAACCAAATAGAACTTTCAGACTGTGAAATATTTACTTCCTGTGAGCCTTGCCCCATGTGCTTCGGTGCAATCCACCTTGCACGCATTAAGGTTGGAAATTGGAATACCTGCTTTTCCTATGCGTTTCCTTTATATAACATTCATCATGTTTAGAGCTAACTCATTACAACATTCTTTTGTAACAGAGATTAGTTTACGGTGCAAAGGCTGAGGCAGCAATTGCTATCGGGTTTGATGATTTTATTGCAGATGCACTGCGAGGTACTGGATTCTATCAGAAAGCAACACTGGAAATCAAAAGAGCTGATGGTAATGAGGCCGTGATTGCTGAAGAGGTCTTTGAGAAAACAAAGACAAAATTCCAAATGTATTAGATCTGTCATTTTTCATTTAAATTATTGAGACTGGATTGAACTCATTTGAATACAAATGCTACAATTTGAACTGCATCAGATAAGGACTATATCATTGTCAAAGAATTTTATCTTCACACCATGGTATCATCTAATAATATATCCCTTATTTATCATGTTATTGTTGTTTATGACATCAAGCTTTAATACTTCCTGAAGCTACGTTTTCATGCTCAAAAATGCCTTGGTAACATAGGCTTAAGGGTTTATAAATACAGAGAAGAGAAAATAGAAGCAAATGTTTCTGCAGGGTAAGTTCTCCGTTAGGACGAGTAGAATAAAGTGGGTGGTTTGTGTACTTGCAAATTCTAATATAATCGTTAGAACTCTGATTACAACAAAAGTGCTTTTGGGAGTTTATGAGATAGATAACCCCATAATTAGTAGAATAAGTAGATAATTAGTTAGTTTCATGCTAAGATGATAATAAGGCATGTTATCTATAGACTTATAAATAAGAAATGAGCCTGAAAGGAAGATGTGAGTCTGGAGCCAATGAGTCATCCTAAGACCATGGATTTTCAACACAGTTTGTCCAAAGAATAAAACTTTTAAATGGGATAAGGGAGTGAGGTGCTAAAACATACTCTAGTATACATACAGAGTGTACCGATTGGGATCACGGAGAATCGTCCATGATTCACCCCAAGCAGACGACGGTTGAAGTAACCGATCAGTCGACAAAAGAAAGTACGTTGGAAAACATTAATAGTTAATTAATAGGTTTAATTCTCGTATCAAATATGAATATACGATATTAATGAATAATTAACAGATTTTATTGACTAAAAATATATTGTATTAATGAATAACTAATGAGTTTAATTGTTATGAGGCCTATAAATATGATATATTAGTGTATGTAAAGATACATTTTTAAAATCATATTAAGACTTTAATAAACATATCTAACTTAAACATCAAAGCTGAACTAGGAAGGACAATTACATACCCTTTCAAACTAGACAACCTTCCAACCTAAGCACATACATAGTGTGACAAATAAAAGGCTTCAAAATCATCAACATTAGACCCTGATGTTTAATGTTTACCATGGAACAACATAAGTATCCTAAGAAACATTATTAATGGAAAAAGTAATCAGTGTATCATCAATGAAAGAACAAGAATCTCCTTTAAATAAAACTAGAAGTTTTAGAGAACAACAGTGCGGTATAAATTTTTATTAAAGACAATATACAATAAGTTAAATAATCACCATAGTTTATATTTAAATTTCTTTGATTAATTTATAATATATATAATTTTCAAATCGCCTAAATAATTTATTCATAAATAAAGTTTTTCATTTTTAGAATTAAAAGTTTAAAAAATATAATTTTAACATTTTCATTATCATTGAAATAATTTTACCCAATTTAATGTTTTATTTTTGTAAATATTCTTTTCCGTTAGACAAAATTAGACATTTAAACAAAATCAAAGTTTTCAACTATTTTTTATTATGAAATTAAAAAAAATGACAAACAATTTTTAACTTTAATTTGTAAGTTATAATGTGAAAGAAAGGTTGTGTGAAAGATATCCTAAGTGTAAGTTTGGATCTAACTAGATGAATTGAGTGTAGAGAGTTAGTGGGTGAAGTTTGTGAGAGAGTTCCCAAGAGTTGAAGGCATAGATTTTGTCGTGTTGTTAGGCAGAGCAGTGAGCTAATTAATGTCAAGGGAAGTTGAATATAGATGAAAGGTAATGATGAAGAGAGTTTGTAGAAAAGTTGAGCGGTTATTGCGGTGTTAGCCTGGTCAATGCAAAGAAGAAAAAAAATGCAAAAGCTAAACTAAATTACCAGCAATGATACAGGAGGTTTATTAAAAAATAATCATACTTTGATAAGATTTTAATATTACGTATTATTTAATGTTACGTATTATTTTGTGGTGATTGATTTATATTGATTATTATTATTGATTATGAAGTAATTTTAGATTAATCATTAAATAACACGTAAATGATGTTAAAATATTTTGAAAGGATCGTTATTGAACTATGCAGTCAAGATATTTTTGGTTGAATCGGTCAGTTGGCGACGCCGCTTTTCTTTACCATGATATTGTTTCTTTGTTTCTTCTATTGCTTCTATGACTTTGAAGCAACTCTTTTTTGGTCCTTTTCACTTTGAAGGAGTAAACCCAATGCCCCACACCACAAGCCAAACAACACAACCCGATTCTTCAACTTTAGTCTGTTCCTCTCTCTGTCGTCTTGCTTCCTTCCCGCTATTATACAATTCGTTTACTGTCTTTTTTCTTTTATTCCTCAATACAAAACAGACAACCAAGACTCTTCCTTTGTTCGTTGAATTCAACCTCTGTTCATGTTTCATCCTACTTTTTACAAACACGCTCTCCCCACTCAAAATCACAGATTGCAACCTTCCCCTCATTATAATTATTAATAATCATATAATTGAAATAATTCACCATTTGCTGCTTTGACCCAATATATATATATAATAGAAATTGAGGTGAATAACCACTGCTTTTTAATATTTTGAAGGGAACGCAAGACGTTATATTCCTTACCAGATACGCCACGTTCAAGTGTCCGTCGTTTCTCTCAGGTAAACTTTATGGGTAAATTAACGTATGATATTTATGTTTGTATTAAAATTCAAATGAAACACAAGTTGATAAATATATTTTAGTTAGAAAATAGTGAAATTTTTTTAATGTTGATTTAGGTGTACTATTGTGTTTATGTAATGATGTGAGTACACAAGTTTTTCCCTGGGGGTGATGTTTATCACTCGGAAAGTCAAAGTGATTCAAAAATTTGGTGGTCAAAATTTTCATCTAACACGGGATGACGACGCGCAAAGAATGATTTCCCAAGTCTTCTTAATGATTCTCTCCGTAATATTTAGTAATACGCATTCACATTTATCTAACGTAGACTAAAATAATCTAAAGAAATAACTTTTTTCTATTTTTATAAAAGCAGTAAAAAAATTTATAAATATAAAAAGTTTGTGTGTATAAAAATATAATTTTTTATTCAGTATATTGGATTTCTTCTGATTAATCTTCCTCCGATATTATCCCTAAATCTAATATTTCATATTTAAATAGGTTGAAGATTACAAAAATTGAAACTTGAACGTTGAACAGTGGCATTTTCAAATGAATTTTCACCCTTTCTTCTTTTTCTTATCCGATCATATATACATACGTATATTGATAAGGACACCGTGGGATTATATGCTTTATTCTTTCTTCTGAATAAATAAAAACCTAGAATGTCTGTTTGTAAGGAAGAGTTATTGACTTTCTTTTTTATAATAAAATCTATTTACGAGATTTATATTTGGTGAATAAATATTTTCCATCTGCTGCTTTTCTTGTCGATTTGTTGGAGAACTAACATATAAAATCAAATAATGTTTTCGGAGAAAACAAAGTTCTCGGTCGTTAATAAACAAAATTCAAACAAGAAAAAGATTTATTTGTATCAAGTTGGACTGGTGGAGCATTGACTTCAAATAAAGTTAAATTAAACCATATATATTCGTGAATACAAATTTTATTTTATGAGTTGAATTTATAAAATTAAATTATTGTTAACTTTTATTCTTAATATAATATTAAGATTTATTTTAATAAAATTTGTTAACTTCCATATTTTAATATAAAAACATTTTATTAAAGATTTTATACTAACTAAAAATAAAATAAGATTACTTATATATAAGTACATATATGTTGGGTCTATCGAGGAGGAGGAGGAGGTTCATGTGTGTTACACAAACACTAATAACATCTAAACCAATTATATAAGGGATCGACACCACTCTTTACACAAAACCTTAAGGTAATGAGTCTCTCACCTTTATATACTACTCTACTTTCTCATTTTTATCCAATATGGCATTTACACTTACACTTGAATTCCCAACAATATAATCTCTTTCAACATTTAAAAATAAATTTATGAGGATTGATGAAGTTAGGTGGAATTGTATTTATTGTACATGATGTATATTGAAATCGAGTTTCACGACCCATACTCTAATAATTGATGGGCTCCATGTCTTTGGTTGAACAAGCAAAGAGAATGAAAAATAATGGAATATATTATCAAGTTTTCCTTTTAAGGAATTTTCAATTTTAAAAAAATAAAAGTTACACATTAATTTTCTTTTAATTAATGTAGCTTTTGAAATCATAAGACGATATTTAAATCACTTATATATTCAAAGACAAACATAACTAGTGATAACAGTATTTGATATAAAGAGGTTAAAGATAATTTTTGAGATACAGAGATTTTAGGTTTTAAAGCATAAATCTTTTAAATATGGTTAATGATATTAATAATAGGGTTAAATAGGTTTTTCATCCCTTAACTTTTAGTGAAATTTGAAGTTAGTCCATCTTCAAAACTTTGGCCTAATTTAGTCCCCAAACTTTAAAAATGTGTGAATTTAGTCCTTTTAACTAAATTTTGTTAGGTTTATTTGATGTTTCAAGTGCGTTACATGATATCATTTGAGTTGTTTATACCATTTGACACATTTTTGCTTCAATGTTAACTGAAAAATGTGTTTGAAACATCAAATAAAATTAACAAAATTTAATTAAAAAGACTAATTCACACGTTTCTAAAGTTTAGGGACTAAATTAGTCCAAAGTTTTGAAGAGGGACTAATTCCAATTTTCACTAAAAGATAAAAAACATATTTAATCCTTAATAATATTATCTCGATGAATTTGGAATTAAAATATTGATATAGTATAAAAACAAAAACAACATTCCAAACTATATTTGTTTCCTTAATCTCAATTGGAGGAATGAGAAAGTGGTTCAAAAAATGAATTCACATTTTCCTTATATCAAGACTTGTTTGTTTCGTTATAATCATTAGTTTCACGTTATTTAAGAATTGAGATGAAGGACGATTTAAATATATTTTAATTTTTCAACTTTTTAAAACACTTTTAAAAAAAATAATAAAAAAGTTTTAAATTTCAAAATATATAATACTTTGATCGCAGTTACTTTTATTAATAATATTATTTCAATGAATTTGAAGTTAAAATATTATTAAATAAATATACAATTATTATAAAATTTCAAAATAAAATATATAATAATGTATATATATCCTTTGATCTTTTGTTTTAAATGTATTTGTTTGAATAGTTTTAATTACTAAATTGTTATAAATTTCACTCCGAACAACAAAAATGCTGACTTGCAACCTCTTGTTGTTCGGGGTTATCTTTTGAAAATTCTCACTCTCTCAACCTCTTGTCTTCTTTCATTCTCTCCTTAACCTACATTTATGTTTTAAATTACTATATTACGTGACACACCTTGACCATATGCCTTTATTTATGAATGTATAATATTAAAATAATTTAAGAATGAGTTTAGGTTTTATATTAAATAAAAATAACAAAATTAAATATTATATATGAAAGAAAAACATAAATCTTGAGATGTATATACCGACAACATCTCCCCCTAAAAAAAAACCCCTCTTGGAAAATAAATATATTATAAAATAATTCCGAAAAGTTAAATACATTTAACTTTTATATCTCATTCAAATGAATTTTTAATAAAAACATGAACCGAATCGAACCATTATCACACTAAGGCTAGTGACGCAGCATTTAAGATTGTGTTGTTTGGTGTTTATTATTATTGTGATTTCCCCTGCATGAAGGAAAACCGACCAAATTTTCGCCTTTCATTTTGTCGTCATGGAGGGTGCTTCTTTCGTTGACTCAACTTCATTTCTACTTGTACTTAAATCTAAACACATTTAATGTATTCAATGCCTCAACTATCCAAAATCACATAAATATGGATCTTCTAATTAGCACAAATGAAGGGAACGCGTTTTAAGTACAACGCACCATTTTCGGCCATTCTCTCTCACTACCAAGAATTCAAAGAAAAATACACCACCACACCAATTTCCTAAAGGGTGATAAATTGAGTCATCTCGACCGCTAAAAATAGACCAGGTTAAATTATATTATTACTTAATAACTAATTGACTTTTACAATCTAATTCGTTAAATTGTTGGCCTGTTAGTTGACGAATTGGCCAATCTGTCAGGCTGAAATGGATTTATGTTGACTGTCGCACTGTAAGGGTTTTCAGACTGATGTCAGACTACATTTGAATAATTTATTACTTATTTGAATATAACATTTATGTCTGTAGTTGAATTTTTTATAACATATATTCATACATTAAATAATTTTTGTTCACACAATCATTCAATCATTATAATATTAAAAATTTAAAAATTAACAATCAGTTTCATCATCATTTCTTCATTCAATATTTATCATTTTCCTTTTCAGGGTTATTAGATTTAACATTAGAAGAATTCCCCTCCTCTTCTCTTCCACATTCACCAACATCATCATCAAAATCACAAAATTCATGCTTCCAAGTGGAAGTACAAATTATTGCTTCAACATTCTTTGGAAATAAATGACTTTTATACTTATTCAAAATCCTTGAATCAATACTGAAAGCAGATTCAGATGTAATTGTTGGCCAGGTCGAGACTGAGTTTCTTACACTTAGGTATTTTTTTTAATGATGTTGAACTATCAAGCTGTCAGACTGGACTACCGAACTCGACAAATGAGTTCTTACATTTAACTCCTTTTAATAATGTCAGATTATCGGACTAGACGAGACGAGTTATGTCAGATGAAAGAGATTATTCTAATCTATTCTTTTTGGTCGGACGATTGACTTCACATGACTCCATCTTTATTTTTTTCTAATTTTTTTGCATTTGTAAATTATTCTTTTCACATACTTTTACTATAGCGTTAATTAAGTTTAAAGTGTATCATAAGATTGAATGTTCTTAATTAAATCTCTGCCGAGAATTTTTGTGCACAGTTGAACATTTAACTTTTTTACATTTTTTTTTTCGTTAGATTTGGTGACTATTCAAAGTAATGTGACTCATTTTCCATTCTATTGTCATTGTTTAACTGTCTTGATATGAAAAATCAAACAAAACAACTTAATTAAAGTCTAAGTCTTTCATAAATTTAAATGAAAGTATCTATTAAAACTTTTATTTTACTATGTTAAAATTAGTGACATATAAGTTAAGCTAGCCTAATTAATAGATAAATATAGTAATAATAATTCAATTGAAAAATATCAAATTTTCATATACTCAATAATAAAACCTTTTATTAGAAATTTAGTTTAAAATAAAATACACTTAAATTAATTAAGTATTTATTTTATACTAATTCATTGTATAACTAAAATTCTTACCTTTTTAAAATAATAATACGTTAACAGTATATATAACTGAAAAACTCTAATTTATCTTAAAATTTTGAATGAAAAGTAATTTTATTTTATATTAATTTAAGTTTTATTGATGAATATTTTCCTAACTCTTTGTTCGAATTACCACCATTCTTACTCAATGAAATAATAAAACCGCTTGCCTACTATAAATTACAAAAATAAAAATAAAAATAACACGTATTTGGGAAGAAAAAATATAGCAAGAAATCCATTGGCATGCCAATAATAGTCCCCTTGTCTAGTGGAGACAACTTTAATTTTTCAGAAAATAATCGATAATATCGTAAGCTATGGAAATCTTATATATATATATATATATATATATAGAAAAAGTATTAGCCAGAGAAATATTATCTGTATAACAACACAAAAAAGGTGCACAAGTAAATAATAAATAATTTTTCAAAAAATATTAATTTATTTAATGGTAATATGGTGACCGTATCTCACATTTTCACACCAAGTTTTTTCACGTTTGCTTTAAAAAATGATATTGTAAAACAATAAAATACCATCTTCGATATAACTTTTAAGATAGTTATTACAAAAGTTGATTTTAGAAATTAAATCAAAGAAAAGTGTCACTATCTTTTCTCCCCACCACTTAGACAAGGTCACTTGTATATTTTATGTGGAAAAATTCTCTGATATAATAAGCAGACTTTCATACTTAACAAAGACTATGGTGACCAGAAAGAGGGAGTCTTAGTTTATATATATATATATAGACACACACACACGGAGGTTGCATCGACTGTATATCAATCTTTGCTTCATAACTGAGATTCCAATACTGATATCTGCAACTGAAACCATAACAACCCAGAAACAGCAGCTATATATGCATATCTGATATAAATGGAGGACAAAGTTGCATTCAAAAATTTGCTGCAAGATCAGAAAAAGGCATGTGTTAGTAGCACAGATGCACTCAACTGGACTCAGGAACCATCCATTAGAAACACTGTAAGTTAATTACCTATTTTTTTCTTGCACTTCACCTTTATCTCTACCTATTCTTTACATCTTTTTTTTTTCTGTTTTCATTTATATTCAAGATATAATTAATTTATATTAGCTGATAATTTGTTTTGAAAGCTAAATTATCATGATCTTAATTACACGAGTATATATATACCATGTTTGTGAATTGTGCAGCTAGGATCTACTCTTCTCGGTTTGAGTCTCAATAACTCGGAGCTTCCCCAAAATCTTGAGCAAGATCCTCTGAACCAAGTGGGTAATCTTTGACGAGTTAAATCGATCTGCAAAAACTGCATGAATTTTTTGACTGATGCTCCCTGTGTTGGGTCTTTTCCTTGACTGGTTTTTAGCTGGGATTGTTGCAAGTTGAGCTGGAGGAGGTGAAGAAGGAGAATCAAAATTTAAGGTCGATGCTTCATGAGATCAGTGAACACTACGCTGCTCTTCAGAATCAGTTATTATTGGTGATGCAGCAAAAGAAACTCTCTTCGTCTCCGAATCATGAGGACATGCAGGCAAGTTTGACTATGAATTTATTTAATATATGCTTATTTGACTGATACTTCGTTTTGTTATGAAAATTAATTACATAACTGTTTGCTCACTCAAAACCATAGGACTAATAAGACTAGCAGCAGCACAAAATATATTCATAGGTAACATAAATTAAGTTCTTCTTTCTAATTATTAACATCACATGTATTATTGATCGATTAATCTCCAAATACATATCAATAGTTAATTAAAATTTGTATACTCTTCTAGCTCATTTTAAAAGAAATTGATTAAAACCATAAACCATTTTTTCTATGTCTCTAGAAGGATAGCAGGCAAGATGACGTGAAGAAGCCATGGCTGTTCTTACACACTGGTAAGGTACCCTTCAGAAAGTATTAATTACTTGTGTTGAACAAAGGCAAAAACCTGAAATATATATATAATTACGATGTTGAAGCTAAAATGAATAACCAAGTAACACCAGAAGAAGCAAAAATCATAGAAGATCAGGCATTTGAGGCTTCTTGCAAGAAAGCTAGAGTATCTGTAAGAGCACCGTCATCAGAATCTTTGGTATGTATGCATTTCTATCTTATTTTTGTAGAATTTTATTTTATAAATTTGATTGCTAATTCTCATAAAATCTATCATTTTATGCATTGATTTCATCCGAATGTAACATGAAAAGATTGGGATAATTGATTAGAAGAGGTGTATTGAGAAACATAAATCAACATTTGTAAATCTTACATGACTATAATCAATTTAAAATATACAAATGAGTATAATCAATTTAAAATATATAAATGAATGCAAATTTTATCTTATAATACAATTCTGTGAAGTTAAATTTAAAATCTACTTTTTAACATGACATAATATTTATTCTCCTTTTTATATCTAAGTTAAAAAAAATAGTATTTATGAATATAATTACAAAATTATTAAAATGTATCTTTTATAAAGTACTGTATTAATAAGTTTTATTTTTTTTTAATAATTAATCTTATTCGGTTTACAAACTACTTTTATAATATTAGATTAGATTAAATTTAAAGTTTATCTTTTAACATGGTTTCAGATGAGTAATTGTTAGAGTCTAAATTTAACGAGAAAAAATCCTTTAAAAGGAAAGTAAAATTTCTTTTGTATTTAAAAATATTTATAAATATAAAATAAAAAATTATTAAATTAAATTAAAAAGTCTTTTTTTTTTAAATAATTGGTTTTCACTCACGAGAGAGAGAACATTCTTATAACATGTTCTCCTTCTTTTTATCTTTATTTTTAGAAAAAAGAATATGTATTAAAAAATTAAAATAATATTTTTATTTTGATTCAATAAAATCACCACCAATAATAAATTTGTTGATTTTTATTAGAATAATTAAATATTTTTTATCCTTTAACTTTAAGTGAAAATTAGAATTAGTCATTTTTTGAAACTTTAACCAAATTTAGTTTCTCAACTTTGTAATGTATAAATTTAGTCATTTTAACCAAATTTTATTAAGTTTATTTAATGTTTGAAATGTATTTCATAATAGCATTTGAGTTGTTTACATTGTTTGACAAATTTTTTTTCTTCAATATTAATTGAAAAATGCATTTGAAACCTAAAAAAAAATTAATAAAATTTACGTTCTTCTAAAAATGGGGATTAAATTAGTCTAAAATTTTAAAAATGGACTAATTTCAATTTTTACTGAAACTTAAAAAATTAAAAATATATTTAACTCTTATTATAATTATATTAAAATTTAATGTATTTTCTTCTTAATTCATACTCTTTTACTTTAGACAGGCTAAGTGTAATTCATTTATAATATATAAATTTAAAACATGGGATAATGTTACAACTTTTTTGAAGGCAAATATTAAAAATTATTGGAAAGAAAATTGCCGACAACCATGTTGCATTTTTGTTGATCATTCAACATAACACTTTTCATTTCAAATGCAATGATTAAATTCCTGTTTAGTTTAGTTAAATTCTATTGGAAATTCAAGTGTGAGTGGTTGGGAATGTATCTGTGGGAAAGTGTATCTATGTAGAAGGGACTCACTCTTGAAGGAGAGATTATTAGAATCCAATTGTGAGTCTAAGTCCTACATTGGATAAAAATGAGAAAGTAAAACAATATATAAAGGTGAAAGATCCATAGTGTCAATCCGTTATATGGTTGGGCGTGGAAGGGACTCACTCTTGAGGGAGAGATTGTTGAAAATCCAAATGTGAGTCTAAATCCCACATTAGATAGAAAAAAGAAAGTAGAACAATATATAAAAGTGAAAGACTCATTAATCCATAACATTGGATAAAAAGTTATCTCATTGGTGTTTATGTCTCCTCAATGAACTTCTCGTCAATAGACCTGACAAAACCTTCAATATTCTTCATTGTGATAAGATGTTTTCATCATTACTGTCTCTCAATAATATAAAATCAAGATAAAAGAAAAATATAGAAAATGAAGAGTTATTTTAATTTTTGTCTATAGATTTGTTTTATTGAAGCAAAATTAAGTGTGGGTTGTTTAAGAAAGATAATTAATTACATTCATATTTTATATTTTTTAAATGTGGAAAGCAACTCCATCCAAAATGTCCTAATTAACATATATATGACTTAATTTTCATGGGAGAAACTAAAAATTAACTTGATCAAAAGCTCAACAATCATGCTAGTTTTTCGGTTCTCAACAAGAAAAAAGAAAAGGTAAATAAAAAAAGGCATTGATCTATTGCTGATATTAATTTACTTTTAAAGCCATGAAGTGAGTAAGGGTGATTTCATTATCTCCAATTAACCCAAAGAGCTAAAATTTAATTTTTATTTTAAGTTTTATAAAAATTTGATGCAACCAATAAAAATAAAATATGACATTGAATAAAGCATATATAGATATATGTATATAACTATGCATTGACATGTTATTGTTAGAAGGGTGATGGGTGTCAATGGAGAAAATATGGACAAAAGATATCAAAGGGTAACCCTTGTCCACGGGCCTACTATCGTTGCAACATGGGAACATCATGTCCAGTTCGCAAACAGGTTTACATTCTGATTAAGATTTGAATATATTACCTTCTTATTTGCTACCAAATACATGCATTTTCATTGTCCAACGTTGTTATTTACTTGGAAACAGGTTCAAAGGTGTGCTTCCGATGAAAGTGTTGTGATCACAACCTACGAGGGGACTCATAATCATTCACTCCCTCCACCAGCCAGATCCATGGCTTCCACAACATCAGCAGCACTCACCATGTTCCTTTCTGGCTCGACCACCAGTTCAGCTTCTACCTACTATCCATCTGCATCATCTTGTCCCACTGTAACACTTGACTTAACCCAGCCCACTAAGAACTACCTCAAATTCCCAACTTCAAACCATTCTCAAACTTTCCCTCTTTCAATCAATGCCTACCCTCACAAGTACGAAGGATTACCTTCAGAGAAAGACCTTTCCTTGGTCGATGTTCTTAGTGCTGCCATCACTAGGGATCCTTCTCTTAGGGCAGCCTTAGAAGCAGCCGTTTCCTCTATGATTGCAGATTCTCAGAACATCAACAACCATGCCCAGCTTAGTAGGAGTCATTATGACCCTTCTTCTTAGATGTCTCTTGCAAGTTTCGCAGATCTAGAGTTGCAAATCATTGTCAAGATATCAGTGAATTAAGCAAGCGAATCAGCAAGTGCAGAGAAGATGAACATGTGTTATATATTGTGAGTGTACTATCGATATTTTATGATAATATATGAATTGGTGATCTTTGAACTTATGTTATGAGAACACTCTCCAAGAGGTGGTGTTCTTGTGATGGACCATAAAGATACAACCATTAAAAAAAATTCAGAAAGCTGTGAGATTTAGATGAATTCATATAAGAGGTTAGCATTTTCAAACTAAAATATATTTATGAATATTTTTAATTTAAATTCACACTTAAATTTGCGATAATTTATAAACTATATTATTGAACTCTAAACTAATTGATTCGAGAATGGTAAAAGTAGTTCCCAAGATTTATGCAGCATGTGGGATCTCAGACCTACCATCTATACAAAGGAACATGTTCGAAATATCATCGATGGACGTTGACTTACGATAAAAGAATAAAAAAGAATGAAAATGAAAAATAGAACAGTCGGTGAAAATGAAATAAAATATAAAATTCAATCGAATATTTAATTGTTTAAATCCTTCAAAAGAAACTTGTTTTATAGAAATGGAGATAATAATGGATTATGGATCCAATCTATGATGTCCGTTCCATATAACCTATTCCTCGCACTACACCCATTTGACATCCCTACAAATATTTCTTTTTAATCTAAACAGTTATTTCTTTTAGATTCTCAATATAATTGAAATTAAATTGTGTATTAATAGAAGTGGGTTTTTTTCTAAAAAAAAATCAAATAAATGAGAAATAAATTCAACAAATAAATTACCATTAAAAAAACCATCTCTCTAAAAATAAGCTTAATTTTATAAATTTAAATTAAAACATATTTATAAAATTAAATTAAACAAGTTCAATTGCTAATATTTTTTCATCAATAACTTTATTATAAAAAATAAATAGCGTCATAAAATTAAATTTTAATTAATATTTAAATGAAATCATTGATCATGGTTAATAAATAAATTGATGACATCAACTTCTGAGCAACCTGAATTATAAATATTTCTCATAACTTTTTCAAAATTTTTAAATAAAATTTAGTTGACAAATTTTATTAAAATATATATATTAATGATTACAAATTAATTAATAAATATTTATCAATTACTGATAAAAAAATTATCAATAATCATTTATTAGTATAATTATTGACAGATTATTTTAGCTATCCACAAAATTTGTCGCTAAATATTATAATCGTGTCTTTTTTTTTTTCTCTCTTCTCTCACTTTTTCTTCTTCCTC
Organism: Vigna umbellata; assembly: GCF_029865625.1. NCBI lineage: Eukaryota > Viridiplantae > Streptophyta > Magnoliopsida > Fabales > Fabaceae > Vigna > Vigna umbellata. The sequence continues at coordinate 105,881,026 of NC_142165.1, forward strand.
TGCCACCGGCAAAACTGCGTCAGTTATCACTCTTAGTTCCTCTTCTTCCTTTTCCTTTTTTCTTTTTCTCTTTCTTTTTCTTCTTCTTTTTCTCTTTCTTTTTCTTCTTCTTTTTCTCCTCCATCTCCACCCTCACCTATGCTAATGTCATGGCCTCTGCTGCTACACCATGGTTGCACCATTATCATAATATAGTCGTTGCATCATTGTTTTTAGCTATTTGTCTTCCCTTTTGCTATTATAATTGCCTCTCACTCCTTCTCATTCTTCTTCTTATATTTCTCTTTTTTTTTCTTTCTTTTACCTATCTCACTTAATTTATAAAAGAAAAATTAAAATTAGTGAAAATTTTGATATTCATTTTACAATTAAAAAATTTGTTAATAATTAAAATTCTAAATTATTAACTAATTTACCGACAAATATTTAAAAATTTCCATCAAGTTTATCGACAAGTTCTATAAAAAGTGTAATTATCAACTGATAAATTTATAAAATATATGTTATCATCAAAAAATTTACTACAAAATAATCAAGAAAAAAATGATTTTGCTAATGATTTACTGATAAAAATTATATTAATAAAGAATCACGAATTATCAATAAATTTTATAAACAAACCTATTACTAAACATATTTTTATTGATAACTAATTTTAATTTACCTATCAATTTTACTAACAAATTTACTACTAATTAAAATTTTAAAACCCGTTTTGACAAATTTATTTCTTTCAATAAGAATTTGACCGATAAAATACGATAGAAAGAATTTCGTATTCAAACATAACAAATAGAAAACATGACTAAAAGTATTTCTTTTTATGGAAAGTAGTTTATTATGTTGAGTTAAATGGTATATATATCACATCTTTTCGGGATTAGATTACGTAAGAAAAAGCTTTGCAAATATGTTATATAATTTTGTTTGAACCATATCCCAATATATAATGTTAAACATGAAAATCAATATTTTTATAAATGTATTAACATGTTTAATTGTGTATCCAGAAACTTATATAATATTTTAGTGTGCAGGCAACATTGTATGAAGAATCTAAGAACTTTGAAAATGCTTACCATTCTTTTATTCTTAGTTGAAGGCTCACAATTAACACCAGTGATTTAGTTAACTTTGTATAAAGAATTCATTGTTGAATCCTGTAAAATCTTAAACATTTATTATCCTAGTTCGGGGATCAATTATTTGTTATTCTTATTGTTATCTCCATGGTTATTTATTATTCACTTGTTTTTTAATTTGTGAGAGAAGTAAGATGAATTGTTTGTTATTCAAATTGCTATCTTGATAGTGTTTACATATTAATTAACTAGTTTTGAATTTGTGGGTGAGGTATTAGTACCTTAGATGACATTGTTGATATTTGTGCCAAGCTAGGAAACCATATTTGAAGTAACATTTTGCGATTCATTCTATAACAGTACAGCACTACTTTCAATAATTTTAATTTCTTCCTCTTCCTTGAAGTCTCAAGCTGTTTCTACCACGTTCCTATCATCTCCGACTATTTTGTCCTAAGTTCTGTCCATCAAAAGCATTTATCGGGGTAAGTTGTCTTAGGGGTAAAACTGTTAATACTTGGAACGAAAATGTTTCATAAGAAGTACCTCAATCTTGATCGGAGTGTAGATTTCTACAAATCCTTTAAGATTGGAATGTAGATTTTTACAAATCCTTTAAGAAAATAAACACTTCCCTGTACATAGCCACAATCTTCATTGAATCACAATTAACGCTAGTCCCCCTTGCAGAATCTCTCTTAAATCTTCTGAGATATCTCTTGTGAATTTTGGACAATCCAAGCATTGAGAGATCATGTAATTCATAAAAGAACCATCATGTTACAACTCTCCCACACACCAAAGAGAGAACCATCTTATTGTGGCATTGATAAACTTCAGTTTGTTATTGAATAATAGGCAAGAGTTTACATGAAAGAAAAGCAAGAATATAAAATAAAGGTAGAAGGAAACAAATGTCCGCAATAAAACAATCAGAAAACGGCACAAGCTGGAGGCTTATTTAAGCAACAAACAAATATATAAAATACTCACATATATATAGTATATATAAAAAAAAATATATTACCAACATATACATATATATAAAAAACTATGTCGTAGTAGTTAACAAACAATAGCGATGACACACACATATACCAGTCTTAGAACATAAGAAAAACACCCAACCAGGAACTGCAACACACGATTTCAATTGACACTGGACATAATAGACATGAGTCTCAGCTTAGAAACCACCGCGAAGGCGAAGGACAAGATGCAGGGTAGATTCCTTCTGAATATTGTAGTCTGCCAAGGTACGACCATCCTCCAATTGCTTCCCAGCAAAAATAAGCCTCTGCTGATCTGGTGGGATTCCCTCCTTGTCCTGAATCTTTGCCTTCACATTATCGATTGTATCCGAGCTCTCCACCTCCAAGGTAATGGTTTTCCCTGTCAGAGTCTTCACAAATATCTGCATTCCACCACGAAGCCTCAACACCAAGTGCAGAGTGGATTCTTTCTGGATGTTATAATCTGCAAGGGTACGCCCATCTTCCAACTGCTTCCCAGCAAAGATAAGTCTCTGCTGGTCCGGTGGGATGCCTTCCTTGTCCTGAATCTTTGCCTTTACATTGTCAATAGTGTCAGAGCTTTCAACCTCCAAAGTTATGGTTTTCCCAGTTAAAGTCTTCACAAAAATCTGCATTCCACCACGAAGCCTTAGCACCAAATGAAGAGTGGATTCCTTCTGGATGTTATAATCAGCAAGGGTACGCCCATCTTCTAGCTGCTTCCCAGCAAAGATAAGCCTTTGCTGGTCTGGTGGAATCCCCTCTTTGTCCTGTATCTTAGCCTTTACATTATCAATGGTATCAGAACTTTCAACCTCCAAGGTAATGGTTTTTCCCGTCAGAGTCTTGACAAAAATTTGCATGCCACCTCGAAGCCTCAAAACCAAGTGCAAAGTAGACTCCTTCTGGATATTATAATCTGCAAGGGTTCTTCCATCTTCAAGCTGTTTCCCAGCAAAGATAAGCCTCTGCTGATCTGGGGGAATACCCTCCTTATCCTGAATCTTGGCTTTGACATTATCAATGGTATCTGAACTCTCCACCTCCAAGGTAATAGTTTTCCCGGTCAAAGTCTTGACAAAGATTTGCATGCCACCCCTCAAACGAAGAACCAAGTGGAGAGTGGACTCCTTTTGAATGTTGTAATCAGCAAGGGTTCTTCCGTCCTCAAGTTGTTTACCAGCGAAAATCAGCCTCTGCTGATCCGGAGGGATACCTTCTTTGTCCTGGATCTTAGCCTTCACATTATCAATGGTATCGGAGGATTCCACCTCGAGGGTGATAGTTTTTCCGGTCAAAGTTTTCACGAAGATTTGCATCTGTACAACCAGAAACTAAATCATCAAAACAGTGACAGAGATAGGCAATTCAATCAAACGACAAACCCTAATTCCTCCAAAATATACATAAAACAATTAAACCACAAATTGAATTCCATAAATATATGAAAAAAATAATTTAAACATCTTCTAACTAAATATCGGTATAAATTCAATACACGCAACAACTCGATAGCAGAATCCAAAAGACAGCTCTATCAACACAATTAAAAGAAACAAAAAGATCGGTACGACAATACGATGATTACAGAAGAAACTGAACCTAAGATAAGAATGGGAGAGAAAGAAGAGACATACCTTGAAAGAAAAAAGAGAACGTCCAAACGATCAAGAAACTGCGAGATTGGGAATTTAGGGCTGAAAGATTGAGAATTGCAATGATCGATGTATGAAGGTTGGGAATGGTGAGTCGTATTTATAGGTTGGACGACGACTCATTGACAAAAATATCAATAAAGTAGCGAATACAAATTTGACACGTGTATGGCGTGGTCACTGACACGGCACGACAAGCATTACAATTTACAGACGCAACGGATTACGTTCTCTCTACAATGTTCTGGCAAATTCTATATTTTGCTTCTAACTTAGTTAATCACAAATGTTTGACTCTTGAATTAGTATCTTCTCTTTTTAAAATAAAAAGATTATTTCACACGTGTTATTACTATTTGTAAATTCTTTTAAAAGAGTCAAATGACCATCATAATAATAATAATGAAAGTGATGTTTTGTAATATTAAAAGAAAAAAATAATCATAACCTTAAAACTATTGGAAACATGTGTTTACACTTTCTTTTACTATAATAAAAAATAAAATATAAATTTTATCATAATCATTAAAATAATAAAAATATTACTAAATTTATACAATAAATCATTTTTATAATTTTATCATATATAATTTTTTATTATAAATAATTAATTGAGTTTTAAAAACTTTATAATTTTTTAATGTAAAGTAATAAAAATTAATTTATATTAATAAAAAATTAATAATAAATTCTATATATTAATGGTTACAAAGAGAAAGTCTATTTATTGACAGTTATAATATCTATAAAATCAAATTACCAAAGAAAAAAAATATGTTTTTATTTAACTAGGTCATTTAAGAGATTGATGAGTTTATTATTTGAAATTAATCCATCACTTCTTACCTCTCACCCAAAGAAAGTGTAAGTTCTCTTAAAAAAAATGAAAGTGATTTATATAGAAATGTATAAAAAGGTTCAGATTCATGAAAATAAAATGAGATTTATGGAAAAGGAAACACCATGATATACCCTCTCTAAGTATGATGTCAATCTAAATCCATGAGATATTTTCTAAACTTTAAGATTATATGAAAATCAAATAAAAAAGAGGTGAATCCTCGAAGAAAACATCTAGAAGGAGACATGATCTCGGAAGTTACTGAGAAATAAAAATTAAGGGTTTGAGATATAAAATCTGAAAGAAAAAAAAAATATAACATAAGAAGAAAACAAAAATAAAAACCGACAATATTATTATAGCATCCTTATATATTTAAATAAAATATTATATTTTTTATGCTGAAAGACTTTTTATATTATCATATTTTGTCCTAATGAATCTTACATGTTAATTCAAATTCTAAATCATCGTAAATCTTCGTTTTACAATCAACGTGGATGCATCCAATAACCTTTAAAATAGAATATATGTATCAATAAAAAAACTACACTCTTCATCATGAAGAGTTGACAGAGAAGAATGCAGCCTAATTTGAGCAAAGGTAGAGGCCGCACTAAATTTATCTTTTTGTGCTTAATATCTAAGTAAGGAAAAACTTCATTGAAAAGGAAACAAGTTTGCATGCTACACACATGCTACTGAAACACTTCTACTATAGTTTTGAAAAGATATATAATTTTAGAAGAATAATTCATAAATTAAGAAAAATATGTGTTATTATTTTAGGTAGGAAAGTTGCGCATTTATACTTAAGAGATAAAAAAATATAATTAGATATTTTATAAAATAAAAAAATTATTTCATTTATTGAAAGGTAAAAATAACAAAGTTAAGAAATACGTATCTTATTTTTATAATACTATATATATATATATATATATATACCTTCTATCATCACTAAAAAATAGAAAATTCATTACCAAAATTAATATTAAAATAGATATTTTAATACTAATTTAGTAGTAAATAATAATTAATGAGACAACCTAACTCATTCCATACTTAATGATTCATTTATCCAATGTTAGTTTGATAGCATTCAAAATAAACCATGTTTCATAAAAATACATCGAAAAACAAAGGCGACATACCTACAAACTTTATTTAAGGTAATGAAGAATTCAAATTTTTAAACTCGATTAAACTTTACTCTAAAATTCGTTAAAAGGATTATCTCTAATTTGGATAGAGTGCACTCGACGATATTTCTAAAATAGCTTATTTTACACGATTAAAGTTCAGGATAATTTTAAATAGAAGATTTTGTTAATATGATTTAGCTATTTGAAGTTTAGTGCAATTCAATGGTTTTGAACCGTCCCTAATCTTTATACAAGGATTTATCCACCACAGAATACAACAGCAGCAGCAAGCAAAGTTTGACCATGCTAGCGATTAAAACAACACGAACCTTCGAGACAGAACGACATCATAATCGACTAAAAGAGTAATCAATATGGTTCTTCCTTCTTTTCATTACCAAGATGTGAGGAAGTTATGACATAGAAAGATCCTTTAAGAGCCCATTCCGGGGTAACTAGTTATCAATATTTATTTCTACCTTTATATCAAATTTCAGTTCCTAGAAAAAGTAATCTATTTGATCAAAATTTAAGAATGAAAGAGTGATGCAAATTTCTAAAAGTAATGTGTGAAACGAGAAAGATATTTTTTATTTGATTTGAAGAACACACGAGTTCAGGGGATCAGTTTAAAAACACAACAGCAGTACATACACAATCTGCTGATCAAGAGTACAACGAAACAAACAGTTGGTGAAAAGTGAAAAACTTAGAAGCCACCGCGAAGGCGAAGAACAAGGTGGAGGGTGGATTCCTTCTGAATGTTGTAGTCTGCCAAGGTGCGACCATCTTCCAATTGTTTCCCAGCAAAAATAAGCCTCTGCTGATCTGGTGGAATGCCCTCCTTGTCTTGAATCTTTGCTTTCACATTATCAATTGTATCAGAGCTCTCCACCTCCAAGGTAATGGTCTTTCCTGTCAGAGTCTTCACAAATATCTGCATTCCACCACGAAGCCTCAACACCAAGTGCAGAGTAGATTCCTTCTGGATGTTATAATCAGCAAGGGTTCGCCCATCTTCTAGCTGCTTCCCAGCAAAGATAAGCCTTTGCTGGTCTGGTGGAATCCCCTCTTTGTCCTGAATCTTTGCCTTTACATTATCAATGGTATCAGAGCTTTCAACCTCCAAAGTAATGGTCTTTCCTGTCAACGTCTTTACAAAAATTTGCATTCCCCCACGAAGCCTCAAAACCAAGTGCAGGGTAGATTCTTTCTGGATGTTGTAATCCGCAAGGGTTCTTCCATCTTCAAGCTGTTTCCCGGCAAAGATAAGCCTCTGCTGGTCTGGGGGTATACCCTCCTTATCCTGAATCTTGGCTTTCACATTATCAATGGTATCTGAACTCTCCACCTCTAAGGTTATGGTCTTCCCAGTCAAAGTCTTGACAAAGATTTGCATGCCGCCTCTCAAACGAAGCACCAAATGGAGGGTGGACTCCTTCTGAATATTGTAATCAGCAAGGGTTCTTCCATCCTCGAGTTGTTTCCCAGCGAAAATCAGCCTCTGCTGGTCTGGAGGGATGCCCTCTTTGTCTTGGATCTTGGCCTTTACATTATCAATGGTGTCTGAACTCTCGACCTCAAGGGTAATGGTTTTCCCAGTCAAAGTCTTGACGAAGATTTGCATGCCACCCCTGAGGCGAAGCACGAGGTGGAGAGTGGATTCCTTTTGGATGTTGTAATCCGCAAGAGTGCGACCATCCTCGAGTTGCTTACCCGCAAAGATAAGTCTCTGCTGGTCAGGTGGGATACCCTCCTTGTCTTGAATCTTTGCTTTCACGTTATCAATGGTGTCGGAGGATTCAACCTCAAGGGTGATGGTTTTGCCAGTCAAAGTTTTCACGAATATCTGCATCTGTTCAATCACAAACTAATCCATCAAGAACAACGTAGACACTAAATCCTCTTTGAGGATTTAGGGCTAAATTCTCAAAGCCCTAAATCCTCAAGAAATTGAAAACATAAAACCCTAACGAAAATCGGAAAATATGCTAATTAAATTCGTAGATCTCAGAATCGAAAACAATTGCATGAATCTAATTCAAAGATGATAAAACCAGTAAGCATAGATCAAACATTCCCAATTGAAAACATCGGATTGAGAGTACGATTATCAACGAATCCCAAGGCAAAATCAATCAATTGAAATTAATCCCATCAGGGTGAGGAAAAAGATGAAAAAGAAGAACCAGAAGTACCTTGAGAGGATAAAAAATGCTATCAAAGATGTGCTGAGATCAAGAATTAGGAACTATAAACCGATATTAGAGCGATGCATCAAAGATTAGAGGGAGGGTTATATTTATAGCTTTTTTGTGAGAGGCGGTTGCAAAAATATCCCTACGTTAACGAATAAAGATTTGCCACGTGTACTATGATGATAAGGATGACACTCAAAATAAGCATCACTACGGAAAGGATTACAATTCTGCAACTGTATATAGATTCTATTTTGAGCTCTTAAGTTATAATATAAAAATAATTTAAGATTAAGATTTTATATTTTATTTTCAGTTTTACCTAATAAATAAAAACCATTTAAATTAAAACAATTAATTTACAAATTTTACCTGGCTCTTTTTTAAACTTTACTGTTTTTTAATTTGACCGTTTTTAAACTTTTTAATTAACAAATTACCTACAAAATAAATAAAAATATTAATAATAAAATTATACAAATTATTTATATTTAATTTTTTAATTATAATAATAAAAATATTAATAATGTTATTATTATTTACTATCATAAAAAGTAACTAATATGTATATGTAAGACATTTATTTTCACTTGTCATTAAACAAAAAGTGTAATATAAATAACATGAGTTAATTAAAGATAATATTTACTATAATTAATGATAAAAAAATTTAAAATAATTGAAATGTAAACATTATATTTTAAATAAACGTTAAAGGTAATATATGTATATCCATAAAAAATAAATTAAAATTTCATATGAAGTTATACATTGGAGATATCTTACTTAATATTGTGATTGTTTACTTCTCCATAAATCTTTTTATACTCTTTAACCATGCTTTTGAATAATATATAATAATAACTAATATTATCCAATTAGAAATAAATATTACTGAAAACATTTATACGGTATTTCTAAAAGGTAAAGATTGGAAGTTTACTTTTAATGAAAAAATAACCTGTTATTATATTAAATAATTCGATACAAATAATATGATATTTACTACTTACATATTTATCTTTTTGAGGTTATGTTTATATTTTTTAATAAAATAATTCTCTTAGAAAATTATTAAAAAATATTTTTCAACAATATGGTTTATAGGAAGTGTTAATTTTTAAAAGTGCATTTGATATATTAAGCTTTTCGATAATTAAAAAATGAAAAATCTCATTTTGGATAATGCGTTTTTGTGTCTTTGAAAAATCTCATTTTAGATTCATCAAATCATATGATTTATTAGACATAATATTATAGGTTGATTCGCTTTTTATCAAAATATGAATTAAACATCCACGTAATTATACTATTATATTATTCAAAATAATTATACTAATACATAATCAGTTTTATATAAAAAATCTAAACTTAGTTCTTACATTTCTATATTTATAGAATCTAAACCTAGTTCTCATTGTCATATATTTACATAAGTGCATCAACATTTTTCTCTTGAAATAAACACATGTAGTTTTTCATTTACTCACACCACTAAAAATAATCATTACAGAACAAGAACCAACACAAACATAAGAAAGAATAAACAAGTTTATAAAAGAAATAATTATATAGCTTTTTTTTTCAAAATATAAATTAAACATGCACATAATTATATTATTATACTTATTCAAAATAATTATACTAATACATAATTATATTATTATAGTTTATAAAAGAAATAATCATAGCTTTTTTCAAAATATTAATTAAACATGCACATAATTATATTATTATAGTTATTCAAAATAATTATACTAATATATAACGAATTTTTTTATTTACTCGAATGGAAATTTTGTTCAGTTAGACGAGTTTTTTTGTTATGAACATAACCACAATCCCTAATCACAAAGAAGATTAACTTTTTTAAGTGAGAAAGCTAAGGCAAAATAGTGAGGTTGTAGAGTTAAAGAGTTTTTAAGAGGAAAATATACACATTCTTATTTTTCTAAAACAAGTGAGTTTTTTATTCTTTTAAAGAAATGTTTTGCGGGTTTTACAAATATATAATCTAGAATCGCTTTTCCAGTTTTTACTAAGTTTTGCAGAATTCTCCTAATATTATTTTCTTAGTTTTAATGTAGACATACAATTTAATTAAATTGTACATTAAATTATTATTTATATGTTAATTCAAATAATAAAAATTATTTAATTAATACAACTATACATAAGAAGTTAATTAAGAAACTTTGTTTTACTTAGTCTGACCGGTTTATTAGGGAGTTGAAGACATTTGAATTTAATCTATGATTGGTGAGTTAAATAGATTTATTTACTTGATTAAAAAAATTATTATTTTTTTAATCTAACATTCTTTTAATATTTAACAAAATCCAAAAGTTCAAATGTATTTTATTTATTTTTTCTCATTTAGACAATAAATAAATTATTTATTTCAAAAAATAAATCATAATTTTAAACTGAATATAAATAATTTCAAATTTTAATCTAAAATATTTAAAACGGTTTCACCACATCAGTGGAGTTCTTAATAGACCAATCCATTTTTGATTCGTACTAAATAATTTCTTTAAAACGAATCCATTCTGATTCGTACTAAATTCATAAAAAAAATTAATCCCACCTAACTCGAACAAACTAAATTGATTTACAAATTTTAACCTATTTTAACAAATCTATATATTACTACTAACATTTTATTAAACATATCAAAATCTCTCTCATGCAAATACACATAATTTTTTTTAGTAAAAAAATCATCTCATAATTAAATAAACATATCTATATATAATGCTTATTCAATAAAATATTAAGTATTTCATCCTACACCTCCAAATACCTCAAATTTTCTAAAATGTCCCTAATTAATAAGTGATTTAAAAGTTTAATAATTTATTATTGAGAATTTGTATGCACAGCATTGACTCCAAACATGTATTCTTATTGCACCTGTGCATTCCTTCACTCATGCACACCCTTGCATCCCTGTACCTAGTTTCATCTTTATAAAAAAAAAACCTACACCTTTGAACTAAGTTTTTTCATAATATTTTTCCTCGAGTTTTTTATCTCATATTTTTATTTAATTATTTAATTATTTTCTAATTATTTTTAAAATTATATATGATTTTCTACGAATTTATAATGTAGTTATATAATTTTTAATTAATATAAATTAATTTATATGAATTTATTAAAATTAATAAAATGTGATTTTGAATAAAGATAAACTTAATATCATATCGGATACAAAAATTCGAATTTGTAAAAATCGGACGTGCAGATCTGAGGATGAAAATTTCAGATATCAATATTACTGTTTTAATTATTTTATTAGTTTATAATTATTTTTAAAATTATGTATGATTTTTTATTAGTTTATAAGTAATAATATAATTTTTAATTAATATAAATTATTTTTTATGAATTTATTAAAATTAATAAAAATAATTTAGATTAAAAATAATTATGCATATCCGATATATGTATATATATATATATATATATATATATATATATATATATATATATATATTTATATATATATATATGGGTTTGCTAACGCGCGTACGCCTGTTTTTCAGTTTGGTACATTTTAGCAATGTGTACCGAGTTTTAGTAGACAAAAATATCCTTATATATTATGGATTCTAAGTTTTAAGGTTAAGGGTATTTTAATAATTTTCATTCTCAAAATTAAAAAAAAAAAAAAAGAAATCTCCTAAACCCTTACTCTCCTCTCTCGTTCCTCTCAACCCTTTCTTTTTTCTCTTTCTTACTCCAATCTTTTCTCTGTCATCCTGTCATCCCTGTAGCCGCAATTGAAAAAATCAGAAACACTTGCTGTTAAACAATCTTACAAAAACATGATTTTATAATGAGTTTTCATCTTATAATTTTTGTCTTATCTAATTTTATCCAATTTTCACAAGCATAAAGGAATTGGTAATTGACTTGGACAAAAATCAGAAATACTCGCTGTTAAACAATTTCTTACAAAAAATGATTTTATAATGAGTTTTTATTTTATAATTTTTGTCTTATCTAATTTTTACAAGCATAATGACATCAAAGGAATTGGTAATTGGCCTGGAAAAAAAATCAGAAACACCTGTTAAACAATTTCTTACAAAAAATGACTTTATAATGAGTTTTCATTTTATAATTTTTGTCGTATATAATTTTATCTAATTTTCACAAGCATAATGACATCCGAAAGAATTGGTAATTGACTTGGAGGGTTTTTTAGAGATGATGATTCAACAAATACAGATGATGAAATTAGAAAGGTTAGTGAAAATGGTGAAATTGAATAGATCTTGAATGAACATTTGCCTTGAAGGTGATGACTCAACTCTTTACAAAGGAAATTTTTTTAAAGGCATGTGTTTCTGATTTTTTTCAATTGGGGCTAGAGTAGGAATGACAGAGAAAAGGTTGGAGTGAGAGAGAATGAAAATTATTAAATTATTAAAATACCCTTAACCTTAAAACTTGGAATCCATAATATATAAGGGTATCCGGTACACATTGCTAAAATGTACCAACGGAAAAACAGGCGTATATATATATATATATATATATATATATATATATATATATATATATATATATATATATATATATATATATATATATATATATATATATATATATATATATATATATATATATATATATGTTCAGATATCCACATCCGAAGTTTTGATTTAGATATGAAATGTAATTCATGCCTATCTAATTATATTTTTTATTCTTAATTGTTTTTAATAATTTGATTATTTGATTTTTATTCTTTTAATAATTTGATTAATTAGTTTTTATTCTTTTAATATAAAAAATAACTATAAAACAAATATTAAAACAAAATATTTCAAATAATTAAATCAGAAAATTTAATATTTTAGAGAAAAAAAAACAAAATAGCTTCAAATTATAAAAAAGATATAAAACTTTAAAACAATTGAAAACAAAAAAAATTAATAAATTTAACTAATTCCTTAATATATTATTTGAAATAAATAACTATACATTCTATAAAATTTATTATTTCATTAAAAATAAATAAATTTAATTCAAATCTTTATATAAATAAATAAATTATTAAAATATAACAATTTAATTAAAATAAAATTCAATAATACGATAACCGAATATTTAAAATAAAATATTAATTAATTAATTAATTAAAACCACCAAAAAATAATTTTAAAAAAAGTTAAACACAACATTAAATGGCTAAAAAATATTTAAAGAGAAACATTAAATGGCTAAAAAATATTTAAACAGAACATCCGATCGAGTCCCATCAGCTCTTTAGCCACTTTAGTTTTTTAAAATATTCAAATCATTTTAATTATGAGATAAGTTAGGTATTTTGAAAAAATTTAAAGCTACAGGATGAAACCTCTAAAACAATTTTCACTTTATCAATGCTTAACAATCTCGGTTAAAAATATTCAAAATATTCTCTATATTCTTTCATGTAACACATGACCAGTTGAGAACTACAAATATAATAAAAGCAAGTTATCACATTATTTCATATAACATTTAACAATTACACCACATTATTCAAATTAAACATTTATCAATATTAACAATTTGTCTTATTTTGTAAAAACTTGTGAAATGGACTCAAATACACTTATCATATTAGTTTGAAAATCTATTCCATACACTTTTAACTAGCAATCATATAACACATCTAATTTAAAATTTCACTCATACGACCTATATAATTTAATATATGTTTTATGCGTACATTACTTAAAATTTCACTCATACGAATTATAAATTTAATATCTGGTTTATGCATACATTACTAGTTATTAATATCTATAAGGAATATTAAATATATTGCAAATATATAACTACTACCATCACAAGTTTTTGAAGAAATCACTAAAAATATAGTTATTCCACACAGACGTCGATCATTGATTAGTCACACTAAGGAAAACGCTTAAAGGCCACCACGAAGGCGAAGGACAAGGTGAAGGGTGGATTCTTTCTGAATGTTGTAGTCTGCCAAGGTACGACCATCTTCCAATTGCTTCCCAGCAAAAATAAGCCTCTGCTGATCTGGTGGGATGCCCTCCTTGTCCTGAATCTTTGTCTTCACATTATCAATTGTATCAGAGCTTTCCACCTCCAAGGTAATGGTTTTCCCTGTCAGAGTCTTCACAAAAATCTGCATGCCACCACGAAGCCTCAAAACCAAGTGCAGAGTGGATTCCTTCTGTATGTTATAATCCGCAAGGGTCCTTCCGTCTTCAAGCTGTTTCCCGGCAAAGATAAGCCTCTGCTGATCTGGGGGGATACCCTCCTTATCCTGAATCTTTGCTTTCACATTGTCAATTGTATCTGAACTCTCCACTTCCAAGGTTATGGTCTTTCCTGTCAAAGTCTTGACAAAAATTTGCATACCACCTCTCAAACGAAGCACCAAGTGCAGGGTTGACTCCTTCTGAATATTGTAATCAGCAAGGGTCCTTCCATCCTCAAGTTGTTTACCAGCGAAAATAAGCCTCTGCTGATCCGGAGGGATTCCCTCTTTGTCTTGGATCTTGGCCTTGACATTATCAATGGTATCTGAACTCTCCACCTCCAAGGTTATGGTTTTTCCAGTCAAAGTCTTTACAAAAATCTGCATACCACCCCTTAACCGAAGCACCAAGTGGAGGGTGGACTCCTTCTGAATATTGTAATCGGCAAGGGTTCTCCCATCCTCAAGCTGTTTACCAGCAAAAATCAGCCTTTGCTGATCCGGAGGGATACCCTCTTTGTCCTGGATCTTAGCCTTGACATTATCAATGGTGTCAGACGATTCTACTTCAAGGGTTATGGTCTTGCCAGTCAAAGTTTTCACAAAGATCTGCATCTGTTCAATCAGAAACTAAACCGTCAATAACATAGATATGTAGGCATAGTTCGACCACATACTCTAGCCTCAGAAATGACAAAAGAGTTCAAATAACAAACCCCTAATTATAAACCGAGGATGTATATGGGAAGTTTGGCTAACAATAAACCTATTACAGAATCTATCAGACCAGAAACTCTACTTCAACCACAAACCCCAGCCCCCATAAATGATTAAAAATAATTGAATCACAAACCCTAAATTAAAAACCGACAAAGCATACGGGACATTTTGCAAGAAACAAACAGAGTACAGACCCCAATCAGACCACAAATATTGCATAAAACAAACGGATTAAAGAACAAGAAAAGGTGATATAATCAATTCTAGTTCCACGACAAAAAAAAAACGACCAACAAAGATTAACGTAAGTAAAAGATCGAGACGTGGATATGATCAACAAAGAAGACCCAAAGTATAACTCAATAAACTGAGGTTAATCAGATTGCTTTTTAATGAAAAAACTAAGAAAAAGGGAGAGAAGAGAAAGGTACCTTGAGAATTGAGACGGAAACTCGAATCGAAGGATTAAAATAGCTAGGGTTTTGAGATTGGGAATATAGCGTATCGATATATGCGAAGAAGGATGACGAAGGAGTAGTATTTATAATGTGGTTTTGCTTACTGAATGACCAAATATCAATGGACTAACCAATAATAATATGCCACGTGTATGGTTGTTGTAACTGATACGGCAAGATAAGCATTACTTCATGGATTACGCTTCCTTCTAGGTTAATCTGGTAGATTCTATGTTTTGTTTTCCTAATATCGTCAAAGATAAGATATAAAGGAATTTTCTTGCGCCAATATATCTCTTAATTTTTTTAAAGCAAGCTTTTAGATATGTATGATAGCAAAAATCTAAAGAATTTTATTTTTTTATATTTATAAGAAAATAAATTAAGCAAATTGCTTTTATAAATTAAATATTTATTATTTTTAACTAACTTTTATAATATGTTAAAAATAAGTATATATTAAGCTTATGGTAACTTTATATTTTACTTATTTAGTTTTATAGATTTACACTTATTTACTTTTAATTTGAATTATAATAAAATACAATTTAACAATATAAATAGATTGTTTTATTGTATTATCGTATCTGTCTATGATCTGAAAAGGTGAAACATATTAAATATTTATTATAGTATCTTTTAATTATTTCATTAATTTTTATTTAAAAAATAATTTTATTTATTATGAAATATTATTAATATATTTTTAACGAAAATATTATATATATATATATATATATATATATATTATTTATTCATTCATTGTTTTAGTTGTGATATAAGATCCAATGACAAATAAAATTGTTTACACCTGTTCTTATTAAAAATTTATCTTTATTTCAATCCTTAACAACTATAACATTTTTTACTCATTAACTTTAGGGTGTTGCTCCCACTACCACCCCAAGTGCTCTCACCTCCTCACTATTTTCTTTTATTCTAAAAATACTTTACGTCTCTCCACTATTTTTTTTTATTCCAAAATTACCCTACACCTCCCCACTATATTAATAATTTTTCTCTTTTTCGCATTCACGTGGTTCAGATTTAAACTTATGATATATTGCAAAATTTTATTTACACTTTTCCTTAAATAAGCTTGATTCAATCTTATTTTCACTATTCAATATATTTTTTACTTCAAATCACTTAATAAATGGTAAAATTTTGTTCTAAATTTCTAGAAAAATGTTTATATATATGTGTGTTTCTTTTATATTTAATATCTATAATTTTTAACATTATATTATGTTTTAACTTATCGACATGTTTGACTCAAATAACTTGAATAAAATATTTAATTTATTAGATAAATAATATAAAAATATTATTAAATATTTAAAATATAAAAGAAAAGTTATTTGTTAAAGATTTGGTATTTATTTAGTTCTTTCGTCATTATAAAGTTAGTATATAATAATAATAATAATAATATATTATTTACTATTAATATTATTATGATTATTATTTTGTATTTGCATCTAACCTTTAAGTTTATAAAATGGAAGTGGTAGAAGCACTAATATTGAAGTTTCCTCTCAATTTTATATTTTGCAATATATCACAAGTTTAAATCTAAGCCATATGAATGCTCCATTAATGTGGAGAGAGAAAGAGAAAGATAATGTTCCATTAATGCAGAGAGAAAAAGATAAAGATTGTTGAGGATAGTGGGGAGATGTAAGGTATTTTTGAAATAAAAAAAAATAGTGGGGAGGTGCAGAGTATTTTTGGAATAAAAAAAAATAGTGGGGAGATGCAGAAGTACTTGGGGTGGTGGAGGGAGTAACACCCTTAACTTTCTCATCCAAAACCAACATACCCATATTCATGCTCATATTGTTCTTTATTGTTTTAAATATTAATTTAATAATATTTTTACAAAAAAAAATAAAATAAAGAGAACATAATACTTTTTTTATCAAAATTATATATTATTTCTTCTCTTTAATATAAAATATTTAAAAAGTTATAATTATATAAATATCAAATAAGATTATCAAATAAAAATTAAATTAATATCAAATGATTATGGAAATTAATGAAAGATGATTAAAGATGTATCTATAAATAAGTTATGAAATTAATGACCAAAGAAAAATTAACACGACGACTTATTTGGATTATCTAAAAAATTTAAATTATTCCAGTAGTTTAAAATAAGTAAGGATAAAGGACAAAAATGAGTATTAAACGGATGAGTATTAGACGGATGAGACAAATATATACATAAACATTATTGTTTCCATATCCAATTTGAAATAATTAGAAATTACATATACTCACACCTAGTCAGGATTTTTTATCAAAATCGAGATAGATTTGAAGAATTATTATGATATAGTTCATTTTCCATCCCTAACGATGTGTTCGTTTGCGTGGATACTCCTATTCACGGTGATATGCGAAGATAGATTTGTGAAAAAATTATGTTCGCTTGAGACGATTTGCACAGAAGAAAAAGCGAGGATTTGCGAGATTTGGACATTATCAGCATCCTGCTAATCTGAGAAGATTTGCGATAATTTGGGCGGAAAAGATTGCTTTGCCTTGTACTATTTCAAAATTTCCAAGCACACCATTCAACCATGATTAACATAAAAAATGCATACTCGATGAAAACGTTATTCCCAAGCATAGTAAAGATAATATAAAAAACGCATGCACTGTGCTTTCACGAGTAGGGACGACTCGTGAAATGGGTTCCCTGAACCTGTACATGTTGAAGGATATGGTTTTTAATTGCACAAGGCTAACCCTTTGTATGTGTTGCAGGTTTTTTGAAAGATTAACGTGCGTTTGGTCAGCTAATAACTTCATGTGAGGGATAAGTACTCTGTCCAGGTTAGGCACATGTGTTGTGTCCATTTCGTTTTTGAAAATTATTGTTAAACAGAACCTTGTGCTTCCAATTTGGAATTTGATGTGTTGGTTACAGAAGATGATTGAAAATTTTTACTGAACTTTGTCTTATACTATGAGTAGAGCATGTTTTAAGGTTGGAAAAAGCTTGGTGGATGTATGCGAACAATTTATGATGTATTACCTTGTGTTGACCTTCATAAATGGTTGTGTTTAGGCACTATTTGGTGGTCATTGAAGACACATGTTGAGAAAAGGTACATATTTAACCAAGTTTTATGTTTTTAAACCAGTACATGATATAACATATTCATGTATTTTCTTAACAGGTTTCGTTTGGAATTGTTACTGTTATATTTAAATCTTCAGAATTGAAATATCCATCTTATATCTTACTGTGGGGCGTATAGCATTCGTTCAATCTTCCTTCAAATTTGCTGAAATCTTCATAAGTTTGAAAGTGAAATAGGTATGTTTTATATTATTGTATTCAATTTATGTGCATGAAATTGATAATACTTTACTCAATATACATAATTATATATATATATATATATATATAATTATATATATATATATATATATAATTATATATAAATATGAATGTAATTTTTTTATTTTGTTAATAAAATATAATTATATGAATATATGAAATTAATTATATTGTTAATTTTAGTTGTCTTTATATGGTTGTTAAAATTTATATTCCTCGTATTGAAGATAATTTGGCAAACCTTTCTCTCGACATAAACCGCCAATTTGTTAACCTCAATCAGAATGTTAACTTGATTCTTCATCATTTCGATGACTAAGTTCATTTTTATTCCGATAATATATTACATTACTTTTTTTTCCTTAAATTGACTTATGTGTTTGAAATATTACCTTACCTATATTTCAATGTTATTATCTTCCACATCATCTATGCTAGTTTTATTTATTCTCAACCTACTGATCTCCAAATTAGATGGACTCTGAAATCATTGATGAACTGCAAAAACAAATTAATCAATCAACAAGACTATGTGTTGCTCTTCAACGACATACACAAGTCATGGAGCGTCGAATATCCCTCGTAAATGCTAGGATTCAATCATCGAATCCAACTACAGAAGAAATTGAAAACTTATTACGGACTATGAACATTGAAGATCATAATTTATTCAGACAGTACTTCGACTTTTTATTTACACATCCATCCCATACAAGACGTCTGATAGGGATACCTATACAATATTGTTTCAATGCATTGCAACGATACCTTACTGAAGCAACGTCATCATGAACTATTACAAATATATTTGTATGTTTAATTGTTGCCACTTTTTTTAGGTACTGTAATATTATAACTTCCTTTAATTATTTGTTTGTTTAATATTAATCATTCTCACTTCCGTAACAAATAAATTGATACTACTTGGTAGTAAATTATATTACAAACAAATACTACATTTAAAAATAAATTCATTTTACTACATTATAATTTTTATAATTTTAAAAAATTAAATTTAAAAATTATTTATAAATATTTTTACAATTAAATATAACATTAATAAATAACATTTTATATTACTTTTATAACTAGGGGCAGGTTTGTAATCTTTAATTTCTACCAATTAAACTAATTTTTTAAATCTATCACATCAATAAAATCCTATACTAATTCTCACAAACTTTACTTCCAAATCCACTCTCAATTATCCACAAATCCACTAAAAAAAACAACTAAAAAATTACCCTCAAATCCACTCAAATAGAGAAACGGGTAGGTATATATTCACTCTATCTTTGTCTCAATATCGATTTATGTTTTGAATTACTAAAATGCACTTAATTTATTAGGTAATCTAACAAATTTATATTAATTTTTCTTTGGTCTTTAATCTGTAACTTATTTTTACAACACACATTTGATCACTTCTACTCTCTTTTATATTTATTTAACGTTTATAAAATTGTTATTTGATACTCTTATTCAATATTCATATAATTATAATTTTTTTGTTTATACTTAACATTGGAGAAAAGAAAATTGTGTATCATTTTGACAGTGAATCATTGATAATAATATTCTTTTTTGTGATTTAAATTTTATGTTACAAAAATTATCTAATTAATAGATGGAATAGTAAATAAGTGAGAAATGACATGAATATTTCTTATCTGTTGAAACAAAAATAAATATAAATAATTTTAATAATTTTATTGTAAATAATTTTTACTTATAATTTTATAATAAAAAAGATAATTAGTTTAAAGAACGGTCAGATGGAAACAACTGATTAAATTTAAAGAAACTCTCATTTAAAGAATAAAATTACTAAAATAATTATTTTAATTTTTTTAAAAGGTAAAAATGAAAAATAAATGTAAACACTAAAAAAAGAAATCTCTTCTCATATATAGATATAAACTAATAAAAGTACATACATACACACTTGTATTCACTTTTTTATGATTATAGAAAATAATAAAATTATTATTATAAAATTAAATTAAAGAATTTTATGATTTCATTGTAATTTATGATTTGTTTTAAATAATTTTATAATTAAAACATAGATAAATTTAAAAATATCAAATAAGAAAGAACTCTTAAAAGGTAAAAAAACAATCACTTAAATATAAAATTAATAAAATAATTATTTTAATTAAAAAAAATAAAAAAAGTGAAATTGAAAAACAAACGTGAATATTAATATATATATATATATATATATATATATATATATATATATATATATATATATATATATATATATATATATATATATATATATATATATATATATATATATATATATATATGAGAATTTGGTCATCAATATATTAATTACTTTAAATTTCTTAAGCGTTATGTTACATGTTGTTTTAAAAAATTATTAATGATTGATATAAAACAATTAAATATTTGTTATATGAGTATTAAATGACAATAAATGTTTTCTTAAAGAAATAAATGTATGTAGTGACAAGTAGCTTAGTGGCTATAAATTGAAAGGTGTAAAGAGGATGTGAATGTGGTGAAAGAGTGTTTGAGAATGGGGAATGATGAGGTTGTGTTGGTGGATTTCAATCTGAGTATGTTCTGTGTAAGAGTGAAGATTGCTTTAGCAGAGAAAGGTGTTGAGTTTGAGAACAGGGAAGAGGATCTGGAGAACACAAAGAGTGAACTGCTTCTGCAAATGAATCCTGTTTACAAAAAGGTTCCTGTTCTTATCCACAATGGTAAGCCAATCTCAGAATCTCTGATAATTGTTGAATATATTGATGAGATTTGGAGTGATAGGACTCCTCTTTTGCCCACTCATCCCTATCAGAGAGCTCAAGCAAGGTTCTGGGCTCATTTTGTTGACCATAAGGTAACCTCACTTCTTATTTTTCAATGATCTCATTTTTTATTTTCCAAAATCCTTCAGGCAATCACTTTCTGACAATGAGATATGCAGGTGCATGAAGTTGCAAAGAGGATGTGGACTGGGAAGAGAGGTGAACATGAGGAAGATAAGAAGGAGTTAGTAGAGAATTTGAAGCAATTGGAAGAGGCTCTTGGGGACATGCCATATTTTGGAGGTCAGACATTTGGGTTTGTTGATATTGCTCTCATTCCCTTTTACAAATGGTTCTCTATTTATGAGAAAATTGGGAACTTCAAGCTCAACTGTCCAAAACTCACTTCTTGGGCAAACAGATGTTTGGTCAAACAAACTGTCTCCAAATTTGTTTCTGATGAGAAGGATGTCTATGACTTTGTTATCAGATATAGGAAAACAATTGGGGTGGACTGAGAGATACAGAGACCAATCAAGAACAATGATAAAATGCTGAGTATGGGAAGTTTGTGCTTGGCCCAAATAATTATGCAATAAACTCAAGTGAATTCAGCTAGTCGGTTTGGCTTAGCTGCTTAAAATATCTTTGCACTTTTCCTTTGCTTTTATATGAATGCTTAAAATATACATAAAATCTTTGACTAAATAAATAACCATACTTTAAAATTGACGGATCTTTGATGATAATATCCCCATTTATAAATTAACTTGGTTCGGAAGCCAGACATGTCTTCAGCCAAAAGGGGATACTACAAACCTGGGCATTATCTGATGGAAAAACTTTAAGATTAAATGTCATGCTAATCCAGAGTTACCCATTATCATGTAAATGTTCCATAGCAAACAATCTTGTATAGTCATATCTCATTCTAAAAATAAGCTCAGTCAAAAAAAAATAAAATTGAGGAAACAATTACATTGAACCATTGTGTAAAATACAGACAAGATGATGAAAAAATGGGTCCTAAGATTCGAGCTTACAGTGCAAAAACAAATTTGAGATTGAGAGGTGACCTGATAGTAATCTTCCCATAATATTGCGCATGAAGATTAACTCCTTATGTATTCTAAACTTGCTTTACATCCTTATTAACCCTCCATAAAAACCTCTGGGACGATCAGCCTCCTTGATCTTTACAGAGCAAAGACTGCTATTGCCTCAATAACCGTCATCAGAATTCGTAGAAGCCAAGGATCTAAATCAGGCCCACAGACACTAATGGATACCAAGCGACTGCTCGTTCAGTAGTTTTCTTACTTGATAGGATACAGATTCAAAAGCTCCTATGGCATCTTCATATGGATTTTCAACCTTTGTTCCAACAAAGCTTGCAACGGAGGCTCTTTTAAATGTTGCCCAGTTATGGTTTTATTCTGCAAATCCTCACATCAGCACTTGTATTCTGCAAATCAAAGTTCCATCCCACAGGGTATTTACCCCGTCTAAGGTTCACAGAAATGCTTTCTTAACTACCGTCAGATACTCATCCAAGCCATGCAGATCGCAATCTGACTCTAATTTATTCTTGTAGAATTTCCTCTTGTTGAAATTCTCATGTTCGACCTTTTGTTCCAATACATTCTTAATTACATGTTGAAGCCTCTTCGTCCAGTTGACCTCCAACCTTTCTATTTTGTCCTACGCGTGCCCCAATCTGTTCTCCATGCTAGAAAAAAATTCTGCTCTCAGTTCAGGCTTCCATTCATTCCAGTTTTTCGTCCAACAGATCCATCCTTCTTGTTGCAGAAGTCATGGTTTATTTAGCAAATACCAAGTCCAGTGTCCTCCAGAGCACAAAGATGCTAGAGAGAAAAAATTAGGGGAACTTCTACTGGAACAAAGGCACCTATGCAAAAGGTTCCTGAACCCATCCTTTTTTATGGCACACTGTACAACAGATGCCAACTGTTTCTGCCAAGTACATGAAAACATTACGTCAGAGTAAATCAAATGCCAAAAGTTATGCAATGTTTCTTTATTTGAATCTTCCCAGACATTGAACATTAGTACAAATAATTTTCAAGTACCCAATAGGCAAGGAGGACTATTAGTAACAACGAACTTTTAAACCATCAGGAAAGATTGAAAAAGTCGTGTACCTGTTCAGGTGAAAACAGGAGAATCATGAAAACAAGTTGCACAATTCCAGCAGTGCCCACACGTCAATTTTAGAGGATTTGGCCCAAGTAGTTCCCGTGTGCAGCTCTCAATTCGCAATTATCTAGTGAATTGGGTCAGAAAGAAATGCGAGAATCTTTACTGGTCATTGTTTGACTCTTGAATTCATTCGGGATTGTGTAGTTCACGTAGCTTCTTTGTGGAATTCTGCTAATGGTTATTATTAGACCTTCGACATATTGCATGTTACTTGTTCATACTTCTTCCTTTTTTACATGATATATTTAAGGATTCTTTTTACCCTATAGCATATGTATAATGTACCTATCTCTTCAATCTTAACGAATTTTGTTTTAAAAAAAGCAACAAATACGGATCAACAAGAACAAAAGATAAAAAGATGAACCTTATTTGTGATTCTGATGGGCTTAATTGAATCGTAGTACATATAACAGTTAACCGGGAGACAGTGCCTAAAGATCCCAACCAACTTCATGTCCCTTTCTACAGGTCTGCTCTACCACTTCAATAACATGCAGCATAAGTTGCTGTAGCTATTGAAAATAGACAAGTATTTTGCCAAACATAATGTTGCTGTAGCTATTGAAAATACGACTACTGATATTCCGAAATATGTCTTGTCCTGACTTTTGTTCGCCAAAATTGAACACAATTTATCATGTTGGAGCTGTGGAATAGGACTTAGGCATAAGACATACAATACAACTTCCATTATTGTGAGGTACAAGTACATTAACTAGAGCAAAGGATGTAAAATGATAAAAAGCCCATTATTATTTCCCTCTAAAGTCTAAATGGCATAGCAAATGACAGACATAAAAATGTAGGGTTGAACCAAGTATAAAGGAAAAATAAACGTTTTGCTAGAAAGGAAATTGAAAAGGCAAGGGTTGTAATGTATCTACCTTCTGAGATGTAAGTTTCTCTCACATATGTTATTTGTTTTACATGGTGAATTTCTCATCTGGAAGAATAGATTAAGTATTAACAGCACCGATGAACAGATTAAGGAGAGAAATTGTGGCGAAAAATGCATTATAAACCCTCAATCAATTTATGTATTTACCAGTTTAAAGAGTAAGTCACTAGGCTTGATAAACAATGCTAATATATGAATATTCAAAAATCACATCCAGTAGTTTGACCTATATTAAGAAAACATGTCACACTTCAACAGAAGACAATTAAAACAAATGAAATATAACATTAAATGAATGTTTTGAAATTTTAGCTTATGTTCTTTATGCTTTTTTGGCAAATACTGGGCATATTGTGGAATCACATCCAATAACTAGCATATTGTAATGATAAACAAGCCCAATATAACATTCAAAATCACACCCTGTAGTTTGATCTATAATAATAAAATTTCCCATTTCAACAGAAGAAAATTAAAAGAAATGAAATATAACATTAAATCAATGTTTTGAAAATTTAGCTTATTGTTCTTAGTGAATGATTCGTCATACTTTTATGGCAAATGCTAGGTATGCTTGGATCATTATTCATTAACATCAATTGCTTAATTTTTCTGGCAAACGCTAGGTATGTTTTGTAAAGCGGCAAAGTACCTGTGCCAATGTTTTTGTTAATAGATTTAGTTGTTGGAGCCGAAGTAAAGAGGCAGAGTATATATGCACTTTGCAATATGTGCTACTTCTGCATTTGATGTGACCATAATGATAATTTTCAAGGTTTCTTTAGATTAGCATCTGACTTAAGACAACATTAGGCACTTAATTTGATAATTCTTAGGTTTCATCTTAAAATCAATTGACATTAATTAAGTGAAGTTCCCCAATAAGTATATAAAGTACGCAATGAGGAAATTTTTAACACCCCCCTTCACACATGTCTATTGGACCAAACGATACATGAAG
The DNA here is from genome assembly GCF_029865625.1 of Vigna umbellata. Lineage (NCBI taxonomy): Eukaryota > Viridiplantae > Streptophyta > Magnoliopsida > Fabales > Fabaceae > Vigna > Vigna umbellata. The sequence continues at coordinate 105,906,587 of NC_142165.1, forward strand.
AAAACTATGAAAACAATAAAAATCCCCTTCCACAAACCCCAGAATCAACAAATGTGGGCTATGGCCTCTAGTACCAAGTTGAAAAGGAATGAAGTTTCAAATATTATCATTGATATCAAATACAAGCACTACTATACTAATTTAATCTACTAATATTGGCTAATCACAATAGACATATAATGTCCTAGTAATTACAGGCTATCAGTTTGAGAAATTTGCGCAGGAAACATTCTGTCCTAAATTAATGCTAATCAAGTATTTACAACAGATAGCAGACCTGTGATCAAGCAGGTTTATGTTAGAATAAAGGTGAATGGGGCATGCACCTAATTAGGCCCATTAAGGATGGGTTACAGTTATAAACTGTAGATAAATAGTTGCCTATAAAATAGGATGACTGTAAATGGTTTGATGGGACTTTTGGTGATTAAGAAACTGAAGTAAGAAGTGGATCCACACCTCATTAAATATCTAGAATCGTGCATTACTCCCTGGGGAACTTCTCCCTGGTTTTATTCAATACAGAAATGTTCTTTCTCGTCATATTGATACCAGTTCCATCAACTAAAAAATGGGCAAAGTTGGCAGGGTGACTGGCATTGCAGTGTCCACCAAACACTAGTCAAAGGGTTAGTGCACAGCTAGCCCGCATGGACACCAAGGCTAGAGAGCGTAGTGGAATGTCAAGATCCAAATTCCAATTGCATGTTTAGTGTGGGGTTTATAAGGCCCTGGGCTCTTCAACTACAACAACTAGCTTATGTGGTGTTGTTCTCTGCAGATTCCTTTCATAATTTCTATCAAACATTAAGCACATGGCCTCTCGATAACGAATAAGCAACTTGAGCAGAGTGGTGTTGGCGTTCACCCAAGACTGGTCAAAAAGTTCGCGCATAACTTGTTGGGGCTGCTAAACATAGAAAGATGTTAGGATCCAATTGCAATTTTAGTGCGGGGTCACCTTGAACAGTGGGATCTCTTTTCAACTATAGTAGCTGGCTTTTGTGGTCTGGTTCTCTCAAAGTTCTTATCATAACTTCTATTCAGCATAAAGTACACGGCCTCTTTAAGAAATTTCCTAACAAATATGAAAATTTGCAAATGGATTAGCAGCTTGCTCCGTCCTTCCAGCAATGCTTTCTGTTTTTATTTGTTGTTCTGATTTTCCTTTTCCATCATGGAGGATCCATTATTACCTGATTCCAGTGTAAATTTGCTCTCTCCATGTTTCCAAGTTCTTCTTTCATCCTCCAGCAAATAAACTTTTTGAGATACAAACACAAATGAGTGCTAATGGTTAACACCACCAATAGTTTCCAACGGATTTCTATTTTTGATAGAACCAGAGACAACATTTCAAGGATTAGTAAAGCTTTCTTTTAGCAGAAGAAGAAAAAATTATATAATTATGAAGGATAAACATGGGTGGCAGGAATAAGGTTCAATAATAATAATCAATTCTCAAACTCAAATAACTCACCAAAATTTCCCATACAAGGGAAAGAGTTCATTCTATCTTTGACTCAATGAAATGTATTGGGTAGGTTCGGGAGTCTAAGGCACTTCTCAACAATATTGCGGGGTTGGAATGAATCAATGCCACCAAATAGGGTAATTCCATTCTCAAGACCCCACCTATCTTCTTTGTTCTGCATCCACCCATTTTGAGCCTGAGTTGCCTTCTTTGTTGTTGGGATTGTTTTACTCTCCTGAGGATACTCATCATCGCAAGATTTTGAGTTGTTGACCCCATCATCAAGCTCTTCTATAGCATGTATTCTCACCCACCTCCCTAACCACTTTGATTCTTCCCACTTTTGTTTGGATTCAAGTTTAAAATTTTAATATCATCTCCATATTTGCATGACTTCATCAGGTTTCCGGAAACCTGTGAGCAATACGCTGCACTAGCTTTTATGAATAAATTATTTACTAAATTATTAATTACATTTTAATTCAAAAAATATAAAAAAAAAAGCAACAACAAAGAGTAATAAAATTTGACTCAAAATATTGGAGTATATCTGTGTAGCTATATGTGCTCAAGCAATTATTTCCTCTCAAAGTTGAAGTGGTTTCAAGATTCTTTCCCCAGTCTACCATCATTATTTCCAAGATACGTGACTCTAAAGATCAAGATCCTGACCAAGTCCTTCACTACCATCATTATTTCTAAGATATGTGATTCTAAAGATCAAAGTTGGACACTATGCTCAGGTTAATTTTTGTAATGCTTCATCCATCTTCTTGCTCCCTGAATTTGGACTCAGTAGATCAGACTAATGAATAGAAATTGGGAGAAAATAACATGAAAGATGGATAGAAAGAAATTAAAAGAACAGAACTTTATTGAGGAGCAGAACAAAAATGTAAAATAGAATTCTCTTCAAGGGATTTCTCCTACACAAAGGATCACTCCTTCTCCTTTTCACTTGAAAAAATTTACAAAAATAACTCTCGCCAAATCTAAGTCCCTATTTACAATCAAACTAACTAGCTAACTGGTCCAACTAAATAATGTAATAATGGATTAGCAGCCTTCCTTATTCACCTCTCATTATGCATCCTAACAACAGGGGGTGATAGTGTCTAGTGTCTACCACAACCACAAGAAAGCAGATGCATAAACAAGCAGTTGAACCAAAAGAGGAACTCGCTGAAATGCAGCAGTTTGAAGATAACAAAAAAAACAAAATGAATGGTTGAAATCATCATTATTAAAAAAGTCAGCAAATGGTGGTAAACAATTCTGTATACCTGGCCTTTCAAAAGGCAATATTCCAAGTTCATCGACTCATGTTTTGAATGAAGGCAAGAAATAAGTTAAGCACTTATACATTATATATCCTCCCTCCATCACTCCCACTGATTTGGATCGATCTTATTATGTCAAGAAACCTGTTGTGCTTCTTTCAAGGGATCCCATTCCCACGGACTCTGGAAGTAGGATTCAAGACACTTATGAAAGAAACTGTGCACTGCACTTCTAGGTTATCATTTCAGTCTCTATATAAAGTAAATCAGCCATCCATTACATACAGGAAGCTACCGGACAGATTAATCCAAACTGACAATAGCTGCCTAACCAACGTTCTTTTCTTGTTTATGTGTGTGCTACCACCAAAACTGTGACCAGAAAAGAGAAAAAGGAAAAAAAAAACATGGGAATTTTGAATCCTATTGAGACAAGGTATAAGAAAGATTTTCCTCTTCTATTCAATCAGAATTCAAGGCAAGGAGTAACTATGGTGGAAATATTAACTACAACATGTCCAGAAAATGGAGGCAACCAGACACACAACTACTGGTGAAGCAGATTGATAAAGATAGATCAACTACACAAAAGCACATCCATTCCATACAACATACAGCTAATATCCAATTATTCACTTTTGAAATGACATATTGTTGCATCATATAATCTATCACAACATGGCATGCAATGACTGCATTTGAATTTGGTAAAACACAAGTAACATTGTTTGATATTTCAATATTCCAATGATGCAACCAGCCACCCCACAAACTAACCCTACCCAAAAAACTCACAAGAATCAATTCCACAACACCATAACAACAACCAATTCATCATTCCAAATCTTATTGCAATGTTTAATAGCAATGGATTGGACGAAGAAGTACACTATTAGGCGCCGCGCCGCCGTCCACCAGCAGAAACATCCCCGTTCAGTTCCTCGTCTTGCTCCCGAGCGAGGATCTCCGCAAGATGCTCCAGGGCCTCCTTGGCCCTCTTCCTGGCCACAGCTGCCTCCCTAGCACGGCGCTCGGCGTCGAAGCGCGCCGCAGCAGCAGCCTTGCTCATGGAGAGGGCCGCGATCCGCGCTGCGGCAACGAGGACCTTGGCGGATTGGACATCTACTGCTCCAGTCTTGCGGTCGGGGGGACTGAAGAAGGTGAAATTGCCGTCGAGACAAATAGGACAAAAGAAAGGTGGTGTGGACTCAGCAGAGGTGGTGGAGGGGAAGACACAAGATCTGTGGGCGATGGAGGGGCAGCGGACGCACATGAGGCGGTGGTGCGGAGCGAGGAGAGAGTCTTCGTGGAGGTCGAAGCAGATAGGGCAGAAGAGGCCAGGGTGCTGCTTGAGGACACAGTTAGTGCAGTAGCGACGGGTGTGAGCACGGTGGCGGATGTTGTGGATGGTGAGAGATAGGGTTTGTGTGGCACCACAGATGTCACAGTTCGACGGAAAGGCTTGCCGAGAGTTCATGGCGGAGGACGGAGAGATAACCTCCGTACGAACGTGTCCAGTTCCAACGGTAACCCTAGAGATTCAAGACTGAAAAGAACTAGAATTGGGAAAATGGTGGGAACTACTAAGGGATTATTTCACCAACTGTTTTATTTTCTTTTAATCTCTTATTGTTAGCTTAATCATTATGATTTCTTTATCTATCTAAAATTGTTAAAATATAGGTTAATTGTTTATTTAAATCATCATTAACTCGAGTTTATAAATAATCAGTCCATAAGTAAAGTTTGGTTTTAAGGAAGTATGATTAAGGACACAATCTTTAACGTGCAAATATTTTAAGATCTAGCAAAACATGAAATTGAATTTTCTCCTTAAACTGAGTTTAATTCTTTAAACAGAATACAAGCCTACACCTTTTTCGCCAAATTCATCCTAACCAATTACAAGGGGAAAAAATGAGTTTATTTACAAGATAAAAAATAACTTATTTGTATATTAAAAAATAATAATTTAGGAAAACTATATGAAAATTTTATAAGATTTAGCTTTAGAGAAAAATATGTTTTTATTTTGTTCACTTAAAATTTGTTTTATAAAATACTCTTGATTGTTTAATTGTGAAAAAAAAATGATAACTTGAACTGCTTGGCAATGTAACACTTTCAGTGAATATTTTATATTGTGGTCTAGTAATGGCAATGAAAAAAATTGTATATAATAATTTTTCTACTGTGTGTTGAACTTATTTAAATAGATTTAAAAAATGAAATTAAAATGTCCTTTTTCACAGAGTAATAATACCACAAAAATTTTACCTAATGCATGTGTTGGAAAGATTATTTAATGACGTGAGTTATGATTAATTGTGTATTTAATATTCTTTTCTTATGTGTAATCAACATGACTTTATTTAGATGATAAAAACTAGCATCATTAAATTATTTATATTATCATTACCATTAATTATTAATTATTAATTATTAATTGCTAATAAAGGAAATTTATTTTCTTATGTACTTAATTTTCTTATAATTTTACTTTTCAAATTGAAATAAATATTTTTTATAATTTTATCATTTTAATAACTATTTTTTAAATTTAAGTAATTATTCAAAACAACAAATTAATTTATAATTTCACTTTTTTAGTAACTAGATTTCTTTAATTCAAATGATTATCCATGATAAAAAATAATTTACACAACAAAAAATGTCACAAAAATTATTTTTTTATAATTAGTTTTTATAAAATAAAATTTTATAATTTATTAATACTTTTTATTTTAAAAATTCAAAACCATTTCATAATTTAATAAATTTTTGCTATAGTAAAAGTAAATAACACACGTACGTATGTATTTCCACTATTATAATTAATGAAAAAAAATCTCTTCATTTATAATTTATATTTATTTAAAGTATTTTTCAAAACTTTTTTATTACATTTTTCATCTTGTTGTTATTTTAATTTATTATCTTTACACATTTTTCCTAAATATACAAACACTTACAAAAAAAATGAGAAAAAACTGCATATTTAAATTTGTGTAACATTGCATTATATGCAAAACAATTAACTTTTAACTTTTGATTATTATTATTTATTCGTATACAATAATAAATTTAATTTTAAATGGTTTGATAGATAGTTTAAGGATTTGAAAATATTTATGAAAAAAAATACTCTAACTAATAAACAAATATTAGTTAAACAAATTAATTAATATTCTATTTTCATTTTCTATTTAAATAAATACATAAAATACACATACATACTTTTTTTTCAATTCTTAGTAATATTTTAGAAAAGAAATGAAAATATAGCCATTAGTAAAGATTTAAAAAAAGCGTACCTTAATATTTTTTAACTATATTATATATTTTGTTTATTTTAGTTTTATCTACATGAAAAAAATTTAAAAAAAACGTACCTTAAAATTTTTAGTAATATTTTAGTTTTAACTACATATGCAAAAAATTGACACCTTATTTAATTTTATCATCCTGTCTATTTGTCATGTCTCTTTTTAAGTTTTTGTTAAACCTGATTTCTTTCTTTCTTTATCGAGTTATTGTTTTTTTTTTTTTTTTCAAAAGTACAAATACTTTAAAAATTGTATAAAATAGTTCATATATATATATATATATATATTTTAATTCTGCAGGATAAAAACTAACATCCAATTTAATTATATTATTAATGTCAGTGTTTATTTGAATTTATTATTTTGAAATTTCATGAGCCAAGAAACTTATTATCTTAATATGTGAAGCTTGAGGAATGCTAATCTAACCCACTTACATATTTTTGGAACAATCTCATTTGATTATTTTATCGATTAATCTAACTCATTTAAGTATTTGGAACAATTTCATTTGATTATTTTATCTGTCCAAACAAAGTTTTACATCAAATAAAATAAAAGATGAATAAAATAAAAGATGAACATGTATATAAAATACTTTAATTGGTTTGTTTTATATCCAATACAATAAAAGATAAACATGTATTTATATATATACAATAAAGGTTAAACATGTATTTATATACATATAAAATGGTATTAAGTTTTCTCAGAGGAAAACCATGTTTCTTGTCGCATACATCCACTGTATGTCCGAAATTCCCACTGTGTGTATTCATGTTGGTAGGAAATTTTTTTTTCCTTAAAACAAACTTGTATGTCATGTCTTTCCAAAAAAGAATAAGTAATAATGTTTACGACAACAATGTTTTTAACCTCAGAATTAGAGAAAAAAATTATTCCCTATTAAATGTCTTTCTTGTTGAAAACACAATTTTTTTTAATGGGTACAGGTGGATGCATCAGCATGACATCGGATCTGTCATTTAATCCTCTTAAAAATTACATGGATTTATTTCGTGAATGATAATTGGCAAAATCGAGAACTGGGGAGACCAAAACGGTGGCTGGATTTTTTCTAGAATCATTATTTTCTTCAGTTATATCTTGAAAACCAAAGAAAGCAAGGCAGGTAAAAAGGAATGAAAGACGAAAAGAAGGAAAGAATCAACAACACGCATCAGAGCTCTTCTGAAGAAGAACTTTGATACCATCTTAGATATTACACCTTCTTTCTTGATCACACGTGAGAGAACTGATCTTGCTTGATAGGTAGCGATGATTCATCATGATATGATATGAAGAGCAGAACAAGAAAAGGAAAAAAAAATGTATTGATATGTGATGTGCGTTGCTCAATACTGAAAATAATTATCACCAAGAAAAATTCATTGAGACGTGCAGGTCTAATATTTTTTAAAAATTATCCTTGATATGTTGTGTAAGTTTCTCAACATACAACAAAATTTTTCTGAAAATTTCAAGAACATGACAGTATCTTTTTAGCAACATAATAACCTATTTGAGGAAAATATCAAATTATATACTTGATATGTATTATAATTTTATCAATCATAAAATACCCCACAATCCTTATTATTATTGGTTTGGACATACAATCAATGTTTATGAGTGTTTTAGAGGTAGTGTCAGGTGTCGTGATATCATGAAGAGAAACTTATTGAACATAAAGTAGAATGTATTGATTTTTAATTATTACCTTTTTATTTTTCGTGATACATCTTAGTTTTCAAATTTTAAAAATAAATTAATATAATATTTTTAATCTAATTTCATTAATTTTTTTGCTTGTTAGGTTTAACATTTTCGTATAAATAATTCAAATGTATTTTAATATGTCAAAATCATTTAACATAGATTAAAATAATTATATTCACCCACTTTTAAAGTTTGAAACTAAAATATATTAAAGTTTCGTAAAAAACAAATTTAAATTTAGCATCTAAATTTATCTACTAAAAATATATTTAAACCTTACTATATAAACTCAAAAGATAAATTACATTTATATCTTTATAAAAAATAGATAAATAAATAAAATAATGTGTAAAATAATTAATTTTACCAATAAAAATACAAGAAATTTCAAACGCAGAATATAATAACAATTATGTGGAAAGTTAATAAATATACATTGAAATTATTAAAAAAATATTTAATTATATTTTTAGTTCCTATATTTTACAAAATCTATGATTTTAATTTTTATTTTTTCTTGTTTTTTAATTATACCATATTTTTTATTATGAATATTTGTTATATAAGTAATTTTATTTAATTTCTATTTTAGTTTTGAAATTAAAATCATATTATTTGGTATTACAATGTTCATAGGCTAAAATAAATAAATTTATAAAAATCAAATTCAAACATTTTTCATTATTTTATATTAAAAAAAGTATTTAAGCTTATATATTTAAAAAAAAAAACAGCTGGCCATTAGATATTTGAATACAAAGGAAGGACCCTCTGGTCAAGAACGGAAGAAAAATTTTCTTTTCATGTTTCTAAGGAAAGAAAGCAGAGCGGGTTTTGAATTTTGAGACGCATTTGGTTGATTTGAGGGACGAAGCATAGCACAGCTACAGCCTCCATGGATGCGGAGGACTGGGATTTGAGTGCAGAGGACCTCGATTCCCTCGAAAGAGACGCTTTCCAGAAGATTGCTCAACTACGCAACCCTCCTCCTCCTCCTTCTCCACACCAACATCACAATTCTGCAACGGCAACAACGAATCACTTCCCACCAAAACCCCTTCCTCTCGAAAGAGACGCTTTCCAGAAGATTGCTCAACTACGCAACCCTCCTCCTCCTCCTTCTCCACACCAACATCACAATTCTGCAACGGCAACAACGAATCACTTCCCACCAAAACCCCTTCCTAATTCGCTTCCCCAAACTGTAAAGTTATTATCTTTTCTCGTTGCCGTTACATTGAGAGTCATGGGTCCTTTTTTTTTTGTATGTGAAGGTTAACTTAGTGATTTTGATGATAAGTATTCATGCCTATGTTATGTCCCATTTAAAATGAAGCAACCTAGAGGAAGAAGCCTAAGCTGTTTGATATAACTATTATTTTACTTTATTTTTATGAATTATGAAGTTATGAAGTATATATGACATTTTTGGTAGAAACACTGCTGTGTGTCTTAGTTTTATTGCTCCAATCCAGGTTGGTCCTTCGTCTCAAGGAGCAAGAGCATTGCCCACGTCGTTGAAATCAGGGACAAACAACGGTGTGCTTACCGTCTCTTGCACCATTTACTTAGTCACCCTTTCTTTTCTGTCTATAGCAGTCTATCTTTTCTATCTCTTTCTTTTAATTGTTTGTCAGCCATTTCTTATTGGTACATTATGCTCAATGGTCTTTGAAGGTTTCTATATGCCTGCTGTAATTTGTTATGTTGGTGGTGATTTGTGGGTGTTTATTTTGTTTATCCTGCTTTATATGTTGCAGACAAACAATCCAAAAATGGACTGATAAAGTTTTCAGTTAAATTTTTTCTTCATTCCAGTGGAAATATTGCAGCAAAGTTTCAATATGACCAGGTTTTACTGACTAAACTACTTGCAGAGTATTGATTTTATTATTCAATCTTGAATCCTTTGCAAACAAGGCTTTGTCTTTGTTTGACCATATACACGTGTCATTGTAGAGCTCCGGGATCATGCCTTGGACTTTGTTTTGCATCAGGTAGTAATTGCTGCTTTTCGAAAAATCCCTAAATCTTCTTGGAATGCAAAAGAACGGTATGTTTCTCCACCCTTCATCCAATTTGTTTGTTTGTGCACTGCATACCAGTGTGAGTATGTATTAGTTTTCTTGATTGGCTACTTTGTTGCCTTAGCCATATAAACTTTGAGCCTGCAGGTTATGGGTATTCCCACTGTCTTCCTTGTCAGAGGCGGAGAAGTTTCTTGGAGATGTATCAAGTTATAATGTTCAGGTAACGGCTGCTTCCTTATTTCCCTTTCTTTGTAGTTAGGAAATTCATGTTAGTATGCTACTATATACCATCATGAGAGAAACAACCTTGACATACACAAAGTTCCTTTTCATAATAATTATGTTACCTTTAGTATGAGTCTTGGATCAATAGTAAGACTGATACCAGTGCCTTCATTTGTGAAGGAGGGCTTGTGTCCCTTCTGATTATCTCAGAAAAACCCTCAAGTCATTTGATGATTGTACTGGCTGTTTGAGTATAAGATAGTAAGTGGTCTTTTTTGTAGCTTCCTTTTTCGTTTTGTTAACTGATTGGTTTTTTATGTGGTTCTTCTGAATTATTTTATTTGGAGAGAAACTAGTGGACATGAGTTTCAAACCTTTTCTGTGTATATTTGAGGAAATCCATGATGCATCTTTTTGCCCTGAATTCTGATATACTTTTTCGGTTTCCTTTTTTTTTTTTTTCTTTTTAATTCATTTTTGTTTCAAGGCATTTTCGCCCTTTTGCCTGTTGCCAATTACAACTTTCTTCTCCCTGTTTTTTAACAATGGATGTTTTAATAATGGAAAAGTAAACCATCCTATGTGAATAATAGGACAAGGAGATTCAAAGGTTGGATCTGGGATCATTGATTCTGTAAATGTTTATTCATTTAGTAAGAAAAACATGTTATCCTAGAGTAAGCTTGTATACTCGATTTTTGTGTTTAAGGGTCTTGTTTTTTGGACATTATTTTGTTTCTTAACTTCATCTCTATATCTTTTAGTTTTCTTCATTCATTTAAAAAAATTGAATAATTTTATAGGTTGAAAACTTAGATCCCTTAGTGCAACGTGCCATTGCTGCAGCTTCTGCAGTTCCAGATCTTCAAGGTATATACTGAATATTTTCGTTATCAATTTGTTCTCTCTTTTCTAGGTTGGAAGACTTTAGGTTTACTTTGTGTTTTGTTTTTTAATGAAAATTTCTGAAGTTGCTATTTTTGGCTGCTTTACTGAAAGATCGTTACTGCAAGATCCCTAGTTATATTGAATCAAAGCTATTGCCATTTCAGCGAGAAGGTGTTAGGTATGTAGTGACTTACTCACTTTTTTCTCTCTCACTATTCTCATAAATATGGATCAGTACAGTTATTGTCTTTTATTTTCCTTGTCTATTTGTTTTTTTTTTCTCATGTATTCATTTTAGTTATTATTTGTTTTCAGGTTTATATTGCAGCATGGGGGACGTGTTCTCTTAGCAGATGAAATGGGACTAGGGAAAACCTTGCAAGTAATTCACTGTCTAAAATTATTTCCATGTTTGCACTGTGCATCATGGTGCATAAAAGTGTTTTGCTTCTTTAAAACAAACATAAAATTGTTTGTGGTGGAAATAAAATGTTGGCAGGATTTGTGCTCTTCTAATATCTATTGTCGGGTCATAAATTTGGTTAGCTATTTTTCTTCTGTAAATAAAAAAGTGCATCTCAGTGTCTTAAATGTTAATTGACTCACGTCACGATAGAAATCATCCTTAATGATACAGTAATCTGTCTAACTTAAATAACAATAGTTCACATAAATAACATCGCAGTCACAGTAGCACTGGTGTAGTAGTGAGTAGCACCCATTTGTTGTAATTTAGGGTTGTGTATCGTGTCAGAGTTATGATCTTTACTTTGGTTGTTAATTCGTTATGACGGCAACTCTTTGTTTACCAGTATTGAATGTAGAATTTATTATTGGAGAAAGTTTCTTAATACATTCTTTTACCAGTATTGAATAGCACCCTTTCTTTTTACTTGTTCCTTCTATTTCTTTTCTCCTTATTTCATTCCTCATCCAAACAAAATGTCAAGGAAAGTATGGAATATTTATTCAATTCGACTACCATATTATATAAGTGTTCTACCTTTATTTTTTCTTGACTTCTGTGTCAACAACCAAAAGTTAATTGTGACTGGTGCTTAGGCTAAGCTAATTGAAACACTTCTTTTGCAATCTCCTCTTAAAAGTCCATTTCCAAAATAAACACTTGCCAAAATACATATACCACTAGCCAGAATCCGGGCATCACATATCTAATCCAATAATATTCGTAGGAGGTAATAGCGTCCATAATACCAAAACCTTTTTGATTGGAGGATGTTCAAGATAAAAAATAAAATCAAATTGTCATCAAAACAAGAGAGGTCTTACAAAATTGCTAGAATGATTTCTGTTACGATATTTATCCTATTTTATCATCATTATATTGTGTCAAGGGTTACCCTATTTATCATGATTATATTGTGTTAAGGGTTACCCTATTTATCATGATTATATTGTGTCTAGGATTACCCTATTTATCATGATTATATTGTGTCTAGGGTTACTCTATTTATCATGTATTTTTGTATCAATTTATTCTTATAAATAGAAGATTGTGAGAGGGATCAATCAAGCCCTCTAGAATTATTTTACAGTTTAATTCTCAAGTTGGCATCAGAGCGGGTCGATCTCGCTCTGGTTTCTGTCTCGTAATATTTGTCCGATGCCACAGTCCGTCGTCGTCCGCCACCATCCGCCGTCGGCCACCGTCCGCCGCCGGCCACCGTCGTCTATCGCTGTCACAGTTCCGTTCGTCTAAACCCTTAGGGTTTTCTTGTTCCTCGCTGGTACTATTCGTCTTCTTCAGAAATGGCGTTTGGCAGTACTATTTCTTTCTCCGGAAGTCCATCAATTACCTCCGAGAAGCTAAATGGAAAAAATTATCTATCATGGTCTGCTGCCGTTGAAATGTGGTTCCTTGGCCAAGGGCATTATGACCACCTTGAGCGAGATGGAAGCCATGTGCCTACTGAAAAAGTTGACCAGTGGAAACAAGCAGATTTCCAGTTGTGTGCCCTGTTATGGCAATCAGTGGAACCCAAACTTCTTGTATCTTTGAGGGCTTTCAAAAGTTGTCACTCCTTTTGGAAGAAAGCCCAAAACATTTATGCCAACGATATTCAATGACACTACGAACAAGCTTGCATCTCTTAAAATGGCAGACCATGATATGGTGTCCTTCATGGCTGAAGCCTAATCTGTTGTCGAAGAACTCAAGATGTTTTTGGAAGTGGACCCATTAGAGGATATAAAAAAGAAACTAGATAAATTTTACATGGTGTTGATCCTTCGTGCCGTACATCCCGATTTTGATCATCTCAGAGATCAACTTCTAACTAGTCATGAGGTCACCTTTATGGAAACATTGACCACTCGCCTTCTGCGTGTCTCGGTACCTCAAACTCAAGAAGCGCATGAACTAGTGGAACCATCTGTCATGGTTGCCACACGAGAAAGAGGAGGACGTGACACTAGAGGAGGAGGACGAGGAGGTCGGGGACGTCCTCAATGCACATACTGTAAAAGGATGAGTCATACTCAAGAGAATTGCTACTCCTTACATGATTTCCCTTCCAAAACCGCCAATATTTCGAAGACTGAAACTTCCACTTCGAAGACGAAAACTTCCACTTCTATGTTTTCTGAGGATGAATATCAAGAGTATTTAAGGTTAAAGTCTAACAGCTTGGCACAACCATCATAATCTCCCAGTACATCAACAACCTGCATTTTTCAATCTATAGAAGGTCAAAATTCATGGGTAATTGACTCAGGTGCTTCTGATCACATTTCTGGTAATACCTCTTTGTTCTCATCTATTTCCTTTCGAGAAAAACCTCATTTCATAACCCTTGCAAATGGATCTAAAACTTCCTCCAAAGGAGTCGGTCGTGTTTCTTTGTCTCCCTCCCTCAATCTCAACTCAATCCTTTTTGTCCCTAATTGTCCTTTTAATTTAATTTTCCTAAGCCAGTTGACCAAAATGTTAAATTGTTCAATAACCTTTGATCATAAATCTTTTGTTATACAGGAGCGTGGTTCGGGGAGACAAATTGGAGAAGGATATGAAGCTGGTGGATTATACCATTTTGGATCTCGTCCAAGGGTGTCCTGTGTTGCTGCTCCTAATCCTAAAGTGCTACATGATCAACTTGACCATCCTCATATGAGGACCTAGTCGTATCTCCTCCTTTGGTTTTAGATATTTTGTTACCTTTATTGATGAATATTCAAGATGTACTTGGGTTTATCTTATGAAAAATCGTTCTGAATTGTTAGCTATCTTTACATCTTTTTTGAATGAAATCAAGAATCAATTTGGTCAAGTAATCAAAATATTAAGAAGTGATAATGCAAAAGAGTATTTCTCATCCTCCTTTTCTGCCATCTTGAGTTCCCATGGTATCTTACATCAGTCTACTTGTCCTCATACACCGCAACAAAATGGTATAGCAGAACGCAAAAATAGACACTTGGTTAAAACTGCTCGTACCCTTTTGCTTGGTGCCCATATTCCTGTCCATCACTGGGGGATGCCATCTTAACTTCATGTTATCTTATTAATAGGATGCCCTCCTCCTCTCTTGATAATAAAGTCCCTTTCTCCATTTTGTTTCATAATGTTCCCCTCTTTCATACATCTCCCCGAGTGTTTGGCTGTGTATGTTTTGTTCATGACATGTCTCCAGGTCTAGACAAACTCTCCGCTCGCGCTCTCAAATGTGTCTTCTTAGGTTATTCTCGACTTCAAAAAGGATATCGGTGTTACTCTCTTGAAACTAAGAAGTATTACATGTCGGCCAATGTCACATTCTTTGAACAGACTCCTTACTTCTCTCCATCTGTTCAGGATGTTTCTATCCTCCAGTAGGTCCTTCCTATTCCAATGGTTGTCAAATAGCTCCACTGTCTTTGTCATTCCAAGTCTTGATCACAATCCTTCTACACCCGTTTCTCCACATACTGAGATCATCCCACACAGGGCCCCAATGGATAGTCCACCTCCCAAGACAATGGTGAATCTCCTACTTCAGATTCTTCTCCCTCGTCACCTCCTCTCACGCCTCCTGGTGAAAATGATTCAGCATGGCCTATTGCCCTCAGAAAAGGTACTCGTTCCACTCGAATCCCTCATCCCATTTATAATTTTCTAAGCTATCATCGATTGTCGCCCTCCTATTTTTCTCTTTTATCCTCAGTGTCCTCTGTTGTTATACCCAAGAATGTGAAAGAAGCACTTGATCATCCTGGATGATGACAAGCTATGATTGCAGAAATGCAGGCTCTTGACCACAGTAATACTTGGGAGCTGGTGCCCCTTCCCCCAGGCAAAAAGGCGGTTGGTTGTCGATGGGTGTATGCAGTTAACGTTGGCCCTGATTGTGAAATTGATCGGCTCAAAGCTCGGCTTGTTGCAAAAGGTTACACTCAGGTTTATGGTCTTGATTATTGTGACACTTTCTCTCCTGTAGCCAAGATGACTACTATTCGCCTCTTCTTTGCCATGGCAGCCATTCGTCATTGGCCACTTCATCAATTGGATATCAATAATGCCTTCCTACATGGTGATCTTGAGGAAGAAGTTTATATGGAGCAACCTCCTGGGTTTGTTGCTCAGGGGGAGTCTGTTATGGTATGCAAATTGCATCGATCTCTATATGGCCTCAAGCAATCCCCACGTGCTTGGTTTGGAAAGTTTAGCTCCATTGTTCAAAAATTTGAGCTAAAACGCAGTGAAGCAGACCATTCAGTTTTTCACTATCATTCTTTTCTCGGGAAATGTGTTTACTTAATAGTATATGTTGATGATATTGTCATTACAGGAAATGATGCTGTTGGAATATCTCAACTAAAAGAGTACTTGTGTAGACATTTTCAAACCAAGGATCTTGGAAGTCTCAAATACTTCTTAGGCATTGAAGTAGCGTAATCAAAAGATGGAGTTGTAATCTCCCAAAGGAAGTATGCTCTTGATATATTACAAGAAACAGGTATGATTGATTGTAGACCGGTAGACAGTCCCATGGACCCAAACCAGAAATTAAGGACAGAAGAAGGTGAATTATTCTTCGATCCAGAGAGGTATAGGAGGCTAGTTGGAAAACTGATTCATCTCACTATTACAAGGCCATATCTATCCTTTGCACTTGGAGTGGTTAGTCAGTTCATGCAGGCTCCATGTGTTGACCATTGGAATGCTCTCATTCGCTTTCTAAGGTATGTAAAGAAGGCTCCTGGACAAGGATTGTTATATGAAGATAAAGGAAGTATTCAGGTCTCTGGGTATTGTGATGCAGATTGGGCAGGTTCACCTATTGATAGACGGTCTACTACATGATATTGTGCTTTTCTGGGAGGAAACGTTATTTCATGGAAAAGTAAGAAACAAAATGTAGTAGCTCGATCAACCGCAGAAGCCGAGTATAGGGTAATGACATCACTAACATGTGAACTTAATTGGGTGAAACAATTCCTTCAAGAGGTTAAATTTTGTGACATCCATACTATGAAGATGTATTGCGACAATCAAGCTGCTCTCCACATTGCATCAAATCCAGTGTTTCACGAGACGACTAAACATATAGAAATTGATTGTCATTTTGTTCGTGAAAAGTTGTTGACTAAAGAAATATGTACTGAGTTTATTGGGTCAAACGATCAACTCGCAGATGTATTGACCAAGTCATTAAGGGGTCCTCGGATTGAGTTTATTTGTTCCAAGCTTGGTACATACCATTTGTATGCTCTAGCTTGAGCGGGAGTGTTAGGATATTTATCCTATTTTATCATCATTATATTGTGTCAAGGGTTACCCTATTTATCATGATTATATTGTGTTAATGGTTACCCTATTTATCATGATTATATTGTGTCTAGGATTACCCTATTTATCATGATTATAATTGTGTATAGGGTTACCCTATTTATCATGATTATAATTGTGTCTAGGGTTATGGGTTATCCTATTTATCATGTACTTTTGTATCAATTTATTCTTATAAATAGAAGATTGTGAGAGGATCAATCAAGCCCTCTAGAATCATTTTAGTGTTTAATTCTCAAGTATTTCAAACTGTCAGCAACTTACTACTCATCTGCATAGAAATCTGACTGAAAAAGTAATAATAGAGATGGATGCTGTGTGGCACAACAATATCCATGAGCATGATGGAGGAGCACAACTGAGCTCTATTTTTATTTTTCTCATTGTTAGTGACATACATGCTAGATGACTGAATAGTCTCAATAAAATACGTGCATAGAAACCAATTAATTATTCAATTTTTTTAAAGAAGCAACATTTAAACACTTTACAATTTAAAGAAGTAAATGCCAAAATGCAATGTTAAATGCCAAAAGTTGGAACTCAACAAATTAAATAAATAAAAATGTTTGAGGTCTAACATTTAATATATACATAGGGTTAAAAGCTTTCAATCCTCTCTCATAAACTAGCTTTTGGTGTTGAGTTAGACCTAGTCCAAATTCAAGAAGGATAATTCATGTGAGAGTTGAAATTGAGTTTGTTGTCTCATTGATAACCCTCTCTTGACAATCCACATGGGGACAATTTCATCTAATAATACTCTATTTTAGAAATAACAATAGTATGTCAACAATATCTTATCTCACTTGGAGCAACTTCATCTTGTTGGTCCCTTTGTCTATACACTGGTGGCTCTTTCTACAGATAGTCCTTCCTGGATTATAACTTGCTAATGGTCACATAATCTAACATGGACATCCCAAAAATACGTTACATAAAATCACTCTCAGTAAAACCAAACTCATTTCCCATGTTGAAAGTCTCAATGTCATGTTATATAATGGAATTTCATTCATCATAATTAAAATATGATAGAATAATATAGGCAGGTAAGGTAAACTTAGTTACGGAGAGAGAAATTGATACCTAGTGAATTACTTACGAGAAGAAGAATGTAGGGGTGTGGAAGTTTATTGTTGAAGCGTGGTGTGGGTCTAGAGTATGTACTCTGACTTGGGAGGGCCTTCTCCGGTGGGGTCTTCTCTTGTACTTGTTTCTTATTTTTAGAAATGCAAATACATCAGATTTCTAACAGAAATTCTTGTAAAATAATTGCTTGTCATATTCCACAAAATATAATCACCTAATTGATCAAAAAAGTTCACATGCAAAAATTTTAGATGGTCAGCAGCCAATACAAAGACTTATTTCTCCTAGCAAATAATATTAGATAACAGTTACATTACAAAATAATTAAGATAATGATCATAAAAATATTAGAAATATGCTGCCATGGTCGCTATCCACTTAAAAACTATGCAGAATCAAACCAAATCACTGTTTTGAACGCGTACTGATGTTTAATTTTAGAAGATTATTTAATGATGATAAATCCATTCCTAGACTGCTAAAATACACCTTCAAACGGTGGTTGAAGTGAGGGCCTTATATTTTATAAAGTTTCATTCTTAAAATTACAAAAGTGGCCGTCCTTTCTTTTTTTAAAAAAATTGATTGGCGTGTTTCATTTTGCAGGCAATTGCTGTAGCTTCATGCATTCAGGAGTCATGGCCTGTTCTCATAATTGCACCATCTTCACTGCGCTTGCAATGGGCTTCTGTAAGAATGGCATTTTTTTTCATTTAATAAAACACATTCGGAAACTTATTTTATGGTCCCGGTTTTTCTTTATTTCAGATGATTCAACAATGGCTGAATATTCCTTCATCAGATATACTAGTATGCTATGCATGATCCCTTCACCGAATTTTATGTATTGTTTTGGTTTATATAGAAAATTGTTTTGGTTGTTCGAGGATTCTATTCTGATAAAATACATAATTTACTTTTGTATTCTGAATTCATTTCCCATAAAATAGATTGTCTTACCTCAAAGTGGTGGATCAAATAGAGGAGGTTTCAACATTGTATCTTCAAGTTCTAAAAACAGCATTCGTTTGAATGGACTATTCAACATCATCTCATATGATTTGGTGCCAAAGCTGCAGAATTTGCTTACGACATGTGACTTTAAGGTTAGTACTTTCATGTTATCGGAATTTTCTGACTTTCATTATGGTTCCTACGTCCTTAATCATATATCAGTATTTGATTTTAACCATTTCTTGAAGGCTGGGTACAATAAATAGAGGAAGTCATCTATATATTATTGCAATCAAAGTGTTGAAATTTTGAAATACATGAATTTGATGAAGTATTTAATGTTTGTAAATTATGAGGCTCATTATGATCTGCATGTTTATACTAGGCTATTAAACAGTGTGTTTACTTGACCACGGGTTGTTAAATAGAAATTGTAGCTTGTGTACTGAACTCTTTCTTGGTAGCGGTCCAATGGTGCAGCGTCTTGTAGACTTTTGCAATCATTGTTGGGTATGTTAGTTGGTTTTCTTTTTCTGTTCTATGTATCTATACTTTCTGGGCCCCTTTATAAGGGTGATATGTACACATCCATAGATGATGCTTCTATTGTAATTGACGTTTGCTGTGTTCTTTTGTATCTCTTCTCTACTTGGTAATACGAGACTTGTTTTTGTCTCCTTTCGTTTGATTGTTTTCTGTGCATTGTTCTTCCAGAAATGTTATATAGATTGATGGAAGCTGTGGAGGTGATTACTGTTTCCCCCTTCTTTGGGTCTGTTGGCTGGGAATTCTATTAGTTATTGGTTATTAAATGAAAATGACTTCCATTATCCATTCAAATAAATCATCTGATAATGATTATGGCATTTGTTTTACACGGTATCCCTTAGTTTGAGGTTGCATGTGATTTTCAGAGTGTCTAGCAGCTATTGCATATGTATCCTGATCATAAAATAGCGAATATACAAATTATTTTTTTCTTTTGTTTCAATTATGACCTCTTGCCCTTTTGGTATACTTTTTCTTTGAAAAAAGTGAAATGATTTGAGCAAGGGGCTAAATAGTAATTATTTTTTATATTTCATCGTTTTTTTATTATTGTGTTTGTATAATCAAAGCTTTTCCTGAATTTATGTCTGACTATAATTCTTTGCCTGCATACATGGTAAAAACATCGCTCCAATTATTACTGATAATCACACTCTTAGATATGAACTATTTTTGTCCAGGTTGTGATTGCTGATGAATCACATTATCTGAAAAATGCTCAAGCAAAGAGGACAACTGCTTCTCTTCCTGTAATAAAGGTATTCACTCTTGAAAGTGACAATCAAATGTATACCCATATCTAAATTTCATGTTTAACAGACACAGAAAACATATAAGGAAAAAGATAGGAGAAGAAGTGAGAGAATTGAATGGATAATTAAACCGGA
Organism: Vigna umbellata; assembly: GCF_029865625.1. Classification (NCBI taxonomy): domain Eukaryota; kingdom Viridiplantae; phylum Streptophyta; class Magnoliopsida; order Fabales; family Fabaceae; genus Vigna; species Vigna umbellata. The sequence continues at coordinate 105,926,796 of NC_142165.1, forward strand.
GAAAAAGAAACAATAAGTCTGTAGGGTGCACGGAAGCGTCAGCAAAGGGTCTAGTACTCTGAACCCTTGTTCCCCTCCTCCCCTAAAGGAAGTTTGACTTCATATATGAAACATATAAAGTAAATTTTGTTTTAGCTTCAATTGCAGTATAGACTGTCTGCGGTAGAGTTTTCTGTTAAATTCTCTCATGCTTTCTTTGACAACAAAGTATTGTAAAATTGTCAGAAAGCTCAATATGCATTATTGCTTAGTGGAACACCAGCTTTATCAAGACCAATTGAACTATTCAAGCAGGTAACTCTTTTTATGTTGATTTATGTTTCATACCTCATTAGTATTTGGCATTTAGGAGTATACATTTTAATAATCTGATTGAAATTGTGCTGTAGCTGGAAGCTTTGTATCCTGATGTATATAAGAATGTTCATGAATATGGTAACCGGTACTGCAAGGGTGTAAGCCATCTCGTCATTACTGATAAAATCCTTTTGATTAGCCAGTTTTTCTTTTGCTTTTAATGGATGAGCATTCATGCTGCCATTATCACATGGATCTTCCAGGGATTTTTTGGACTTTATCAAGGTGCAAGTAACCATGAAGAGTTGCACAATTTGATGAAGGCTACAGTGCTGATTCGCAGGCTTAAAAAAGACGTTCTTTCTCAACTTCCTGTAAAGCGCAGGCAACAAGTGTGTACATTTATTACCATTGGTTCTCTGCAACATTTTATGTTCTGCACACTTTTGACTGCTTATTTCAATTTGTGGATACTCATGTTTTATGGAACCTAAGAATTGATTATTATATTTGTTTGGTAACTGGTTCACAGGTCTTCCTAGACTTGGCTGACAAGGACATGAAGCAAATTAATGCTTTATTTCAAGAGGTGATTCAATATATCTGCTGTTCATCTTTGCCTGTAGAATTGATTTCCAATTCGAATAAGTAATTTGACTTCCTTTGGCTTGACTGTTCGGTAGTTGGTTAATGCACATATTGTCATCAATTTACATAACTTGCTTTTGCTAATAAATGAATTGTATTCTAGTTTGTGATTGAGAAAACTGATATCTTCTTTTACTTATGAAATTGATTAGAAATTTGCTCTGAAGTTTTACCTAGATCTGTACTGGTAGTTGTTACACACACACACACATATTTACAAAATCAGTTTACCTGGAAATAGTAGTATTTATGTCTTGTCTATGTTAGAGGTTGTAAAAAGCTGACCAGGATTGATTTTTCTCCCTATAGTTGAAAATGGTAAAAGCCAAAATTAAGGATGCTAAATCACAAGAGGAGGCAGAATCACTCAAGTTTACTCAAAAGAATATAATTAACAAGGTATTGACGGAATGACTTCTGCACACAATTCAGGTTGCACTATTTGTTTGAAAATTTGTTGCTATTTCCTAGAAGTAGAACATATGTTTCTACTTTATTTTCTGCAATGCATGCTCCCATTCTTCATGTGGGGTAATTTAAATTTTGACTGTTTGTGGTTAAACATAAAATTTTGATTTATTCAATTCCAGATATATACTGATTCTGCAGAAGCCAAGATTCCATCTGTTCTTGATTATCTTGGAACTGTCATTGAGGTACTCCTCTCCTTCACCTCGTTGCAGCAATGGAGGATTAATACTTTCAACACTGCATATGCACCAAGATCTCTATGATATGTTTCCTGCTTTCTTTGTATGAGTATACTTGCATGTATTATGTTTATTTGTTACCTAATCTCATACTATTTAGTTTTGGATAAATTTGTCGTTTTGTGTTTCTTTTATTGTAAAGATGCCTTTTAACACTTACTGTAGGTTGATTATTTGAATCGATTGAATGAATATTGTGGTAATATTTTTAAGAGTAGGCTGATTCTACAAGAACATATTAGATAATATTCTGTTGCATATCCTTAATTTTGACAATGACAAGCTTGAGCTGTAGCCTGTGTTCAAGTCTCTATTAGAAAGTATTTGTGGCGATAAAGATTCTGAGAAAAAAATAAAAAAACTTTTAGCGGGATAGTTTCAGTCCTGAGTACTAAAGGTTGCTTCCCTGTAAGTTATATTTCCACCGTTGATTCTGGGTCTCAAGAATTGTGCTGCGGAAAATGGAAATTAATGGATCATGGCGCTTTCTTGTGCCTGCTACCAAGCTATTGGTCACAGTGTACTGAGAAATTTGTAGCCAAACTACACATTAATTGCATACCAAAATAGATGTGAACAGATCGTTGTTGAGTTGATTGATTTATCTCATGCTTCACCCCTAATCAAATGAGTATAATTAATTGAAAAGAATGTCATCTTCAGTTTTTTAATCTTAATATTTTTTTAATTGGGTTGTTGATCATTGGAAGTGGTAATGTTATGCTTCCTAATTGTCACAGGCAGGTTGCAAGTTTCTTATATTTGCACACCATCAGTCAATGCTTGATTCGATACATGAGTTTCTTCGTGTAAGTCCACTTAAATGTTATGCATCTCATCCTGAAATGGTAAAGTCTCATAAAACTGCTCAAAATTTCCAGAAGAAAAAAGTGGGTTGCATACGGATTGATGGAGGTACACCTGCTGCTTCCAGACAGCAATTGGTCACTGAGTTTCAGGAAAAAGATTCTACAAAAGCAGCAGTGGTATGGTAAATTTTGTTACGAACATCCTTGCATTTATTTTTCTAACTCTATTGAACTCTTGCAATCTTGGACTATAATTCTGGCATAAAATATGGTTCAATTTGAGTTAATGAATTTCTGTTCATATGTCTGCAGCTATCTATTAAAGCTGGAGGCGTTGGGTTAACTTTAACTGCTGCCAGCACAGTAATCTTTGCAGAATTGTCTTGGACTCCCGGTGACCTAATTCAGGCTGAAGACCGTGTTCATAGAATTGGCCAGGTATCCTCGAACATGGGTGCTTCCTTAGTATAAAGAGAGAAGAAAAAATTAAATAGAGATATACAACCCCCTTGTAGTTCAGATAAGGCATCAATGGTACTAGCATGATAACATTATGAAACCCTGGCAATCTCGGGAAAAGATTGAGAATATCTCCATATGGAAAAGTTCTACCATACTTGGCTGATTCTCAGTAGCCAACGTGTTATGATGTTCTGATGACTCTTTCACTTGCTACTTCTTGTGTTTAGGTGTCTTCAGTAAATATATACTACTTGCTTGCGAATGACACGGTTGATGACATCATATGGTGTGTTTTGTGCTTTTCTGCTGTTATCTAAAGCTTGGTGGTTGTTACTGACTTGATCTCTTAGATATTAATAATACTATAATTTTTTCACTTTTCAGGGACGTAGTGCAAAGCAAACTGGAAAATCTGGGGCAGGTAAATCTCTATTTTTTAGGAACTCTCCCGGTCGTAATGAGATTAATTATATAGACAGTTTCTGTGTAGTAAAATGATATGGAGGTCCAAGTTATGATTTATCTTTCTACCCGTTAGAGAAGATTTATACCCAAGTAATTTTTTATTGTTTGGATTGATGCTTAAAGATGCATTCTGAATTTAAGTTATTGAAACAGATGTTAGACGGTCATGAAAAGGCCTTGGAGGTCTCTGCTACTCTGCCAGAGAGTAGCCCTTCAAAGCAGAAAACTCTGGACCAGTTTATTAGAAGACCTGAAAACGCGGATAGCCCTTCAAAGCAGAAAACTCTGGACCAGTTTATTAGAAAACCTGAAAACTCGGATAGCCCTTCAAAGCAGAAAACGCTAGACCAGTTTGTTCGAAGATGTGATAAGATAGATGGGTTGGAACATGAGCCCAAACGTCCCCGAAACTGACCCTTGAAACGGTAACCAATTTTTTTCCTGCTTGTATATGTTTGCATGACTGCTTACAATTATTTCTTCAAAAATTTAACAGTCGGTGCTCAAGGTGGACTACAATTATCGTCCCTTGAGAAGAGGGGCTTCTAAAGCAGGAGGGTGTAGCTTCGCAGCACAGTTTACAACTCTAAACTGTGCAGCTTATGACGAAGGAACTGAACGGTTTTGCAGAATATGCATGGGATGGAATCAAGGTTCTCACAGATTTTAGGCTTCAGATTTCCCATCAGTTTTTAGTGGGACATGTACAGAGTACAATATCATGAATGTAACTTGTAAATTGCTTTTTACTCAATGCAAATTTTTGATATCATTGTCATGTCATGTATGATATTTAATTTTATACTAAGTTAAGAACTTGTGTTTTGTAAAACCTCTTGTACGAATCACGTTAAGAGTGGTTTAAACGATCTCTATTGTCAAAAAAAACTTACCTTTCATAATTATCTCCTTCAATTTTTTATGAATTCTTAAACAATAAAGACTAAAAGAAATGATACAATGAGTAAAGACTAAAAAAGTTTTTTAATACGACTGGAAAGATTAAATAAGTTAAAACCTATAATTTAATGTTAAATATAGTATATGTTCGTATGTTGCTGAAAAAATAAGGAAGAAATGTAACGGTTAATTGCCGCCAAATTATTGTAAAGAGTTAAACTACGGAAAGGCATTCCAAATAAGCAAGGAAAGGAATATAGCAACTAGTTTATATACAAAGATAATTCGAAAAAACCATTGTTAATAATGTCAATACCACTAAAAATGTTATGTACAAAAAAAAATCTTCGAATCTCTTTAAAAAAGAGTACATTCAACATTTTGCAATACATTTAAACTACACTTCTTATCTCAATTTTTTTAATTATAACATGTTTATCAAAATTAAATCGAGTTGATTAGTGGATTAATTTCAGACAGACAACGTTAATCAATGTTCAGATGTCCATGTTTTCATTTATAATAAAAGCATTCAAAGTCTCGAGGTAATCCAACATTTTTTAAATCTACATTAATTTACATGAACAATAATGATTTGAATAAGCATTTAATGTTTATTAATGATGCTTATCATATCTGCAATTCTATATTTATCTAAATAAAATTAAATATATTTATTTATTAAAACTAACAAAATATTGCAATGAAAGTATCCGATAAGAAACTAGTATATATACATTTACAAATAGCACACAAGTGGTTACCATAGCCACATCAAGTAGCCGTAATTGCACCTGCCATTCCTATATCTGTGGGATTCTCCCCTAAAAATCTAGCCACAATGGCATCCACATCCTCCAAGCCAACTCCAATGAACAGAGGGTTAGCTGGAAACTTAACAGAATCATCAAGTCCCTGAGCAAGGCTATGATCAACGGAATTCTGAACTCTCACATTAGGAGCACTTTTGCACTTGCCCATGCACTTGCATGCAACAACAGCACCACCTTCAACACCCACCACTTTTTCAAACTCTTGCAACAATGCAGCAGCCCCTGATCTTTTGCACTTCCCACCCATGCAGACCTCAATCCTCTTCTCAGAACTGGTGGTAACTACACCACTCTCTCTCTTAATACCACCATCTCTAACACTGCTAACAGAGACATCGTTGTTAGAGCACAAATCCATGGCATCACGACGTGAATTCCCGTCCTCAACAATGGGGATGATCTTGGTTATTGGGGATTCATCCACAGGTGCAGCAGGGGCAACAACACTAACACCAACACCAGATCTGAAGCTGTTCATGTCAACCACTTGATCACAACCACAATCGCTGTCACTTGATTCAGACGATGAAGATGAAGATTCACACTTCTTTTTGGAGGCCTTGAGTTTAGCCTTCTTCTCCTGTTTCCTCTTTTTCTTCATTTCCTTCTCCTTTGCTCTTGCAGCTTCCAACTCTCTAAGTAACACGTCGCCAGCATCCTGCACGCAGTCAAACAACACCGTTTCAATAATATTTTCTTGGGTAAAAAACTTCATCTACCATTATCATCATTATTAGATTTATGTACATTGTTGTTTCTATTACTGTTAATATACTTATTATAAAAATTAATAAACCTATTTCATACGCAAATATACATTAAAAACTTTGATCTCCTTATTTTTTATTCGCAAATATAGATTCTGGGATTATTTCATTCATGAACTTTAACATCCGATATTTAATAAATTCCCTGATCTGACATCTATAATTTCACAATTATAAAAGAAGAAATAAAAAAAAAAAACAGAGCGAGGCCAAATTTGTAAATACTAATCACATATAAATCAAATTATAATAAAACATGTTATTATTATTAATATTATGATTATCAAGCAAGGGATAATATACAATCATAATTCTGAACAGTAACAAGATAAAAAAAGGGAAAAAATTGTACCGAGGTGAGGTTTTGTTGAAGATCATAGAACATGGAAAGCTTCTGAGGATCCGAGGCGAACCCTAATTTGGAGAAATCCTTCAGCAGTTTCAACTTTTTCTTGGGAGAGAGAACCTTTTTGGTGTTCTGGTAATACTGCAGATGCCCCTCGTCACAGAAGTCAGAACCCGTTCCCATTCTCACCGCAACACGAGGAGCCACGCCACGGGAACGCGTGTGAGTCCCAGCGCCGGAGACGTAGCTGACATGACGGAAAACGGTGCCAGAAATCTCCATGCGTGACGATGGCAACGAACGACGCAAAGTTCTCCTTTTCTTCCTTTCTAATCTTTCCTAAGATGCTTCGATAATCTTCTATGAATGTTCTTTTCTTAATCAACAAACACGTTTTTTCTTTTTTGAACTTTTTCAGCTAACGTGGCTGTCTCTTATTGGGCATTTTTGACGTGGCTCGCACTTTCGTTTAGCCTCTGGTGGACACGTGACCGTTTTGGTTTTCCACGGTTTTCTTTCGTTCCGCGCACGAATTTCTTTGATCTCGGGCGTTGGATTAACTTCCCATCGTCCTGCGGTGGAGATGCAAACAGAGTGGCGACACGTGTTTGGCTTTTTAATGACGCGTCACCATTTTAAAGAACACGTGGTCATAGACGATGCCTTGTGACAGATGGATCTTAGACGACTCGTTATTATCTTTTATACAATTTTCTTTTAAATTTATCATATTAATAATCACTTTTCAAATTCAAATAATACTTGATTTTTAACATTCAAACAATTATTCATAATAAAAATATTGTTTTTATTTTACATTTTTAGTAACTATTTTCTTTTTTGAATTAAGTAATTACTTTCATAAAAAATATTAAAATAGTAAGAAATTTATAAATTTGTTATAATTTCATAATAACTATTTGTCATAAAATTTATTTCATAATTTGTTAATAATTTCAATTTTAATAATAAAAAATCATTTCATATTTTAATAATTTTTTTAAACATTCGCTGAATTGTTTTTACTTGTTTATATAAATTTTTCAAACTCTTATCAAATAACTTCCCTCCTTTACGGAGGTATATTACATATAAAAAGTTCAGATTTAATTATCTTAAAGTTAATTTGAAAATCTATTCCATTCAGTTAAAATATCTCTTTTCGTTAATATACTTTGATTATATTTCAACGGTTTATATTTAATATTATTAATTAATAGAATATTTAAATGAAATAAAAAATAATTATATTTTCACATTATTCAAATAAATATTTGTATAGTAATCACTTTTAAATTTTTAGTAACTTATACTGAATTATTACGTGATCATCTTTTAGTAACGGTGTTTCAGAATTGAATTTATTTATACCATTGCATATTTAACCTCATATTAAACAGTAATAAAAACATATACTTCTATCTTGGTGAATAGTAATTTAAGAAAAAAAAATTATGTGCATATATCCTTTGAGGTATAACTTGGTGACAAGAGGAACAAAAGACTGCAAAAAAAAAAAAAGTTTGATTTACACTTTTTTTTCTTAAATTCTAAACTATCATTTGCAATTTTAAAAATCTTATATTTTATTTTTCTTATATTTTATTTTTTTATCAATAAATTTCAAAATTCGTTTTTAACAGATTTTAAAATTTAATGATAAAATATCTCAGGAATTTGACGAAGGATCTTTTATTAGATTCTGAAATCTGTTTAAATCTTTAAAAGAAATTTTTAGAAAATTTGAAATTTGACGAAGTAACATTTTTTTATTGAATTTCGAAATTCAATAAAAAATTTTATCATATTTTCAAATTCGTTAAAATAAAACATAACTTTTATGACTATTTTTAGAAATTAAAAATGCAGAATGATTGAAATTCAAGTAAAACAGCCTCCATTTAATAATGAAAGAGTTCAGAAGAAAAAAATGTCAAAAGTCTAGATTAGTCCATTTAATAACAAACAGTATAGAAAAAATAGGCCTGATCTGTCCATTAAATAATAAAACAGCGCAAAAATAAAAAAATCAATAATGCCATTTATTAGTATTATATACTTTTTTTTAACTATCGAATTTATTTTGATAATGAAAAATATCCCCGAACTTTTCATCATTATTTTTACTCCTAATAAGAATGATTTTTACAGGCACGATACAAGGTAAAATCTTTTCCAATTAAATTTTCATTCTTGAACGAAAAGAACGTAAATGACTATATAATGCAGTAGAAATCGCTTCAGAAGTGTTTTTCCCAAGCTCTACAGATTGAACATGACTGTTATACTTTTGAAGTAACTCTATAAACATTGATCACATGCACCTTCAAAAGCCAAAGTTTCTTCTTCTTCACGGTCTTTGTTACATGCACATAATAGTGAAGACCCTATTCCTAGGTTATGACATGTTGGGAGCTCCCAGATTATTAGCCATTTGACCTTACTATGGAGTTTTCTTTCTTCAGAATCTCTTCATGTCTAACAAGCATTGACATTGGAGATGAGAAAAAGAATAATGAATGTTGAATACCCATCTTTTGTAGCATAAAGTAACAGTGGTTTACCATGATAATGGTATGCCAGCCAAAAGTTCTCGAGACCCTGCTAGGTGTCCTGGTACACGTTGCCGTATCTCTTCAAAACAACACATTGTTTCTGAGTCCAATCCTCCAGCAAACTACAAAAACATGCTAAAATTAGTGTGACAGCTTCGTATATGATGAAATTGGTGCATGTGGTCTGTCTATGTAATAAAATGAAGAACATGCTGTGAAAGATAAATAATATTTCACTCAGTGAGAGTGGCCTTTTGATGACATGTAAACAAACATGTTTAGGGGTTCAACTTATGATGTGCTTTAGTCACAAATTTCTGAACATTTACTAGTTACACATGAAAATCAGAAGTGATGACAAAAAATCTGCAGACAGATGCTAACAGTTTACCTGATGGGCTCTGTATGCAAAATGCACACCCTGAAGCAGAAGAGAATCTTGAATAGATTCTCTGTCGGAATTGCGAACGGATTCAAGCTCGATTGTCACTCTTTTCATGTACATCTTGACAAGGGTCATGGAAGCCTGCTTTATCTGCATATAGATGATATATTATTCATTAAGACAAGTTTTACAATGCAAATTTAGCATGTGCAAAGACAACAAATCTTCTAAGGGTTTGTTTGAAAGTTTCTCCTAAACACTTCTATGAGAGAAAAATAACCCAAAAAAAATGAAATTAGAATCTGTATAAGCTTCTATTAGCTTCTCATAAATCCTGCTTTTAATTCATGTACAAAGTAGTTTTAGTCTATGGAGAAACTAATTTCATTTCTCTTTCTTATTTATGAAGAAGTATCCTCCAAACAGGCCCTAAGACAAGACATTGAAAAGCAATCATGCTCTTATATAAATGCAAATGACTTATGATAAGAAACACATGGATTGTGATGATTGGAAATGTACGGCCATCTCCAGTAGTTGTCGGTGATCATTAATAATATTTTGAATAAGAATGAATTTTCTATTTCTAAAGAGGAAGTCATATAATATGCCTCTGCAAACAAATTAGATAGTCACATCTTTTAAATCATGCATACTTCATTGAATTTGTTAGACATGACTGAAAGAAAAACAACTCATGAGTTTTAACGCAGAAAGTTTTAATCACAGGGACATCCTTGTATGAACGTTGAACATTCATCTCGCTTCAGAGGTATAGACTACGTTCATTCAATGTTCTCATTTCAAAGATATAGCATAAAAAAACCATACATTGCTCATTATTCCAGAATCAAGCATCCATGCAGTTGGAATGTTGTACACTTGATATGAATGTATGACTGAACTCCGTAGCTTTATTAGCCTCTGTATTCTCCTCTCAGACCTGTTACAACGAGATGTAAAGAGAGACAGAGTTAGCATCCTTGACCTGTAAATGTCATATCAGTGATTAAAAAACAGGAACAATATATCTAACTTGTCTAATAGGCTGGCCATCTTTTTTAAGGCAGCTCCACATGGAATATCAGGGTCATCCTTGTAGGAGGAGATTTCCTGTTCTAGCATTTTGAGTTCATGATACTCAATTGCAGCCTCTCTCAATGCATCAGCTCTCTTCTCAGGCCACTTAAAATGCTTCAAGACAGCACGTTCATCAGCCTGCAGAATGAAAGATACAGTCCTTTGTTTTAAAGAAGAAACCAGTTATAATTTATGTTGTATCTGATTACAACATTACGTGACACTGGCATACTTTTAAGAATCTTGTAGTACAGTCTCATTTTCTGATGAAACTTCATTAGATGTACATTATTAAACTAAACATTAATATTCAATACCTTAACTCATGCATTTCTGCATAACCACCTTTCCTTGTAGGGCTTAGATCATTCATGAAGGTTAAACTATATGCAGCAGTAAAACTCGATGAACAGGAATGTACGAATAGAATATACCATTTTTTTGTCTTGGGAACAGGAAAGGATGATGACATTAAATGCTAAATCAATAAAGTTATCTTTCAGAGTCCATATAAAAGTATTGTCTCAATTTCTTATTACATGTCACTTTTAAAGAAAATAAATATTTCTACTTATCTGTCATTAATTATTATTTTCTTACTTATTTAAAACTTGCAAAATGAAAACGACAAATAAAAGTGTAAAGCATATATCAAAGTACAGAAAAGAAAGATACTAAGAAATTACAAATATATCTTACATGATAAATAGCTAAATCAATTGGCTGCTCATGCGGTAATCATTATCTGCCAGATAAACAGTTTCGCTAGAAACTTACCAATGATGATAGTTTTCCATCAAGCCAATTAACAAACTTTAAGACCTCTTCAATATCCGTGAATGCTGCATCTACTACTTTCTTTATGAGGTCATTAACGAACTCTCCTTTTGTTTCAATATCTGTCCTTATCTGGAAAAGATGGTCATTTATTAGTCTCATTAAATAGTAGTACACATCTCAAAGTTAGAAACACATTGAATGCAAAGCTTACGGCTAACAGATGAGCTGAACGGTTTTGAATTTCTCCCACAATGCTACTGTGTGCACTAATAACTACTGGTCTCTGATGATTCACAGGTCCTTTTGAGTCTATCTTCCCATCTTTACTCTTTAACGAGTGAAATAGTTCAACAATTGCAGCACCCTTTTTGGTGTCAGATAATCTTGCTGAAGGCCGAGATGGAATTGGAGGTGGTGGAGGAGGAGGAGGGGGTTGCAGGCATGTGCTGTGTGCAGAATTTCTTCCTATAATTGGTGGTGATAGTGGTGGAGGTGGCTGCAGGCATATATTGGGTGGAGATTTTCTTCCTATACTTTTAGTTTCATGAATGGAATAACTTCTGGTTGGTGAAAGAATTGATGCTTTGGCAAAATTAACTTCAGGATTACCTTCCTTTTTCACTCTAGACAGTTCCAATTTGTCAGCAATGAGTTTCTGTATGTCTTTAAACTTGGGACTCTGGTGTTCTCCTATTAGTGACTCCTTCTTCATCCAAGAAAAGAAAAACAGATTCAGTTCCAAGATGTGGGAAACATAAATTTTTATGAACAAAACAAACACATGATCTTAAATTTGTACCAGTATAATTTAAGAGTAAACAACTATCAACAACATGAAAAATCCAATCAAACAGTGATTGATGACTGCAATAAACGAATTAACCACACTTGGAATTAAGACCGAATATGAAAATTACAATACTTAGAACTTTAGAAGGAAATTCAAATATTGAAAAATTATTATATGGTCCTAAACCTGTTCATGACCATGGTCTCGATTCACCATCAAGAGTGGCAGAAAGTCGAGGTTTTCAATTTATGACAAAAAATTAACAAACATGTGAAAGATTAACTGGGACTTTGGTGGTCAGAAAAAATCTAATAGCTTCTCTTCAAAGTTCATATTTTCCGACGTAAAACATAACAAATTCTCACCTTTCCACTGTTGCCAATCCCAACAGTTGCTTGCTTAGCTTCAGCAAGGTTCCGAGTGAGCTTTGTGTTCTGGGACTCAAGCTCCACATTCAAGCTCTTAACTCTATCCAATTCCTCCTTCAACGCCAGCACCTCAGATTGCAAACTCTTGATCAAATTTTCACTCACCTCGAGCTTCTCCTGCAACTCCTTCCTCTTCTTCCCATCAGGGTCATCATCTCCACTCTTCCTCAAACCGAAATCCCCAAGCCTTCGCCGTGGCCGAGCAACAACAACAACCTCAGCCTTCTCAGCTTCCCTACCCTTTCGAGACCCCACAGCAGCACCCCTCTTGGCCCTCGAAACGTCCTTCAAGTCCAGGGGCACTGACTTGGCTCTGGTTGATGTCTCTGGTGGTGACTTTGGAGCCTTGGAAGAAGCTCTGAGGCGTGGCTGCGGTGGACTCTGCAGGGACTTGTTGTTGTCACCGTGCTTCTTCAACGCAGTTCTTGTAGTGATTGGTGAAGACGGCGTCTTTTGCTTCATCACTGAAAAGGGTCTGTCTGATGAGAGATGATAAAAAGATGAAAGAGTGACAAAAGAGAAGAAAAGCAGGAATGTTGCGGAGAGAGGCTTTGTTCGTGTGAAACGGTGACGGTGGCAGTGCCATGCAGAAGAAAGACAGAAAAGGAAAAAAAAGGTTACGCGACAAGCGTGTCCGTGTGTGTGAAAGAAGGAGTGTGTGCCAACTCGTGACAGAACAGGGTCGCCATAGACGAACAAACAACACCTTCAAACCGAACGAACCGTTGACAACAAAATTAAACTCTGGAAGTTTTCCCTGTACTGTTAAATTGACATAACAAAAGTTACTTCTTTTAACTTTAAAAAGAACATGCTTCAAATGAAGGCCCATTTTTTACAGGAGTAACTATAAAGTTTAACGATGGATCATGGGTTATGATAAGGAGAAATATAATCGCAGTTTGAAAAGCATATATAAATTCTTAAACGGTGGATTATGAAGATAAATGAGTTGCAGTTGTATTTTTTTTATTGCAGTTCTCGCAGCTGTAATTTATAAAAAGAACGAATATTTCCCAACAATCTTACGTAATTCTATATGATACTTTCGTATTTTTAATCAGCACGAACTTTCCCCAATTTGGATAACAATATGATATTATATATCCCTCATGTCAATAATATTTTAAGAATTTTATATTTTGTAACATAAACTGGGGAAAGTCAGAAATTTTGTTTCTTTATGTGTCTTGTATGTAACTATATATATGTAAGACAACAGCTAGCAGAGGGGAGTAGGTGCAACAAAGGTTCAACGTACTTTACAGTCATACAAAAAAATGAGTATATGATTTTTGGGACTTGTTATATGATAATACTAGAGAGAGAAACACATTTTTTTTTTTCAGAAAAAGAAAAACATCATGATTGATCATAGGATTCGGTGAGAAAAATAATAAAAAACATGTTTTCTGCATTATAAATAAGAGATCTAAATATATCATTATCATCATGATCATGATCTGAAATGCAATATGAAATGAAATGAAACAGAAGTTAAAGATAACGTTACACACAAAATATAGTAAAATGATTAAAATAAAGAAAGATATTTAAAGTATCTCTCTAACTCAATGCTATTGTGTGATTAACAGGGCGTGAAGGAGACAGATCGTCTTTGTAAGGGTAGAAGTGTTCTTTTTAGGATATGGATCCCTATGTCTTAAAACTGTCAAAACCAAATTTATTAGACTCTCCCTTCTGTCCTATTCTTTTCCTTATCTTCAATTCAAGGGCCAAAGGACCACAGATTAAAGCTAAGGTCATCACAATAAATTTAATAAAATAATTATGTTATCCATTTATCTTTTTTATGTAACACCTATATAATTATTTTATTGAAGATGGAAAAAAGAATGTGAGAATTAATGGAGGACAGTAAATGTGCATCCCAAAACCAAAACTTTGTTTCATGGTCCATAAAACATAAGACAATGTAAACCACTTTTTTTATAAAGAAAATCCACTCACAAAAGGACGGGTCATTATATGATTTATTAACTACTATAAGTGTGTAAGTTAAAATTTATTTATTTTTAAACTGTAATATACTTATTCTTTTGGACCTGTTAGTGTTTCTGGTGCGTGTTGTTTAAGTATGATTATTACTTTTAAAAGAAAAAAGTGAGCTACGGAATCTCAATATTTAATTTGCGTGAAAAGACACAAAACAAAGTGCGTTTCGTGAATAAGCCAAGACTTCAATTCCTTAAGGCTCAAAAAGCACACAAAAAAGCGTTTTTTTTCATAAAAGGGCCATTAACTAAAAGAATTGCAATTCAAAAGAACTCAGAACTTGAAGACTCTTATTTAAGATGCATGTGAGTTATGTATGAGATGACATGAATCTCACAATGGCCCAGCAATTTGTGCACCAAGTTTGACTATTTTGTTGCAGAAAGTGATCCCTCAGATGGTTTGAACCTGAATGTTTGTCGAAGATAGTGTTATAAAATTTTCACATCAGACAAAAACGCATAGTGAAAAGGAGAACCCGTGAAACGTGAAGGAGCTATTTGTGCAGTGGCTACATGTGACAGTTCATGAAAGTGAGAGAAAAATGAGTAGCAGAGCAACTGCAGCAGCTAGATTTTAGAGCCAACTCATACTACATTTTAGTACCACATACTGCGTAAGGGGAATGCAAACAATATCTTTACAGAATCACATGTTTGTCCTGTTTTGACATTGGAGGACCATCATCAACCATGCACAATAGTACACTAAATGGATTCATGCATAATTTGTCACTACTAAACCAATTTCAGTATAGATTACCTACCTATCTATTTTGTAGCCTTTCAAAAGGTTCCCTTTTAATGACCCCTTTTGACGAGTTTTCCTTTGGATTGTTTCCATGGTCAAAAACTACTATTTTTTAGCTTAAAATTCAAATAACACAGATATGTATAGATATGTAGATCATGTGAGCCTGCAGCTTTCAGTGTTTAAGAGGGATGCAGTGTTCAAATCAGTTCTTGCAAAAAGCTAAAGTATTAACCAAATACCTTCCAAAAAGGACTTCACCTTCACCCTTCAGACTTCACAGTGATATTGCAGTCTTAAAGCCTTAGCCCACGAATCAGAAGGAAACTTTTTCCAACCCTTGACAACTAAATCTCCTACATGTCATCATCTATAAAGAATCTGCAGATAAATCAGTTTAATGCAAGAACTGAATAGCTCTCTTTATGAAAGATGATGATGAATAAGCTGTGTTTAATGAATGACTCATAAACATGCAGAAACAGAGAAAAAAAGGTGTGAGGAAGACACCTTCGCTTTCAGCTTGGTTCCACCATTAATGGAGGAGGGTGCTAGTTTGTGTTATATGTACGTTTCTTTGTGGCAGTTGATCTTGATTATGAAAAATAGAAGGAAATGTAAAAGTCAGAGAAAGGCAAAAAAGGGTGGTAGGGGATTGAGTATATAAGTAATAGGTGATATTTCCTTTGAAGGAATACTTTATATATATATATATATAACAAAACCTTTCCAAGTTTGTTGCCACTTCACATCACAGAAGGTGTCATTTGTTAATGCAGTTGTGATTAAGGAAATAGCTAGGAATGCCACTTTCATCTTTGAAATCCCTTGTCTTTTTGCAATTTGGCTCTTGAACACACGTGCTAAAATTCTATCCCCTTTTGCAATTGAGGTTTGAACTCAAAATTAACCCTTTTTCTGGTAGGTACATTGGCCTAATTACAAGTATCTTAAGATAGCAGACACCGCTGGAGGTCCTTATCAAACGGTTTTTAATTTCTTAACAACCTTTTCACTACATCCCTTTTGTTACAAATTTCTTTGTCTCTTTCCAACAGATAATTGGCTGAATAATACAATTAATTACATTTCAAGTTTCAACCTGTTCATCTTCAGTGGCAGTTGTGAGCATTATAACGAACACTGGTTGTGCATTATAACTGTAACATTTGTGCTTGTTGGAAGCTTGCAGTGCTGGTGCAGCAGCAGGAATCTCAATCATTTGCTCATGGACCCCGTGATTATGATTAGCTACAATACAAGGGTGTGTGTGTAACTAAACATAGGTATCGATTTTTTGTATTTATGTTACGAACTCATGGTTCCTCAGCCAGAAAGTTATCCACTTTTATGGCATTTTTCATTGATCTTTCTTCTTTGGGTGCCATTTTGTTAGGAAAATTTCTTCTTACATCAAACAAAAGCTGCAGAGTTGTTCGAGTGGATATATATAACTCAAGAAATTTGAATTCAACGAGCCGTGAGATAATCTTTAAACTTAAAACAGTAAAAAAAAAAGTATGAAAATAAAATAAAATTAGTTTTTAGAAGTTGAAGTATATTACATAAATTTATTCATAAAAGTTCTTTTTATAGTTTCCCTTTTTACACATAAAAGACTTAATTTAACTAAATTTACCCATAAGTGTTTGTAGATAAATAAAAAAAAGATGTAAAATTAATCAAATTTCATTCAAACTAAATTATGATTAACTTGTTCACTTTAGCTTATGAAAAAGTTAGACAAGAGATAAGAAAAATATAAAGTGGACAAATTTATTTTAACTTCCACTAAAGTTTTATTAATATACTAAATAATGTTTGTTTTTCATAAATATTTATTTTAAAAAATATTATACAAACTATAAACTTTATTTAAGAAAGCCTAAGAAATGGAGTTGGTACCCTACTTTTAATTTTTGAACTTTCTCTAAATAAGAGATTCTAAAACCAAATACAATTAAAATGATAATAACAAGAAACAGAAACATTTAATTGTGAAGTTTGACTATGGTTTGTAGAAGTGGGGTTAGGTGTCTGATGCAACCATGAAAAGTCTACCCTGTTTTTCACGGCACCAAATTTACTCTTTAGTTTTTTATTTTTAATCATATTATTGCTATTAATTGATTCTTGGTGATGATTATTTTTCTCCAAAAAAATCAATTCCTTTAGTGAAATCTATTTTCATAATTACGCCCTGTCGAGTAAGATTCAAATTCAAAATTGAAAA
This sequence comes from Vigna umbellata, assembly GCF_029865625.1. NCBI lineage: Eukaryota > Viridiplantae > Streptophyta > Magnoliopsida > Fabales > Fabaceae > Vigna > Vigna umbellata. The sequence goes on from NC_142165.1 coordinate 105,944,050, forward strand.
AAAAAATAATAATACTTTTACAACATTTTTTATATAACATTTTAATATTATCTACGTATTATTCTATGATTGATCCAAAATTACTTCACAATCAATAATAATAATCATAAACATCAACATGAACCAAAACACGAAAATAGTGTTAAAATGTTGTCAAAATATCATTATCCAATAAAGAAATATATAAATTTGACGTGTTTTCTTATTTTTCTTTTTACGAAACATCACCTTTATTTTGATCATGTTTTTTTTACCTCAATTTCTTACATTTGATCATGAGGTATTGTTGATTTTAAAGATTAGAATTTTTGTTATTGTTTTTTTTAAAACAGTTTCGAATTTTGAAGGAAGAATTTTTTTTAAACTAAGAATCACCTCTTTGTTTTTTTAGTTTCTAACTTTCTGTGAAATTGAATTTTTTCCTCTTTCAACTTTTAATATAAATTGGTTTTTAAATTCTAAAAATAAATATGTAATTTTAATAATTTAATGCCATAAAGTGTTAAAAAAATATTTAAATTATTTAAACTGTGTCAAATATTATAAACAATTCCAATATTATTTTAAAACGCTCTTTTAATATATCAAAATAATTTAACACAATTTAAATTAAAAATATTATTTCTATTCATTTTTAAAATTTAATTAAAAAATTATTATTAGAGACAAAAACGAATTTAATTATAGAGAAAAACGAATTTAATTAGGCATCAAAATTTAAAAAATACAAATATAATTAACTCTTAAACTAATTTTAATGTCGACTCTTAAATAATGTTAAATTATTAATAAATTTTAAAATTACATATTTATTTCAAACAACTTTCTAAAATTTTAATTCTGAAATTGATCGGACTGTTCAAAAGTTTAATTCTAAATGTGATTCAAAAGTTATATTTGGAAATTTAACTCCAGGGTTTAATATATTTTGAACTTTTAAAGTTTTTGGAAAAAGAACATACATCTTATTTAAATAATAATTTTAAAAATTATAAATATATTTTTTTTATACAAAACAGTAAAAAATTGATTTTTATTCTTATATTTTTATTTTCCTTAAGTATGCTTTTATCTCTATTAGTTTGCGAAAATAAAAATATAAAGATAAAAATAAAATCTTTACTGATTTGCATGGAATAATATATATATATATATATATATATATTAATGGAACATTTCAAGATAAAATCTTTATATAACTTACTTTCATTATAAAAAAATTTAAAATATTATTTTCATGAAAAATAGTCTTTTATTTTTATTATGTGATTTTTGTATTAGAATTTATACATTGAATAAAAAGATAAATTAACCTCAATTGATTCATAATAACTTGTAATATTTTAATTTTTTTTCCAAAATCTAACTATATATATAGTGTATATATATATCGGAACTAATTTTAATTTAGTATAATTTTTTCTTTGAAACAAAAAAAATATTAAAATTTTACTTTCTAATGAGTATATAAATTAAAATTTTAATCACTTAATCATAATCTTTCTTAACTGTTTTATCTCATTTTTTTATATTTTTGGAAGTACAAGTATTTTAATTTTGTTTACATTTCATTATAACAGAGAGGTGTAGAAAGTAATTATGAAGTGGAGGAAACAATTGCACGAGACAGCATACTACAGGCCCACCCAAAACAAAAAGCTATAAAAGCGGTAGCTTCTTGTTGCTGTAGGCGAGAGCATTCTTTGTTTGTGAATTGTAAGGTATGTTATCCGTTTAACCTAAAATTATTTAATTTAATCCAATAATTATATGTATTTTTTTTTCATATTTCAAGTTCTTTGGATATTTTTTTTTTTTGGAAAAGCAAACTAGGTTTGATTTTCTATAAAACAAGGGTAAATGGGAACAGAGGCACGCCATCGTATGCTGCCTTGATTTCATCCCAGACAATGTTCACTCATTATCTCTGTGCTTTCCAATGTTACATGTTAAGCTCATAATCTCCAATTAAGATAGTTTTTTTTTTCCTTTCTAATTTTAATATTTCATTTTAGTATTCTGCTTACCCGAATGGCGTTAGATGATTGTGGGTATTATTAGTGCGTGTAATCCCAAGACCCATTAAAAATGGGTGTTCAAGTTTTCTGAAAATTACATTACATAGAATGTAGAACATAGAGAAAGGATCCTTTAACATAGAATGATAGCGTGTTTGGTTTCACGGATGTTTGTATTAAATGTGATTCCTCCATTCTCAAGGAGTTTCCAAACACGGTGTGAAAAACCATTAGATAATAGGTACTGATAGTTATAATGGATCTAAGATGAAGCATGAGTTGTGTGCAAGCCTACTAACGAAGCATAGATACCACCCTTGTTAATCAAAGTGTCATGCTTTCCTTGCTCTGCAATGACTCCATGTTCAACCACTGCAATTGAATCTGCATCCTTTATGGTGGATAACCTGTGAGCCACCACAATTGTTGTTTTGTCCACCCTCACTCGGTCAAGTGCATCCTGAACAACTCTTTCAGACTCAGCATCTAGTGCGCTAGTGGCTTCATCTAGCAGTAATATTTTTGGACTCTTCACTATGGCTCTTGCAATTGCCACCCGTTGCTTCTGTCCTCCCGATAGTTGAATCCCTCTCTCCCCTACTACTGTATCGTAACCCTGCATGTGTTGTTTTTCAATAATTCAGAATTTTGTTCATAAGGTGTTTAGAATTCGATGTCTAGTTATTTAAAAATTTGCCACATAATTCGTTGTAGCACGAGTCTTAGGAAAATATTGAGTTCCTTGAATTGTGTGTAGTTTACCTGTTGCAAACTGCTAATGAATTTGTGCGCGTTGGCCAGTTCTGCTGCTGCTATAATTTCAGCTTCTGTTGCATCACCACCTTTTCCATATGCAATATTGGCTCGGATGGTGTCATTAAACAGTATAGGTTCCTGGCTCACCAGGCCCATCTGCTTCCTAAACCATTTGAGTTGTAGATTTTTTATTTCCGTTCCATCTAGTGTTATCTGGCCTGAATCTGGGTCATAAAATCTTTGCAATAATGATATTACTGTTGACTTTCCACTTCCACTTTCTCCAGCTAGAGCAATTGTCTGATTTCCATCAGTATAATCAAACTCTTAGATTCTCCCTTAAGAGAGATGGTATGTTTGGAAAATATCGTGTATTCTTATGAGAATTGTGCATCAGTTAAATAAATGCATCAGTTGGTAAGTTACCTCTCCTGCGTTAATAGTCAAGGAAAGATCTCTGAATACAAGCACATCAGGCCTGGTTGGATACTTGAAAGTGACGTGGTGGAACTCAATCTCTCCTCTCACTTCTTGCAACATCATTCCAGACTCATCACTGGGGTCTATATTTGATTTCTGCTCAAGAATAGCATATATAGAAGCAACAGCACTTTTTGCTTTACTTGCACCTGGGGCCATGAAGCCAGATTGTGTCATTGCTATTGCTGCCAATGTGAGAGTGAAAAATACCTGAAAAATTAGAGTGAGTTGTTCAATGGTAGCAGAATATGATGAGCATAGCTCCTAAATTATTTATGATGTTTATTTGAAAGAAAGAGAAAACATCTTTTTGATTTATTTGAGATATTAGCTTATACTTTGTCAGCAATGAGTAGAAAGCACTATATCTGAAATGGTGACAAGGATAGAATTAACTTACTCGGAAAACATCTGAGATTGATGTTTTGCCGCTCTCGACAAGTCGGGCTGCAGCATAAAAGCTGCCTGCATTAACTGAGAACACCAAGAAGAGTGATATCCCAAAACTTGTTCCGCTGACTAAACCTTGCCTTATACCTGTCTGGATGGTCCCTGAACATTTCTTCTGGTATAACTCCATCATCTTTTCTTCTGCACAGAAAGAAGCTACTGTTCTGATATTCCCTACTGCATCATTTGCTACTTGACTTGCTTCTTCGTAGAGTTTCTGTGCAACATATAGAGCACATTAACCATTGGTACAATGGAAATTAGTACTAATTAAACATAGAGACAAAATCCTTTCCCTGCCACATCATTCTCACAACTTCCATTGGATCTAAGATTGGTAAAACTAAAAAATCCAGTTGCAATCAAGTAACATTGATGAATGGTTGCCTTTTTTGTTTCTCTGCAGGTTACCCGTTTACCCATTTCAATATAAGATTAGGTGAAGGAAATAGGTCTGATTAATTACTTGAAAAGGTTAGGAAAGAAATTCTGATTCAAGAACTTGATCTAAACAGTGGAAGAGGGTACATTATATAGAATTCTGCTTCCCAAGAAATACATACAATAGTTAATGACAACTCTTCGTACTCCTCTGCAGTATATCAGTTTTCTAGTTGAAGTGTCCGTCTACCTCTATGTTTTGTCCTATCATGCTAAACTAGATTCTGAGCAATACCAATAATTGATTTATTATCACAAAAGAGTGTAGTGGTTCTAAGTGTATCAAAAGGCTGAGAGAAACTCTAGTGTTGCACAAAAAAGTGTTTAGTAGACACAAATTAAAAAATAAGATACTTGGTACAAGACCTTTTTCCTTTTCTCAAGGCAATAGGTAGGTCATTAAGGTTAGACTCACAATTAGTATTCAAGTAATTTTCTTAAGGTTCAAAAGTACGAACATTTATCTTTGACTCAAACAATTGGAGTTTGGGTTTCTTCTCTCTCCTCTAGATGGCTAATATCTGATGTTGATCTTGATGAGGGGGCAAATTTCCCTAATCAGAAACAACTTCAAAAGCATTCTTATGAGATATATTAGGGTAACATTAGTATGAGAAGATGAAGTTTCCTACACCAAAGGGACAACGGATGACTCAAGTGATGCATGTGCAATATGGAAAATAGAACAAATTGCCTTTTTTGTTTGTAGTAACTTGGAGAGCAAAATAAAAATAAAAATGCAGCTTATATGCACATTTGTGGATCTACGAGCATAGCCTCCTGAATTACAGTAGATACTTCCTTTTGTTCCTTGGTGATTTTACAAGGATGTGTTAAGTATTATTAGAGCAAAAATTTGAAGTCTTCACAGTATTTTAGAAGTTTAAAACAATGGTTGAGAAAGAGAGTCAAACGGTGAAATAAAGAAGCTTCGGTCTAATAGTGAAACTGAATATACAACAAAAGAGTTCGAAAAGTTCTGTGGTTTTAATGGAATTAAACACTAGTTGACTATTTCCTACGCCTCAACAAAATGGAGCGAGTGAAAGAAAGAAAGAAACAATAATAAAGATGGCCAAATGGGTCTCCCGAAGACATTTTAGATTGAAGTAGTAAAAAACTGTATTTTTTTTGCAAAATATGTTGTCAGCCAAGGCTTTGGAAGGAAAAACACCTTTCGAAACTTGATCTGAAAAAAAAACTTTATTCGAAAAAAATAACAGTTTTTGTATGCATTTGATAAGCCTTTATTCCAAAAGCATACAGGGTTAAAACATTTGCATCTTTTTCAACATAAACTCAAGGATATCGTCTGTACAACCTCTAGGCAGACAACATCCTCATTAGTAGGGATGGGAGGTTTGATGAACTATCCAAGTGGAATTGGGATCAGATGCTAGCAAAGAGACCAAGCCAAAGTCTTCTAGACATTGAAAGAACAAATGTACAAGGTCTAAAAAAAGATGTATCAGATAATGATTTTAAAGTACTTGTTAGGGGGGCACCAAACCATTAGAAGATGCCTATGCCAATGTCAACCTTTCCAAATGGGCTACTTGAGGAAGGAATCTTTGTTAAACAACCAGAGGGATTTCTGACCAATGATATAAAAGTTTACAAGCTTCATAAAGCCCTGCACAGCTCCAAGGGGATGGTACAACAAAATTGATGATTACCTTATGAAGCAAAGCTTTACACAAAGTGAGAATCAAGCCAATATGTATGTCAAATGAGAAAATAAATTATAACTCACTATCTCCATGTATGTTGATGCTTTCCTTGGAATTTGTGAGTGAGTCAGACGCTCTAAACAATTTAAAATGAATATGGGGCAAGAATTGAAATGATGGACCTTGGTCTAATGAATTATTTTCTTGGGTAGGAGATACTCCAATTATTTGATGGAATCTTCATCTCTTAGAAGAAGTATGCCAAGGAGATCTTGAAGAAGTTTCACATGTAGAATTGCAAATGTAATTCCACTGCATTGGTTGGTAATTGAAAAGTTGTGCTTGGATGAAGATGGGAACCAAAGGCTATGCACTTGTGTATAGAACTTTGATTGGAAGTTTGTTGCATCTATTTCCAACCAGACCAAATTTAATTTTTGTTGCAAGCTTATTATCCCGATTCATGCACTCTCAAAGCCAAGTTCACATGGGTTCAACAAAACAAGTTTTGAGGTATTACAAAGGCACGATTGACCTCGGGCTTCAGATCTTGAAGAAGAAGAAGAGTGAAAATCTTTAAGGTTACTTTGGTAGTGATTAGGCAAGAAGTTCTGATGATGCAAAGAATACAACAGACAACTACTGCAGCAAATCAAGCCATTTGGCTTAGAAAATAATTTCAGATGTTGGCCAAGAGGAGAATGAAGGAACTGTTTTAAGAGTTTATAACAATCTATTATTGCAATTCCAAAGAACCCGTTTAGCATTGAAGAACAAAGAGTATCAAGGTTAAATATCATGCAATAAGGGAAGTAGAGAAATTATAAGAAATCAGATTGGTGCATTGCAGTTTTGAAAATCAATTAAGAGATATAATGATGAAGACACTTCCAAACAATAAGTTTAAATTGCTAAGATCAAGACTTGGAGTATTAAAGAAACATAGATGTTAAAATTTGAGAATATTTCTTACCGTTTGATGGTTTTTTCTTCATCAAACCATACATTTGCTTCTTCATCATTGATTTCTCATATAATTAAAATAGGTTGCTTTTTACAATGCATGAGAAGATGTATAATTTACTTTGTTTTCTATTTTTTTTCTTTTACCAAAACATTATCTATTGTGTAAATGATAGCACTTGTAGCGATTACTTTTCACCCAATGAGAAACATGAATCCACAGGCCTACAAAAGCAACTATTGAGAGTTCATTTGAAGAAGTAGAAATTTTTGTAATAGTGAAGCATTCTTTTATGACCATATATGAAACATTTTTTCTCCATATTTACCTCATCTATGATCCACCGAAATTTATTCTACATTACTTTGATTTAATCTACACCATTGTTAACACTTTAACAAACTTTACCACCTTAGAAATGAATATAATAGTTAACAGTAATCTTCGTATCCCCATAATATCTCAATAGACTCAGTAATTGATACTATCTCCTCGCAACTCAACATAATTCATTTAGGTTACATTTAGATCCAAAGTTTCACATCACCCTTTTCTCACCATGTTCGAAATTTATATATTTTCACATGTTTTCATATTAGCTATTGGTTTAATATGAGTTACTTGCAAACCTTTGCATCAGTGACAGATCCTTGCATGGACCCCATTTGCACTTGTCCGTTTACTAATAATAGTGGTAGCAAAACAAGAATGATGAGAGAAAGCTGCCAGTTTGCCTCAAAGGCAATTGCCAAGGCTATAACTACTGTAGCAATATCTTGAACCATCAAACTTAGTGCATCCCCAACAAAAGTTCGAATAGAAGCCACATCAATTGACAGCCTTGCTCCCAGTACTCCACTTGAATGCTCAGCTTTGTCAAACCAGGCTACTTCCATGTGAATAATTTTCTCAAAACACATTAGCCGGATCCTTTTTATCAACTTCGAACCAGCTACAGCAAAAAAGTAGGACCTTAGTGGATGAAATATGAAGCCAGCGGCTCCAAGGGCTATAAATACTGCAGCCCAAAACTTTGAGTCTTTACGAAGTTCATTTGCTGGCTCAGAGAAAGTATTTATCATGCAGGAGGTAAGAAACCCCACAAGAGGAAGTATGGCCCCAGTTACTGTGGCTGCTAGAGTCCCGAGGACTATCACTGCAATTTCAGGCTTGTTAAGATAAGCAAGTTGAAGGAACGAGACTTTTGGAGAGGAATGCGGTACTGCTGGAGTAAGAACTTCAGGTTCTCCTTCTGATGTTTTCAAGAGATTAAGTGTAGTAGGCATATCATTTGATATTCTGCATGAGTGACGACTGCTGCTTTTTAGCTTTCCCGAGTCATTTGTAACATCTGAGTGCCTGTTAATTTCTTGCAATCTAATGAGTTGGCTGTAAGCTCCATCAGGATCTTTAATGAGGTCAGCATGGACACCTAAACAATTGAAAGATAAGAATGCAATAATGCATATATGAAGGAAAATGATGACGTGCAAGTGTGCTAGAGACAGAAAAACATGAAAGCAAATTGTCACAATGAGTTCCATTCATGTAGCAACATAGTATATCTACCATTTTCTACTACTCTTCCTTGATGAATAACAGCAATTGTATCGGCATTCCTTATTGTGTTTAGGCGATGTGCTACAATGACAGTTGTTCGGTTTATCATAATTTTGTCCAGTGTCTCTTGGACCACTCTCTCAGACTCAGCATCGAGGGCACTTGTAGCTTCATCAAGGAGTAGAATTCTTGGATCTTTTAGAATTGCCCGTGCTATGGCAATTCTTTGCTTTTGACCCCCAGAGAGCTGTGTACCATGCTCACCGACAATCATATCATGTCCCTAAAATCACAATTTTACACAACCAATGAGGTAATAAATATATTAGACTTTGTATTGTATTATTTGAAATTAATATTGTTGAATAAGCACAACATGGCAAATTTCAAAAGACGAATCTGTGAGCTCACATGCGGAAATCTATCTATGAATTTGGCTGCATTAGCAAGTTCAATTGCAGCTCTGATTTCTTCATCTGTTGCCCCTTCCTTACCATAAGCAATATTTTCTTTGATGCTACCAGTAAAAAGGACTGGTTCCTGGCTGACAAGGCCTATTTTCTGTCTGATCCATTTCAATTGAAATTCTCTGAGGTTGATGCCGTCAATGAGAACTTCTCCGGCTTGTGGATCATAAAATCTCTCAATCAGACTAATAACTGTTGATTTCCCACTGCCACTTTTCCCAACCAAAGCTGCAGTAGTGCCACTTGATATTGAAATGGAACATCCATTGAGTATCAATTCATCTGGCCTTGAAGGATAACAAAAGCAAACCTCCCTAAGTTCTATATCTCCAGAAATATCATCTACCTGTCGACCTGCAGTATCATAAGCATCAATTTTTGGCTGCCTATCTATTGTTTCAAATATTTCAAAGGCGGCAGCCTGTCCTGCAGTGAATGCAGTTAAACTTGTAAAAGCCTGCCCCAACGACCTGAAAAATAATATTAACATTGAAAAGCATATCAAGTTTTCCTGCCAAGCTTTGGAGAAAAATTGTAAGATATATGATGGATGCTTCGGCGAAATAGATGTTAAAGCAGAAACTAGCTTACATGGAGCCAAAAAATAGGGCGTAAAATATACTCATGACTTCACCTCCTGTATAGCCTTTCTCTAGTACCATCTTCCCTCCGAACCATACAGCCAATGCAAAGCTACTGTTGATAAATAAACGGATTGAACCAAGGCCTAAACCAGCAGCCATTCCGTCTTGCACTGCAGTCCTGTAAGCATCGGTTAAGGATTGACTGTATTGAATTATGGCTTGATTCTCGCCCGTAAATGATGCAACCTGCATGGAGGAACTTTATATGCTGCTGCAGTCTTGGGATGGAAAAGAACAACCTGAAAGTTAAGTTATAATGATTCACATACAGTTCGAATTGAACCAATTGTGCGATCTACTACGATTGCTGCTTCAGAATAAGCTGCTTGTCCGCGGGATGCCAACTTTGCGAACGCGAAGCTCATTATGGAACCGGAGAAAACAAGAGGTGGAACACAAGATAGAAGGACAAGGGTTAGAAGCCAACCCTTGATGAATGCTATGACTATACCTCCTAAAAAGCATGCCACACACTGTATGAATTTTCCTACCTGGTATATTTCACAAAATGAGAAAAAAAAGTCATTCTTATTTTACTCTGATAAAATGGTGATGATTTGGGTTTTGAAGAACTGTGTCACCCATTAATACCTTGTCTCCCATGGCTTCTTGAATAAGAAATGTGTCACCTGATATCCTTCCAACAACCTCAGCAGTGTTGGTTTCCTTGTCGAAGAAGCTAATATCTTGCCTCAAAATTGCTTTGAGGTATAAGCCTCGTATTCTCGCTGCCTGCCTCTCCCCGGTGGACACCCAACAAGCCAACTCTGTAATGGTACATGTTTGAATTACTCCTTTCATTGTTATCTAAGAATAATTTTCTTTTCTAGTTATACAGGATAAATAATGAGCAGAGAAGTGGCATGCTCACGTAGAAAAGCTGTCATAAAGGAAGCTACACCTATTACTGCAAACTTCAGAGACACCTGGGCATGAAACAAATCATTATGTGTTATGACATAGACATGAGGGAAATTTGAAACCAAACAGTTCTTCTCAAACTTGAATTAGTTCTTATGCAATTAAGCAATTTCCATAAAATTGTTAAACAGAAAAAAAGAAGGGATGCTAGTGATTACCTTGGAAACTTCATGAACTAAATGTTTAGTGTTGCCATGTTGTGTAAAAGCATCAATTGCTTCTCCCATAACTATATTCGTTGAAGCCTTAGTTATTCCATTTCCAACAGCGCTTACTATCCCGACAAACATCAGTAGATAATCTGAAGAGTCTGCAAATGAAAAAAGTTTGAAATAGGGTACTGTTTTGTTGCTTTCATCCTTCATCTTGTTCTTCTTGGAACCTTGCTGCCTTGCCATTTCTGAGGTATTTTCAATACCTACAGCTTGTGGATGACTAATTGATTCTTGATCCTGTTATCTCAGCTGAAGTAACATCCAAAGCTAACTTTAGCCACCATATTCCCAAGGAAAACCTCTGCTGGTACAAACACCACAAGAAAGCAGCTATTGCAGGAAGTTCACTAGTTTGAGACTGCTATTTGGTTTTTCCATCAAGAGTCACCACTGAAGTAAATTGGAAAATAAGCCGACTTAAATAAATTCAACAATAGATAGAAATGAAGAGGAACAAGGCAACAACAGAATTGAACAGTAAACCTTAACAGGACAGAGGAGACTAAGATGTAACATGATCAAAGCACCTTCAAAACCAAAACATATATTAATATAACACGAAGAAAAAGCCAGTAATAAACATTTTTCAAACTTGGGGTTGAAGTGCTTCCTGCTCTCTCAGAATGATACCAAACTAGCACTAAAAAGCAACAGGAGAATGAAGGAAAACAAGGTTGATGGAAATAAGCTTGTAAGTAGTATAGTATTACAACTTACTCGAGAAGATAAGTTACATTAGTTAATCACAAGCAGAGAAAGAATAGGATTAGAGGCCCATCATCAAAGCCAACAATTAATTTAAGGTTTAAAGTTATGTTAAAATAATGCAAATATATTACAAACTATGCTATGTTAAAATGTACTCCTTACCGTTTTGTTGGATGTGAAATAAGGCGCGAGAGAATCATATTTTGGTGGGACCCCTATGGGATGAAATTGGAAGAAGAAAAAAGAAATTATAATTTATGAAGAACTTACCCAAAACAACCTATAATAACAATAAGATTAATGTTGTATTGGAAGTTGATACTCTAAAGTCTTTAACTGGAAAAAACAGCTACTTAAATTTGAATTTAATTAAAATATTCTAATTCTACAAAAATTTACATTATTGATATACAGAGTATATTTGAACGAACTTCTTCATGAAAACAACCAAGAGAAAAATAATAAGAAAAAAAAAACGACACTATAAGTTAGAATTAACAATTAATTTGTATTTTAACTACTTTGAGCTGGAATTTTTTTTTATATTTTTCTTCTAAATTCCTTATACTAGTATACTGATTTTTACACGGTTGTTTTATGACATGTTATGATATATAGTAAAGTATTGTCTATTATAATTACTATTTTAAAAGATATATAATATGATTATGATGGATTTTACGTGATATTTCATTTTTAACGTTAATATTTTTAAAGAAAATGCTTTAGAGAATGTTAGTATAAGTTTCTCCATAGTTATTTATAAGTTAGCTTCTTAACTTTTTGTCTTTACATATACATAAATTAAGTTTAGTTTATTAAAAAAGTATTTATTTATTTTTATTTTTTCAAAGGTGTCAATCATTAGATTTAAACATACGATTAACCAAAATCTTTACTACCCTCGTCTCTTTGGGACCACTAGCTATAGGGAAGTGCTTCTTCCACTTTAGTGTCTTTTTTTGTTTTCTTTTTAACTTTAAGAAAGCTTACCCTTTTTTTATTCTTTCAATATGTGACATACTGGGAATAACACTCATCCCACCAGAACATAAATGGAGTAAAAATAATAATAATAATAATAAGGTTTAATACATGGTCCTTACTTTTATAAGTTTGGTTCAAAGTAATCCTACCTAAAAGTTCAGTAAGACCCCATATTTCGTTAAAAAAATGTTTAATCTAGTCCTTTTAGCTCCCGTCGTGACACGTGTTAATAGGTGGACTTAAATGATTTTTTAATTTAAAAAAAAGTCTCTGCCATGTCATCATCACCATCTCCAGACAAATCCTAATTTCTCTCCACGAAACCCTAGTCGTCGCACCATCCAGCACCGTTACCGCCATCCTCGTCGGCAACCGTCCTCTCCAATGCATCACACGCCACCACTAAAGCTATGCGACGAGAACGCGAGAAACCCTAGGTCTCCACGGTTTGCTTGCAGGTCTGATTGTGGTTGCAGGTGGAGGCAAGCAGCGAAGCGATTAGTGGTGGAGAAGAGTGGCGATTCGCGATCTGCAGTAGCTAGCGATTTGGCTAGTGGTTAGTGGTGGACGATTATGTGGTGGAGATTGGACGGCAGTGCTGCTGGTGCGATGACGATTTGACTGGTGCGAGGGGTGAAAATGGTGAAGATTGGTGGTCGCGGCATAGCAAGGGATCACATTGGGTGGTGGCGCAAGAACGAAGGTGAGATGCGAAGGTGATGGATGTGCAACAGAAGGGAGAAGACGCTTTGGTGATAGCACATGATGCGTTGGAGAGGACGGCTATCGGCGAGGATGGCGGTGACGACGCTGGATGGTGCGACGGTTAGGGTTTCTTGGAGAGAAATTAGGGTTTGTCTGGAGATGGATGTGGCATTTGCATTGTTATGTTTATTGAACATTTTTTAACGAAATATGAGGTCTTTGAAAAATAAGATTACTTTGAACTAAACCCTTAAAAATAGGGATTAAATGATATATTAAACCTAATAATAAAAAGAAGTTTTTTTTATATCGTGGGCTTATCTCTTATTATATATATATATATATATATATATATATATATATATATATATATATATATATATATATATATATATGTTAGAGTGTTTTTACCTTGTCATTCAATCACGAAAGTTTTGTCCAGTAAAAGTGATTTGTATAACAATTGCTTGCAGGTTTTGGCAACTTATTGGGATGCCTTGTAGACATGCAACATGCAATTTGTGCAGGTTACTATCATCTATATAGCTTAAGATGTCCCAATTTAACTCAATCACAACCATTTTTAGAAGTAATGGGATAAACATTTCAAAATAAAATGCTTAAGAATTTTTGTTAGTCTTCAAAATTTGAAGGGTTAATTAGGAGAGAAAAATAATACTTTTGATAATTAAATTAATGGTTATGTTAAAATAGCTGTTATGAAAATTAATAATTTTTAGTTACCTATAAGTGTAAAGAAATTATAAGTATTTTTCAGTTGAGTTTTATAGTAAGTATTTCCTTTTTGACAAGGGAGAGGAGGAGACATGTGCATTTACTTTATTTGCTTTTAAAGAGATAGGATGAGATTTAAAAAAAAAAAAAAAGAAGAGGATGATAAGAAAGATAAGCTTTTGAAATTTGTGTGAAATTCAACATAATTGATGTGTCTTTTTATTCACAATTGATTGTGGATATAATTTTATTATAATAATAAATTTATAAACATAATTTTAAAATAAAAAACTAAAATTATTTTTAACAAATATACATTACAATCCGTCATTTAAGATTACAAAAAGAAAATCCAAAATATAAAACTTCATTAAAAGAAGAGGAAATATGGAATATACAAAAAAACATATATAGTTCACATTCCTCACACATCTTAGTCTCACGGATGTCTTACATTTATCATTTTCTGTGTATATATAACATATAGATTGTCGCAACCGGAATCGCGACGGGACGACGATCCAAAAAAAGAAACGGGTTTTGAAAAGAGATTTGGAGTCGCCACCATAGTTTATTATGGAAAACTATGGAAAAACCTCAAAACGATAAAGCACGGTCCACGAAAACCAAAGATTGGGTTCGGGAGTCGGTTACGCGTGGGGAAGGTGTTAGCACCCCACAACGCCTGCCCTAAGGCAGTACCTTTAACTAAATGCACGAATATGATGTGGTTTTTCAAAATGTTTAATTATCCCCTAAAATAAAATTCTAAATAAACAAAATATATTTTTTAGTTTTTTGGGCCCGACAAGGATTGACCTTGCTCCTACGTATTCTCATTCAAAATGAGAAATCAGGGTTACGTAGTTCTAGCTGAAAGATTGTTTGTTGTTTGGAAAAGCATATGTTTTTAATTTTTGGAGATTTTATATTTTTAATATTTTCGAGAAAAAGAAGGTAACGAGTACTAGGCCGACGCGAACGGTCGCACGAGTACTCATTCCTTTAAAATGATATTTAAATACTTTTAATTATTTTTGAAAAGAGAGATAACGATATTAAGCACTAGGACGATGCGAACGATCACACGAGCACTCATACTGTTATCTGCTTATTTAGGAAGACTTGAGAGCATTGAGTGCTAGGCTGATGCGGACGATCGCACGAGCACTCATACCCTCGTTTGATATTATGTAAATAAGAGAGAAAAGTATTGAACACTAGGACGATGCGAACGATCACACGAGTGTTCAATCTTTAAACGTATTTTTGAAATTTTATTTAAGAAAAGAAGAAAAAGGTTTTTAGCACAAGGACGACGCGAGCGGTCACACGTGTGCTTAAACCTTTAAAACATATTTTTGTAAATTTATTTAAGGAAGAAGAAGAGGTTTTTAGCACAAGGACGACGCGAGCGGTCACACGTGTGCTTAAACCTTTAAAACGTATTTTTGAAATTTTATTTAAGAAAAGAAGAAGAGGTTTTTAGCACAAGGACGACGCGAGCGGTCACACGTGTGCTTAAACCTTTAAAACATATTTTTGTAAATTTATTTAAGGAAGAAGAAGAGGTTTTTAGCACAAGGACGACGCGAGCGGTCACACGTGTGCTTAAACCTTTAAAACATATTTTTGTAAATTTATTTAAGGAAGAAGAAGAGGTTTTTAGCACAAGGACGACGCGAGCGGTCACACGTGTGCTTAAACCTTTAAAACGTATTTTTGAAATAATTTTTATAAGAAAAAGAAAAGATTTTCAGCACAAGGCCTACGCGAGCGGTCGCACGTGTGCTTAAACCCTTTCAAAATATTTTTATTTCATTTTTAATTAATTAAAAGTAGATAATGATAGAAAAATAGAAAGTAGGGGAGTTACTAAATAGAAATAAAGGGTAAAAATAAAGATAATATGGAAAGCTTAATGATGAAATAAAATAAATAAAAAAAAAAATATATATATATATATATATATAGATATATATATATATATATATATATAATGGTGTTTAAATAAAAGATGGAGTGTCTAAATGAGAAAATGGGGTGCCCAAACCATTTTTCTTTTATAAAAAGATTGGGCCTAAACCCAAGCTAAAAGGGGTGTGGAAGTGAGAACAGGGACTGTGCGAAGTAGAAAGGAATTTTTGTTTACTTGGGCCAAGCCCAGCACTGGCCCGAGGATGGTATGGGGTGCGCGGATGAGAAAACAGGGTCTGCAGAACGGAATTGAGGCTCTTTTGGTTTGCAGAAACGGAATGGGCTTCAACCCAAACAGGAGGGGGTGTGAAATATGAATAAAAGGGGTGCAGAATAAATTTTTTTGATTATATTATATTATATTTTTTTTGTTTTTTTTTTTTTTTTTTTTTGAAACGCTGGCCCAGGGTTCGTTTCTGCTCCCTAACCTAGGATTCTCTAGGGGTTTCCTATCCTCCTCCCCATTTGCAAATTTCACTCTGAAACACATGAGACCCAAGGTCTCTTCTCTGAGCAAGAATCCCGGGTGAGCAATCCCCTACACACGCGCATGCCGCCGCTCCCGTCCGACCCGTCACGGTGCCACCACCTCCTATCCACCTTAACGTCGTCGGCGATACTACGGCGTCACCGTCCTCTCCTTCTCCTCGCTTCGGAAACGGCGACCCAGGGAGGGGTTCACCTCTGCCAACGCAAGCACGCGGGCCGCTTCGAACCAGACCACCGGGAACTTCCTCCGCGGCGTCACCAGTAAAGATTCATGTCGCCGGAGCCGTCGTCCGAGCTAACGCACCAGGCCACCTCCTTCTCCTTTCGAAAACGGTGACCCCAAGGAAGGGTTTCCCTCCGCCTTCATCTCCGATCCCTTCGAGTCCAACGACGCCCATCATCATCATCATCCTCAACCACCGGACCCTCCTCTCTGCCTTCAACATTTACCCATTACCAGGCAACTCAGCCTCCGACAACCATGAACCACGCCAAACCTATAAGAAACAACCTAAACGATTCCCAAATTACCATCGACTTCTTTGTGCCTTAAGGATTTTCCCAAAACCACCGAATCACCGTCTTCTACCTCTGCATGTCTCTGTAATATACTTTGTCTTTGTTTGGTTGGGAACGGGGATGGTGATAGCCGTGAGTGTGAATACAGCTATGGTGATGGAGGGAACGAGGGAGGAGGGGATGAGTCAGTGAAGATGAAACCATTGTTCGGTTGTTTTATTTCTGTTATATGATTTTCTGGTGAGTAACCATTCTACATTCAAATTCATTTGATGGTTGGAGATGGAAAGAGGCATAGTTTCATGGTCTGACTCAGTTTGTGGTTACCGTATTTGATTCTCTGCTTTTTGGGTGAAGGGATACAGCAAAGCCATGTTTATGGTGTTGGAGTGGTGAACTCGCTAGAGATAGCCGAGAGCTCGAACCGCTGTGGCCAGACCACTTCGTAACATAGTGATGAGGTGAGCTCCAACGGGTCAGGTTATTCAGAGGTTAAGCGGCGTTGGCAGAGAAAGAGCAAAGGCTCGAAGTACATGGGTTGAAGATGATGGGAGAGAATGAAGAAAGTGAAGTGTGCTTTTGTTGATGATGCAGATGCAAATAGAAGCTGGAGCAAAAGCTCTACGAGTAGCAGTCTATTCGGTCAGAAACCGAAGGAAGACAGTGGGCCGACTCAACTCGCATTAAGGTGAGGCGAGCGTGAATAAGGGGTGATATTGGGGGGAAGTGAATGAAACAGTGAATGAAACAATAACCGAAAATTTGTACATCAGTAATGGCTATGGATGTAGCTAATATAAGTTAGGGATACTTACCTTCAATGAACGAGTAGCCCCCTCCTTCCTCTACTGTGGACTTGCTTCCACCTTTCCTCCGCTCTTCCAACCCTTGCACTCTCGTCTCCTTTTTTGTGAATAATCTCCCCCTCAGCAATGGATGATCCACGAAGATCCCAGGCCCCCTTTGCTTTTCTGTGCTTTTTTCTTCCGCCCAAAACCGAATCATAACCACCTTCCCTCTGTTTTCTCTGTCCCCTCTCCACCAAAATTCTCCTCCCCTTTTTTTTTCTTCCAAAAATCTTTGGAAAAAATTCTCCTTAACCACTTTGTCCCCCCACTCCAGACATGCATCCCATACATCATTTCCCCACGTTTTTTTATTTTCTTATTTCAATTTTATTTTATTTTTTTTTATTTTATTATTATTTTTTTTTTACTTTATTTTTAATTTTAATTTTATTTTTCAATTATTTTGACTAATTAACTCTATTAAAACAAAATGAATATAAAAAAAATAAAATAGAAATTAAATTAAAAGCAAAGATCTAAATACAGTGAAATAGAATAAAACAAAAGATAAAAAATGAAATAAAATGAAAATAATAGAAAACCAATAAAAACACATTTTTTTACAACCCGGACAAAATTGAGTGTTGACAGCTGCCCCTCTTTACTTAGATATTACTAAATAATATGAAAATTTATCTTTTCGTATTATTTAAGTAAAGCTAAGTAAAGATAAAGACACTAATTTTGTCCGGGTTTCAATCATGAAAGAAAACGAACAAAATAATTCAAGTCACGATGCCCAAATAACCAATGTCAAGTAGAGTACCAGTAACAACAAAACTAAAACCTGGATTTGACCATTGCCTCGCAGAGGGCCAAACTCGTAGAACATAAATTTAAATCCGACCATTGCCATGCAAAGGATCGATAACAGAAAACTAAAACCTGGATTTGACCATTGCCTTGCAGAGGGCCAAACTCACAGAACAGAAATTTAAATCCGACCATTGCCATGCAGAGGGTCGATAACAGAAAATTAAAACCTGGATTTGACCATTGCCTCGCAGAGGGCCAAACTCACAGAACAAAAATTTAAATCCGACCATTGCCATGCAGAGGGTCGATAACAGAAAATTAAAACCTGGATTTGACCATTGCCTCGCAGAGGGCCAAACTCACAGAACAAAAATTTAAATCCGACCATTGCCATGCAGAGGGTCGATAACAGAAAATTAAAACCTGGATTTGACCATTGCCTCGCAGAGGGCCAAACTCACATAACAGAAATTTAAATCCGACCGTTGCCATGCAGAGGACCGATAACAGAAAACTAAAACCTGGATTTGACCATTGCCTCGCAGAGGGCCAAACTCACAGAACAGAAATTTAAATCCGACCATTGCCACGCAGAGGGTCGATAACAGAAAACTAAAACCTGGATTTGACCATTGCCTCGCAGAGGGCCAAACTCATAGAACAGAAATTTAAATCCGACCACTGCCATGCAGAGGGCCAATATCGTAGGAGAAAAACTTGAATTCGACCATTGCCACGCAGAGGGTCAACAATACAGAGCCACGAGCTGAAATTGACCATTGCCGAGCAGATGGCCAGTATTACAACAACGAGATGGGATTAGACCATTGCTTAGCAGAGGGCCACAAAACGAAAACTGGATTTGACCAATGCCTTGCAGAGGGCCAATATCGTAGGAGAAAAACTTGAATTCGACCATTGCGAAGCAGAGAGTCGGTATCGCAGAAGAAAACTTGGATTTGAAACTTTCTGAAACGTTGGTAAACACTTAGCAAAACATCGAATAAACTTAAAAGCAAATGTTGTATTAACCTTTTCACAACTTCTCTTGTGCCTAAAGGATTTTTCAAACAAAATACCTTGCTTATTATGAAATGTATGATGTAATGTCATGAGGGTGCATGAATGAATAAACACATGAAACCTTTTCTTTGTTTTTTTTTTTTTTTTTTTTTTTTTTTTTTTTTTTTTTTCTTGCCACTCTCTCTTAATTAGACTGCCCATGTTTGAAACTCATTGTCAACATTGTCATCAAAACTAATGTACGTTCAAAACGTAATCATAAAATGTCAGGAGACAGTGAGCCCTCTAATGAGAAAGAGAAGGGTGTAACCATGAGTTCAAGTTCTCTTTATCGCTTCCTGCAATCCAATTTGGCCTGAACCCGAGAAGGTGAGGGAAAAATAGGGACGAGAAGTAGATAGCTGAATGATTGTATGTGGAGCTAACATTTGTGTTCTCCTCATCTGGGGAGATATGGTTAACATAGAAACATGTAGGGCCCACAAGACTGCCCCAATTTTGTTGTGCACAATAAGTACGATTTGGGGAGGTGAAAAGGTTTGGGTAGGAAGGATTGCCCCAGTTGAGGATTCCTTCTTGACATGACGATTGACGGGGAGACTTTACATTGTATTTTCACTTTTCATTTTCAATGTCCTTTCTTTTCTTTTAGTGATGTTATCAGTCACCACATCATTCCTTCCCAGAGTTAAGTTCGTAAGAAAGACCAGGACGAACAATCTTCAGTCGGTGTGGACTTTAATCGGCTTGTAACGTGGCTAAAAGGCAAACGGGTTAAGAAAGAAATGGATAATGAAAGCTCAAATAAGTGTTTAACGGCTAAACCAATTTAACAAGAATCATCTGCAAAGTGCTGAGTCAACCGGTTTCTAAGAGTTTAAAACTCTGGACATTCTATTATTATTTTCCATTCATTCCTTTACTTTCTTTCTTTCCCTTTTGGTCACTTGTTTTGTTTCCTCTGTTGTAGCCTTCCTTTTTTTGCTTTTTTTTTCTTATTTATTTATTTTTTTTTTATTTTTTTTTTTACAACAATTTTCTCATTGATTTTGGATGTCCTTGATGTATCTTTTAGGTTAACGTTGATATGCAAATGACCCTTGTCTAGGGTGATGAAAAATGATTACGACTTACGGCTCAAAGTGGGTGCAATTGATTAAACCTCTTTTATCATTTGGATAAAGAAAAACGGCCACACGTCATCCTGAAGCTTGCTTGACTTGCTTTCCACAACCTTAACCATGAGACGAAATTCTGTAGCGGTTGACACATCGACTTCATTTTTTTTTTCGGTTTGTTTTTTTTTTTTTTTTTTTTTTTTTTGCTCCCCGATCACGGATCATTGAGCATGGGCACAATGATGACAACTGCCCCAGTGTTATATCCACGACAATCTTTTGTTTTGAAGGGAAATGAAAAGGTTAGGGGTTCACGCAATAAGAAAGCGGATGCTTTAACGAGAAATGAACATAGGTTACCCCCGAAACTCTGAATTAGGAGAAGACTCTGCATCTTTGCCATTTCCAGTTATTGTGTTTTTTTTTTTTTTTTTTTTTTTTTTTTTTTTGAACGTACTATGCCCTAGACAACCTAATTGACAATGAATTCAACATGTGCATTTTTATTCTCTCCTTTTTTAGTCTTTCACGACATCCCTCAGGAACGAGCTGGTGCCAACCGAATATACCCGTGATGCTTTTACTCATGTGTGCTTAATTATCATTACCTTTATTTTCCCTTATTTACCTAAAAGCTCAGCGCGACATGCAATATTTCAAGAAGCGTGCAAACAAAAATTATGAATGAAACCATGCAGTATTTATTGAATGAAATAACGCAGAGTACAACAAACTTTAAAGATCATGTCAGTATCCCTTAATATTGATCCCCTATCACGGAATCATCATGTGTAAAACTTTTTGACTGCACCCGAATTAACCGGTAATGGTAACTCCTCTCCATCCTTCCTTGTGAGAATTAGTGCCCCACCAGAAAATGCCTTCTTCACTACGAATGGCCCTTCATAATTCGGGGTCCATTTGCCTCTATGATCCTTTTGTACAGGCAAGATCATCTTCAACACCAGCTCGCCTTCGTGGAATTCTCTGGGATGCACCCTTTTGTCAAATGCATTTTTCATTCTTCTTAGTTCTTCGCTTGACTGGAAGGTATTCCGGTTTAAGTGGGAGCTTGTGTTGCACAATATTGGTATCCAAACTTGGCATGTCATTGTAAGACCAAGCGAACACATCCTTAAACTCCTTCAATAGGGCTTGCAACCCTTTCCTCACTTCCTTTTTCATGCTAGTACCGATTTTTACTTCCTTTCTCTTCTTCCTCTCCCCAGTTGAGTACTTCAACCTCTTCCAGATGGGGTTTTATCTCTTTAGACTCTTGTTCCACTAATCTCAAGAGCTCTGGAGAGGGTTCCGGATTATCTTCATAATCATCTTCCGTATTATCGATAGGGTGTTCAAAATTAGGAATATCGACATTGTTATTTTCAAAACTTTCATTGTCACGTCTGCATTATTTAAATTTATGAAAAAAAAAGGAATAAATAAAAAAGGAAAAAAGATGACTAATGCGAAATGATGATAAAAACAAACACGATTCGATTATCACGCTGAGCACAAAAACTAAACGTCAACCCGTAAGTCATGAATCCTAAAGCCCCGGGTGAAGCTATAGGATTAATTAAAACTATTACATTTTATTCAAATTAAGCATCACGGGTAAACTCAGAGTTCCAATTGTTGAGTGGTGCATCTGGGGAGCCGGCCCGCACGAAACTTGAGCATTCAAAGCTATCTTCATCCTCCACGGCTGTTATATGGCCCGCGTTGATCCAACCAGCACTACGAAATTTCTCCTTGATGTCACGAATACGAATCTTTTCCACCCTGGGTTCACGCCTTTCTACACGAGCTAGACCGCACTCTCTCCTTTCTTCCATCAGCCTTCCTGTTTTGTAAGGAAAGGGAGACGCGCCCGGATGATGACAGACAATTTTTCTTCAGCCTCTGGCACAGGGGTGGTTCTAGTGAAATGGATCACCAACGGCTCAGGCAGAGTTACGTCGGATTCTCCACCAATCTGTGTAAACACTTCCCCCTCCTTATCCTTGTAGCATACTTGCATCAAACCCCGATCCAGCAGGTCTTGCAGAACATACTCAAATTCACCACATTCCTCAATAGAGTGCCCATCATCCGGATGAAGCGCGCATGTTACATCCTCGTCATAATCACCTTTTAAAAGGCCCACCTTTATCAGCGCCTTGAAGATAAACTTTCTGGAACTTCGGATTCCACCCGCGTCCCTTATCAACTCATGTTTTCCATCCTCGATGGCATTCGTCGAGGCACTCCCGTGCCCAGAAAGTGGGTTAGTCTCAATGCTGGGTTTATCTTCTTGAAACTTTAACCACCCAGAGTCGATTAGAGTCTGTACTTTGTGTTTAAAAGCCAGACACCTCTCAGTTGAGTGACCAACACCTCCCCCATGGTAACTACATTTGGCCTCTGCATCATAACCCCTGGGATACGGAGGTTGCATGGGCTTCATTGGACAAATAGCAACCAAACCCCTTTGGACGAGTTGGGGTAACAATTCTGTGTAAGTTGTAGGGATAGGGGTGAAATTAACAAATTGGTTCCTTCTTGGGTAAGTATTTTGGCCCGCATTCTGATTTGGACCTGCAATTGCCCCAGCCCTCCAAGTATCAGTTGGGGGCAATGGCGGTTGATAATACCCTTGTTGTTGTTGAGGCCTGGCTTGATGAGCGAACGCCGCATTAGCTGCAAGAGGGGGTTGCCCCAAGTATGGTCGGAAGCTATGAGCGGGAGCTTGACCTCTCCATACAGGCATTGCCGATGCCGCATGCACATCCCCTTCCTTCTTCTTTCCCGCATTGAAATTGGTTTTTTTGTAATTTGCAGTTGCGGGCGAACTGTATGCAATTTTCCCACTTTTAACCCCAATTTCTATCCTTTCGCCTATTATAATGATATCAGCGAAATTGGCAGACACGTTCCCGACCATGTGCTCGTAAAATGGCGGCTGGAGAGTGTTCACAAACATTGCCACCATTTCTCTATCATACAAAGGTGGTTCGACTTGTGCAGCTAACCTCTCCACCGTTGGCATATTCCTTGAAAGTTTCGTTGTCCTTCTTTGACATATTTTGCAGCTGTAAACGATCTGGTGCAACATGGGTATTGTATATGTTGTTTCACAAAAGCATCAGCCAAGTCCGCCCAACAACGAATTCGAGTCGGCTCCAAATGAGTATACCATTTAATGCCACTCCAGCCAAACTATCTTGAAAAACATGGATGAGCAGCTGCTCGTCATAAGCATATGCAGCCATCTTTCTGCAAAACATGGTTAGATGGCTCTTTGGGCATGTATTTCCCTTATACTTCTCAAAATCTGGCGCTTGAACTTATGTGGAATTTTGACGCCAGGAACCAAGCTCAATCTAGCAACATCTCCGAATCCATAACTTTCATACCCCTCACAGCCCTCAATCTTGCCTCTAGGCTCTCAGTTTATCCTTTGCCCATCGACATTACTATTACCCCCTGAAACGAGGTATGTGGTGCAGCCCCTGTAGAAAAGCCCTCTCCGGTAATCACAGGCGGCACCGGAGTTACTCGTATTCCATCAGACATGCTTGCATGCATTCCTTCATTTATCATGGGTGCGGACATTACAACAGGTCCCTGAATACTGATTGGCGGTACGTTGGCAGTGGTAGGGAAAGAGAATGAAGTCTGCTCCCCTTCTGTGTATTCTCCCACGGTGGGGTGTAACCTGGAGGTAATCCATACATTGGGAACGGAACAGATTGGCTCCCAGAACTGAACACCGGAGGGTAATATGAGCACTTCCCTCAACTTGCGCAGGCGTCGCCCCTCCCGTAGTCTTTAGGGCTTCGAGAGCCGCCAAAATCTGGGCCATCTGATCCTTCAACTGGTTGACATCGGCCTTAATAGATTCGTGTGACTGCTCCCAATTCTCCATGACCTTTGAGTTAGCTCTGGTCCTGTACGGATGTCGTGGAAAATTTGCCGTTGTTTTCTCACTTGTACTGCTGATTATTATTATTTTTTTATTAAATTAAATTAGATAAGGATGAAAAATGCAAAACAAAAGAAAACATGATGCATGCTAGTGATAAGTGGAAATCACAGGATAACGATGACGATACCGATGGAAAATTAACACAAGCCGATACCAACAAACATCCCTTATCTTTCATTTAAAGGAAATTTGATCCATTACATAGTCTAAGGAACAAAACACATAATTCCGATGTACATCAATCCCGCGCCCGGGCAATGAAAGATTTCATCTCTCCCACCAACCATTTACAATGATTAATAAACAATTCTATTTCCGCTGGTGAGTTACAAAAATGAGTGCTTGCTTCAGCATTCGACACCATCCTGGGGATGTCTTCAATTGCCCCGTTTGCCAAAGCAGCCAACTGAGAGAATCTTTCCTTCCAGTGCTTTACAGCCATTTCTTGCTCGGCGATGTGCTCTTCCATTCGCTTTATCAAGGCCTGATGCCTTTCTTCAAAATCTATCGACCTCCATCGCTCCTCCTGTTCCTCGATATATTCCTCCATTTGTTTTATCAGAGTTCGATGCTCTTCCTCTGCTTCTGTTAGCTTCCAACGCTCCCTATTCATATCCGCCTCAAACGACATGGCCATCTCTTTCATCTCATGCCCCGCTTTTTCTATCTGAATCTGCGCTTCTCTTAATCTCTTTAGGGCTTCTCGTTTATCTCTTTTGGCTTCTTCGTAGAGGTGCTTCCACTCCTTTCCCTCTTCTAAAGCCACCTTCTTCTCATTTACCCTCATGGATAATTCCTTACTCGCAGCTGCCAGATCCTGTTTCACTCGAAATGTGTAATCCCTCTCAGCCTTCTGGCTTTTGACAAGGTTTTCATAAGCCCGCGACTTTTCTTCATTATCATTTTTCATATCCACAAGATCATTACGCGCCCTTTGTAATTCATTTCCAACCTAGCATTTCTCACCTTCAATTTCTCCATCTCAGCCTTCAATTGTTGCACCTCTTCACTTTCTGGGACTTGAGATGGTCCTTCACTAGCTGATTGATCCTTGATTGGCTTGAAAGGCAACTTGACTACTTTCACTCTCTCCAGAATCCAGGTGTGATAACTAACACTGCTATCCACTACTCCATCCCTCAAGTCCTTCTCTGCTCGAACAACATTTTCCCAGGCGCTTTTAACCTTTCTTAACAGTTCGATGAAATGCCCGTCTTCGTAATAAATGAATAGGGTAGCAAGGTAATCTGATGAAGGTGCCCCTTTTATAGGATGCCCAAATTGTCTTTGCACCAAAAGAGGGTTGTAATTGATACAGTACCGGGCACCTATGAGAGGCACATTAGGAAAACTACCACAATGTTGTATAGCCAGTTTATTTCCGAGCCAAGGAAGGCGCCATTTTATACTTCTTTCGCTCAAGCCGGCAAGGAATCGGGCCCAATCGTTTCCTCCTTTACCTTTAAGCCCTTGGTGTGACAAAGTCTCCGATAGACTCTTAACGTCGACCATCTCTTAAACACGCGCGTTGTCATCCATGTATACAACGCCGGTAAGCAACAAAGAATCTTCTTTCCCTTTCTCTCATGGCAAAAACTCAAAGTCCCATAAACATCCGCAAGAACTGCTGTTACAGGATTCTCTGATCTGGTTTTACTCGCCACGAAGACGTCTATCGCGGTGTAATCCACAAATTCTTCTATTTTGGGAAACAAGACAATGCCATATATGGTGAGGGCTAATACATCCATGAAAGTTTCCCAATCCTCTTTATCAGCCAGTGATGTAAATACTGCTCTAGATATCCCTGTGATAACCCATGCACTTGATTCCTCATCATCATCCTGTCTTCAAGCTCCTTGGGATGTAATTTCATGATGGTAGCAATAGTGGGTATAGAGGCATGATGCTCTAAATGTTGATAGGGAGTGGTGCCCTCCAATGGCAAACCCAAGATATGCTCGAACTCCTCTATGGTTGGCGCCAACTGAAAGTCTTGAAATGTGAAACATCGAAGCGGAGAATCATAATATTGTGCCAAGGCTGTGATAGCGGGTATTTGTACTTCAACCTCCATTAAATTCAACAAATTTCCATATCTTCTCTGAAAGGTTTCTCTCTTTATAGTCTTAAGCCTTTTGCCCAAGTTTATCAGCCCGGTCAAATTTCCAACATGAGTCCTTAGACTATACTTCTTTCTTAAATCGGAAGAGTCGGTATGCCGTGTAGCATCGGATCTTGTGTTAACATCCATCTCGTATGCAGTCAAGTAGGTACCTGTGATTTCCCTTAAAATTAACATTTACTAAATGATGTATGAATATGATGCATGATAATAAAATAACATGACAAAACAAAACACATGCATGGTATGAAATGTAATATCATAAAAAAACGAACAGCGTGAGGGTTACAGAAGCATATATTCCTCCCATCGTGCCCTACCAAAGGTTCATTGCTTTCAGTTCAAGGTCAAGTATATGCAATCTCACAAGGATGATTTCCTGAACCTAAAGGTCAAAGGTCACTAGAGCTATGGCCCCCTTCATAGCATTTCCACAACAGTCGAGTAATCAACTAGGTGTGAAAACACATATGAAGAGAACAGACTCTAGCTGGAGTTCTCACGATAGCCAAACAGGAAGTACATCCCAGAGTGACACCGCTACACAACTCCTCTAATTCTAAGCTACGCTCAGACCCGGGTATA
Source organism: Vigna umbellata (assembly GCF_029865625.1). Classification (NCBI taxonomy): domain Eukaryota; kingdom Viridiplantae; phylum Streptophyta; class Magnoliopsida; order Fabales; family Fabaceae; genus Vigna; species Vigna umbellata. The sequence continues at coordinate 105,971,181 of NC_142165.1, forward strand.
GGGCCCCACTCATGATATGCCAAAAGTGTGTGTGTGAAGGGAGGAAATTATGCACACCCAAACCCTCACCTGCAAAACAACCAGAAAAATTCCCAGGCAGATATAAACATATTGTCTACCCTAGGGTTCAATATTCCACAGTTATTGCAGTTATTCCAAATATCAACATAGATAGAGAAAAGGGAAAAAAAACACAAAGCAAAACCACACCAAATTCGCGCATCTAATTAAATGGCTCGACTCTCTAAAGTCCCCAGTGGAGTCGCCATCTGTCGCAACCGGAATCGCGACGGGACGACGATCCAAAAAAAGAAACGGGTTTTGAAAAGAGATTTGGAGTCGCCACCATAGTTTATTATGGAAAACTATGGAAAAACCTCAAAACGATAAAGCACGGTCCACGAAAACCAAAGATTGGGTTCGGGAGTCGGTTACGCGTGGGGAAGGTGTTAGCACCCCACAACGCCTGCCCTAAGGCAGTACCTTTAACTAAATGCACGAATATGATGTGGTTTTTCAAAATGTTTAATTATCCCCTAAAATAAAATTCTAAATAAACAAAATATATTTTTTAGTTTTTTGGGCCCGACAAGGATTGACCTTGCTCCTACGTATTCTCATTCAAAATGAGAAATCAGGGTTACGTAGTTCTAGCTGAAAGATTGTTTGTTGTTTGGAAAAGCAGATGTTTTTAATTTTTGGAGATTTTATTTTTAATATTTTCGAGAAAAAGAAGGTAACGAGTACTAGGCCGACGCGAACGGTCGCACGAGTACTCATTCCTTTAAAATGATATTTAAATACTTTTAATTATTTTTGAAAAGAGAGATAACGATATTAAGCACTAGGACGATGCGAACGATCACACGAGCACTCATACTGTTATCTGCTTATTTAGGAAGACTTGAGAGCATTGAGTGCTAGGCTGATGCGGACGATCGCACGAGCACTCATACCCTCGTTTGATATTATGTAAATAAGAGAGAAAAGTATTGAACACTAGGACGATGCGAACGATCACACGAGTGTTCAATCTTTAAACGTATTTTTGAAATTTTATTTAAGAAAAGAAGAAAAGGTTTTTAGCACAAGGACGACGCGAGCGGTCACACGTGTGCTTAAACCTTTAAAACATATTTTTGTAAATTTATTTAAGGAAGAAGAAGAGGTTTTTAGCACAAGGACGACGCGAGCGGTCACACGTGTGCTTAAACCTTTAAAACGTATTTTTGAAATTTTATTTAAGAAAAGAAGAAGAGGTTTTTAGCACAAGGACGACGCGAGCGGTCACACGTGTGCTTAAACCTTTAAAACATATTTTTGTAAATTTATTTAAGGAAGAAGAAGAGGTTTTTAGCACAAGGACGACGCGAGCGGTCACACGTGTGCTTAAACCTTTAAAACATATTTTTGTAAATTTATTTAAGGAAGAAGAAGAGGTTTTTAGCACAAGGACGACGCGAGCGGTCACACGTGTGCTTAAACCTTTAAAACGTATTTTTGAAATAATTTTTATAAGAAAAAGAAAAGATTTTCAGCACAAGGCCTACGCGAGCGGTCGCACGTGTGCTTAAACCCTTTCAAAATATTTTTATTTCATTTTTAATTAATTAAAAGTAGATAATGATAGAAAAATAGAAAGTAGGGGAGTTACTAAATAGAAATAAAGGGTAAAAATAAAGATAATATGGAAAGCTTAATGATGAAATAAAATAAATAAAAAAAAATATATATATATATATATATATATATATATATATATATATATATATATATATATATATAATGGTGTTTAAATAAAAGATGGGAGTGTCTAAATGAGAAAATGGGGTGCCCAAACCATTTTTCTTTTATAAAAAGATTGGGCCTAAACCCAAGCTAAAAGGGGTGTGGAAGTGAGAACAGGGACTGTGCGAAGTAGAAAGGAATTTTTGTTTACTTGGGCCAAGCCCAGCACTGGCCCGAGGATGGTATGGGGTGCGCGGATGAGAAAACAGGGTCTGCAGAACGGAATTGAGGCTCTTTTGGTTTGCAGAAACGGAATGGGCTTCAACCCAAACAGGAGGGGGTGTGAAATATGAATAAAAGGGGTGCAGAATAAATTTTTTTGATTATATTATATTATATTTTTTTTGTTTTTTTTTTTTTTTTTTTGAAACGCTGGCCCAGGGTTCGTTTCTGCTCCCTAACCTAGGATTCTCTAGGGGTTTCCTATCCTCCTCCCCATTTGCAAATTTCACTCTGAAACACATGAGACCCAAGGTCTCTTCTCTGAGCAAGAATCCCGGGTGAGCAATCCCCTACACACGCGCATGCCGCCGCTCCCGTCCGACCCGTCACGGTGCCACCACCTCCTATCCACCTTAACGTCGTCGGCGATACTACGGCGTCACCGTCCTCTCCTTCTCCTCGCTTCGGAAACGGCGACCCAGGGAGGGGTTCACCTCTGCCAACGCAAGCACGCGGGCCGCTTCGAACCAGACCACCGGGAACTTCCTCCGCGGCGTCACCAGTAAAGATTCATGTCGCCGGAGCCGTCGTCCGAGCTAACGCACCAGGCCACCTCCTTCTCCTTTCGAAAACGGTGACCCCAAGGAAGGGTTTCCCTCCGCCTTCATCTCCGATCCCTTCGAGTCCAACGACGCCCATCATCATCATCATCCTCAACCACCGGACCCTCCTCTCTGCCTTCAACATTTACCCATTACCAGGCAACTCAGCCTCCGACAACCATGAACCACGCCAAACCTATAAGAAACAACCTAAACGATTCCCAAATTACCATCGACTTCTTTGTGCCTTAAGGATTTTCCCAAAACCACCGAATCACCGTCTTCTACCTCTGCATGTCTCTGTAATATACTTTGTCTTTGTTTGGTTGGGAACGGGGATGGTGATAGCCGTGAGTGTGAATACAGCTATGGTGATGGAGGGAACGAGGGAGGAGGGGATGAGTCAGTGAAGATGAAACCATTGTTCGGTTGTTTTATTTCTGTTATATGATTTTCTGGTGAGTAACCATTCTACATTCAAATTCATTTGATGGTTGGAGATGGAAAGAGGCATAGTTTCATGGTCTGACTCAGTTTGTGGTTACCGTATTTGATTCTCTGCTTTTTGGGTGAAGGGATACAGCAAAGCCATGTTTATGGTGTTGGAGTGGTGAACTCGCTAGAGATAGCCGAGAGCTCGAACCGCTGTGGCCAGACCACTTCGTAACATAGTGATGAGGTGAGCTCCAACGGGTCAGGTTATTCAGAGGTTAAGCGGCGTTGGCAGAGAAAGAGCAAAGGCTCGAAGTACATGGGTTGAAGATGATGGGAGAGAATGAAGAAAGTGAAGTGTGCTTTTGTTGATGATGCAGATGCAAATAGAAGCTGGAGCAAAAGCTCTACGAGTAGCAGTCTATTCGGTCAGAAACCGAAGGAAGACAGTGGGCCGACTCAACTCGCATTAAGGTGAGGCGAGCGTGAATAAGGGGTGATATTGGGGGGAAGTGAATGAAACAGTGAATGAAACAATAACCGAAAATTTGTACATCAGTAATGGCTATGGATGTAGCTAATATAAGTTAGGGATACTTACCTTCAATGAACGAGTAGCCCCCTCCTTCCTCTACTGTGGACTTGCTTCCACCTTTCCTCCGCTCTTCCAACCCTTGCACTCTCGTCTCCTTTTTTGTGAATAATCTCCCCCTCAGCAATGGATGATCCACGAAGATCCCAGGCCCCCTTTGCTTTTCTGTGCTTTTTTCTTCCGCCCAAAACCGAATCATAACCACCTTCCCTCTGTTTTCTCTGTCCCCTCTCCACCAAAATTCTCCTCCCCTTTTTTTTTCTTCCAAAAATCTTTGGAAAAAATTCTCCTTAACCACTTTGTCCCCCCACTCCAGACATGCATCCCATACATCATTTCCCCACGTTTTTTTATTTTCTTATTTCAATTTTATTTTATTTTTTTTTATTTTATTATTATTTTTTTTTTACTTTATTTTTAATTTTAATTTTATTTTTCAATTATTTTGACTAATTAACTCTATTAAAACAAAATGAATATAAAAAAAAATAAAATAGAAATTAAATTAAAAGCAAAGATCTAAATACAGTGAAATAGAATAAAACAAAAGATAAAAAATGAAATAAAATGAAAATAATAGAAAACCAATAAAAACACATTTTTTTACAACCCGGACAAAATTGAGTGTTGACATATATAGTTCACATTCCTCACACATCTTAGTCTCACGGATGTCTTACATTTATCATTTTCTGTGTATATATAACATATAGATAAATTACAAACAACAAGCAATAGAATAAGATGGTGCAATTACAATAAACCAATACAAATATCCATCATCTCATAAGAGAGACCATCTTCATAATCATAACCAATCAATTACAATTAACGAAAATCAAATATTTACAGAACACACACTCTCATTGACACCAATATAAACCACAACCCAACTGGTTCAGTCCACATATGAAGACTTAAACTTTTAACTATATTTTTGAAAGACATATATATATTGAGTAGTATGAGAGATTTTATACCTATCATACTATCTCATGCTCCCACCAAAAAAAAAAATATATTAGGACTACTGTCCCCTCAAATATGATAGAGTAAATTTTTTAAAACTTATATTATTTGATTCTGTTTCCTACCAAAGCACCAAATTATAAGAACATTCATCCACTCTCACAGTTAGATATATTTGTGAGTTAGATACTAACAAAAAGTCAAGATAACCTCATCAAATTACCATTTAATACACCCTAAACTTAACTAGTATAATTCCTCTCCGATAGTCATTATATTCTCATTATCCACACACAAAACACATATTTTATTTCAAAAACTTTAATATAAATAAAATGTGACTATTTTATCTCAATTTGTATTATAAAAACAATTACATTCAATGAATTGAGAAACCAAAAGCAATAATTTATTTTTAGCTCAAACAAAAATATTTTAGTTTGAGAAAAAAAATATGCTCATTTTAGCGAAAATTTGGTAGGAACCTGGTTAAGTTGCATTGTCATCTTTGATTGAGTGAAAAACTTTGTTTGAGCGAAATAGGACAAGGAGTAGGGTTCAGGTATATATTCTACTTTTGCTTGAACAAAAATTATTCCTTTGAGCGAAACTATTACTGCTCTTAATCGATTAGATCCTTATACATCAAACCATTTCTTTGAAGTCAATGCTTTCCTTTGGCGAACTGGAAAGTTTGAAAGCATGTTATCTCATCTTAAACCCTATATATTATAATCTCTAATAAATATATAAGGCTTCAGAAGCCAAGAAAATGGATTCTCTGTTTTTAAATTTAGATGCTTTTAAGCACTCATTGTGAAAAGTAAACTTAGTTATTCTTTATAAATTTAGATGCTTTTAAGCACTCATTGTGAAAATGGATTCTCTGTTTTTAAACTTAGTTGCTTTTATTGCATTAATTCGATATTGCTTAAATACTAAATATTTTGATTATAAGAAGCCATAGTACTCAAAACAGAATTAATTTTCATGTCATGTTATTTTCTTATGATATATGGACAATTTGTTTTTCCATTCATTCATTGTGTTAAGGTGTGAAGGCTAAGATTGATTAAGCTTTTCGTTCAGCAGAAGTGCAGACTAAGCATAGTTACTTATTTGTCTCTGTAATTTGTTATTCATTTCAGCTCAACACTTACTATATCATTTAGTTTAGATGCTTGTGGGTGTTATACAGTTGGAACTACACCAATATGATGAAAAGATGTGTAACCACAGTTTCATTACAAATGGACGATGAGTGTATATATTCATTATACAGAAATAGTGCCTTAAAGAAGGGATTAAGAAACCACCAGATGATTGGTGCAATGAACTAGGAGGGTTTATAAAGAAGAAGCACTGATGTGAAGTGCTACTAAGGAAGCATATGTACCACCTTTGTTAAGCAAAGTCTCATGCTTTCCTTTCTCTGCAATGACTCCATATTCAACCACTGCAATTGAATCTGCATCCTTTATGGTGGATAACCTGTGAGCCACCACAACTGTGGTTCTATCCAGCCTCGCTCTGTCAAGTGCATCCTGAACCATTCTTTCAGACTCAGCATCAAGTGCACTTGTGGCTTCATCTAGCAGTAATATTTTTGGACTCTTTACTATGGATCTTGCAATTGCCACCCTCTGCTTCTGTCCTCCGGATAATTGAATCCCTCTCACCCCCACTAATGTATCATATCCCTGTATATGCATATGGTGTTTAGATAGCTAGTTATTCAAAATTATACCATATAAGTTTATGTTGAACAGTGTGCAAGTTACCTGCTGCAAACTGCTAATGAACTTGTGTGCATTTGCCAGTTCTGCTGCAGCTACAATTTCAGCTTCTGTTGCATCACCACCTTTTCCATATGCAATATTGGCTCGAATGGTGTCATCAAACAACACAGGCTCCTGGCTCACCAGACCCATCTGCTGCCTAAGCCATTTAAGTTTTAGCTTTTGGACTTCTGTTCCATCCAGTGTGATTTGACCTGAATCTGGGTCGTAAAATCTCTGTAACAGCGAGAGCATTGTTGACTTTCCACTTCCACTTTTACCTACCAGTGCAACAGTCTGCTTTCCATCAAAGTTTCAAACTCTTTATTAAGAAAGTTTGTCTGAAAGAATCATGTATTCCTATTATTTAAGCATCAAACCATTAAATAATGTGGCTAGTTACCTCTCCTGCATGAATAGTCAAGGAAAGATCTTTGAATACAAGAGCATTAGGCCTGGTTGGATACTTGAAAGTGACATGGTGAAACTCAATCTCTCCCTTCACTTCTTGTAATGTCATTCTAGATTCATCACTGGGATCTATTCTTGATTTCTGATCAAGAATAGCAAATATAGAAGCAACAGAACATTTTGCTTTACTGGCAGCTGGGGTCAGGAAGCCAGATTGCGACATTGCTATGGCTGCCATTATTATAACATAAAATACCTGAAGAATATGAACTTAGCTATTGAATTGTCTATGTTGTTTGATTTAAAAGAAATTGTAATTTATTTGAGGTACGTAGTACCTTATACTCTGTCAGCAAAAAAATTTAGATTGTTAAAAAGCTTAAAACCTGAGATTGTTGTAAGGATAGGAACATAGGAAAATAACTCACACGGAAAACATCTGAGAATGATGCTTTGCCATTCTGAATTAGTCTTGCTCCAACATAAAAACCGCATGCATTAAAAGCGTACAGAAAGAAGATTGATAAACCAAAGCCTGCTCCGCTGATTAAAGCTAGCTTTATACTTGTCTGGATCGGTCCTAAACATCTCTTCTGGTATAACTCCATCACCTTCTCTTCAGCACAGAAAGAGGCAACTGTTCTTATATTCCCTACTGCATCATTTGCTACTTGACTTGCTTCCTCATATAGTTTCTGTGGAACATATAAAGCACAATAACATTGGTCCAAACACAAATAATAAATAGTAATAATCAAACAAGGAAAGAAATAATATACACAAAGATGTTGGATTATTGATCTAAAGTTTCCCATCACCCTTGTCCCACTATCTATGTCTGAAATTTAGATATTTTCGAAAGGTTCCGTGGAAGTAATAGATAGTTTGATATCAGTAAGGTGCAAACCTTTGCATCTGTGCTGAAACCTTGCATTGACTTCATTTGTAAATATCCATTTAGTAACACTAGTGGCACCAAAACTAGAATGATTAGAGAAAGTTGGCAGTTTGCCTGAAAGGCAATTACCAAGGCTGTCAATGCTGTCGAGATATCTTGAATCAACAAACCAAGAGCATCCCCAACCAAAGTTCTAATGGAAGCTGCATCAGTTGACAGCCTTGCACCAAGAACTCCACTTGAATTTTCAGCTTTATCAAACCAGCCCATTTCCATGTGAGTTATTTTCTCAAAACACATTAGCCGGATCCTTTTTATCAACTTAGAACCAGCTACACCAAAGAAGTAGGACCTTAATGGAATAAGTATGAAGGCAGCGATTTCCCACTGCAATAAAATCTTTCAATCAAACTAATAACTGTTGATTTCCCACTGCCACTTTGCCCTACCAATGCTGCAGTAGTGCCACTTGATATTGAAATTGAAAATCTATCGAATATCTGTTCATCAGGTCTCGAAGGATAACTAAAGCAAACCTCCCTAAGTTCTATATCTCCTGATATGTCATCTAGTCGTTGACCAGAAGAGTCATAAGCATCAATATCTGGCTGCCTCTTTATTGTTGCAAACATTTTAAAGGCAGCAGCTTTTCCTGCAGAAAATGCTTTTAAGCTTGGAGATGCCTGCCCCAGACGCCTGCAACATAAAATTATACCAGAAAATGTTATCACATTTGCCAGCCAAGCTTGGAGCAGAGGTTGAAAGATATTGATTGATGGATCCACAATATAGAAGGTAAAGCAGAGAAGATAACGTACAAACAACCAGACGTTATTGCCCAAAACACACCAATGACTTGTCCTCCTGAGTAACCTTTCTCTGATACCATCTTCCCTCCAAACCATACTGCCAAACCATATGTGCAGATCGAAAATAGTTGAAATGAACCCATGCCAAAACCACTAACCACGCCCTCTTGCACTGAAATCCTGTAAGCTTTAGTTAAGTATCGATTGTATTGAGCTACAGCTTGCTTCTCACCTGTAAATGACGCAACCTGCAAGGGAATAATGCATGTATTACCCTCTTGTAGCGAGGAAAATAAAAGCAAAATAAGGTATATTCTGAATGTAAACATACAGTTCGAATTGAACCAATTGTCTGCTCCACTACAGTTGCTGCCTCAGAATAAGCTGCTTGTCCTCGAGATGCCATCTTTGCAAAAGCTAAGCTCATCATGGAACCGGAGAGGACAAGAAGAGGAACAGAAGATAGAAGGACAAGGCTCAGAAGCCAACCCTTGGTGAAGGCTAAGGTTATGGCTCCTAGAAAACTTGACACACTCTGTATGAACTTTCCTACCTGAGATATCACCCAAAAAGAGAACGAAAAAGTTAACTCCAATAATAGTTTGATGAGATTGTGATGATTTTGGATTTGAAGAGTGGTCCATTAATACCTTCTCTCCCATGGCTTCTTGAATAAGAAATGACATCCTTCCAACAACCTCTCCACTGTTGGTTTCCTTGTCAAAGAAGCTGATATCTTGCCTCAAAATTGCTTTGAGGTATAAGCCTCTTATTCTTGCAGCTTGTCTCTCCCCAGTGATCACCCAGCAAGACACCTCTGCAAAATTGAAGAATGTGTCACTGAGTAACTCTTGCTATATTTTTATTAAATTTTTTTTCTATCTTTACAGTAAGAACAATCAGCTGAGAATTTGGCATGCTTACGCAAGAATGCTGCTAAAAAGGCACCTGCGCCTATGGATGCAATCTTCAGAGACACCTGAGGATGAAACGAAACTCGAAAGGTTGTGACATGAAACTAAGCAGAATTTCAAGTCTAAATTTTTGCTTTGAAACTTAATTCATGCAAAGACAGTTATATGCTAGTAAGAAGCTTATTTGATATCAGTATTTTTCTCCTTTCTCCTTTCTCCTTTTCGTTTTTATGCTTGCTCTGTTCAGTCCTACAACCTTTTTCTGTTGTTTTTTCTAGCAAGTTTTCAAATCATTCCTCTCACCCTATTTTCATAGTTTCTTTCCGATAGATATTTCACAGCATTGATTATTAATGAACAGGATCTACGGATTACCTTAGAAACTTCATGAAGTACTTGTTTATTATCAACATGTCCTCCCAAGGCATCAATCGCATCTCCAACAAATATAGCCAGTGAAGGAGTACAGATTCCATTAGCAACAGCACTTATTGCCCCAACAAGCATCAGAAGACAATCCAGAGAGTCTGCAAATGAGAAAAGTTTGTAAAAGGGTACTGTTTTGTTGATTTCATTCTTCACCTTGTTTTCCTTGGAATCCTGCATCATGTCAACCATCTTTTATGTTGTATTTTTGGACCCTTGAACTAGTGTTTGATCACTTGTTGCTATCATCTCAGTTGAAGTCATATCTGCATCCAAGGAAAACTCCTCTTGGTTTTCAACTTGCAAACACCACTGAAAAACCTCTGCAAGACTGTTGTGCACTTCAGTGGTAACGCAGTAAGAACTTTCATTTGTAACTCAATGCCAAATTTAAAATTAGAATGAAATCCAAAAGTATATCTATGATGTGTTCTCCAAAATGCCATGTATTCTAATATATAAATTCTGAGCTAAGAAATCATATGCTGCCACATTAAAATCCTCTTATTCATCAATGTCAATATCTGAAGAATTCAACTTGCTAATATATATCTATTGTGCAAAATTTACACCCAAATGAGCCACTACTGCAACAGTGTGGTCGGCCACACTGAAGATCTTGTACTGGAGATCTTGTGTTGCTCCATAACGAGTGTTTTCTAAAATTAGTGCAGCTAATAGTGTGTACACTGATAATGAACAAACGGGCTGAGATTAAACGGTCAGGTTACTCCGTCACCCTAATATGACTATTGCAGTGTGAAAAGGTTTTCTAGTCAATTTCTGGATAATTATTTTTTTCAGAAAAAAACTAATGAACTATTTTTATGGGACTATTTTTTTTATCTGTAAAACTTAAATTCAATTTCTTATATTTAAGAGTTAAACCTGATTTCACTCACATTACCAACTTGTTAATTTGTATATAAAGTTTTTCTATTTTTTCCTTGAAAAATCAATTTTTACTACTAAATATATTTTTCTCACGTATCTCATAAGTTAAATATTTCGGTTCAATTTTTTTTATTTCTAAATATTTATTATGATAACAATTGATGCATTTTTCATAATATTAGGATAAATGATATTCAAGTTTAATTAAGTTTTAAATACATAAATTTACATGTTTTTAATTTAATTTTTATTAAAAAATTCCATTTCATGAAGAAAATGTCTCAAATTCTGGTGTTATTTCTTATTAAAATAACACCATCCTCTCATTTTATACCACTTTTTTTTTCTAATTTTATATCCTTAAATTTTAAATTATTCTTATAAAATTAATCATGTCTAATCCCAAGAGTAATTTATATATCATTTCTAAAAGACATTTTAAAGCACTCCGAAACTATTTTTCAATCCTATTCAAATTATAAGTTTAACTACAATTTGTATAAAAAAATTATATATAAAAAGATAGTTAATAAAATCAATTAAAATATAGTTTATAAATTTAGCTATGTTTTCTTTTTTAATAAATCTCGCGTCAAACATCACTATTATTACATGAAAATATATGAAAGAAAAATTAAATTAACAAAACATAGTTGTTAAAAGTAAAATCGCCGTCTGTGGGGATCGAACCCACGACCACGTGGTTAAAAGCCACGCGCTCTACCGCTGAGCTAAGACGGCACTGCTGAACATCTAATTTTGCTTATATTAACTTCACATAAACTTAGACACTTAATTTAACAAAAAATTTCCATTTCATATTTTATTCACCAAGTTCTGCTTATAATAATATAAAAAATAATTAGAAGTGCATTGATATAGAAATTCTATTTTTGAAGTTAATGAATGAACAGAATTTAATAATTTAACCAAAAAGAGAAATAGGCATATATCACTATTAAATTATCTATATTACCGAATTTTGTTTTCCCAACGCATTCAGAAAAACTAATTATCGTAAAACATCCCAAGCATCAAATAAATAAATTATTTCCTGTAACATATTTCGAGAAAATTTCGATACAAATTAGTTTATAGAAGAATGCAACATTTAATTTTCACTAGTATTTAGAAAAAGACCATTATGTTTATGTAATTAGAATATTTATATGGTTTAAATAATATGCATGTCCTGACTGACTTTATTTTGACGATTCAATATTTCTTTTGAGGATCGAATAATTTTTTCGAGGACTCATTTTTTTTTATTTCAAAATAGACATCTAATAAATTAAAAAAATTGTTTTAAATACCAAAAACGTATTTATTAATATTTAAACTTTTTATTATGGTGGTTCTTCTTAAATATTTTAAACTTCTCTTTTATTCTCAAAACTTAATTTTTTTTTATAAAATCAAATTTCATTATACAGTGATCTATTTTGTTAGAAGATAATACGAAAAAACGAGATGAACATCATTCTTTGTTATCATAGTCGTGTGACCCTTTTATCAATTTAACGGATACATATGTATATTAGAAATTGACATAAATATAAAACCAAAATGTTTAACTCGTTAAGTATTCATTAAAAGAACAATTGGTGACTCAAAACAATAATCAGTCATATATTGAAACTTAGCTAGTTGTATTAAGTAATAATATTTCATTTTTAAATGTCATTCCTTCTTCCATTAAAGTATTTTAGGACTTCTAATTTAATGGTGTATTTTTCAAAATTTACCTTATATTTCTCAAATTATTATTTTTAATATTTATAATTTTTAATTGAATTTTTATAATTCACTTCTACACAACATAAATTAAGAAAAAAATTTAGGATGGCAAACCAAACGGTGGTAAGTGAGAACTTATAAAATGACCTAAGAGTAATGATGATTTTTATAAAAAGAGAATACTATATTATTTTAATATTAAAAGGTTTAAATTAGAAAGAGAAGACTATATATTATTTTAATAATAAAAGGCTTAAATTATAAAGAGAATAGTATGACGAAGCAAATGCAGTGCAACTATAATTATAATTATTGGGAGAGCAAAAACAGAATGAGAAATACATAAAGCAAATATTTAACAAGCTATAAGATAATTGGTGGAATGAAGTAAAAGGGTCTATGATGAAGCAACAGTGATATGCAGTGCAACTAAAGAAGCATATGTACCACATTTGTTAATCAAGGTCTCATGCTTTCCTTTCTCTTCAATGACTCCATTTTTAAGCACTGCAATTGAATCTGCATCCTTTATGGATGATAGCCTATGAGCCACCACAATGGTGGTTCTGTCCAACCTCACTCGATCAAGTGCATCCTGGACCACTCTTTCAGACTCGGCATCAAGTGCACTTGTGGCTTCATCTAGTAGTAATATTTTTGGATTCTTCATTATGGCTCTTGCAATTGCCACCCGCTGCTTCTGCCCTCCAGATAGTTGAATCCCTCTCTCTCCCACCAATGTATCATAGCCCTGCATACTTATTCATACGCTGTTTAGATAATGGCTAATTATTCAAAATTGTAACATATACTGTGTAAGGTACCTGCTGCAAACTGCTAATGAACTTGTGTGCATTTGCCAATTCTGCTGCAGCTATAATTTCAGCTTCTGTTGCATCACCACCTTTTCCATATGCAATATTGGCTCGAATGGTATCATTAAACAACACAGGCTCCTGGCTTACCAGACCCATCTGCTGCCTAAACCATCTAAGTTTTAGCTTTTGGATTTCTGTTCCATCCACTGTAATCTGACCTGATTCTGGTTCGTAAAATCTTTGTAATAATGAGATCGCTGTTGACTTTCCACTTCCACTTTCACCAACTAGAGCAACTGTCTGGTTTCCATCACCATAATCAAACACTTAATTTCTTCATTAAGAAAGGTTTTCCAAAACAATCACGTGTTCTTATGATGAGAATTAAGCATCAAACAAACAAAATAATTCGTTTGCTAGTTACCTCTCCGGCTTGAATGGTCAAGGAAAAATCTTTGAGTACAACAACATTTGGCCTGGTTGGATACTTGAAAGTGACATGACTGTACTCAATCTCTCCCTTCACTTCTTCCAATGTCATTCCGGACTCATCGCTGGGATCTATTCTTGATTTCTGATTAAGAATGGCAAATACAGAAGCAACGGAGCTTTTTCCTTTACTAGCAGCTGGAGCCATGAAACTAGATTGTGACATTGCTATAGCTGCCATCATGAGGGCATAAAATACCTGAAAATTAGGAAATTAATTTTCATTGCCAGATTAAATTACATATTTTTGTTTTATTTAGATAATACTAATTTATAAACTTAAATATACCATTTTAAGTTTATTTGAGATTTTGAGATATGATTAAAAACTATCAAAACTGAGATGGCGAAAAATACAGAAGAACAAGACAATAACTTACACGGAAAACATCTGATGATGACGCTTTGCCATTCTGAACGAGTCTTGCTCCAGCATAAAAGCTGCAGGCGTTAACTGAAAACAGAAAGAAGAGTGATAAACCGAAACCTGTTCCGCTGACTAAACCTTGCCTTATACTTGTCTGGATTGGCCCTACACATTTCTTCTGGTATAATTCCATCACCTTCTCTTCAGCACAGAAAGCGGCAACTGTTCTTATATTCCCTACTGCATCATTTGCTACTTGACTTGCTTCCTCGTACAGTTTCTGTGGAACATATAAAGCATTATAACATTGCTAAAACAGAAATTCAGAAATAGTAATAATTAAACATGGAAACAGAAAATGAGAAAATTATAACTAGGCAAAGATTTATGGAGGGTTCTGAGGCATTGTCCGAAAATAAAGATTCCGAAAATGCACGAAACACACTATTTGTGAGGCATGTCCGACCTTCATAGGTCGTACCAGTATGACGTTAATGAGTCACAAACCTTTGCTTCAGTTCGGAATCCTTGCATTGACTTCATTTGAACATATCCATTCAGTAATAAGAGAGGTACTAAGAAAACAACAATGAGGGAAAGCTGCCAGTTTGCCGCAAAGGCAATTGCCAATGCTGTAGTTGTTGTAGCAATATCCTGAACAAGCAAACCTAGAGCATCCCCGACCAATGTTCGAATAGAAACTGCATCAGTTGACAGCCTTGCTCCAAGTGTTCCGCATGAATTTTCATCTTTATCAAACCAGCCCATTTCCATGTGAATTATTTTCTCAAAACACATCAGGCGGATCCTTTTTATCAACCTAGAACCGGCTACCGCGAAAGAGTAAGACCTTAACGGATGACATATGAAGGAGGCAACACTGAGGGAAAGAAATAGTAAAGACCAAAACTTTGAATCTTTATGGAGTTCATCTGCAGGCTCAAAGAAAGTACTTATCGAGTGAGAAAGAAGAAACCCCATGGTGGGTAGTATTGCGCCAGTTGCAGCAGCTGCCAGAGCCCCCATCAGTAACACTGGGATTTCAGGTTTGTTAAGATAAGCAATGCGGAAAAACGAAACTTCTCGAGGCTTATGCAATGTTGCCGACGGAAGAACTTCAGGCCATTCTTTTGGTGTTTGAAAGCGATCTGGTGTGATAGGCATGGCATTGGACGTTTTGAATGCGTTCTGACTTCTGTTTTCTCTTCCAGATGATTGATGGCTGAATGCTAGAGGCAAAGAAAATTGTTGGCTCAATTGTTGTTCAGAATCTTTTAAGTTTTCTAGCCGGCCCGAGTCGTTTGCATTATGCTGTTCTGACTCGCTTCTAATTTCTTGCAATCTAATGAGCTGGCTAAAAGCTCCATCAGGATCATTAGTAAGTTCAGCATATGAACCTAATCAGTTGAAAAATATGTAAGGGAGAAGCATATGTACATGTGAAGGAAATTGAAGAAGATGTGTGTGGGGAGAGAATGACATGAAAACATACTGTTATACTGAGTATCACTTCGGTGGCAAGAGAATATATATTAGTATGTATACCTTTTTCTTGTAGTTTTCCTTGATGAATAACTGCAATGATATCAGAATTCCTGATCGTGCTTAAGCGATGGGCTACAATGACAGTTGTTCTGTTGATCATAATTCTGTCTAGTGTCTCCTGCACCACTCTCTCTGATTCTACATCAAGAGCACTTGTGGCTTCATCAAGGAGCAGAATTCTTGGGTCCTTCAGTACTGCTCTTGCTATAGATATTCTTTGTTTTTGACCTCCAGAGATCTGAAGTCCACGCTCGCCAACCTTTGTGTCAAGTCCCTAAACACAGAATTACACAAAACTAATGAGATAAAGTGCCTCTCACAGAGTACAGAAAATTTCAAAAGATGACTGATGAATCGTGAGCACACGTGAGGTAGTTTATCTATGAAATTAGAAGCATTTGCAAGTTCAGCTGCAGCTCTGATTTCTTCATCTGTTGCCCCATCCTTTCCATAGGCAATATTCTCTTTAATGCTGCAAGTAAAAAGAACTGGCTCCTGGCTGACAAGGCCAATTTTCTGTCTGATCCACTTCAATTGAAATTCTCTGAGGTTGATACCATCAATGAGAACTTCACCAGCGTTTGGATCATAAAATCTGTCAATTAAACTAATAACTGTTGATTTCCCACTCCCACTTTGCCCTACCAAAGCTGCAGTAGTGCCACTTGATATTGAAATGGAAAATCGATCGAATATCAATTCATCTGGTCTGGAAGGATAACTAAAGCAGACCTCCCTAAGTTCAATATTTCCGGAAATATCATCTGGCTGTCGACTACCAGTGTCACAAACATCAATATCCGGCTGCCGTTCTATTGTTTCAAACATTTTAAAGGCAGCAGCTTGGCCTGCAGCAAATGCAGTTAAGCTTGGAGATACTTGCCCCAGACGACTGAAACATAAAATTAGCCCAGAAAAATAAATCATAATTATATGCCATTCAAGCTTGAAAAAGATGTTGAAAGATATAGATTGATGCATCCACAAAAGTAATGGCAAAGCAGAAGCTAACTTACAAGGAACCGGACAATATTAATGAAAATACACAGATGACTTGTCCTCCTGTGTAACCTTTATCCAGTACCATCTTCCCTCCAAACCATGTTGCCAAACCGTAAGTACAGATTGAAAATAAATGCATTAAACCCAAGCCAAAACCACTCACAACACCCTCTTGAACTCCAATTCTGTAAGCTTTAGTTAAGTATTGATTGTATTGAGCTATAGCTTGTTTCTCACCAGTAAATGACGCAACCTGCGTGGGAGGAATGCATATATTTCATGTACTATTGTCTTGCAAAATGGGTATAAAAGCAATGGAAAAGTACATTCTGAATGTTAGCATACAGTTCGAATTGAACCAATTATCTTATCCACTACAGTTGCTGCTTCAGAATAAGCTTCTTGTCCTCTGGATGCCATCTTTGCATAAGCTAAGCTCATTAAGGAGCCAGACAAGACTAGAAGAGGAAGAGAAGATAGAAGGACAAGGCTCAGAAGCCAACCCTTGACGAAGGCTATGACTATGCCTC
The DNA here is from genome assembly GCF_029865625.1 of Vigna umbellata. Classification (NCBI taxonomy): domain Eukaryota; kingdom Viridiplantae; phylum Streptophyta; class Magnoliopsida; order Fabales; family Fabaceae; genus Vigna; species Vigna umbellata. The sequence goes on from NC_142165.1 coordinate 105,988,344, forward strand.
CTAAAAAACATGACAGATGCTGTATGAACTTTCCTACCTGAGATATCACCCGAAAAGAGAACGAAAAAGTTAACTCTAATAATAGGTTGATGAGATTGTGATGATTTTGGATTTGAAGAGTGGCTGATTGATACCTTCTCTCCCATGGCTTCTTGAATAAGAACTGTGTCCCCTGACATCCTTCCAACAACCTCGCCACTGTTGGTTTCCTTGTCAAAGAAGCTGATATCTTGCCTCAAAATTGCTTTGAGGTATAAGCCTCTTATTCTTGCAGCTTGTCTCTCCCCAGTGATCACCCAGCAAGATACCTCTGCAAAATTGCACTCGTGTCATTAAGTAACTCTTGTAAATTAGCAAATATATATTTCTAGTTATACAGTAAGCATAATGCTTACGCAAGGATGCTGCTAAAAAGGAACCTGCACCTATGGATGCAAGCTTCAGAGACACCTGAGGATGAAAAGAAACTTCAGAGGTTATGACATGGAAATAAGGAAATTTTCAAATCCCAATTGTTCCTTTCAATCTTAATTCTTGCAAAATCAGATGTCCACTGTCTATGCACTTATTCCATCTATACAAAAATGTGAGACAATTTAAATTGAAATCGCTATATGGTCCATATGACCACATATTCATGTCATGATGTAAGCCAATCTCCTATGGCATGTAGCTAAGTTTTTAATGTGCGAGTGTTCAGATAAAGTTAGCTGCAGGCTAATGAACCTTAATTCTTTAAAATTTGTTATCATTTCTTTTTGTGGTGTCCAATAAAGAGTTTTCATAACTTGTATTCTTAAGCATCTTTCTGCAACACTTGTGCAAAACTCAAATTTATCATATCAATATTTTGCTCTTTCTCTTTTTCATTTGTCTGCTTTCTCTGTTCAGTCCTACAACATCTTTCTGTTGTTTTTTTCCTAACATATTTGCTTTCCAATAGATATTTCACAACATTGATTATTCATTAAGGGGGTTAAGCATTACCTTAGATACTTCATGAACTACTTGTTTATCATCAGCATGTCCTCCAAAAGCATCAATCATACCTCCAACAAGTATAGCCATTAAACATGAAGAGATTCCAGTACTAACAGCACTTATTGACCCAACAAGCATCAGAAAGCAATCCCAAGGACGTGCAAATGAGAATAGCTTGTGAAAGGGAACTGTTTTATTGACTTCATTCTTCACTTTGTTTTTCTTGGACTCTTGCTGCTTGTCAACCATGTTTTTTTGGGTATTTCCAGTATCTTGAACTGGTGCAGTTGAAGTCATGTCTGCATTAATTGGTTCACAACTTACAAATACTATTAACAAAAGCTGCTGAAGAAGGATCACTAGTATGAGTTATAGTTTTCCATCAAAACACCACTCAATGGAAAGATAATCTCTGCACAGGATTACCTTGATTTTCTATGTCATTCATTAATAACAAAGGAGACATTTTTATTTTGTCTTCCATCAACTTGTATATAATGTCAATTCAAAATTTGAACTTGGAATGAATTGCAAAAGCCTATGTTGACCTCTTTTCAAGACATTGGTGGGTAATTAAGTTGCAAGTTGAGGTTAAAAGCATTTATGTGATCTTTATAATTAGTTTAATTTATGTGTTAGAAAATTTAATTTAAATTTCAATTAAATTTGTGCACTCCCAGTGTTTATCTTGAAAGGAAAACAAGTCATGCTCTAAATAATATAAATAAGTTGTAGTAATCAGAATCATGACACAAAAAGGAAATTAAAAAAACTATTACTATAATTTGAGTCTATAGTTAATTATGCATAGAAGATACTATCATGCTTGTCATAAAAACATTTGTTTTAATTCTTAAATAAAATTGATGTAATTTTAAAATATTTATTTCTAAATTAAATAATATAAAAAATAATATTTACATCTGCATAGTATTGTTCCCATGTATTGGTATTAATGGAATCAAAGTTTTATGAATAATTTTTTTGGTTGGTTTCTTTAATATATTGTATCTTGATTTTGTTTTTTATATTTTAAATTTTAAAATTATTATTTTCACTAAATAAACATAAAAATCAATAAACTTAAAAATTTACAATATAAAATAGAAAAAAAAAACCAAAATTTTGCTAACGATCAAGGGGCTTCACATTTTTTAAAATCTCACAAACTTTTGCTGTTAAGTTGATTGTTTAAAAATTCATTTAGACATTTAAAAATTAACATTAATGTATATTAAAATTACTAATCTTATATAGCTTAAATTAAATATTTACTTTCTCAATAATAAAAATTAAATCACTGAATTAACCACTTTAAGAAATAAAAGAAACAATATTGAACCTACAGAATGAAGCAAAGAAAAAGACTTCAGAAACTGTATAAAACAATTATGTTTATCAAAGCATCTTTCTATCCCTTCCAATCTTATAAATATATCTAATAAATATTATAACTATTATTTGTATATTCACTCTTTTACTAATTATATTTTTGTTTTTAAACAAATAATTAATTTTATCAATCACTAAAAAATTTATAAAAATTAACAAGTAGATATCTATACCATAATAATTATTACAAAAATAATTACTTTTTGAAACACAAACTTTCTGTTATAATAATGAACAATAAGGTGCATAAGCATTCACTAATAACAGATAATATAATGTACTAATTTATTATTATATTCACAAACAACTAAAATTCCAGAAAACCTAAGAAAACAATATATATTCTAATTATTACTATAATATAGAAAAAAATTCCAAAAAAAAATTCATTCTTTAAACTAATGAAACTGTAGATGTATAAAACCTATTTGTATCCTATCTATGATAGGTTTGTGACAAAACTTAATAGAATGAGAGAAAGTTAAGTTGAAAAAAAGAATGAGAAGTTCATTAGTAAAGATAACAAAAGATGGTAACATTAGAAGAGAAGTAGAATACATAAAAAGAAGAGCGTATAGTGATACCATACCAGTGTAGCTTCCTCTCTTCAAAATCCTCTCCTGCTTCTCTTACTATTTTTCTTCATAGTTTCTTATTCTATAATAACTCTTTATATGGTAGCAGATGAAAACCTGTATGAGACCAAATCTGCTACATAATGGGTCGAGTGCATGTATGAAAAGTGTGAAGAGGACAGTCAAATAAGTGTGTGCGTGGCAAGAGAGAAAAGAGATTCTGACATAGACACTGCATCTGTCAGAAGAAAGGACAAGAATTGAAAACAAACATTTTCAAGCTTAGTTTACTTCAAAATTAAGCTAAAATTCACTAATTTTAATAATTTGGAATATATTTTTTACTTGACTACTCCAAAATAGAGGTTGCCTCAAGAATAGTTCTGCTGTGTAAGACAACTTACATGTATCTGCAAGTTTATCCATTTCAACTTATCATCATTGCTTAATATTACTATAACTTCATCATTTGGTTAAATAAGTTTGCTAGAGAGATATTAGGGAGGGATGCAAGAGCACATGACCATTTCCAAACCTTGTGTGGACCTATTCTAGCTTCAAAACAACATTAAAAACATCAAACAAACCTATGATAGGCACTGTTATCATACATTAATAAAGCCAAAGAAACCACTGAAACTGAAATCATCAATGCTTATGGACAATTTGTATAGTTTTCAATGTGAATATATATGGTACCCATTTTAATATCATGTCTGAAATTTTCTTCTCTATCTCTTGAAAACTATGTGATAGGATCAATCAATGTTAATGCAATCCATAGCAGATTCAACAAAATCCTATTATAAACAAGCAGCGTAATAATGTGCATTTACTAACAATTTAACTCTCTGTTTGATCTCAATTGTGTATAAAAGGAATGAAAAATAGACAAATGAAACATCTAGATGAAAATTTTTATTTTACTTTCATACCCTTATTTTTTTTTCATTCTTCTATTTCAATATTTTGCTTCACCGTCAATTTGGCACACTGGACAAAGTATATTTATAATAAGTTATTACTTTAAATAAAGAACAAACTCATCAAATTTTGATTAACTTAAATCATTATATTTAACGTGTTACTAACTAAAGATATATTTTGAAAAATCCTTACATTATATTATTTATAACAATATATGAAAGAATTTTAGGTTTTGGCTATTGCTAGTGCATTTAAATAAACGATTCAGTTTATTCCAAGCATCTACTGGTTGTCATGTCTTCATATTATTTGTATTACCCTGATATTGATGATGGATTCAACAAAACAGTGGCGAACATGTTGGAATTACAATTAGGGTTCCTGCTCTGCATCATGTACCCTGATAATCTACTGAGGCTGCTCTGAGGACAAAGCTAAGGTACAATTAATTAGTAAATACTTTTCTTCAAGCCACTAATAAAATTATAGAATCTTTTATTTTCCTTTTTTTTTCTATATAATGGTTCAATGGTAGTAAATGTTGGAGTTGATTTCATTAGTGTCTGCATTCAACAAAAAAATGTCTGCATTCAACAAAAAAATGGATCATTCTTTTTTCTTTTCATTCTAGTACATAATGCTTGTAATTGACATCCGACCCTGTTTCAAAGTTTAGAGATATAAATTTCTAAAAGGCTATCAGATATTCATATTGAGATCTTTCATCATGAATATATTTATTGGAAATATTTTTCATTTTACGAGCTTCTATCTCTATTACTTGGATACAAATGAACTATTTCACTCTATTATCCTTTCTACATAACTGTCTTAAAAGGAGCATCTGTCGATCTGTTAACTGGAATACTGATAGCTTTCGTTGGCTTAAAGTTTACTCAGAGATAATTAATGTCAAGATAAACTTCTAATTTCAAAGTATTAGTTCCAATTGTTTCTTAAGTTGCAATTTCATTTCAGCGTATGCTTACCATGTCATGGATTCAAATGCTTGTGGGTGCTATCTGCACAGTTAGAACTGCATAAATGATGATAAGATATGTAACCGTGAAATCCACTAAAAGTGGGTAATCAGTGCTTGGAATGTTTCATTACAAAGGAATAAAGCCTTGAAGAAAAGATTAAGAAGGCATCAGTAACTTGGGGCAATGAACTAAAAGTGTCTATGACGAAGCAGCACTAATATGCAGTGCTACCAACGAATCATATGCACCACCTTTGTTAAGCAAGGTGTCGTGCTTTCCTTTCTCTGCAATGACTCCATTTTTAACCACTGCAATTAAATCTGCATCCTTTATGGTGGATAACCTGTGAGCAACCACAATTGTGGTTCTGTCCACCCTCACTCGATCAAGTGCATCCTGAACCACTCTTTCAGACTCAGCATCAAGTGCACTGGTGGCTTCATCTAGCAGTAATATTTTTGGACTCTTCACGATGGCTCTTGCAATTGCCACCCGCTGCTTCTGCCCTCCAGAAAGTTGAATCCCTCTCTCCCCCACTAATGTATCATAACCCTGCATAATTATTCATATGCTGTTTAGATGGCTAGTAATTCAAAATTTACAATAAATGATTTTGTCGATTGGCATGTAGGTTACCTGCTGCAAACTGCTAATGAACTTGTGTGCATTTGCCAGTTCTGCTGCAGCTATAATTTCAGCCTCTGTTGCATCACCACCTTTTCCATATGCAATATTGGCTCGAATGGTGTCATTAAACAACACAGGCTCCTGGCTTACCAGACCCATCTGCTGCCTAAACCATTTAAGTTTTAGCTTTTGGATTTCTGTTCCATCCAGTGTAATCTGACCTGAATCTGGGTCGTAAAATCTTTGTAACAATGAGATCACAGTTGACTTTCCACTTCCACTTTCACCAACTAGAGCAATTGTCTGATATCCATCAGTGTAATCAAACTATTAGATTCTTATTTAGGAAAAGGTTGTCTGTGATAATGACATGTTCCTATGATGAGATTTATGCACAAAGAAAAAAAAAACAGATTATTTTGCGAGTTACCTCTCCTGCGTGAATGGTCAAGGAAAGATCTTTGAATACAGGAACATGGGGTCTGGTTGGATACTTGAAAGTGACATGGTGAAACTCGATATCTCCCTTCACTTGTTCCAATGTCATTCCTGACTCGTCACTGGTATCTATTATTGATTTCTGATCAAGGATAGCAAATACAGAAGCTGCAGAACTTTCTGCTTTACTTGCAGCTGGGGTCATGAAGCCAGATTGTGACATTGCTATAGCTGCCATCGAGAGAGAAAAAAATACCTGAAAAATTAGGAAAGTAATTGTTCAAGGCTAGAAGAGTGTGATTATCTTAGCTCTTAAACTATCTATCTTTTTCTTATTTAAGAACATAAGAAAAAAGAAAACGGCTTTCTGTTTCATTTCAGATATGCTTATTACACTTTGTGAGAACAATTGAGACAATCAGATGAGTAAAAAGCTTCATATATAAGATAATGACGATGATAGGAAAATAACTTACACGGAAAACGTCTGAGATTGATGTTTTTCCCTTCTCTACAAGTTTAGCCCCAGCATAAAAACTGCATGCATAAACCGAGAACAGAAAGAACAGTGATAACCCAAAACCCGTTCCGCTGATTAAACCTTGCCTTATACCTGTCTGGATGGGTCCTGCACATTTTTTATGGTATAACTTCATTACCTTCTCTTCAGCACAGAAAGCAGCAACTGTTCTGATATTCCCTACTGCATCATTCGCTACTTGGCTTGCTTCCTCATATAGTTTCTGTGGAACATACATATAGACCATTGATCAAATGATATTAGTATAAGGCCTTCTATTTACACATTTAAACTTTTTCTATGAGTAAAATCAACTTGTTTACAGTCTATAAGTTAATATTTATATCCGAAATTTACATATTTTTAAAAGGTTTCATGCTAGAAAACAATAGTTTGGTACCAATAAGGCAGGCACAAACCTTTGCATCTGCGCTGAATCCTTGCATGGACTTCATTTGCAGATGTCCATTTAGAACTATTAGAGGTACCAAAACAAGAACTATGAGAGAAAGCTGCCAGTTTGCGTCAAAGGCAATTGCCAAGGCTGTAACTACTGTAGCAATATCTTGAACCAGCAAACCAAGAGCATCCCCAACCAAAGTTCGAATAGAAGCTGCATCAGTGGACAGCCTTGCTCCAAGTGCTCCACTTGAATTTTCGGCTTTATCGAACCAGCTTATTTCCATGTGAATTATTTTCTCAAAACACATTAGCCGGATCCTTTTTATTAACTTACAACCAGCTACAGAAAAAAAGTAGGACCTTAATGGAAGAAATATGAAGGCACCCACACTAAGAGCAACAAATATTAGTGCCCAAAATTTGGAGTCTTTCCGGAGTTCATCTGCGGGCTCAAAGAAAGTATTTATCATGTGGGAAAGAAGGAGCCCCACGGTGGGTAGTATTGCCCCTGTTACTGCTGCTGCTAGAGTCCCCACGAGTAACAATGGGATTTCAGGCTTGTTAAGATAAGCAATGCGGAGAATTGAAATTTCCTTAGGTTTATCTGATGCTGCTGAAGGAAAATCTCCAGACCCTCCTTCTGAGGTTTCAAAGTGATCATGCGAGGTGGGCATGGCATTTGATATTCTGAATGAGTTCTGACTGCTGCTTCCTCTTCCAGATGATCCCCGGCTTAAAGATTGAGGGAAAGAATACCGTTGGCTCGGTTGTCGTTTAGAATCTACCGAGTTTTCTGGCCTGCTTAAGTAATTTGCATCATGCTGTTCTGACTCCCTTTTAATTTCTTGCAATCTAACGAGCTGGCTAAAAGCTCCATCAGGATCTTGAGTGAGGTCAGCATGTGTACCTAATCAATCGAAATAAATAAGCATGCATATGTCAAGGCAAATTGAAGATGTGTTTGAGGAGAGAATGAATGACTTGAAAGCGGATTTGTTATACTAGTTTCATTTCTACCTTTTTCTACGACATTTCCTTGATGAATAACGGCAATGACATCAGCATTCCTTATTGTGCTAAGGCGGTGAGCTACAATGACAGTTGTTCGGTTGATCATAATTCTGTCTAGTGTCTCTTGCACTACTCTTTCTGATTCCGCATCTAGAGCACTTGTAGCTTCATCAAGGAGCAGAATTCTTGGGTCCTTCAGAATTGCTCTCGCTATAGATATTCTTTGCTTTTGACCTCCAGAGAGTTGAGTTCCATGCTCTCCAACCATTGTGTCAAATCCCTAAACTCATAATTTTACAAAACTAATTAGATAGAACAACCTCTTAGTGAAACAAAAATATATACACTCCAAATTTCAAAAGATGAATGATGAATCGTGAGCTCACATGGGGAAATTTATCTATGAAATTAGAAGCATTTGCAAGTGCAGCTGCTGCTCTTATTTCTTCATCTGTTGCCCGTTCCTTTCCATAGGCAATATTCTCTTTAATGCTGCAAGTAAAAAGAACTGGCTCCTGGCTGACAAGGCCAATTTTCTGTCTGATCCACTTCAATTGAAATTCTCTGAGGTTGATGCCATCAATGAGAACTTCACCAGCGTTTGGATCATAAAATCTTTCAATTAAACTGATAACTGTTGATTTCCCACTTCCACTTTGCCCTACCAATGCTGCAGTAGTGCCACTTGATATTGAAATTGAAAATCTATTGAAAATCTGCTCATCCGGTCTTGAAGGATAACTAAAACAAACCTCCCTAAGTTCTATATCTCCTGAAATGTCATCTAGTTGTTGACCAGAAGAGTCATAAGCATCAATATCTGGTTGCCTCTTTATTGTTTCAAACATTTTAAATGCTGCTGCTTGTCCTGCAGCAAATGCAGCTAAGCTTGGAGATGCCTGTCCCAGAGACCTAAAAATAAAATTATCGGGAAAGTGTATCAAATTTTCTTGGAAAACTTTCGAGAGAGGTTGTAAGATATCAGTTGATTCATCCATTTTCAATGTATATGGTAAAGCAGAAGGTAACTTACATAGAGCCCGTCAAAACTGCAAAAAATACACTAATGACTTGTCCTCCCGTATAACCTTTCTCTATAACCATCTTCCCTCCAAACCAAATTGTCAAACCATAGGTACAGTAAACAAATAAACGAACAAAACCAAAGCCAAACCCACCAGCCAAACCCTCTTGCACTCCCACTCTGTAAGCTTTTGTTAAGTATTGATTGTATTGAGCTATAGCTTGCTTCTCTCCGGTAAATGATGCTACCTGCGTTGCAGCAATGTGTATCTTTTAATGTAATGCTGAAAAAGATAAACAATGGAAAGGGCATTCTGAAGGTTGGCATACAGTTCGAATTGAACCAATTGTCCGCTCCACTAGAGTTGCTGCTTCGGAATAAGCTGCTTGTCCTCGGGATGCCATCTTTGCAAAAGCAAAGCTCATTATGGAACCAGAGAGGACAAGAAGAGGAAGAGAAGATAGAAGCACAAGGCTTAGAAGCCAACCCTTGATGAATGCTATGACTATACCTCCAAAAAAACATGCCACATATTGGATGAATTTTCCTACCTGAGATAATCACCCAAAAGAAAAGAAAAGAAAAGGCTAACTTCAAAGTTTGTTTGTATCATAGTTCGATGAAAGTGTTTAATTTCTATGCACTGTTAATAAAACAATACACTGCTAGTTGAAAATCATAATATTTGTGACTTTTAAATGGTCTGTTAATACCTTCTCTCCCATGGCTTCTTGAATAAGAACTGTGTCCCCTGACATCCTTCCAACAACCTCGCCACTGTTGGTTTCCTTGTCAAAGAAGCTGATATCTTGCCTCAAAATTGCTTTGAGGTATAAGCCTCTTATTCTTGCAGCTTGTCTCTCCCCAGTGATCACCCAGCAAGACACCTCTGCAAAATTGAAGAATGTGAAAAATTCTTGCTACTTTATATAAAGCAAAATTGTATTTCTACTTATACAGTAGGAATAATCATCTCAGAATTTGGCATGCTTACGGAAGAATGCTGCAAAAAAGGCACCTGCACCTATGGCTGCAAACTTCATAGATGCCTGAGCATGAAACAGAACTTGATGGGTTATGGCATGGAAACAAGGAGAAATTTGAATCCAAATTGTTCATCTCACATTTATTCTTGTGGAATCAGATACCCTCAGGTTTATTGAACAATAGAATCTCACTAATAAGCAGTAGGAATATGATAGAACAAAATTTAGACAAAAACTACTTTGCACTTATCCGGATGCAACAAAAATGTGAGACAACTTAAAGGGGAATATTGTACACCTCATTTTCACCCATCTCACTATTTTCATATATTCCTTCTCATAGATAGTTTCACAACATTGATTTTTAAATGAAAGGGAGCTAGGAATTACCTTGGATACTTCATGAACTACTTCTATTTTATTATCAGCATTTCCTCCGAAAGCATCAATAGCATCTCCAATAAGTATAGTCATTAAAGGCATAACGATTCCATTAGCAACAGCACTCATTGCCCCAAGAAGCATCAGAAGACAATCCCAATAGTCTGCAAATGAGAAAAGTTTGTAAAAGGGTACTGTTTTATTGCTTTCATGCTTCGCCTTGCCCCTGTTGGAATCCTGCTGCCTGTCATCCGTTTCTTGGGTATTTTCAGGACCTTGAACTGCTGGATCATCACTTCTTGATCCTGTCATCTCGGTTTAAGTCCTTTGTGCATCCAAGCTGGCCTCAGCCACCACTTCCCCAACCAAAACCTCTCTCGGTTCACAACTCACAGACACCCTAAAAAAGAGCTGCTGAAGAAAGATCACTGGTTTGAATCAGCAACTCCCTTTTAGTTTTTCCGTCTAAGCTCACCACTCGAAGAGCCTAATAGCTCCTTAGATGTCAAAAACTGCAAAAGTAGTTGACTTAACCAAAGTCAACAATAGAAACGAATGAAAATTGAAGGATGACACCAAAAGAGTAGTTAGCTGGGAAATCAGAATTAAGGTGAAAGGAATACTTGCAAAACCAAAAATCCAACATAAGTGATCAAAACACATTCAACATGAAAACATGTATCATAGTAAAGCAAACGTCATTCTTATTCATTTGTTATTGTCATTGTTATTTTCTTAAAGAAGCAAAAGCCACCCGAAACGAACCTTTTTGCAAACATGATGTACAAATGCTTCCCGCGTTCTCAGAATGCTGCAAAGAACTATAAAGCAACAGGGGAATGAAGGAAAACCACAAGATTGATGAAAACCATCTGGCAGTAGCCCACTGCTGCAAGTTAACTAGGCTCATCTTTAAATCATTAGATAAAGCAAAAGAACAAAACAGAATTAGATGCCCATTACCAAAGATAATAGTTTATGTACGGTTTAAACGCATCATGGAACAAGAGCTCTCTGATATAAGCATCACACGTGGAGGTTATAATCATCCCAGATTTAAAATATGAGCAATGTTCTAAAAGCACTGGTCAAAAGAAGAAGTATATGTTAGAAGTATAACGTACTAAAACTAAAAAAAATTGCTGCTTGTTAAAGTATATATTCAGATTATGATTCCTTGACAAGTGATCAAGGATGGTTGTTAGCATTGCAGATGAAACAAGAAATAATTTAGAATAAACATCAAGTTTAGTACTATTGTAGATTATCCAAGAAATATTTTTTTCTAATTTCTTCGTATTAGCGAAGCAGATGAAACACTATTCTTTTTAAGCCAATGCCAGGGTTAAGAAATCGGCTATTTAATTTTATTTTCTTAAAAGAAAGAAAGAAAGAGTGAGGCTGAATTAATTAATATATATGTACCCAAAAGACTAATGAATGTTTGGTTAAATTTGAAAGCAGGACTGTTAACCAAATTTTCATTGACTTTATATCTTTGGTCCACTGGAAGTGCTTATACGTTTCTTCAACAAGGCATTCATAACTAATTATTATTATGATATATTTAATGGAACACACATATATATCACTAATGCACTATGATAACGAGTTGGCATAAAAAATTAATCAATCACAATTCATCAGTAACAAAGTCAAAACTGTATTCCTTTGTGATGGCTGATTATCGAAAGATGTACAGCATGAGAATTTTTTCTCTCTCCCATCAACTGTAAAGAAGCTCTGCAAGATTGTATACATCATGCAAAATTGAAATATGAAAGTTTCTGTTGACTTCTTTAAGACATTTGTGCTCAAACGTTTGAGCTGAAACTCAAAAGTTGAGGTTGCCATGTACTTTTATTCAGTCACCAACTCTTTTTCCTACTAGTGTTAGTATTATAGGAGGGTAGGTATCCACTTTTGGTTTCATTAGTAAACCTCACTTTTGGTTTCATTAGTAAACCTGTCTCTCTGGATGGGAGAATAGATTTGGAGGAATGAAAATGAGCGACTTTAAAGGAAAAGAAAGAGACGGGAAGCTGTTTCATTTAAAAGAAAAGAAAAAGACAAATGAAGTTGTTTGAATTAAGAAAAGAAAAATTCTATTTTGACACTCAAGTTTTCTCTTACTTTCGTTTCATTATGTCTTTTATTAATAAAATACTATATTTAATAAATAAAAATAAATGAAATTTTAAAATAAAATAGTAATATTTATGATTGTCAAATGGTAGTGTAATAAAGAAACTATAGCTTTATTTTCATGGGAACAAATAAGGACTGCATGATGAGTACATAGAATGATTTAGTAGGAGACACGTTTATAATGACATATAAGTTTTGTTGGGAATTTAAGCCTGAGTCTAAATTTACATTGAATAAAAATGAGAAAGTAAAATATTATATAAAGATAAATTTTTTATTAATCTATTATCTTAAAGTTTTTGGTAAAGAGTGGTATTAATGTCTTAGTGCAACACCTTTTTTTTATCATTAGTGGAAAAGAGAATTTATGTGTCTCTACAGTAGAAATGATAGTATAGTTATATTTAGTATTTTGATATTTTTATTTTATTTTTTATTTCAAATTACTTTTAACAAAAAATATATTATCCATAAATATCATTTAATAATATTATTATTGAATAAATTTTTAATTTTTATCTATTAAAATATTCTTTTATTTATTACATCAATCAAATTTTACAATTTTTTTAAATTCACTCTAAATTACTTGTGAATCTTTTAAAAAACAATAAACAATTTACGTCAAATTCCTTCAAATTTATTTAATTTTTATCTCTCAAGTCATTTCTCTAAATAAACACATCCTTAATTATTATATACCCTTAAGCTGGATAATGGGACAAATCTTAATAGAAATAAGAATAACATTAGTCTCTAATGTTGTCGTTAGATTTATAATTTCCGACACTTGTTTCAAAAATAGAGTGACCCAGATGTCTAAAAAGGATTTTTTTTTTCAAATGTCTAAAAGAGTGACGCATATGGAAAGAAGAAAAACTCGTCCATGTCGTATTAAGATGTGTAAAGAGTAACTCTAATAACTTTATACAAAAATTAGTGAATAAAAGTATATTAGTTTAACCTATATGTTGCCTGGATGCCCATTGGGTATTCTTAATTATGGTGAGATTTATAATGAATAGATAAAAGACATTATTCGATGAAGAAGCCATAAAAGTAGTGAGTAAATGCAGCTCCTCTTTTTGTTTTTGTTTTCGTCCTTTACTACTCTCTGTTTATGCTGCTGATTTGACCTCAGATACTTGGGGACAGCATCGTGATTCTTGCCAAATATCATTATAATATAGGTTTAATTGCTTCCTTTGTCCCCAGTTTGGTTGAATTGTGTCAAATTCATCCTCATTTTTAAAAAAGTTTCATTGTCGTCCTCACGTGGTATAAAAGTGTCAATTGAATCCAAACATAGAAAAAATTTGTGTCAAAGTAGTCATTTTTCCTATATATCTGTGTCTTCCTTTCATATGTCAGCTATGAAAAGCCTTAAATTGGATAAGGTAAAATGAATATCTGTACTTGATTGTATGAAAGGAAGACACAGAGATATAGGAAAAATGACTACTTTGACACAAATTTTTTCTATGTTTGGATTCAATTGACACTTTTACACCACGTGAGGACGACAATGAAACTTTTACACCACGTGAGGACGACAATGAAACTTTTTTAAAAATGAGGATGAATTTGACACAATTCAACCAAACTGGGGACAAAGGAAGCAATTAAACCTATAATATATAAACATCAAAGGACCTATTTTCATCATCGTACAGGGCTACATTCATTTTAATATAAACACGTATTTTTAACGTACAATCTTTGTTCTCATATAAATATTTGTGTGGCTGATATGGTACTGTCTTATTTTAAGGTAGGAGGACGGCTACGTCTACACCTTCCAAACTAAACAAATAAATACACAAGAACCCTGCAACCAAAAAATAACCTAATTTTATAATAATCTTCACTCTCAATCTACCATTAAATTAATTGCTTTGTAGCTTAAAATTGGAACAGATATTCAAGAAATATCTCAATCGGTTATCTTCCCAAGAATTCAACACTAGACTTTATTCTAAGTTCAATATCTCAATCGGTTATCTTGAGATCATCATAAAAACACTTATTTACATTTTTTTAGTTTAAGTTATCTTAAACACATTTTAATTAATTTTTTCGTTTTTTTATGTTCAAATTCCAAACTGTATGATTACTTGTCAAGTACTTGTCAAATAATTCCGATGCTCAAATCTTAAATTGAAAATTACATTAAAATTTTAAATTCATAATAAATATAATTACTTATTTCTTATCTTTAGCTTATATTTATAGCTGTTAAAATGAGTTTATGATTGGCAAAATCATAATCACGTCCATCATCTTAATAAACAGGACTTACGGTAACTTGATTAGAGATTATCCTTAAAGTTGTTTAAGACTTAAGACTACGACTGTCCCGCTTCATCGCTTTTGTGATCCAATCATCCATTGATGCACACCGTATCATATAGTGCAGTAAAATATTTTTATTCTCATTTATTACTACTATTTTTTTTATTTATTATTCATATTATTATTTATAATTATTTTTATTTTGTATTATTATTATTATTTGTTATATATTTCACCTCTTTTTTCACATCCTTGAGAATGAGTCGAAAATCATCTCACCTCAGTTCCTTTTATTTTTAACGGATGCATACTAAAGGAAAAAACAGAGCAAGGTATATGACTAATGCATTAATAAGTTTGATTTCTCCCGCATAATTATTAGCCTACATCGTTTAAAAAAGCTAAAAAATATAAAATGTTTTTATAATTTTATAATCCTGAATTTAAATGTTTTATAAGGATTTGGTGTAAGTATAAAAGTAAATTTGCACAAATCATACACTAATTATTGTATGAGTTCTTCAGTTAGAGAAGAGTTGTTGATTGTCTTATGCTAAAAACTAAATGCTTTCACTTGCTCATAATTGTTTTGTCATTATATATATAATTGGTTCAAATATATAGTTATTTCACCATCTAATGCTATTTATATTCATATAAGATCAAAAGTATTTCGTAGCTGGATTAATTAATTGGAAATTGAATAGTTAATTATAAACACAATGGTCCTCATCAAGGTTATGTACGGTATATATGATTCTCACAATCTATTAATATATATATATATATATATATATATATATATATATATATATATATATATATATATATATATAAGTGGTTGAGACACCAACTCTTTGAAACAAAACCTAAACTTCTTAAACTTCTATTATTTACTCACATAAGCAAACTTCACATATTCTCTTTCCCTAATTCATTGGTTATTTAGGGTTTCTTTATAACAACTCTTAACCTTATACACAAATATAAATCATTAACTTCAATTCTTAACATTATTGTTTATAATAATCTCTTTTTTTTTCATTATTGTATTATGAACCTATATATTAAATTATAAACAAGTTGAAAGAATTTGAAGTTACAAGAAGATCAACGTCCATTCCATCAGAGTAGGTTCTCTGAAGTGTCGTGGTTACAATACATATGTTGGAACTTTTTCCTACATTTTTTGTTTCGAGTTCTACAACGTTTTCTTAATTGATTCATTTATTCATTTTACTAATCTATAGGATCTACCATCTACTGAACCTTCCCAACATTTTTTTTAAAATTTGTCTTCAATTTAAATAATATTATTACTTTTTTATTTTATTTGACAGGGCTCAATGTTATACCATATAGTAGGGTAAATTTGTATTGCAACATTTACGTTTATCTTTTTGAAGATATTATACTATTGTTAAAAACGGTTGTCATACGAATTGGATTTGGAGTGCTTTGAAATTATATGCATTAAATCATTTTTTTGAGGGACAAGACAGAAATCTAAAAATATTTTAAAATAAATTAAGATAGTCAACATTAGACAATACAAATAAATACATTTTTTAGAAATTTAAACAACAAATTTACAATTTGTTAAATATCCAATTTGAAACAAAGGTTTATCAGACACATATATAAGATAGAATATCTCAAACTTATTTAAACCTAAAAACTTTACAACATATATATGGTAAGATAGAGAAGAAAAACATAATTTATTAATAATAGATAGATTCCAGCTTTGGTTGAGAGGGTAAGTCTTGTGCAGCATCCCACTATGTGAGATAACATGCTGAGCCATTATCTACAATTTGAACCACTTTAGCATTGTCTTTGTTTTTTGTTGTCTCCATCTTTCTGGTTTTTGTGCTTACCAGTTACACAAAGGAATAAGATCTTGTCTTTTAAGGATATTTCGGTCTTAAACTACTGCATTCGTAAAAATTGTAGTGCCCAAGACAAATTAAGGAATCAGTTCCCCAACAAGGGGAATTGGTAAAAAGAATTACAAAAAGTGAGAGAGATATCTTCTTCTGTTTTTGTTGTTGTAACCGTTAGTATTAGTTGTGCTTCCCCTTTGTACATATTTTATTCTCTCAAAGATAATGAGAATTTTTCTGCAGGTGACTGAGTTCTGCAAATTATAGTAACCAATTCTTGAACTAGAGAGATTTCGATGTTTATGAAGTCATGCAAATGAGAATGATATCAAAGAACCAATTCCTCTATACGAAGAGGATATTAAGAAACAGTTCAATTAAGATTTAACTTCTTCATAAGTTTGATTACTTCTCATTAAGTTTTTATTAAAAATTATTTTATCGTGCATTCATAATTTTTATAGTTTTTATTAAGTTTTTGTTGTTTGATTGATGTCCACGTGATCATAATTTTATTTTATGTCGGGGTTGCTTTACATGTTTCTATATAAAAAAAATAAGAAATACATAAATTAAGTTTAAATTTGCCATTAAAAAAATTAATATCGATTTTAATCTTTATATTCATAGCAATTATTCAATATTTCTTTTTAATTTATTTTTTATTCAATATATTTTATGTGAGAATCTAAAAATAAAATATTAGAAGTGATAGGATCTGCTAAATAATTAGAGTCAATTATTTTAATATTAAAATTTTAAATTTATAATTAGAATTTTAATAAACAAGTTTCATTATCTAGAAGAACATTATCTCTTTAGAGAAAGAACTTTTCTCTAGAGATTTTCTACCATCCCTTTAAGTTTTCTCATTTTTTGTTCATCTGTTTGAAGATCAAAGAGTATCTAAGTGATCACTGGGACAAGGTCTTCAAGTCTATAATTACTTTGTTAGTTTGTACTATTTTCTCTAGTTTGTCCATGCATGTGAGTATTGTTATGTTGCATGCATCATCTAAGTCTTATATAAGACTCTCTACTAATCAGTTATACTAACAATATGCTCTGATCATTATTTTGTGGTTTATAGGAGCAAAAAGAGTTCCTTGAGCTGAAGGAGTCATTATAGATTCAACACTGAGCTTCTACCAGGTAAAGGACTACTATATTTTAAAGTCATTAATATGTTTTTAATTTATGATGTATGTTGAATTTGATATGAATTTATGGTTTGGTATGGAATTTTTATATGAATATATATGGTTTCAAGAGAAGTTTTTTGTGTGGTTTGAAGTTAGGTATGTGTTGATGTAAGGATTATGTATTGGGGTTATCCTGATATTCGAATAATCATTCAATCTCAAGTAGAGAATGGTGGGGTATGTAGTGAGAAGAACAGAAGGTCCTAGTCTAGGGGTTTTACCTTGGTCTAAAGTGTTAACGGACTAATCTTATGTGGGGTAGGATAAAACTCATTGACAATGACTTTACAGAGTAGTAGAGACTACCACAAGTGCATAACCTGCTAGAATTTGATATCAATTTTTTATTCGGATAGTCAAGTCTAGAGTTACTATTTGTATGCTTAGGATTTGTTTGATTTATTTGTGCTTAATTATTATATTCATAACTTAATTGTATGTTTTTTTTGGTAAAATTAGCTTATTCTTTTATTTTTGTTTGTGTTTTGAATTTTTTTGGTATATGATCACCTTAATGGTATAAACTGTTAAGAAAATATTTATTAAGTGAGTATTAGGTCATGATGAAACTCTTGTGTAGAATAAAACTTTAACTCCTTTATATATATATATATATATATATATATATATATATATATATATATATATATATATATATATATATATATATATATAGGGGTTTGCTAACGCGTATTTTAAGGTTAAGGGTATTTTAATAATTTTCATTCTCAAAACTAAAAAAAAAAAGAAACCCTTACTCACCTCTCTCATTCCTCTCAACCCTTTCTCTTTCATCTTTCTTACTCCAATTCGTTAAACAATCTTACAAAAAAATGATTTTATAATGAGTTTTCATCTTATAATTTTTGTTTTATCTAATTTTATCCAATTTTTACAAGCATAAAGGAATTGGTAATTGACCTGGAAGAAATCAGAAACACTCGTTGTTAAACAATTTCTTAAAAAAAATGACTTTATAATGAGTTTTCATTTTATAATTGAAATTAGAGAGATTAGTGAAGATGGTGAAAATTGAAGAGATCTTGAATGAAAAGGTTGGAGTGAGAGAGATTAAAGGAATGAGAGAGGTGAGTAAGGGTTTGAAGGATTTTTTTTTTTATGTTTTGAAAATTAAAATTATTAAAATAGTCGTAACGTTAAAACTTAGAATCCATGATATATAAGGGTATTTTTGTCTACTAAAATCCGATATACATTGCTAAAATGTACCAACTGAAAAACAGGCATACGCGTTAGCAAACCCATATATATATATATATATATATATATATATATATATGTGTGTTATAATTATATTCACGTAACTATAATAAAATTTTATATATTCTCTTATAAATTAATTATTTTCTTTCTTTTTCGTAATAATGTTAATAACATTGAAATTATTCTCGGCTCAAAATCAGGAGTTAAAAGTAAAGTAGAAGTTTGTTTGTACTTTCAGAAACTACAATTGTTTCTATCGGTGGCACTGAACATGGGAAAGTCGCAGGCCTCGCACAAGGTGAAGGCTGCCAACACACTCCGTTGAGTCTTTTTAAAAATATGAAAATTACAATAAATTAAGAGAAAATATTATATAATCAGTATGAATATAAAAGTTAAAAGTCTTGTTAAGCTTTTTATTATTATTGAATTATTTTTTGTAACTAACTCTTTCGTATCTTTATCAACCATTATGTATTTTATTTTCTCAACTAAACCTTTATACTGTTTATATAGTTTTCTTATTTTTTATTTGAAAAATATATATTTTTATTTTAAAAATATAAAAATAAATATTTAAAACTATAGAAATGTAGAAATTTTATTAGAAAAAATTTTAATTAGAAAAAGTATGAAAATAGAAAATTAAAAATATAAAAAATATCAATTTTCTTAATTAAAAATTATAAAATAGAAAAAATATTAAAACTTATTAAAAAATATATTTAGAAAACAAATAAAATAGATTTGAAGCTTTTCTATGCAATTTTTTTATTTTTAATTTTAAAAATTTTGAGTATTATAAAATTTATTTCTTACTTTTTTAATAATTTGGATAAAAAAACATTTAAAAGTGTTCTTTGAAAATTAATTTCTGATTACTTTTTTTATGTAGAATGATCACATTGAAGGTAAAAATTCAGCACCAAGAAATTAAATCTAACGTAGAAACGAAATTATGTTATATATATAACGTATAATGTGTTGTATTAGAAAAAAAGATCTCCAACGGTTCTATATCAAAAAAGTATTTAAAATACTGTAAAAAAATTCAAAGAAAAACATATTCACATTTAAATAATTAAATATAAAAAACTAAACCATAAAAATATTTCTTTACATTTACATATTTAAATAAAATAAAAATAATCAAATTTATTTCAAATATCTTAAATGACTATATTTTTAAATTTCTTAAAGAAATTTCTATACTTTTTCTATTTTCAAAATTTTATGAATTTGAATTAAAAATTCTACATTTTTGCTATATTTTTAAATTTCTACTGTTATATTTTTCATAAATATTTAATAAATTTTAATAATTTTCTATTTTAAAATTTTAATAAACTTCGATTATAAATTTGATATTTTGTTATATTTATAATTTTATATTTCTATAGTTTTAAATATTGTTTTTATATTTTTTACAAACAGAAATTTAATTTTTCAAAAAAAAGAAGAATAATTAAACGGCATTATAGTAAAATAAAATTTGAGAAAATAAAATTGTACTGATAATAAAGATGTGAAAAAATTTATCTATTATTATCTAAGTTAGCGCTATTGTGCTTCAAACTATAAAAATTAGGTGGTGATACAAATTTTGGACAGTCAATGAAATAACAAAAAATTTAATAAAAAACAATAATGATATATGTGTACAATCACGTCGTCAGGTTAATAAAAAATAATGAAAAACTCAATAAGAAAATATAAAACTTTAGCATACGAAAATAAATTTTTAAGACAGTTACTCTGTTTCTTTCAACACTTAGTATATGTGAACATCCTGCAGAATGAAGACAGAGAGTGACATTTAAAGTTGCGTAACTATTGAGTGGAAAAACTCCACAGCAGTCTTTCTTGGATAAAATCAAAAGAAGGTGAAAACAAACTAGAATGTAGAAGCACTCGTGTGCAATGCTATTAAGGAAGCATAATCACCTTCCTTGTTCAGTAAAGCTTCATGTGTTCCCTTTTCTGTTATCACACCATTTTTTACTACTGCAATTAAATCCGCACCCTTTATAGTAGATAGCCTATGAGCCACTACTACTGTGGTTCGGTTCACCATAACACGCTCTAGTGCATCCTGAACCACTTTCTCAGACTCTGCATCAAGTGCACTAGTCGCCTCATCCAGTAGTAATATTTTTGGATTCTTCACTATTGCTCGTGCAATTGCCACTCGTTGTTTCTGCCCTCCAGATAGCTGAATCCCTCTTTCCCCAACTATTGTGTCATAACCCTGCACATACAACATATTGCACATACGGTGTCTTAAAAACTAGTACAAATTCTGAATTTTGTGTATATGGTTGCAAGAGACTTTAAGAGACGTGAGTTTATAGGACACCGTAATTTACCTCCTGCAAACTACTGGTGAAGTTGTGAGCATTTGCCAGTTCTGCTGCAGCTATAACTTCTGCCTCTGTTGCATCCCCTCCTTTGCCATATGCAATATTGGCTCGGATGGTATCATTAAACAGCACAGGCTCTTGGCTCACCAGACCCATCTGCTGTCTTAGCCATTTAATTTGCATGCTTTTTATTTCTTTTCCATCCAGTGTAATGTGACCTGAGTCTGGATCGTAAAACCTCAGCAACAATGAGATCACTGTTGATTTTCCACTTCCACTTTCCCCAACCAGTGCAACTGTCTGTTTATTTTATCAGTATAATCACTTAATCTAATAGTTTAAGAAGAACAACCAACCTAATCTATCAGAATGGATGGACAGTTAAGAGTTACCTTGCCACTATGAATAGTCAAGCAAAGATCTCTGAATATTTGAACATCAGGTCTGGTGGGATACTTGAAACTAACATTTTTAAATTCAATCTCTCCCTTTACTTCTTCCAACGTCAATCCAGAGTCATCACTTGGGTCAATTTGTGACTTTCGGTCAAGAATAGCAAATACAGAAGCGGCAGCACTTTTTGATTTAGCAGAATCAAGGACCAAAGAGCCAGATTGGGAGATTCCCATAGCTGCCATGCTGAGTGCAAAAAGAACCTGGAAATCAGGAATCAATAAAATTAATACAAGAAAAATAGATAAACCCTGTGTGCATGCCACCTTACCTCACTGTTAGCATAACTGTCACGACAAGAAGTGGTGGAAATTTTGACTCAGTGAAAGATTAAGGAGAGAGTAAAGTAACTTACTCGGAAAACATCTGAGAATGTTGATTTTCCATCCTTTACAAGTCGAGCTCCAGCATAAAAACTGCATGCATAAACTGTGTAAAGCATGAAGAATGATATCCCATAACCAATTCCACTTATTATCCCTCGCCTTATGCCTGTTTTAATTGGTCCTTCACACTTTTTCTGGTACAATTCCATCACCTTCTTTTCAGCACAGAAAGAGGCAACAGTTCTTATACTCCCTACAGCATCACTTGCGACTTGACTTGCTTCCTCGTACAGTTTCTGCAAAGTAAATAGAATGTCAATTCTCGTATCAAGCACATGCATGTCACTGTTGAACCATTCTCTTACGTTATATAGTAACTTTTTTCTATCTTTTCTGGAAAACTTCTGTAAAATAAAAAAGAAATTGCTGAAACATACAGTCAGTTGGTTGATGTAAAAAACAAAACCTTTGTATCTGCGCTGAATCCTGTTATGAACTTGAATTGCAGGTAGCCATTTAGTCCTAATAACGGTGCCAAAGCTAGCACTATAAGAGCAAGCTGCCAGCTTGCTTCAAACGCAATTACCAAACAGCCGACAACTGTAGCAACATTTTGAACTAGCAAACCAAGTGCATCCCCAACCAAAGCTCGAACAGCAGCTGCATCAGAAGAGAGCCTTGCTCCAATTGCTCCACTTGAATGTTCAGCTTCATCGAACCAGCTAACTTCCATGTGAACAACTTTCTCAAAACACATTTTCCTAATCCTTTTGATCAACTTACCGCCGGCAACACCAAAAAAGTAGAATCTACAAGGAGCTGTGATAAATGATACCGCACCAATTGCAACAAATAGTAATGCCCAAAGCTTTGAATCTTTCCGAAGTTTATCTACTGGCTCATAGAAAATACTTATCATTTTGGAAACGAAGAGTGCAATAATGGGTGTTAATAGTCCACTTACTACTGCAGCTAGAGTCCCTATAAACAAGACTGGAATCTCGGACTTGTTTAAATATGCCAGGCGAGAGAGTGGCACTTGCGCTGGTGAAGAAACTGTTGCAGGAAGTGCTTGAGATCCTCTGCCTGAAAGATCCAAGCTAATCGTTGGGGGAACAACATGTGATTCTGAGAAAGAGTTGCAACCACTGCTTCCAACTTCTGCTGACCTTTGGCTTATAGATCGTAAGGAAGATCTTTGACTTAATTGTCTACCAGAAAGAACTGGACTTTCTATCTTGTCTGTGTCATATGAAGCATTTTGTTCTGACCCTTTAATTTCCTGCAGTCTAATGAGCTGGCTATAGACTCCAGTGGGATCATTGGTGAGTTCGGCATGTGAACCTGATCATGGAAAAATATATAAACATTTGAAAATTGAGTCTGGGAGAAATTAAACTTCTATTACTGCATGCTATGTCTACCTTTTTCAACTATTTTTCCTTGATGAATAACAGCAATGCTATCAGCATTCCTTATGGTACTTAAACGGTGGGCTACAATGACTGTTGTTCGGTTTATCATCATTCTGTCCAGTGCTTCCTGTACAATTTTCTCAGACTCAACATCAAGTGAACTTGTAGCTTCATCCAGAAGCAGGATTCTTGGGTCTCTCAAAATCGCTCTTGCTATTGCAACCCTTTGCTTTTGACCCCCAGAAAGCTGAGTTCCATGCTCACCAACCATTGTGTCCAGTCCCTAGGTTCATCATTCATAATTATACCAAATTACATATGTAAAAGGAGCATTTAATATCATGATAGAACTAATTCTTTTTTTCACAAGTACAATATACTCTGGACATAAAGATAATCCTGAGAAAGGAAGAGAACATTTCAAACTGTTGAGCAGTATGCAATTTTGACATTTAAAATTTTAAATGAAGATTCAAGGGTTGACCTGAGGAAGTCTATTTATAAATTTGGCAGCATTAGCTAGTTCTGCTGATGCTCTGATTTCTTCAACAGTTGCATCATCCTTGCCATAGGCAATATTCTCTTTAATACTACAGGTAAAGAGAACTGGTTCCTGGCTAACAAGGCCTATTTTCTGTCTGATCCATTTCAGTTGAAATTCTTTGAGGTTGATACTGTCAATGAGAACTTCACCTGCCTGTGGATCATAAAATCTCTCTATCAAACTAACAACTGTGGATTTCCCACTCCCACTTTCTCCAACCAAAGCTGTCGTAGTGCCACTTGGTACTGAAAGAGAAAATCCATTGAATATAAGTTCGTCTGGTCTTGTAGGATAACTAAAGTAAACCTCCCTTAGTTCTATATGTCCACCGATGTCTTCAAGCTGCCGACCAGTTGTATCATAAGCATCGATTTCTGGCTTCCTCTTAATTGTTTCAAACATCTTAAAGGCAGCAGCTTTTCCAGCAGCAAAAGCGCTCAAGCTTGGAGATGCCTGCCCAAGAGACCTGGGATTGGAAATCTAGTTAGATAGGATGGTTTTCGGAGAGGAGGAAGGAATCAATTCAGAAACCTTAAGCTCATAATAAGAAAGAGGAAAACACAACTTACGCGGAGCCAGTCAAAACAGCCATCATTACTGTCACAACCTCTCCTCCTGTATATCCTTTCTCTATTATCATTTTTGCACCAAACCATATAGCCAAACCGTAACTGCAGGTAAAAACAAAGTAGAGAGCACCAAACCCAAAACCAGAAGCTAGTGCCTCTCGCACTCCAGCCTTGTAAGCTTTGATTAAGGACTGACTATATTTATCTATTGCTTGCTTCTCCCCAGTGAATGATGCAACCTGCATTGGATAAGTGGAAGTCATTCATATCTTCTGCCATATCAAAAGGAAAAATCTGGAGTTATTGTTTTGTTCAGTATGCATACAGTTCGGATAGAACCTATTGTCTGCTCTACTACAGTTGCAGCTAGGGAATAAGCTTCTTGTCCCCTGGATGATGCTTTTGCAATAACAAGGCTTACCATGGCGCCACCCAAAACAATAAGTGGAATACAAGATAACATGACAACAGTTAGAAGCCATCCCCTGATGAATGCTATTACAAAACCTCCAACGGAAGTTGCCAGTAACTGTAAGAACTGTCCTACCTGAAATATAAGGGAGAAAAAAAGCATTGAAAGAAACAAATTTTACCTCAAACGACAAGGTAATGGTTTAAGACTTGTAAGGTGGTTCATTAAAATTAATACCTTTTCACCCATGGCATCTTGAATAAGAACAGTATCACCTGACATCCTTCCAACAACCTCTCCTGTTCTAGTTTCCTTGTCAAAGAAGGTGACATCTTGCCTCAAAATAGTTTGAAGGTATAATCCTCTAATTCTAGCAGCTTGTCTCTCTCCAGTGATCATCCAGCATGTTAACTCTGGTTCATAACAAACGGGGTTTCTTTAGGGGTGATGATTGACCAAACTAATTAGGTAGATTGTAAGAACTAACAAATAATCTGATGTACTTACGCAAAAGTGATGCAAAACAGGTTACCACAGCCAAGTATACAATTTCCAAAGACACCTGATACGGTAATTTGATGTGATGTGTTAAATCTGAGAATGTTAAGTTACCACTTCTGATATTCCTAGTAACTCCTCAACCGCTTCACCAATTTCACCTTAGATGTTTCACCAATATGGATTAATATTAACAAAAGGGATTCATGAGGAATTACCTTGGAAACTTCAACAACAACTTCGTTGGAGTTTTTGGTTCCTCCAAATGCGTTGATCATATTTCCAAATAACAAAGTCATCAAGGGAGGGGAGATTCCATTCGCGATAGCACCCATAGTCCCCACGATCATCAATAAATGATCAAAAGAATCAGCAAATGAGAAAAGTTTGTATAACGGTATTGTTTTGGCAGATTCATCTTTGGACTTTCTCTTTGAATCTTGCTTCCTCTCAGAATGTCCATTCAAGTCTATATCCTCTGACATTTTCTTGATGGAAAACTTTGCACACCCCTGTACCACTAGTTAGTGATCACTATAAACCAAAAACGCTTGCATCAATTGCATGAAGATTCAAATTAGTAGAACACATCAAGATTATTGTGCTGTCCAAAAATTATAACCTTATTGTGAAATCTAACTTTTTATTCACTTCTTGACTTGTTGTTGTGTGTGCAGTGAGTTTGGCATTTTCTTAATGAGGTTCTGAATTCAGTCAATGTCATACGTAAGAATTACTTCAGTGAAAACCATGACTCAACTTCAACAAAATGTTCTTCAGCAGAAAATAAGCAACTTAAAATGGCAACGAGTTAACACCAAAAACTGCATCAACTAACACTTCGAGTGATTGGCCTGGCAAAACAAGTTTCCTTGGCAAAGTTTATAAAACATATTCCTGCTTTTAAAAGGGAATTCTTGACAGTTAAAAAAATTTCTTCTAGGAAATAATTTCAATCATTTAAAAGCCATTTAAGAAATAAGAATGCGTCTCTGTCGGATTATTCCTTTTGAATTTAAATATAATTCATTTTTTTATTAATAAAGAAAATTAGCTATTACAATTAAATTTACTGCTGACAAAAAAACAATTAACTTTACTAATTATGTCTAAAAGTGGGTTTAAAGAATTTTAGGTGTCATCTATCTTTGTTTTAAGTACTTCATAAATTTTTTTTTTATTTTAGGTACAAATAAATTAAATATTTTAATTTTCATTTATTTTATTATTTACTTAACTTGTATTAAAAAATTTAAAAGTATATTACCGTCTAGTCAATCTTAAATCGAACAATTTAAACAGGACTAATCATGTCATAACATAACCGTGTATTATTTTGAAACTGAGTAGTTGCGATAAGAGGTCCAATGGTCAACTTACAAACAAAAAACCTATAACACTTATTGGTTTAAGATAAAGTATGATTATAATCAATTGGGTTGTAATTAGACTATCTTTTATAGAAAGTTCATTTGAAATCTATAAATACAGATTTTAAGTAAAGAAGTAAGTAATGACATTTAATATATGCTTAAATAGTCAAATATTTATTAACTTTGACATCAGAGTATCTTTTATTATATGTAATTTCTAACTGTAAATTGACAAACGAATAGTAACACTAAAACAAACATTGAACTTTCAATAACTCAGTAATACAACAAATCTTTGATCTTGACTCCATATCCAAAAGAAATATATTTTTTATACACCAAAAACATGCATAGATGTAGAAATCAAAGAAGAAAGACATAATTGTTAACCATAATAAGCATACTATCTTAAAATAGTAAAATTAATTAAGTCACACACACTTAATAATATTGAAAAAAAATATTATTAATATGATACTTAATTTTAAAAATAATGTATTAAATATAAAAAATTAAAAAAATAAAAATATCAAAATTGGATTATAACTAATGAGTTCACCTAATTTGAGTTGAGTTAAAGGTGAACTAATATATAACCTACCAACAACTATTAATTATTAATATTTTTATCATTTTTATAAGTTTTTTATTAAAATTATTTATTATTTCAAATTATATAGATTTATAATATGACTTTTTTAAGTACTAAATATTATTTAATAATATTTAAATAGTTTAGATATTTAATTTATTTATTTATCAATTTATATATATATATATATACATATATATATATATATATATACATATATATATATATGTCGATATTTTAATTTTTCGCCTACTATCTTTATAATAATATTTAGAGAGTTTGACACCAGGGCACTGACGAGGGCAGGGAGTGATCGCCGGTGCAAGAGACACGAAGTGCAAGGGGTACTAACAAGGAGCGGCTCCTAACAGGCTTCTAGTGCAAGGGACACATGGACAAATCGAACATACACCGGAATGAGAGGGATCTAGAGACTGTATAGGTATGGGACTATACAGGTGAAGGATAGCTTAAAGGGATTGATTTGGCTACTCATATCACCAAAATGCATTTGTTTTTCGGTAGCCTAACCCATGAAGTAAACACTTTGATTACTTTGATTTTATTATTTTAAAAACATTTAATCAAGTCAATATATTCTTATTATAATATAATAAATATATAAATAAATTGTAAAAAAATATTTCCAAATCCACAAATCCATCAAACAAAAATGAATCGAGTCAATTTATAAAATTTTTGATTCACCAAAAAATAAGTTGGACTGAACTTATCTTTTTTAACTCAATCTATCTATGATGAGTCAACTATGTGAAATGGATTTACTTACCTTGACATAAAAAAATTAATAAATACTTAAAATTTATTTAAATATTAAAAATAATAATATTTTGTTAAAGTCAGTTTTCATTAAGGCTTGATGATGAAAGTAAAAGGAGAAGAGAAATCGGAATTGAATGGTATTCTCAAAAGAGTTCTTAACCTAATGTGGAGAGAATTGGCTATAATTAGCTTGGAATGAATAAAGGAGAGTTAATCACACAAGAATTCTTATAATTGAGTTTTGTAAAAAAAAATAATAGGAAGTTAATTAAAAATACTTCCATTGATATATTTAAAAGTTAACTAAACATAAATAGAATATGTATTGAATTTTTATATTATAATTTAAATGTAAACATTGGTATAAATTTTTTCAAACCCTTATAATAACAGTGTCAAAATTAATATTAATAATAATTTTTAATTACTTAACTAATTAATCACAATTTTTTACATAGCCGACACCTAAAAGTAGATTCTAAATAATAAATACTATTTTAGTGTTTTACCAGAACTACCTCTTCAAAGCAACAATTATTTGAGAAGACATATTATACACTAGTTTATGTTAGCCAAAAGGCAGAACCTATGATGCTTACGTCTGTAAAAACAAAAAGACAATTATATATTTGGGATGATGTTTAATAAATTGATTTTAAATTAAATTGAGGTTGTAAATTGGTTAAATTAATAAATAAAATTAGCCATTACAGTTAAATTTACTGCTGACAAAAAAAAAACAATTAGCTTTCCTGATTATGTCTAAAAGTGGGTTTAAAGAATTTTAGGTGTCATCTTTGCTTGAAGTACTTCATAAACATGTTAAGTACAAATAAATTAAATATTTTAATTTAAATTTATTTTATTTCACCGTCTGGTTAATTTTGGATTGAATGGTTTAAACACAACATGTCACAAAAATAATTGTGCATTACTCTAAAACCGAGTGAATTTATAAAAAAATTATCTCTACACTATTTAATGTAAGATAAAGTCAAATTGATCGTAATTAGGTTATTCTTAATAAAAATCATTTTAAAATTTATACATAAAGATTTTAAGTACAGAGATAAATGATAATATTTAATATATATTCACTATTTAAATAGTCAAATCTTTATAAACATCTAAAAAGAATAATGATGTAATAATAAACATTTAAACTTTAATAAGAAATCTTTGATATGTATTCCATATCCAAAATAAATATCTTCTTTAAATATGTTATGAAAGTGTTGCGTGAAATAGAAGAATAAAAGAAGAAAGAAATAAGATAACAAATATGACTATGATGGGTAAACATGTTATCTTAAAATAATGATTAATTAATTCTAAGTTAATCTATATTCGTTAAAGAAATTACCAAAACAGATTCTAACTCGTAAGTTAACATTAGAATTCGAGTTAAGTTAAAAGGTAAACTAATATTTAACTTATCAATAAGATACTTCATTAATATTTTTATTATTTTTATAAGTTTTTTTATTAAAATTATTTACTATTTCAAACTATATTATATAATTTGATATTTTTAAGTACTAAAATATTGTTTAATAAGATTAAAATAGTTTAGATATTTATTTTTAAGTACTTTAATTTTTAATTATTATTTTTATAATAATATTTGAAGAATTGAAGAAACATTTTGATTTCATTATTATAAAAAAATTAATCAAATCAAAATCAATATATTTTTATTGTATTATAATAAATATAATAAATATAAAAAATAAATTGTAAAAGTAAAATATTTATAAGTCAATTCGCAAACTCATCAACTAATAATTAATCAAATCAGTTTAAAAAAAAATTAATTCACCAAAAAATAATTGGATTTAACTTATTTTTTTAACTCAATCCATAACGAGTACTAAGTAAATTTACTCATCTTGATATAAAAATATAATAAATACTTAAAATTTATTTAAATATTAAAACTAATAGTATTTTGTTAAAGTCGTTTTCATTAAAACTTGATAAAAGTAAAAGGAAAAGAGAAATCAGAATTGGATGGTATTGTGAGAAGAATTCTTAACCTAATGTGCAAAGAATTAGCTATAACTAACTTGGAATGAATAAAGGAGAGTTAATCACACAGTAATTCTTATAATTGAGTTTTGTTATAAAAAAATTAATAGAAGTTAATTAAAAATACCTCCATTGATGATATATTTAAAAGTTAACTAAACATAAATAGAATATGTATTGAATTTTTATAATTTAAATGCAAACATTGGTATAAATTTTTTTTAAACCCTTATAATAACAATGTCAAAATTAATCTTAATAATAATTTTTAATTAATTAACTAATTAATCACAATTTTTTACATCGCCAACACCTAAAAGTAGATTCCAAATAACAAATACTATTTTAATGTTAGACCAAAACTACCTCTTCAAAGCAACAATTGTTTGAGAAGACATATGATCCACTCTTTTATGTTAGCCAAAAGGCCGAATATATGATGCTGACGTCAGGAAAAAGACAATCATATATTTGGGATGATGTTTAATAAACTGATTTTAAATTAAATTGAGGTTGTAAATTGGTTAAATTAATTTTAAGGTTATTTTTTTATAATTATTTTGGTGTGGTACATTTAATTATGTTTTTTAATAAAAAATTTGAATCTGACACATTTTCTAAACTATAACATCACGTGAGTGCAAAAGAAAATTCTATATTTTATTAATTATATATCTTTTTACTAGGGTGAGCAAAGTGCACTGCACTGTAAAAATTTATAGTTAATTATAAATCAGTTCAGAACTGAACTAAAAAATAGTTCAAAATAACTGAACTGAACTATTTTCTGATTCAATTATACTAAGTACAGTTCAGTTAATTAGTTTTTAGTTTATCATACTACAATTCAATTAACTATAGTCCATGTTCAATTAATCCATGACAACTCATCAACACTACACTTTCCCAGAAGAAATAAAACACGATAAAGTAAAATTCTCATAATTAATTAATATACGTCACAATAATATTAATTTGATAGAAACAAAAAATAATAAAATAATTCATCCACACAAATATTATGTCATCTGCGTAATGGTGTGAAGATGCTAGCATCCTTCTTCACCAATCCTCTAGAGAGAAGATGCTGCAGAACCAAAGCCCTCGGAACGAATTCTTCCTCCAAATTGTACCTAAACAACCAATGGTACGCAATAAACACAGAACTATCTCATCCAAGCTGACCCATCCAAAACCCTGTCACTGCATCAAGTTTCTCCATGGAACAGAGCATCATTGCAGGGTGTTTTCTAAACACATCATAAAGATGACCTAAACCACTATGATAGAAAATGGCATAAATCACAGTTCATAGTTAACTGTACAATTCACAGTTAACTGTACACTAAGTTCAATATTTTTAAACTGAACTGTTAAACAATATAATTGGTTTTTAGTACAAATAGTTTAAGTTTTTTAAGTACCAAATAGTATAGATTAACTATAATTTACAGTTTTTTTTACTGTGCCGAGTCCTACTTTTTACTAACATTTCCTTATATGATCATCTATTTGGGACTAAATTATGTTTATGTATAAATTTATTTGGGGCTAAATTATTGTTTAATCTTCTTGTTTCCTTACCAAGATCATCTATTTTAAAATGGTTTTTTAACAGTTTTATTTAAAGGGTTTAATTTATGTTCTTATTTTTTTAAAATATTTCACTTTTATTTTCCAAACTAAGTCACAAAGCCACAAATACTAAGTTAACTGTTAACCTTGTTGTTTTAAGACCACCATTAATTGACATTTTAAAATCCTTTACATAATAATTTTATAATTTTTGTAAATTATTAGTAAAAATATATGTGTTACGAATATGTTTTTTTTATTTTATGATATTAAAAAATAATAAAATTATCATTGTTATTATTATTATTATTATTATTATAGATTATAAAATTAAATATAAATATTTTTATAATTTTATTATAAATATTTTTTAATTATTTTATAGATAGTTTTATCATTAAAATATAATTAAATTTAAAAAAAACGGTCAAATTGAAAAAACAATTACTTAAAAAGGTAAATTTAATAAAATAATTATTTTAATTTAAAAGGTAAAATTGAAAAGATAAAAGAACAAATTTATTTTTTATATATATGTATAAATAATTTATTTATTAAAGAAACCAAAACTATACTGACCCTGTATTAAATGCGCGCATTTTTTCCTTTAATTCATACTTCTTTTCATAAGACGAGTTCTTTGCCAAAATTTTTTTTAATGAGGCATTTATCCATAATGCAAATTCATTAAGCAAATTAAGCTCGAATTCAACAATTTAAATTCATTCATAAAATTCAGTAAATAATAAAACTCATTCTTCCATCAATTTAGTCTATTTTGAGGTAGTGAATCATAAAACTCATTCATCTATTAAGTTAATCCACTTGTAACTTAATTTTAGCTTTCGTGAAAGAGACTTATATATGTAACCTCAATATATTATAAAATATCTCCAAAATATTTATAATTAATATTTTATAATATAATAATTTATTATTCAATTCTATTATATCCTTAACACTCTTTAAATATCATAATCATATATATATATATATATATATATATATATATATATATATATATATATATATATATATATATATATATATATATATATATATATATATATATGGGGTTTGCTAACGCGCGTACGCCTGTTTTTCAGTTGGTACATTTTAGCAATGTGTACCGGGTTTTAGTAGACAAAAATATCCTTATATATCATGGATACTAAGTGTTAAGGTTAAGGGTATTTTAATAATTTTCACTCTCAAAACTCAAAAAAAAAAAAAGAAACCCCCAAACCCTTATTCACCTCTCTCATTCCTCTCAACCCTTTCTCTTTCTTCTTTCTCACTCCAGTCTTTTCTCTGTGATCCCTACTGTAGCCCTAATATCATAAACACTTGTCGTTAAACAATCTTACAAAAAAGTGATTTTATAATGAGTTTTCATCTTATAATTTTTGTCTTATCTAATTTTATCCAATTTTCACAAGCATAAAGGAATTGGTAATTGACCTGAAAAAAATCAGAAATACTCGCGGTTAAACAATTTCTTACAAAAAAATGATTTTATAATGAGTTTTTATTTTATAATTTTTGTCTCCTGGAAAAAAATCTGAAACACTCGTTGTTAAACAATTTCTTACAAAAAAAATGACTTTATAATGAGTTTTCATTTTATAATTGTTGTCGTATATAATTTTATCTAATTTTCACAAGCATAATGACATCCGAAAGAATTGGTAATTGGCCTGAAGGGTTTTTTTAGAGATGATGATTCAACCTATGCAGATATGCAGATGATGAAATTAGAGAGGTTAGTGAAAATGGTGAAATTGAAGAGATCTTGAATGAACCTTTGCCTGAAGGTGAATATCTGTTTCTGATTTTTTCAATTGGGATGACAGAGAAAAGGTTGGAGTGAGAGAGATGAAAGAGAAAGGATTGAGAGGAATGAGAGAGGTGAGTAAGGGTTTGGGGGTTTCTTTTTTTTTTTTTTAAGTTTTGAGAATAAAAATTATTAAAATACCCTTAACCTTAAAACTTATAATCATAATATATAAGGGTATTTTTGTCTACTAAAATCCGGTACACATTGCTAAAATGTACCAACTGCGCGTTAGCAAACCCCTATATATATATATATATATATATATATATATATATATATATATATATATATATATATATATATATATATATATATATTTATAAGTTTGTTAATTTACCTAACTTAATATATATCAAATTTTAGTTGACAAAAATACATTCATATATTATATGGATTCTAAATTTTAAAGTTAAAACTATTTAAATAATTTTTGTTTTATTTTATTTTTTTATTTTAAATTAAAAATAAAATTTATTAAAATATCTTTATGTTTAAAATATATCTTTTCTTATGAATAAGATATTTTTCACAACTAAAATTTGGTATAATTTAAAACGTTATATAAGTTAGCAAAATCCTTTATTTATTTATTTATATGTGATTTAAAAAGTCTATAAATATAACCTTTCACCGTATAGAGTAAAGATTCAATATTCAATTACTCGACTCAACTCTCATGATATTTTTCATTTATTATTTCTCCAATGCGGATCTTACATCTCTTACATATTTAAGTATAGAGTCTTTTTGTAAGTACAACTTCTTTTTTCCTTGAAACTCGGGTTTTCTCACTGAGAAATATCAACTTCTTTTTTTTTAACATCAAACTCAGGTTTGTGGAAGATGTTTATAATGAAAAAAAGTGACATAAATATAATACAGATGTGTTACGAAAACCAATAAAAGTCCAGGAAAAATTCAAAAACAGACAGCATACTACACCTAAATAAAGCCACAAGAGTGACATGTAAACTTGATACATCATGGAGAAGCACAAAAATGCCGAGCAAGTAAACTTTGCTGAGATATAATCAGCCTAGAACTGTATAGGGTTAGGGCACTAAGATGTAGAAGCACTTGTATGCAATGCAACCAAGGAAGCATAATCACCTTCCTTCCTCAGTAGTGCTTCGTGTTTTCCCTTCTCTGCTATCACACCATTTTTTACTACTGCAATTAAATCTGCACCCTTTATAGTAGATAGCCTATGAGCCACTACTACCGTGGTTCGGTTCACCATAACACGCTCTAGTGCATCCTGAACCACTTTTTCAGACTCTGCATCAAGTGCACTAGTCGCCTCATCCAGTAGTAATATTTTTGGATTCTTCACTATTGCTCGTGCTATTGCCACCCGTTGTTTCTGCCCTCCAGATAGCTGAATTCCTCTTTCCCCTACTATTGTGTCATAACCCTGCACATACAATATATTGCTAAGACCAATGCATACGTTGTTCATGACATCGTACGGTGTGTTAAAAACTAGTATTTTGTGCATATGGTTGCAATAGTCTTTAAGAGACGTGAGTTTATAGGACACCGTAATTTACCTCCTGCAAACTACTGGTGAAGTTGTGAGCATTTGCCAGTTCTGCTGCAGCTATAACTTCTGCCTCTGTTGCATCCCCTCCTTTGCCATATGCAATATTGGCTCGGATGGTATCATTAAACAGCACAGGCTCTTGGCTCACCAGACCCATCTGCTGTCTTAGCCATTTAATTTGCATGCTTTTTATTTCTTTTCCATCCAGTGTAATGTGACCTGAGTCTGGATCGTAAAACCTCAGCAACAATGAGATCACTGTTGATTTTCCACTTCCACTTTCCCCAACCAGTGCAACTGTCTGTTTATTTTATCAGTATAGTCAGTTAATCTAATAGTTTAAGAAGAACAATCAACCTAATCTATCAGATTGGATGCACAGTTAAGAGTTACCTTGCCGCTAGTAATAGTCAAGCAAAGATCTCTGAATATTTGAACATCAGGTCTCGTAGGATACTTGAAACTAACATTTTTAAACTCAATTTCTCCTTTCACTTCTTCCAACGTCAATCCAGAGTCATCACTTGCGTCAATTTGTGACTTTCGATCAAGAATAGCAAATACAGAAGCGGCAGCACTTTTTGAGTTAGTTGAATCGGGTACCAAAGAGCCAGATTGAGAGATTCCCATAGCTGCCATGCTGAATGCAAAAAATACCTGGAAATCAGGAATCAATAACGTTAGTACAAGAAAAACATCGAAACATTGTACCCAGAACTATCCTATCTCAGTGAACAATAGCCTAGCAGACATTGTGATGACATGAAGAAAAGTGCTGAACATTTTGACTTAGTGAACGAGTTAGAAGAGCAACTTACACGGAAAACATCTGAGAATGTTGATTTTCCATCCTCTACTAGTCGAGCTCCAGCATAGAAACTGCATGCATAAACTGCGTAAAGCATGAAGAATGATGCCCCGTAACTGATTCCACTTATTACCCCTCGCCTTATGCCCGCCTTAATCGGTCCTTCACATTTTTCCTGGTATAATTCCATCACCCTCTTTTCAGCACAAAAAGAAGCAACTGTTCTTATACTGCCTACAGCATCATTTGCCACTTGACTTGCTTCCTCATACAGTTTCTGTTAGGTAAATAGAATATTAATATAGATCAAAAGCACATTAAGAGCACGTGCTTGTTGTCACACTTTTGATCCATGTTCTGATGTTCATGCATTAATTTTTTCACTCTTCTCAGTGTGGTACCAAAAACGAAAATGAAAAGTACAAAGAAATGGGTCCAAATCCCTCTGAAGTTGAAACATGGATATTTTCTAAATCACAATTTAAGTTGATAGATTAGTGGAAGTAAAAAACAAACCTTTGCGTCTGCGCTGAATCCTTTCAAGAACTTAAATTGCGCGTATCCATTTAGTGCTAATAGCGGTGCCAAAGCAAGCACTATAAAAGCAAGGTGCCAACTTGCTTGAAAAGCAATTACCAAACTGCCGACAGCTGTAGCAAGATTTTGAACCAGCAAACCAAGTGCATCTCCAACCAAAGCTCGAACAGCAGCTGCATCAGAAGAGAGCCTTGCTCCAATTGCTCCACTTGAATGTTCAGCTTCATCAAACCAGCTTACTTCCATGTGAACAACTTTCTCAAAACACATTTTCCGAATCCTTTTGATCAGCTTACCTCCAGCAACACCAAAAAGGTAGAATCTACATGGCATCATGGTAAATGATACCAGACCAAGTGCAACAAATAGCAATGCCCAGAGTTTTGAATCTTTACGAAGTTCATCATGTGGCTCATAGAAAATACTTATCATTTTGGAGATAAAGATTGCAATAATGGGTAGTATAACTCCATTTACTGCTGAAGCTAGAGTCCCTGCCAGTAAGACTAGAATCTCTGGCTTGTTTAAATAAGCCAGGCGATATAATGGCACTTCCTGTGGTGAAGTTGAAGGAGGTGCTTGAGGTTCTCCTCTTGCAGGCTCCAAGAAGCCAACTGATACTGGCACACCATGTGCTGCTGAGAATGAGCTATGACGACTGCTTCCAACTCCTGATGACCGTTGGCTTATAGATCTTAAGAAAGATCTTTGACTTGATTGTCTTCCAGAATGCACTATACTTTCTAGCTTGTCTCTGTCATTTTCAGCTTTTTTTTCTGATCCTTTAATTTCTTGCAATCTAATGAGCTGGCTATAGGCTCCGTTAGGATCTTTGGTGAGCTCAGCATGGGAACCTGATCAAGGAAAAATATATCACTAAAGTATATAAACATTTGAGAATTGAGACATGGAAAAATTAGATCTCTATTACAGCATGCTCTGTCTACCTCTTTCAACTATTTTTCCATGATGAATAACAGCAATGGTATCCGCATTCCTTATAGTACTTAAGCGGTGGGCTACAATGACAGTTGTTCGGTTTATCATTATTCTGTCCAATGCCTCCTGCACAATTTTCTCAGATTCAGCATCAAGGGCACTGGTAGCTTCATCCAAAAGTAGGATTCTTGGGTCTTTCAAAATTGATCTTGCTATTGCAACTCTTTGCTTTTGACCCCCAGATAGTTGAGTTCCATGCTCACCAACCATTGTGTCTAGCCCCTGCGTTTATAGTCATACAACATTACCAAAGTTAGATGAATATGAATTTTCTTACTTAAGTCAAAATACTATGCAGAAAAAGATGATCCTGATAAAGGAAGCGAAAATTTCAAAATGTTTATTACTGTGCATATTTTACATTTAAAAGGACATTAAAGGGTTGACCTGAGGAAGTTTATCTATAAATTTGGCAGCATTGGCTACTTCTGCTGCAGCTCTGATTTCCTCATCAGTTGCACCATCCTTGCCATAGGCAATATTCTCTTTAATACTGCAAGTAAAGAGAACAGGTTCCTGGCTAACTAGGCCTATTTTCTGTCTGATCCACTTCAGTTGAAATTCTTTAAGGTTGATACTGTCAATGAGAACTTCACCTGACTGTGGATCATAAAATCTCTCTATCAAACTAACAACTGTGGATTTCCCACTCCCACTTTCCCCTACCAAAGCTGTTGTAGTGCCACGTGGTATTGAAAGAGAAAATCCATTGAATATCAGTTCATCTGGTCTTGTAGGATAACTAAAGCAAACCTCCCTAAGCTCTATATCTCCACGAACGTCATCAAGCTGCTGACCCGTAGTGTCATAAGCATCAATTTCTGGATTCCTCTTAATTGTTTCAAACATCTTAAAGGCAGCAGCTTTTCCAGCAGCAAAAGCGCTCAAGCTTGGAGATGCCTGTCCCAGAGACCTAGGATTGGAAAGGAGATTATAATTATCTTGTCATACCATCTAATTGGGGAAGGGAATCAATTTTATAAATTATAGGCTCACACTCAGAAAGAGAAACACACACAACTTACATGGAGCCAGTCAAAACAGCCATCATTACTGTCACAACCTGTCCTCCTGTATATCCTTTCTCTATTATCATTTTTGCACCAAACCATATAGCCAAACCGTAACTGCAGGTAAAAACAAAGTAGAGAGCACCAAACCCAAAACCAGAAGCTAGTGCCTCTTGCAGTCCAGCCTTGTAAGCTTTGACTAAGGACTGATTATAATTAACTATAGCTTGCTTCTCCCCAGTGAATGAAGCAACCTGTAATGGATAAATGGAAGTCAATTACATATTCAGCAACATCAAAAAAAAAAAAAAACAGGGGCTCTGTTTTTATCAGGGTGCATACAGTTCTGATAGAACCGATTGTCTGCTCCACTACACTTGCTGCTTTAGAATAAGCTTGTTGTCCCCTGGATGATGCTTTTGAAATAACCAGGCCTACCATAGCACCACAGAAAGCTAGAGGTGGAATACTAGATAGCATGACGACGGCTAGAAGCCATCCCCTGATGAATGCTATTACAAAACCTCCAACGAAAGTTGCCATGAACTGCAAGAACTGTCCCACCTGAAATCGCAGGTAGGGAAAAGCAATGAAGAAACAAAGTTTACCTTAAACGACAAAATGGTTTAAGACTTATAAGGTGGTTCGTTAAAATTAATACCTTTTCACCCATGGCATCTTGAATAAGAACAGTATCACCTGACATCCTTCCAACAACCTCTCCCGTTCTTGTTTCCTTGTCAAAGAAGGTGACATCTTGCCTCAAAATAGTTTGAAGGTATAAGCCTCTAATTCTTGCGGCTTGTCTCTCACCAGTGATCATCCAACAAGTCAACTCTGGTACGTAGCAAACAAGGTTTCATTTCGGGTCATAATGAATCATACTAACCAGTTAGATTAACAGATAATATGACATACTCACGCAAAAGTGACGCAAAAAAGGTGCCGATAGCCAAGTATACAAATTTCAGAGACACCTGAACACAGCAATTTGTTGCGATGCATTAAGTCTGAGAATGTTGTTACTACCATTGCTATAGTAAACAGGTGCTGTGTAGTGTAAAAGGGATTAGTAAAAGGGATTATGGGGAATTACCTTGGAAACTTCATCAACGACTTCTTTGGTGTTACTGTTACCTCCAAATGCATTGATCATATTTCCGAATATCAGAGTCATCAAGGGCAAGGAAACTCCATTCCCAAAAGCACCAACAGTTCCCAGAAACATCAATAAATGATCCAAAGGATCAGCAAATGAGAAAAGTTTGTATAAGGGTACTGTTTTGGCGGGTTCATCTTTGGCCTCGTTCTTCTTTGCCTCTTGCTTGCTTTTAGGATCTCCATTCAAGTCAGTATCCTCTGCCATCTTCTTACACTTCTCTACTACTGATTAGTAATCACTGTAAAGAGTATATTAAAAACCAGAAAGTGGGATCAGAATGCATTCAAAACCAAAAGAAGTAAACAACATGCTCAACCAAAACCTGAAGACATTTTGTACTAATGGTAGCATGCAGCACAACCAAATAGTTGAAAAGTGGAACAAAAGGCTCCTACTAATGTAAAACCAGTTCCAACTTGATAGTCCCACAACACAACAGTAGATAAATATTTTCAAAATCTTTGAAATTTGAATCAACAATATTATAATTTATAATTATATTGTTTTTTTTTTCTTTTCCTACTCTATTGGTTTGTTTTCATTACTGTATCAATATCAAAATTTCAATTTAATTCCCAACTTCTAAATTATTGACATTCTAATTTTACTGACATTATCAAATGGCCAAAATTAATGTTGTTTTGAAAATTATACTTTTTTTAAATAAGAGATTGAGCCCGTCCAATTAATTAAAAAAGGAAAAAAAGTAACAGCAATTTCTTGCCCCGCAAGTTAACAAATCCGATTAACAAATTATATTTCTGCTGTAAGGACGAAATCAAACTATTTGTATAGTGTTGAAATTATGATTATTTTATTTTCTTTAAAAAATAAACGTCTCATCGTCCATCATCATCATTTTGACTAAAAAACATTTTATCATTTCTTTTAAATACAAATCACTGTCAAATACTAATTTTAAATATTACATTATATATACATTTCTCTTACCCTGTGAAAGGGACTGGTGAACTAAGGTAGACACACGTAAGAGATTGTGCTTCGAGAAGGAAAGAATATATCTTTAATTCTTTAAAGTTGAGATAGATTTGTTTTGGTGTATGAAAAATAATTTATTTTAATATTTTAAATTTAATACAATATAATCTTAACTTACAAACATTTAATGTACGTAATTAGAAATAATTTTAAAAAAAAGTTATAATTACATCTAATATTCATCTTATCAATCTCAAACCGTTAGTTATCAATCAAAGAGTCTAATCACATTATTGATTGAATATCAATGATCAATCACATTTGATTAATTATTCTTGATCAATCATATTTGGCCGATTACTCTTGATCGATCAATTTTAATCGATCATCTTTAGTTGTTTACCTATGATCAATCACATTTGACCAACTTTTTGAAAAGTTATACTCATACATTACTGCAAAGAGTGTAAATATACAACTTATTGAACAAAACTCAAAGAAATTGAATAGTTGACCTCATTCACACCCAAAATAATAACCTTTAAATTGGCTTAGTCAATAATAAATTTTTATTTTGTTTTTAAAATAAAATAAATCTTAACTAAAAATCATTACTTTTAGTTTTTAATATTAAAAAATATTGGTTATTTTTAAATAATGCAATAGTGTTGACTTTAATTGTATGCTGTGAAAATCTAGAAAAAAAGTTTTTAGAACAGGGGTAGTTTTAAAATCATCACACTATAATATTTTAATATTTTAATATTTTAAAGGTTTAAATTGATATTTCAAATGACGATCCAAAATTAAACATATAATACCCTTTTTTAACCTTTGGTTAATTAACTTAAGTTTTTTTTAATCAATTAATTTTGCGTTTCTATATAAAAGCAAAATTATTGATTAAATTTAAACTCATTTGTTTTAATTTTGTTCCATCTTTGTATTTGACCCTTTCTACCGATATTGTCTACATCTCTTTAATTAAAATGAACGACATTTGAAAAACTGAGGACAATATGAAGTGAATGAATAATAATATAATGAATTAAAATGTCAAACATTTGCCAAATTGCCATTATTGGAGTTGGAATGAAAATAAGTGATAGTTGTATATATTTCCACGCACAGAAAAGAAAACTAAACCAAACCTTGAATTACTTGAGTATTTAGATTGTGAGATGATGCATAAATTAGGTTTGTTTGAAAATAGAAGCAAGTGATGAAAAAGACTTTTATCTGCAACTAAATGATTCAAAATATTTAGTTTTAATTAAATCTGAAGTCTACTTTGATAACTTTTGATGATTTGTTCGATATTCAAAAACATTATATTTTAAAATTGAATCTATATCATTTAATTAATCGAGTTATGTAAGTGGTAATTAAGTAAGATGAGATGATTGTTATGTTGTTCTACACTTGTAATTTTATAATTTAATGTAATTTTATAATTTTATAACGTTGTGATTTTATGACAATTTTTATTATTAATTTCAAAACTATAATTTTTTTTTAATAAAGCCAAACTTCAATCTCATCCAAAATCTCTTCAAAAGATAAATTTTCAACTCTCTCTTTATCTCTAGAGAATTGATGAAGAAGTTTTTAGAAAAGTCACAATCACTGAATAAACCTCATGAATAATGCAATTATTTTTAGCATTAATAATCTTCAAAATTAAAGTTGTGTGAATGTAATTAGAATCTAACTTTTTATCAAGCACACGGGTTCTGTATAGTAAATTAGAAAACCAAATTTTGTGAAAGATATATTAATGTAAAGTGATATAAATGAGTTACAAGAACAATTTCTGAAGAAAAAAAGAGATGAAAGGAAATTATCTTACATACTATGACATATATAAATAAAGGTATGAGAGAGTAGGACAAAAATTTGGTTGGAAGGGGACTAAGAAGTAGAAGCATTTGTGTGCAATGCAACTAAAGAAGCATAGTCACCACCCTTCTTCAGTAATGCTTCATGCTTTCCCTTCTCTGCTATCACTCCATTCTTAACCACAGCGATTAAATCAGCACCCTTAATAGTGGATAACCTATGAGCCACTACTATTGTGGTTCGGTCCACCATCACACGGTCAAGTGCATCCTGAACCACTTTCTCAGACTCAGCATCAAGTGCACTTGTGGCTTCATCTAGCAGTAATATTTTTGGATTCTTTACTATAGCTCGTGCTATTGCCACTCGCTGCTTTTGTCCCCCAGATAACTGAACTCCTCTCTCACCTACCACCGTGTCATAACCCTGCATTTATAGTATATGCTGTCAACATAACTTCCACTAATTCACAACTTTTAATATAC
This sequence comes from Vigna umbellata, assembly GCF_029865625.1. Taxonomy (NCBI): domain Eukaryota; kingdom Viridiplantae; phylum Streptophyta; class Magnoliopsida; order Fabales; family Fabaceae; genus Vigna; species Vigna umbellata. The sequence continues at coordinate 106,031,430 of NC_142165.1, forward strand.
TTAACAAATTACTAAACAAAAGAGAGTCTATAGAACACTGCAATTTACCTTCTGCAAACTACTTATGAACTTGTGGGCGTTTGCCAATTCTGCTGCAGCTATGATTTCTGCCTCTGTTGCGTCTCCTTTGCCATATGCAATATTGGCTCGGATGGTGTCATTAAACAGCACAGGCTCTTGGCTCACCAGACCCATCTGCTGTCTTAGCCATTTAACTTGCATGCTTTGAATTTCCTTTCCGTCCAGTGTAATGTGACCTGAGTCTGGATCATAGAATCTTTGTAACAATGACACCACTGTTGATTTTCCACTTCCGCTTTCTCCGACCAGTGCAACTGTCTGTTTATTTTATCAGCACAGTCAGTCAATCTATCGGTTTAGGAAGAACAATTTAGAGTGGTGAAGAAGACAGTGTTTAAATTAGAAGGTTACCTTGCCGCTGTGAATGGTCAAACTAAGATCTCTGAATATCTGAACATCGGGTCTTGTAGGATACTTGAAACTGACATGCTTAAGCTCAATCTCTCCCTTCACTTCTTCCAATGTTATTCCAGAGTCATCACTTGAGTCTATTTGTGACTTTCGGTCAATGATGGCAAATATGGAAGCAGCAGCAGTTTTTGCTTTGGCTGAATCAGGAACCAAAGAGCCAGATTGAGAGATTCCTATTGCTGCAAAACTGAGAGCAAAAAAAACCTGCAAATTGGACACAAAATCATCAATTCCTATAGTCTTGGTGATTAATCACTTGGCAATAATGGTGCCAACAAGTAGAGAAAAGTGATAAAATATTTTACACCGTGAACAAGTTGGGAGAGACATTTACCCGGAAAACATCTGTGAATGATGTTTTGCCATCCTCTACCAGTCGAGCTCCGGCATAAAAACTTGCTGCATAAACTGCGTACAGCACAAAGAATGATATTCCAAAGCTAACTCCACTGATTATCCCTTGCCTTATCCCCGTCTTAATTGGCCCTTCACATTTTCCCCGGTATAAATCCATCACCTTCTCTTCAGCACAGAAAGAAGCAACTGTTCTTATACTCCCCACAGCATCATTCGCCACTTGACTTGCTTCCTCGTACATTCTCTGTGGGCATATGGAATATCAAAATTCATAAGTCCAAAATGCATACTGAGCATATATGCTTGAAACATGGTTGATCCATGCTCTAACACAAAGTATATATTTTCCAATTATATTAACGTAATGCCAAAATTGTTTAAAGAAGCGAGGAACAAACCTTTGAATCTGCACTGAATCCTTTCAAGAACTTGACTTGAAAAAATCCGTTTAGTCCAAGTAGAGGCACCATAGCAAGGATTATAAGAGCAAGCTGCCAGCTTGATTCAAAGGCAATTACCAATCCAGTTATTGCTGAGGCAATATTCTGAACCAGCAAACCAAGTGCATCCCCAACCAATGCTCTGACGGAAGCTGCATCAGTTGAGAGCCTTGCTCCAACTGCTCCACTCGAATTCTCAGCTTCATCAAACCAACTTACCTCCATGTGAACTACTTTCTCAAAACATGCTTTCCGGATCCTCTGGATCAACTTACCACCAGCAACACCAAAAAGGTAGAATCTAGCTGGATAAACCAGGAGTGATACCACACCGACCGCAACAAATACTAATGCCCAAATTTTTGAATCTTTACGAAGTTCATCATGTGGTTCATAGAAAATATCTATCATTTTGGAGAGTAACAGTCCAAAAACAGGTAAGATTGCTCCAGCTATCATTGCAGCTACAGTCCCCATCAGTAACACTGGAAATTCTGGCTTGTTTAGGTAACCCAGGCGACGAAGAGGCACTTCTGGTGGTGAAGAAGATTTTATAGGATGATCTTGAGACCCCTCATCGACTGGTTCTATAAAGCCAGCAGATGTGGGCAGACCAAATGATGCTGAGAGTGAACGACGACCACTGTTTCCAACTCCCATTGACTCTAGGCTTATAGATCGCAACAAAGAAGACCTTTTACTTGAAAGTCTTCCAGACTGCGATATACTCTCTTGTTTTTCTCTGTCTTCTGCGTTCTGTTCTGACTTCTTAATTTCTTGTAGTCTGATGAGCTGGCTATAGGCTCCTTCGGGATCCTTGGTGAGCTCATCGTGTGAACCTGATCAAGTTTTACTTTTAGTCATGCAAGGAGGAATATAAACAACAGGACCCTCCTAAAAAAGGTAAGTCATGGAAAAGATTCTATTACTATATTATATGTTTACCTCTTTCAACTATTTTTCCTTGATGGATAACAGCAATGGTATCCGCATTCCTTATAGTACTCAAACGGTGGGCAACAATGACAGTTGTTCTGTTTATCATTATTCTGTCCAATGCCTCTTGTACAATTCTCTCAGATTCAGCATCAAGGGCACTTGTAGCTTCGTCCAGAAGTAGGATTCTTGGGTCTTTCAAAATCGCTCTTGCTATCGCCACTCTCTGCTTTTGACCCCCAGAGAGCTGAGTTCCATGCTCACCAACCATTGTATCTAGTCCCTAAAATTCATAAATCATATAAAATTACATAGGTGAAAGGACCTTTCTAACAAAGATAGGAGTAAAAAAAATTATATTTTGTCTTGTACACTATGAAGATAAAAATATTACTGACAAAGAAAGCAAGAAAACCTTTCAAACAAATGAGGTTTGAGAACTCACCTGAGGTAGTTTGTCTATAAATTTGGCAGCATTAGCAAGTTCTGCGGCAGCTCTGATTTCTTCATCGGTTGCTCCATCCTTGCCATAGGCAATATTCTCTTTAATGCTACAAGTAAAGAGAACGGGTTCCTGGCTGACCAGGCCAATTTTCTGTCTGATCCATTTCAGTTGAAATTCTTTGAGATTGATACCATCAATAAGTACTGCACCGGAATGTGGATCATAAAATCTCTCTATCAAACTAACAACTGTGGATTTCCCACTCCCACTTTGTCCCACCAAAGCTGCAGTAGTGCCACTCGGTATTGAAAGCGAAAATCCATTGAATATTAGTTCATCAGGTCTCGTAGGATAACTAAAGCAGACTTCCCTAAGCTCTATGTCGCCACGAATGTCTTCAAGCTTCCGACCATTAGTGTCATAGGCATCGATTAATGGCTTCCTTTCAATTGTTTCAAACATCTTAAAGGCTGCAGCTTGTCCTGCAGCAAAAGCACTCAAGCTTGGAGATGCCTGCCCTAGAGACCTGGGAATCGAAATTTAGTTAGCCAGAAATACATATTATAAGTCTAATCCTCGGAGTTCTTGGATAGAGACAGCGGGAGATAATCAAGTTTTTGAAATTCTAGATTAGTAGAACCAAAAGAAACACACAACTTACATGGAGCCAGTCAATACAGCAAATATAACAGTCACAACCTCTCCTCCTGTGTATCCTTTCTCGATGATCATTTTCGCGCCAAACCAAATGCCCAAAGCGTAGCTGCATATAAAGACAAAGTATAGGACCCCAAAACCCAAACCAGAAGCTACTGCCTCGTGCACTCCATTGACGTAAGCCTTGATCAAGGACTGATTGTATTTAGCTATTGCTAGCCTCTCCCCAGTGAATGATGCAACCTGCATTAGAGAGATAAAGGTGATTTATATGTCAGCAATAACAAAAAGGAAAAATGAACAGTTTGTTTTAGCCTGTGTGCTTACAGTCCGGATAGAGCCAATTGTCTGCTCTACAACACTTGAAGCTTTGGAATAAGCAGTTTGTCCCCTGGATGACGCTTTTGTAATAACCAGGCTCATCAGAGCCCCGGACAAGACAAGAAGTGGAATACTAGATAGCATGACAACAGTTAGAAGCCACCCCTTGATGAACGATACAACAAACCCTCCAATGAAAGTTGCCATTAACTGAATAAACTGTCCCACCTGGTATCAAAGGGGAGAAAAGCAATTAAATAACCTTAAACTAAAACTCTTTTGTTTCTGTTTTTTTTTTTTTTTGTAGCTAATAAGAAAAGGATGGTTCGTTAATACCTTCTCACCCATGGCATCTTGAATTAGAACAGTATCACCTGACATCCTTCCAATAACCTCTCCAGTGTTAGTCTCTTTATCAAAGAAGGTTACATCTTGCCTCAGAATTGTTTGAAGGTATAAGCCTCTAATTCTTGCAGCTTGTCTTTCTCCCGTGATCATCCAGCATGCCAACTCTGGTACATAGCAAGCAAAGTTTCGTTAGCGGTTGATCAAATTGTAACAATCTAACTGGTTAGATCATAATAGCGTACGATCCGATGTACTTACGCAAAAGTGATGCAGCAAAGGTACCCACAGCCAAGTATACAAATTTCAGAGACACCTGAACAGAATTATCCGTTGCAAATGTTAAATTCCAACTGTTAACTTTTGAGGATACTATTTCCCAAATATGGAGTAGTAATAGTAAAATGGGTCAATGAGAAAATACCTCGGAAACTTCATCAACAACTTCGGCCGTGGTACTGGATCCCCCAAATGCATTGATCATGCTCCCAAATATCAAAGTCATCAAGGGCATGGAGATTCCATTCCCCACGGCGCCCACAGTGCCCACCAACATCAACAAGTGATCCAAAGAATCGGCAAATGAGAAAAGCTTGTATAATGGTACTGTTTTGACGGGTTCATCTTTAGACTTCCTGGATGATTCTTGATTGTTGCTAGTAACTTCGTTCAAACTGGTATTCCCTTCCATTTCAACAGAAAAAGACTCCTTTTGCTTACAAGCCTCTTTACCAATGATTGTAAGCCTAAAACAGCTGCAGAAAATGCATTAATTCAAGTTAGCAACACACAACACACAGTGCCTTTCTTCATGCTAGTTATCTTTTTTCTTGTTTCCTGGTTTATTTTGTGTGCATTGAGTTTGTGAAGAAGATGACTGTTCAGTATCAAATTTTTAAGTTCACACTCATTGTAAACTTCAGACATATTTCAGCATATAACCATTTTTGGTTTTCCATCAGTTTACTGAACTATAGAGAAGAAAAAATGAACCTTTTTGGAGAAGAAGCTGAAGCAATTTGTGAGCCGGAAAGAAAACTAGCCGTAGAAAGCAACAAAAGAAGAATAAGCGAAAGAAACAATTAAAAAATAAAATGGTGTTTCAGAAGTTGAACTCCGTTAGCTCCTTATATAGTTCACGAGTTCAAACTTTAATAAAAGCGTTGGTCAAACTAATAAGAGTCTCAGATCTTGAAGTTTCTTTGCCACCAAGATAACTCGGTAATTCAAGTCAAATTTTTCTTCTATTAAAAGTCCCGAATTAATTTTTTTCTGATTTTTTATATTATAATGTTTGATTAAATGTTAATGACTCTGCGTGATGTTTTGCAACTTTGATTCCTTAATTAAAAATGGTAGCCACCCTTAATCATCTGGGTTGCTATTTTAAATAAAACTGATATAAAAATTCACTTTGTGATTTTTTGAAAAAAACTAAATAAATGATAGAGAAAACATCAGAAAAAAATATATTGAAAAAGCTACCATCAATATTTTACTGTACCTATTTCAAATAAACTAATATATGTAAATACTAAAACTAATGTTCTAAGGGCATTTATATCAAAATGTTTAATTTTTAAAAAATAATAAAAAATATCATATATCAAATATTTAATATTTATTAAGCATATAGAGAGAGCACTGATTGGTTTCTTGACAGAGGACACAAAGATTAGTCAATCCCTACTTCACATTAATATCAAAATAATATAAAAAATAAATAAATAAATAAAAATTGAAAGCACTTTTCGTGATGCCCAAACAATGCATTTATTCCCCACATGTTTCCTTCTCTTTCCTACTTTTTAAATGAAGACAACAGACAAACCATCAAAAACACTCTAATTATTATAATAAACTATAAAAATAAGTAATTCCAGACGTTGACAGAAATGTCAAAGACAATGTATCTGTGTCTTTAATTCTACAGTAAATGATTAAAATCATATTTATAATTGAAGAAGGAAAATGGAAAAGCTTCCAACCTTGACCACTTTCTATTCATAAGCTGAGTTTTCAATGTTGCTCACTTTCCTGGCAAATACATGAAACAATTAGATAAGTGATTCCTCAATAAATTATACAGTTAAAAATTAAAAAAATATACATATGTTATGTCACCATATATATGAGTTGGTTGATGATGGAATTTCTTAATTCATGAAATTAATTTTCTGTTATGAATTTTATTGATTTAGTCAAATTTATGATAACGCCATGTAATGTTTAAGAAGATCAACTACAACACATTAGAAAAATGAAGTGAGGATAATCAATGTAGGATCTCTAATATTAGAAAAAAGAATAAAATATTTATATTACTTTAATTACTATTTTAATAAGGGAATGAAACGAGATTGTTTAAATTTGGTAAAAGAATGGAAAGATACGTCATAAATGAATGAAAAGTTTATTTGAATTTGACTAATTTTAAAAGGTAAAATGAGAATGTAATTAAATTATTTTAACAATTGTAATAATAGTTTCTTTATACCTTAATTTGTATAAATAAAATAATCGTTGATTATTAATATTTGAATAAAATTGAAATATAAGCATACATTTTTGTGAAGTATGTGCACGATAGATTATATCTTATATATAATTCATTATGTCTCACTTAATACACGTAAATTATGGGTCATATTACTCACATAATTAATTATGAGAAAGACTTAGATTATATAATATTTTCCTATAGAAATGCTAATACACAATATAAGATTATTAATATTAGTGAAACTTGAAACATATTATATACATTTTTTCTTATGTAAAAATTACATATGACATTTAGCATAATATTTAACCTTTTCTTCCTTATATATAAGTAAGTGCATGTATCTACTAACCATATGTCTATTTTCTTCATGGTCAATAATATTTCACCTGAAAAGTCAAACACTTCTAGTAACCTATTCTTCGGATAATGTTCATCCTTTTCTGTCATCGATTAATATTATTTTTCATTTTTTTATTCTTCTTCCGTGAATAATTATAATCGACCCGATCCAACCTAGATGCCAATTACATATTTACCCATAATTGAATGGAAAATTACCTACTGTAGAGATAATTCTCCAAAACGAAACCGTTATAAATATCATATATTAAATCATTAAATTTTGATATTTATAATAAATACAAATTTTCTAAGACACACGGGAAATATATAATTACATTAAAGTACGAGCAGTCTACAAATTTAATAACTAATGATTAGTTAGAGAATAATCTGCCCTTAAAATAAATAATAAAACAATATCTTCGTAATAGCGCCAACCACTTACCTTTCAGTGATAGTATTGCATTATTTTTTATACTCATGCACTAACTGGAGTTCAAAAAGTTGGTAATATAGTTACACCTCGTTTCTTGATGTACTTATCTTTTTCGTTTATTTTTATATGTATTTATATCTGTGTTTTTAGTGTGTCAGAAATATATAACCTATAAATAAACAAAATAAAATAAGATTAATTGAATACAACACATTAGAAAAGTGAAGTGAGGTTAATCAATACAGGATCTCTAATATTAGAAAAAGAATTTAAAAAATTATATTACCTTAATTAATTTAAAAAAAGGAATGAAATGAGATTGTTTGGGAGAGGCTATGAAGGTCACTCATCCCTAAATTGCTTCAGGCCAAACACGCTTAACTTTGGAGTTTTTATGAGTCAGGCTACCAAAAAGTAAATGCATTTTGATGATATGAGTAGCCAAATCAATCCCTTTAAACTATCCTTGAAGTCGCTCCCTTGCACATGCCTCTTGCACCGGCGATCACTCCCTGCCCTCGTCAGTGTCCGGATGTCACAGTTTAAATTTAGTAAAAAAGAGAAAAATAAATGAATGAAAAGTTTATATTGAATTTGACTAATTTTAAAAAGTAAATTAATTAAATTATTTTAACAATTGCAAAAAGAGTTCCACCACTTTAATTTGTATTAATAGAATAATAATTGCCTACTTCCTAAATTGAAACATAAGCATACATTTTTGTCAATATAAATATATGTGCATAAAAGATTATATCTTATACGTAATTCATTATGTGCCACTTAATAAACGTAAATTATGGGTAAAATTACTGACACAATTAATTATGAGAAAGACTTCATTAATTAATTATGTGAGATTATATAATCTTTCCGGTAGAAATGTTAATACACATTATAAGAGTATTAATATTAGTGAAACTTCAACCATATACTTTTTTTTTTCTTATCTCAAAGTTACATGTGACATTCAGTAAGGGCATGTATTCAGCACGGAGCATCATGGGTCAGGGGTTGTCCTAACTCCAAATCTTTTCAATTTTATGTATTACTTATGAGAATTAAATCAAGTGAATTTTTTTTTTCTTTTATAAAACATGTTATGAAATGTTAATAAATAATAAAATATAAAATTAAATATAATAAATAATAAAATTATTCAAGATATTTTGTTTTCAGATTTGGTTGCTCGTTGTTTTCAATCATTCTCGCTCCAACTCGATGATGTTTAGTTTCGGATCATCACTATCTCTACACATCCAATCATCATCTCTGCTCGTAACTTTGTTCGAAGCATCTCCAGTCGTCGATCAGTACCGTTGCTTTTTGCTTGCCTTTGTTTCACTGTTTCTCATTCAACCTTTGGATTGATTTAAATAATATATTTTTTGTGATTTTGAAGATAATCGATGTTAAATATATTTAACTTATTACATCATTAAAATCAACATTGGTATAGAACTAATGTATTAACAAAAATAAAAACACATTTAAAAAAAAACTTATACCAACATTCATTAACATAATCAAATATATTGTTTTTCATAAACGAAGTAATGGTGCTTATTTTTGCATGTAAGAATCGACTACACCTGTTTTTGCAAATTATTCTTTTTGTCGTTTATTATAATAATACAAATAAATAAATTTAAATTATAAAAAGTCATATTTTCAACCAAATAGCGTTCTGTTTCACCTACTTTTTGCCGGGTATTTGTTTCTTGTTTTCTTGTATTACTCTGTTATCCGCACCGTTTTGAATTCTTTTCTTCATGACCTGAAGAGTCAAACACTCCTAATTACCTTCTCTTGTATATCTTCCTTCATCACTTTTTGTATATACTTACATGTGTGTGTTTTTAGTGTGTCAGAAATATAAATTCAAGAAAATATTATAAGATTAATTGAATAAAAATGGACATATCATCTTGAGATTTTTAAACCTAATTCATTTAATATATATATATATATATATATATATATATATATATATATATATATATATATATATATATATTATTTTTTATTTTTTTTAAAGATTTAAACATCCGTAAAAGCAACTTTGACTTTGGTTTTAATTTTGTGTTGTGATTTTAAAATAGAATAATGATATTTTGACAATATTTTTTTGACAATATTTTTTTGACAATATTTTAACACTGTTTACGTGTCATTTAGGATTGGTCCATGTTGATATTCATAATTATTATTATTGATTCTGGAATGATTTTAGATTAATCACAATGACATGTAGATAATATTAAAATATTGTCAAATTATCATTATTTTTTCGAAGGCTTAATACCTGTTTTTGTCCCTCTTTATAAGGGAAATGTTCAATTTCGTCCTACCTTTTTCAAAATGTTCAATGTGGTCCCACTTTGTGAAAAAAGTGTCCAAGTTAATCCTTTTTGGTCACGGCGTTAAATATTTAACGATCCTGTGCAACGTGGCTGTTTACCTTCATGACGTGGCAGTGAAAGTGTTTTTCATTAAAGTTGACGTGGCAGGAAGTGATTAAAAAATTGTGCTCCGGCCCCAATCTCATCTTCTTCCTTCCCCTCCTTTCATCTTCTCGTTTTCACCATTGACGCCGAATCTGTGAGTCCTAAATTCCCATTCCTCTCCCTTTCGATTAATGACACAATCATGTTGGACCAAGCTTTGAAATTTTCCTCTTTCATTTTTCTGTCGCTTTTATTTTTTGAACTGTATTGCGACCTTTGTTAAATACATTATTTTATGGCTTTAGTTATTTTATTAACCCCTTATGGTGACTGCAGTATATCATAACCAGAAAGCATAATACTTGGAAAGTTTGATGAAGAAAGCATGTTCCTTTGAAGTAAGTAAAGAGTGTCCTGTGAGATTCTTAAAATATAATGGAAGAGAGAGAGAGAGAGAAACAGAGAGATGCAGAGCCTTAAATATGGTGGCATTTACTTTGCCAACGACTCAGGAAAAAATAGGAGGGGGCACATTAAATTGTGAGAATGGAAACAAATGGAAAAGAAAGGCATATTTTGAAGTGTGACAAGAAGAGAAGGGCAGTGAGACAAGAAAAGGAGTCCAGGTTCCAGGGTTTTATATTTATGAGTCTGGGAGGGTAAGTTGGTACGCTGCCAACCACATTTGAAATTCAAATAGTATGAAATGGCTTTTGGAAAGTTTCTCAGTGGTTGGTGTGAAATTGTGAATATAGTGATTTGATTGAGTCTTGCTAACTCGTGTCATTCATTCTCTGTTCAACCAATTATGTTTGGTAATTGGTTTCTCAACAACACATCTATGTGCTGCAAAAAGTTTGATTTCCTCAATATCAAACTCATCGTCACTTTCTTCCACATTCAAAGGCAGAGATATAGATGTAAGTGGACATACTTGTTAGAAATCAAACCCTCTTTGGTATAAATCCATACAGGGAAGTTCATACATCACTATGAAAGTATATTCATGATTCATAGAATCTATAAAAATATATTTAACGCCGTTGCACAGGATCGTTAAATTTTCCTCTCAGCAGGTAACACCTCCAATTTCACATCACCACCACCACCTTCATCTTCGTCATCACCACCTTCCTCCTCCCCCACTACTCTGAGCCGTTACGAGAACCAAAAGCGACGCGACTGGAACACGTTTGGGCAGTACCTACGGAACCACAGACCCCCACTTTCACTCTCACGATTTTGAATACCTATTAGACGCAGAAACTTCAGAACCCCAAAATCCCAAACCTAAAAAGAAAACAGAAAAAATTCAGAATATTTAGAAATTGAGATTGGAATTCAAAATTACCCTATTGTAGCAACAAAGGTCGCAATACAGTTCAAAAAATAAAAGCGACAGAAAAATGAAAGAGGAAAATTTCAAAGCTTGGTCCAACGTGATTGTGTCATTAATCGAAAGGGAGAGGAATGGGAATTTAGGACTCACAGATTCGGCGTCAATGGTGAAAACGAGAAGATGAAAGGAGGGGAAGGAAGAAGATGAGATTGGGGCCGGAGCACAATTTTTTAATCACTTCCTGCCACGTCAACTTTAATGAAAAACACTTTCACTGCCACGTCATGAAGGTAAACAGCCACGTTGCACAGGATCGTTAAATATTTAACGCCGTGACCAAAAAGGATTAACTTGGACACTTTTTTCACAAAGTGGGACCACATTGAACATTTTGAAAAAGGTAGGACGAAATTGAACATTTCCCTTATAAAGAGGGACAAAAACAGGTATTAAGCCTTTTTCGAATAGTATAAAACTGTTTGACATGAGATTGTAACGAGGTTATATAAAGTAACATTTGATTTGAAACCGTATTTGTTTGATGGGAGGATGCATAGAGTTGGACATGGTGGACATAAGTTTAGGTTGCCTCAACACACGTGTAGGAGAAATTCTATATTAGTTTAGATTTTTTTTATTTAATTCAAGTTGTATAATTTTAAATGTGATGTCATTCATGAGAATGGAGAAACAACTTGGGAAGAAATTATGTTAAGAGGCTGCTCCAGTGGTTTTTAAAAACATCTTAATTAATAATTCAGCGTTAAAATTAAATATCTTAATAATTAACTTTGATTACTTATCTCTTTGTTTGTATTTTTTAAACTTTTAATAGGTAATATTAACGCCACGGTCTCAAGTTCAATTTTCTGTCCTTTTATTTTCTTTCTCTACTAATTTTATATAATTTTTCCTTTTCAATATCTTTTTAGTTTTTTATATTTTATAAAAAATAAGTCTTATCTTTCAAATTATATATATATATATATATATATATATATATATATATATATATATATATATATATATATATATATATATCTTTTTTCAGCTTCAACAAATAAGTCTCGTATAGTATTTTATATTCTTGAATGTGAGAATGATGTAGTCATAATATTTTATTCCATGTAGGTTTTATGTGTTAGTTTGAATTTTAAATGTTTGATGATTTATTATACATTGAGTAATAAAAAATTATAGTATTTTATTGGTTCAAATTATTATTATTTTAAAATAAAATATTTTATGTTAGACATAAGAAATAAAGAATAATTTCAATTTGAATCACTGTTCGTAGAATTATGATTTATGTAAAGTTTTTTATTAGAAAAAAATTCAATTAATTGAAAACATGTTTTGTAGAATTATGAATTATGTAAAGTTATCGAGTAAGCAAAACTTTTATTAGAAAGAAGTTCAATTAATTGAAAACACGAGAGGTTTTCTTTAGGTAAGTCAACTTTCACGAAACAGTATAACTGAAAACATGAGAATTTTAGTCGTCAAAAATCCATTTCCTTGTTGTGTGAATTATTTTTGTTAAAACTCCCAAAGATTTTTGGTTGAGAGCATGCTTTAGGTTAAGAAAACAATATTTTTGGCTGAACCGTCAAGTTTTTGGTTAGTGAGACTGTTTTTGTTTCATGTTTTAAACTTTATGAAAATACATGTTTTTAAATTTATGAGTACGTTACTCATTTGATTTTGATATGAATAAAGAATTAAGATAATTATTAATGCATGAAAATAAACAGGTCGAACTCTTGCCTCAACATTGTAAATAATTTATTATATTTTCTTACATATCTGTTTGATGAAAATATAAAAATAATTTCTTGTATTTTTGTGATATTTGTGGTCTAATTGAGTTAAAGTGCAAAAGTTGTCTAAGTGTTATATATTTTGAGAGAAAAATAATGAAAATTATTTTAAGAAAACAAAAAATTCTTCGAATAAGAGAAAAGTTAAGGATAAAAAATAATGAAGAAGATAATTTTTTATATTACTTGTTAATGAATACTTGAAATTAAGGGTTAAACATTCTCATGTAAAAAAATAAATAAAAAATGAAAACATTGAAAATGAATAAAAATAATCAAATATGAGACTTAGAAAATATTTGATTCAATATTATACAATTTCAATGTACAATCAAAGTTGTGATATCAGAAAAAGTATCTTAAAGATGTGTTAAAAATGTGAACGAATTTTATTGATATAAAACATGTGAAATAATTAGAAGAAAGAATAAAAATGTGTGTAGCCAAATTGTTTTAAAACTAAAAAGGTTTAAGCCAAAATTGAGTCATTGTTTAAGAATCTCAAGTGGGTTATTGTTTTTTTAATTGTTAAAATTAGATTCACATATATGTAAAATATCTCAATTGTGTTGAATAAATTAAACCAATTAAATTCTGTCTTGATTTGTTGTAAGGGTGTTTCATTAGGTGGAAACTTTTTTAAAATTAAGAGCTTTTTATTACACATTTATATGTAAGAAAAATCAGTCTCACACAAGTAAAAATAAAACCTTTAATTCCTCACCACTCCATGGTTGTTTCTCTCAACTTTTTATTACACATTTCTTCAACTAATTTTTTTTTTTTTTATAATTGTTACACTGTGTTAATAAATATTATTATTAGTAGAAATAATTACCAAAACTGAGAAATTTTAAGTACACAATGCGAACAATACCAATATAATTTGTTTGGTTCTCTCTATATATATTATGATTAGAAATTATACATTTAATAAATATGTATTTCAATTATCACATCTAATAAATACATTATAAGTAAACAAATACAATACTTAATATAGAATACTTTGAAACCGAACCAAACTTACTCATACCGCTAGACCAATCTATATACATGAATAATTTCATAAAAGAATCCCACTTTTAAAATATTTAATTAGTACATATAATAAATATTACTGATGTAAACTATTCATCATAAAATTAAAATTTTAATTAATCACTATTACATGCATCTGTCCCTTATTTATTTTTTATATATCTATATATTTATATCACCATATAAAAGTATATACAAAATCTTATTTTTCTGTCTTTCTTTTAACATAAAAATATTAATTCTTAATAAATAAAATATAAATTATTATTTAATAAAATATATAATTAAATAAATTTTAAATAACTTCTCATTTTGAAAACAATCGCCGCATTATTTCCCCAAAAGCATTCCTATAAAATTATATTTTTTTTTTAAGTTGTATCATTATTACCAAACTATATTATTTTAATGTAATAGATAATAAAATTTAGCAAAAGTGTTATAAGGAAATGTATACAAAAAATAACTAATATTAACCTGATTTAAGTGAAAAAGAAAGAAGTTTTTCTTTATTTAAACAACACAACACATCCCGGTAAAAAATCCAAACAAAAAAAATTAACAGTTCAAAGTAAAAAAAAATAGAATCTATGTTCAGTTTACGCGTTGTAAGAAGCTCTATCCACAAGTCTTTCTCCACTCTCCAGTGTTTTCTGTTAAATAAATTTAAATTTGAAAAAAAAGAAGTTAAAAGTGTAATTTTTAGTTTATTAATTTAATTAATTTCAGGGGATTTTTTTTTTAAACTAATAAATTCATGAACGTGTTTTCAGTTGATAAATTTTTATACTCTTGTTTTTATTCTTTTTCGTACCATTATTTTCATAACGTTATTCAGTTAAGGACACACATTTTACAGATAGGAATATGAGATTTTTAACATTTCCCACCAATCATATTCTCTTTTCCTCTCTCTTCCCTCACTTCAACTACCGCAAATTAATGTACGCCACGGAACTTTTCGGCGTCTTCGTCGTTCACGGCGTCGATGCTTCACCGGCAGTGGCGTCCACCACCCTCATCAACAACAAGTACTTCAAGATTACAGCCTTCACCAAACCCACTTCCCATAATGGCGTGAATTTGAGGTCAGAAAAGGCTTTGAAGCCTTATCGCTGCAGAGCTGACGCAAACTCTGATTTTTTCTCTGTGACATCGTCGAACAAGTCCGACGTGGACTACCTTGGACAGAGCACCAAAGGTGATTTGAATGTCAAGTCGGAGCATCTCGAGGCTTTCGGTAATGCTTGAAACTTTTCCAAGATTTCCGTTTTCGGTCTTCACGTGGGTCGTGCGTGTGTTTTGGGGGGTGGTTTGTTACTTGGTAGCACATTGACAATATCAAGATTAAGTGTTGTTTCTGAATGTGAAGGTTTCTTTATATCAAGAATAGGACATTGGATTATATAGTCATTTCTTTAACTCATACCTACGCTAATTTTAGCTTATAGATAAACTGAATGTGTTTTCCCTGATTTTATTTCACTCCTAGAAGTGTTTATGAATAAGTTTTCTTCAAATAGATCTTTACTCTTATTTAACTGAATGTGGTTTTGTAAACTTGTGCTAAACAAGACAAATGTTGGTTCCCTTGCTTGTAGGATTTGATGGTCATGCTGCTTTAGAAGGTCCAATTGAGGAAGTGGCCAGATCAGAAGCAAGGCAAGCAGAGGATTTGCTAAAAGATTTGGGCATTCCGGTGCAGTTGACCCACTACTCTTGCTTGCTTTGCTTGTGTTTGTTTTTTCAATTCAGTCTACTTCCCTGCGTCCTATGCAATTTCTTGATGAATATCACTGTTGGTATCCGTATCCTACCGTGTGCTGTTCTGTGTGCATATTTGTATCATTATCAAATTCTCTTCTAAACACAGGCATGGATGGATGATGAACATTACATTTGCTACAAATTGAGTTTTTTGTGAGCTTTATGCTTAATATTTGCACGTCTTATCCTCCTTTTTAGTTTTTGCATTGTCTATTCAAGCATCATGAACTGACCAGTTTCACGAATTGCATAGACCTCTCGTATTTTAGATATCTGTACTCATATTCATTGTATATGAGGTGTTTGTCTAAGTTTCATTAAAGTTTTGAAAGCACGATACTTAACACAATTTACTTTTTAGATATTATCATTTAAGTTTTTTTTTTCATAGATGTCCCCAGAAGATAAATTTCTACTTTTTATTTCGGAGTGTCAACCTAGAATGTGGACATTTTAGATCATTATTATCAACCTTTTACTCTACCACCTATTACTCCCTCCATCACTTCATATTTTTTTCATCTAATTATTGTTTTTGACTGGCACTCTTATTTCGCCTTTTTTCTATTTTTGCCTTCTGTAAGAAAATATCATTTGTTTGTGTTCATTTGTAGAGCCCTTCTTCATCCAGAAATTCTCCTCGTGGAATATTCTGCAGCCGAACATTGAATCTGCGGTCCATCAGTGCCATTGGATATGACATGGACTATACCTTGATTCATTATAACGTGATGGTACACTTCTGTTCCATGTACCATGTAGTCTGTATGAACTTTAACAATCCTAATAACTAAATATGCAGATATAACTTTCCGTTCAATTTTTGACTGTGTTGTATTGTATGTCAGATTTACAAACACAATATTTCTGTAGTAAATTCGTAATTTGCATAAGGCAATAATACTGGCTCTAACTGAATCATCAAATAAGTCAATATTACTCAATACTATTTTACACTATTAATTCATTCTAGTTGTTCTTATGTTTATCACATTGGTAAAATACAAAGTATTTCCCCCCTTCTCTGCTTGATGGTTTTATTCTTGTTTGTTAAAAACATTGGCATGGTGTTTCAAATCATAGAAGTACAAATCAGTTTATGTATTGTGTGGTGTTTCCTGGAACTGTAGGTTTGTTTCTGTTCACTTAATGGACTTTTCTGATATTGACGTATTCTCTTACAGGCTTGGGAAGGCAGGGCTTATGACTACTGTTTGGAAAACCTTAGGAACATGGGTTTCCCTGTTGATGGACTTGCCTTTGATCCTAATCTGGTAATATATTCTCTCTGGCAAGCTAAAGGTATTTGGCAATCCATATTCTCTCCTTTTTGTTTTACTGATCTTTGCATTGTGTTATAAATTGTTCAGGTAATTAGAGGCCTTGTCATAGACAAAGAGAATGGAAATTTGGTTAAAGCTGATCGATTTGGTTACATAAAAAGAGCCATGCATGGCACCAAAATGTTATCTACTCGAGCTGTGAGGTAAGTGTCAGACCTTGTATTTTGATTCCTGATAATGGAAATATCAAAACATACACCATTTAGGATGACAGAAATCCCTTTTCCAAAAATACCGATTTGATCATTTTGGGTTGCATGAATCTTCATCAACTATTCATTGGTTGGCTGTGTTGCTGCCAGCCTTCAAATTGATATATGTTATGTATAAATTATTAACACTCATGCATGCATGTTCATACACATTAATAGTTTAGTAGATGTCATTTATCAAAATCTGGAGAGTGCTACTTAACTTTATATGCAATGGAAGTGAGATGTATGGGAGAGAACTGGTGGACCTGCGAAAGGAGAGTCGATGGGAGTTTCTCAATACACTGTTTTCTGTGTCTGAAGCTGTGGCCTACATGCAGGTATGTTGCTATTGCTGGTGTAAACCTCAAAACTTTCAGTAGTGGAGATATATTCTGATATAATGTTATATTGGCTTATGTGGCTTCTTTTTTTCTCTCCAATGGATCATAAGTTTTGTTACTCTCTTAAAGTTGAACAATGTTAGCTGTCTTTTGAACCCTTGTCTATTTCCCCTTGTCAACTCTTTTAGAGGCCAACTAGGTATTCCAAACTTCAAGAAGGTATCATGGTCCAAATGGGATTTCTGAAATATTAAGATGTATGGAAGCTCCTGTAAGCTGTAATACCTTCTCTAATTTTTTATAATAATATGACTAATCGTAGTACCTACCTAATTTACAACGGTGTTACATTTTTATTTAATGTAATAAGTATTGTTATGATGAGGCTTTATTAATGATGTACTATTTCTTTCAGATGGTTGACAGATTGGATGATGGGACTATACCAGCAGATCTTGGCCCTCTCGATTATAAAGGACTATATAAGGTAATATGGGTGGGGCAAAGGTTTTGGAACCTTAAATGATATATTTAATTATTTGAGTTCTTTTCTTTACCTTTGCCACAACTTTCAGGCTGTTGGAAAAGCTCTTTTCTGGGCACATGTAGAAGGTCGCCTTAAGGTAAACACAGCAAAGCTGTTGCATTGGCCACTGTAAAGTTATAGTGTTGTGCTTCATTCACAACAAAAAACATGAAATTTATGCAGAGCGAGATCATGTCTAAGCCTGAACTTTTTGTGGAGCCTGATCCAGAATTACCTTTGGCGCTTCTGGATCAGAAGGAGGTATTACTTCTAATGTGTTATATTTTGCATGACATATGTTGCCCTTCTACTCTTTATGAGTTGTCTACTTGAAACAGGCTGGTAAAAAACTTCTGCTAATTACCAACTCCGATTATCATTACACTGACAAAATGATGCGGCACTCTTTTAATAGATTCCTTCCCAATGATATGAGTTGGCGAGATCTATTTGACATTGTAAGTTCGTGTACATTATTTCTTATTTTATTCTTGAAGAACTTTACAAAAGTTCTTGACATTGGAGGAATGAAATACTCTATCCCCCCATCATTATTTTGCCCTAAACTAACAGCCTTATCTTGTTATGAAATAAATTTGCATAAATGGGTATGGTTTTGTTCCTGGATAGGTAATTGTCTCAGCAAGAAAACCAGAGTTCTTCCAAACATCACACCCCATGTATGAAGTGGTCACAGACGAGGGTCTTATGCGTCCATGCTTCAAGGCTCAGACTGGTAATTAGTCGTTTGTCTGATCCTTATTCGGTGGCTCATTTGCTTTGCCTGTGTAAGAAGTTTGAGATTCTTATTTTCCAATAAAGAGAATGCGATCATCCTAAATATTTTATTTATAGGTTAAAATATAAATGAATAATGTCGTTTGGAATACTGTTAACAAATTTATTGAACTAAAAGGACAACAGTAAAAGTACAATTGGGTTTCAAAATTAGAAATTTGTTATTTTGAATACACTTTAGGCTTCCAAAAATGGCATGCGAGTCATACAAATTTATTGAACTAAAAAGACAATACTGTTGGCAGATTAGGTTTGAAAATGAGAAATCCATGATTTTACAGTACATTTTGAGATTTCCAAAATTGGAATAGGTGTAATACAGATTGAGACCAGTGGGCTTTTTTATTCCTTTACCAAAACTAAAAAGGTTATATATTTTTATTTTGGCATTCCTTTCCTTAAGAATAAATCTGTTACTGATATAGGTTTTTTGATCTACTGCCATAAAAGTGCATAAGGTTTCAAATAGAGAAATACATTATTTTGAAGTACAATTTTGAACTTCTAAAAATGGAATGCATCTGTTCCTTATTCGTTTAACAAAACCAAAAAGGATAGATAATTGGAGGCATTCCTTTCTTGAATATACCTGTTATTGTTAGCTTTTGGATTTGCTGCTACCTCCTTTACATAAATGGGAATGGAGAATAAGTCGTAGACAGTAGACAATACAAAGAAAAAAAACAACATACATTTTTATGATGCATTAATATTTATGGACCATTTAGCTCTGGATATTTTAGATTTGATGAGATCCGGAAAGAGTGATTATATCACATCTTATTATTTGTCCTGTTACTATATACCTAGAATGCAAAATTGCTGGCATTTTTTTCCAAAATTTAATTTAATACTATTCATCCAATCATCATGTTATTTTTCACTAAGGACAATTGAGTTGCTTATTTTACTACCATGCTACTCCATCTACCATCTTCTGCAGGTGGTTTGTATTCAGGGGGAAGTGCACAAATGGTTGAAAATTCTCTAGGTATTCATGGAGATGAGATATTGTATGTTGGCGACCATATTTACACTGATGTCAGTCAATCCAAAGTCCATTTGCGATGGCGAACTGCATTGATTTGTCGAGAACTGGAAGAAGAGGTTAGTATAACCCAAATTATGTTTGAAAATTTTCTGACTAAAAACCTCTAGAATTTCATTTTTCTTTTCTCGAAATAAACAAATAGTATGATTCTTGTTAACTCAGCTAAAATGCATTTAATAGCTTTCAGTAATATATTGTATTGAACTGTATGCACTTATAGGGAAAATATGATGCCATGACTAGATCGGGCTAAGAAATATCATTATGCTTTTTAAATGTGGAAACTGCAGTACAATGCCTTGATTGGTAGCCGGAGTTATAGAGAATCATTGGTGGAGCTTATAAATCAAAAGGAGGTAGTAGGGGATCTCTTTAACCAACTTCGGCTAGCTCTGCAGAGGCGAAGCAAAGACCGTCCTGCTCAGGTAAGTTTTGATCATATAATACTATTATGTATTTTCTATGGCTTGTATTCTGTAATGGCAACACATGTTACCATTGTTGGCGATCTGAATAACATTAGGCACTTAGGAATTTTCTTTTGCATTCATGTGAGAATACACAATACCCACCCGTGGTTAACCTTTAGCTGCTATTAGTTTGTTGCCTATATAGACTTATTCTAAACCATTCACAGCTGTTCTCACACATCTCAGTTATTAATGCTAGTTGTTTTGTTATAACATTGACAGTATTAGCCTAGTCAGTAGCCTTCCTTTCATATCTTGAAACCTTTTAATGGTTCAACTATGATTCTTGTGCCTAAAAAACTCAGAAAACTGAGCATACCTTTTTATTATAATTTTATAGTTACCCAGATAAGGCTACATATACTATTGGCCTATTGCTTCAGTACTGATTGCAATATTCTCCATGTTCTTAAAAGACCCTAGCAGCAACTAACATGAATGATGAAGACCTCACTGATAGCATGCAAAAGCTACTTATTGTTATGCAAAGACTGGATAAGAAAATTGCTCCAATGCTGGAGGCTGACGGGGAGCTCTTCAATTCAAGGTAAGCGTAGATGATAGAACTTTCTATTCAGAAGGTCATATCAGTATCCTGGTTACAGTGAACATGAACATAACAAGGCAAACTAATCACCATATGAAACTAAATACCAAACAAACTGCAGGCCATATCAGTATCCTGGTTTTTGACCTTTTTAAAAGTTGCAAGGAAGTTGGGATATCTTGTTTTTCTCCTTTGCTATGTGGGTTAGGCGAGAGTATCTTTACATAACAATTTGGATGCTGCTTGTCTTGCTTTTTGGCTTTTTTACCATGTGCATTTGCTATTAACTTGGTGTATATATTGCATTAGGTGGGGTTTTCTATCTCGTGCTGGACTGTGGGATAAAAGCCACTTGATGAGACAAATTGAGAAGTATGTGCTTGCTTTATTATGCTCCGGATCTCTATTCATCTTATTTCTCTTTTGATGTTGAACTTTTTAAATTTATCACAGATATGCCGACATTTATACATCTAGGGTGTCAAACTTTTTGGATTATACGCCCTTCATGTATTTCCGCTCTCAGGAACAGGTATTCTGATAACTGTTTCTTCATCATTTATTGCCATACAAAGCATAACGTTATTGAATTCTTTGGACATTAAACTGACCTAGGAATGTTTCTTTGTGTTCCACAGAACCTTGCGCATGACTCGTACACGTACTATTGTTCACAAATTAATAATGAGCATTCTTCCTAGGGTATAATATTGGAGGAAAGCGAAGAATAATTAGGAGGAATAAGAGTCTGTTGCTGACACCATAAGCAGATGTTCATTGTGATAGTATTTGATGCTGCGATGATGACGATACCATGTATTATTTAAGCTGGTATCAAGTTCATGAAGGACACTGGTAGCATGTTTGCCTCAGCCAAGTAGTGTTAGTTGGTCACTGGTTTATAGGACAACAGTGTCCCAACCGAAAAATTCTAGGATTCTGTTTCCGGCTGGCTTGTTTTGCTGTTACACAAATTCTGACACGTTGTACAATCCATTGGTCTTGTATCATTAATGTGAATGGACGTTACTTGTACAACCCATGTAGTACAATCCATTGGTCTTGTACAATCTTTTACTTAGTTATGAATAAGTATAAGTAGTTACTTGTTCGAGTTATTCAGATATAGGTAGGTATATTTTTAACTATATTCAGTTATGAACATAGCCTCTGAGTTATTCGAATGCATGAGGGTATAGTCACGGTTATCAAACTCGTTGGTGAACTGCAAGTTTGGTCACCGTTCACAAGTTGACTTGTTTATAAACTTTTTATGATAGACCAAAAATCAGAGGTAAAATGTTTTTAAAGAGGAGAACGTGATATAAGTGGTTACTGATAATGTTGCAAATTTCTAGTCAACTGAAAAATTGTTAATACAAAAATTGGAAGCATTTGTATTGGACTTGGTGTTGCCCATTGATTTGATCTTGGAAGGTTTTGAGAAGTGTTTGAAGGTCATCAACTTAATATCAAGAATGAAAGAAAGAAGGATCACCACTTACACTTATGGTAGAGCAATGTTAATTGATGTTATTTGACTCTAACACGTCTTCATAATTGAAAACATCATTGATGAATTTGTTTTGTACTAAAGAGTAGAAAATAAGCAACTTTGAAACTTCAATAGAAAGGAGAAAAGCTAAGAATGTGATATTAGTAGAGTTTGGAAGAATGTAATTACTTATCTCAAAGTTGTTGCCCTTCTCATGGAGGTCTTTTGACTACTAGTTTAGATATAAAGCATGCAATGAGTTGTGCAAAGCAGAAGATCACATTTCACTTTTCACTTTGATAATATTAATAAAAGGTAAGATCTCTAAACCTTCTCCCTTTTAAAATTTAATTATTTATTTGTATAATTATTTCTAACATAACATCATTGGTATTTTCATAGTTTTGAACCTACTTGGAAAATGATTGATGAGAGGTGGGATAATAAACTTCATTATACTAGATGGCTTTTTTATATATAAAATGCAAAAGATTGAAATGATGGAAGATGTTTGGGAATGAAACTTCAGAGTTGAATAGATTTATTATTTGAGTTTTGAGTTTAACTTTTAGTTCTTCAAGCTCTCAAGTTTGCCAAGTTATTTGTGATTTATAATTTTTTTATTGTATTTATGTAGTTTTTAAAAATTCATATATATTTATAGGTTCATACAAATAAAGATCATTTGCATTACAAAAATATGAATGACTTGATTTATGTCATGTATAACTTGAAACTGAAAAAAAAAACAAATTAGAAAAGTTGTTCTCCCAAGTGATCTAGTTTTTGATGCATTTGATCTTTGATAATATAATTCTTGATGCCAATGGTGATAATGCACACTTATTATCTGCGGATGAGCTTAAAATGATGGTGATGGTCTCGAAGGCGATATTAACATCATTAGATTGTCAACACCATTAAATTAATTTTAATAAGATGATTTTTTTAAACTAAATTAGAAATAATTCTAAAAGCTTATTGCAATTTAATAAAAAAAAACTTACAACAGCAAATTACAAAGTTAAAGGATTTAATAACAACATAAATCAAAATGAGCCGTGGTAGCAATGCCTAGAGATCAAATTGATTTATGATTTCCGGAAGTTATGTAGTAATGGACTAATCGTTAACTCTAAAATATATGCAGTTAATACCAGTGGCTGCACTGAACTACATATTTGAATTAAGCAAATACATACTTCAATGAAATTACATCTTTTAAAAATTCTTAAAATCTGCATGTAAAAACTCCTAAGGTCACTATAGCCCCAAAAAACCTTAGACTGTTTGTTTTGATGCCTATTACAGAAAGAATGGAACTTTGCATTTCCTTATGGTATGATGCCTGCCAAAACTGTTTGCAGGACACCCTGGTGGAAGCAACAGATGACTTTCCTTATATTTGATAGAAACAAGACAAAGGCCATGAGGAGGGACAGACAATGAGTATTTTGCAAGCTCTTTGCGATCTCGACTTGCCAGAATATAAGCAACAATATCAGGAGGGATAGCTTCCCTACCAATTTGAAGCAACAAAGCCACCTGGAAAGAGCAAACAGAAATATTCATTGCAAAAGTGGAACAACTACTATGTAATTTTGAAATTGGTGACTACTCTTATAGATTAATCAGGAACAAAGCTATTTACCATGTTTCGGACTTGTCTATACAAGAAACCTGTGCCTTCAACTTCAAGTTGCAAAAGAGCTCCCTAATTAAGGATATTGAAGTAATCAGTCTTTTCAAGCATTGAAGTCTTTACAGAAAATAAAGAAAGAAAAAGGCACAAAGAGGGTAATAGACTGTAAAATTCTTAAATGGTACCATTTCTTTCAAATCAAATCTGAATATTTGCTTCACTGGATCCGGCACCCCATCTTTGTGGGATGAATTGGCAAAGGCCGAGAAATCATGCTTCCCGACAAAATATTTTGCAGCTTCTTTCATTACAGCGCTATTGAGTTTATACACACTATGGTAAGCCAAATGCCGCTGGAATGGATCCATGACGCTATCATTGTATATCTTGTAATGGTAAATCTTACTTTTGGCAGAAAATCGAGCATGGAATTCAGCTGATGCAGGGCTGATCTCTCTAACTCGGATATCAGAAGGAAGGAGGCCATTCAAAGCTGCATGAATTTCTTCCAAATTGTCATAGTTAAAAGGTGTAAAGAAATGAACAACCTGCAGTAGAAAGTTCTTCCAAGTCATAAATTTACAATGTTTCTTACTGGAAAGTTGAAGCCACATAAAAGAAACAAAACCAGACCTGACCCCAGGCATGGACTCCTGCATCAGTCCTGCTAGCACCAACCAAACTGAGATCCTTCCTCTGAAGCTTTGTAGCTTGAGTTAAAGCTTTCTCGAGAGTGCATTGTACAGTAGGGGGAGACTGTTGATATTGCCAACCTGAAATATGATCATCATTCAAGGGTTAAAGGAAAGAGCTCAATTACTAAACTATATTTTTACTTATTAACACTGGAAAAGTGCACCTTTTTACATGGCCTTAAGGAATTGTTATCCTCTGGAAGTTCAAGAAAACCCCCCATTTTAGTCCTTAAAATGGTAAATATCTGTCACTTTCATCATTTTCTCAGCCAAGCATCATTAACTATACTATTTTCTTTTGGGTGCAAAATGACAATGAAAAATTAAGATGCTTACTCCTTAAAGAACATTGTATATATGGAATTCATAAATTTCTGACCTCGTAATTGTTTATAATCACAGTGCCAGGTATAATGAGATTACCCTAAAACGACAAATGCAATGCTTAAAATTCTTCAAAGCAGCTGAAAATTGAATATATGCAACAATGCAAACATCTTAGTTAACAAAGCAGTTTCATTGACAATGGTTTGTACAAAACAATAGAATGAGAAGACAAATTAAACAAATCACTCAAAGCATGGAATTCAGAAACAAATACAAGTGCCAAGTGAAGCAACAAGACCCAGATAAAGATAACGACCCAAGTGAAAATGTTTGAGAAAGTTAAAGGCTTTACATATGAAATGGAATGGGCAGAGTGAGAAAATGAAAATAGAAGGAAACCTGCGTATCGGGTTCCTTCGTAAGCCAGAACCAGACGCCACTTATACCCATCTTGAATGGGCTTCACCCCATGTTCCACTTCCACAGAAGCAGTGGAACTTATCTAAAATCCACAAGAAAAAAAAAAAACATGACGTTGTGATGACACAATGGGGAAGAAGATGTGGAAAGGGAAAGAGGATAAGAAAAAATAGTGTTACCAAAGGGAGGGAAGTTGGAGATGGAGATGGAGCAACCAGTGCTCCCACTGCATAACTCATCTCACGAAATCAACACCCTTTTCTTCTTTGTCCATTTTACTTTTCTGAATACCAAATTTTTAAACAATCAATGTCTTTGAATTTTAGACTAACATAGACCCAATCTATTTAACTTTTAGTTCGCAAATAAACAAGTTGAACCATTTTCGCCAGGGTTTAACTCAACTGGTATAAAAATAAAAAGGGTTAAATATGTTTTTAGTCCCTAAACTATTGGTCGTTTCTGGTTTTCGTCCCTCTTTCAAAGTAAAGTACAATTTGGTCCTCATTCTTTTCAAAACGTTCGTTTTAGTCCTTAGAATTTTGGTTTAGTCCTCATTTGTTGCTAAATGAGGACCAAATTTTTAAACAGTGTTTAGTTTTCGAGGACTAAAACGAACGTTTCGAAAAGAATGAAGACCAAATTGTACCTTACTTTGAAAGAGGGACGAAAACCAGAAACGACCAATAGTTTAGGGACTAAAAACATATTTAACCCAAATAAAAAATTATAAGGATATTATTTTATTTTGGAAAAATACCAGCCAATGTAATTGAATACTAATTAAAAGAAATCTAAAGACGATTGCTTTTGTTGAATTGTAAAAAAAAATATTTCTTTATGATTTTTAATACATTGTTGTATAATTTTTATTTTTAATTAGGTTCACCAGACCTAATCAACCAATATTGCAAGATTGTTATTCACGAATTTTTGCAAGATTGCGGTTTCTAACGCCAATTATCTCAAGTGAGAACAATATTTATTTGTCTTTGTACATAGTATTTATTAAGAAAACTATATGAAACGAATTTAACCGTGGAATGTGTTTAAAACATTTCATTTCCTATGTAAGCATCGTCCAAACATCTAATCCATTTGATGTATTTATTTTTATTTAATATCATCATCATCTCTGTTGCATTTCAATTATTAACTTTTTATATATTTGTTTTATATTTGTCACATTAGCATACTTATGTTTTTATGAGAGAATATAATATTTGAGAATTTTACTTTACTCTTGTGTCATCAAATATTGATTGTTGATTAACATTTAATCATCATGCTAACTACAAATTACCTTTAAAAAACAAATAACAGAAATATGTTATAAATTACATAAAAAATTAAACACATTAACACATATTAACCAATTAGCTAAAGATAATAAATAAATAAACATATTACAATAATAAAATAAATAATTATAATAATTACATACATTTAATTTAAATAATTTAAAATTTAAGGCTAAAACATATTTCGAAATATGTTGGACCCTTAACTGGGTTTTGTCGACAAACTCTTAACCGGATTAAGAATCAACGTATTTGGAAATGTTTGACTTTTAATCAGTTTTCAAAATTCGACAACCCCTTAAGCAACTTTCGAAAGTCAGTTAAGAGTTTTTTTAAACTTAAAACTTCACTTATTTCGAATAACACCTTAAAACCTCAAAGAAATGACTTTCATGAACGACACAAACCACAACCACCGTAACAATCACTACCAGGACCACTCGACCACCGGGATCACCACCATCGAGACCACAAAGCACAATGAAATAGAGACAGAGTAAGGGAATGGAAGTAGAGAGAGTAATAATGAGTAAAGTGAAAAGGGGTGGGGATGGAGATATATATAGGAATTCATTTATAATTGGTTGGTCAAAAGTGAGAGTCATCATTATTGACTCATTATCACTCACACGGATGCATCTTTACTTAAAAAAAAGGCTTAATACCCGTGATGGTACCTATTTTCGTTAGGTGTGTTTGATCTGGTCCCCGTTTTTTTTTTCTGTTCAATCTTGTCCTAAAGAATGTAATTTTTGTTCAATTTATCCTTTTTGCAAATGATGTTTAAATCGTTAACAGCAGACGGTCCAGGTGTGCACAAGACTAATGAGATGACATTTAACTTCTGCTACGTCACAATCTTCTTCAACCTTCAAGCCAAAATTAGGGTTCTGCATTTGGGGGAAACCTTCCTGCGCCTGCGCCGCGAGAAGAAGGAAAACGCTGCTCGCGGTTTTGCTTCAATGGAGGATGATTTCGCGAATTGTGCGGCTCATGGTAGCATGAAGAAGACGAACCTAGTTGTGTAAGAAAGCCCTCATGGTGGCCGGTGGAGGCAAGCAGCGGCGCAATTTTAGGTTTCTTTGATTTGGGATTTTTCTGGATTTCGTTGTGGTTCTCTACAGGTTGGAGAAGATGATGGCCTTGGAGCTTTGCGCGACGACGACAAGGATTATCGCGCTGACGATGAAGCTCTCGATTTGGATGATTCATGGCTAATGCGCGATAATGAAGATTCAAATGGAGTTCGAGATTAGGGTGGTTTGCGACATTATTGACGATGAAGACTTAGCGGTTTGGCTGGTGCGATTCAGCTTTCTCTGTTTCTGGAGGTTTGGGTGGGCGGCTTGAGAAAATCCTATGATGGCGGAGGCGCGAAGGTGATTTGGGTAGCGTGGCAGCCTAAGGAGATCGTGACTTTGATGGTGGTGGCCATGGAGGTTGCGCGTGATGGCTGCCATGGTTCTCTACAGGAGCGGCTTCACGGCGACATGGTGACTTTGGACGATCTCTGTAGCGGCGGTGGCGTTAGGGTTTAGTGACGACGCTAGGGTTTCAGTTTCTGTTTGGGCTGAAGGTTGAAGAAGATGGTGACGTGGCAGAAGTTAAATGTCATCTCATTAATCTTGTGCACATCTGGACTGCCGTTAACAATTTAAACGCCGTTTGCAAAAAAGACTAAATTGAACAAAAATTACATTCTTTAAGACAACATTGAACAGAAAAAAAACTGGGACCAAATCGAACACACCTAACAAAAATAGGGACCATCAGAGGTATTAAGCCAAAAAAAATATATGAAAAGGCATGTATAGTATTTGGAGATGGAGGATGAGATTGCAGAGATATAAGGAGAAACATTCAAGTATCATAAAAACATCTCACACTAAAGAAAAGAAAGAAAACAAAATAAATATGTATTAAAAAAGTAGTATTATCAAAATGGGTTACAATCCGTGAACCAACTGAGCTAGTTTAATTTAATTATTTATTATTTTGTGTTTTAATATTATTAGTTAACATTTTTTTATCGTATTGTAAATGAGAATAACAAAAAAGATGTTTCAAGAAAGCAAAATATTATAAATTTATCCATTCAAGACTTTAATCTTATAAATGGATAAGTGATACAAAAATTATCAATATTATAAACTTATTTATTCATTTTTTTGGTTTGCTTTTGGACTACATTTGAGTTGTATGTTAATTTTTTTTACTTTAAATTGTTTTTGGAGTTTATTATTTCAGAGTGAAATTATTTAATTTGAATTACAAAAAAATGTATTTTTTTTATTGAAAAAAAACTTGTAATTAAGTGAGTCAACAAGCCAACCTGTTTAACCCATCAACGAGTGGTGGGCCGGCTGAGTTCGAATTTTTTTGGCTCGCTAATAAATGAACCGAGTTGACTTGACTCACTAAATGATCAACCTGTGGTGGTCCGAGCGAGATTGGACTGGTGGTCCGTTTTAACAACACTAAAAAAGACACAATATCTTAATCATATTATTAATAAATATAAGAGTTTTGAATTAATATATTAATCTAATTTCTTTTGTTTTTCTAAAATAGAAATGTTTAATAAGATTTTTTTTTCCTTTTAAAAAAATAGAATTGATTGAAGCACAATCATAGAAAAAAAAACATTAGGTAAAGAAGTTTTAGAACATTATTTAATAAAAAAAATTGAACTATTGCATGTCACTCGAATAGTTTGCAAACAAACTATAAGTTTATAGTATGAATATACGTACGAAATAAAATGTAGTATTTCTTATTTATAATTTATAAACTTTTTATTAACTTATATAACCTATAGTACCATCATTAAATATGTAATTAAAAAAACTATATTATTCAGCATAAGTGCAAAGTTAAAATCATTAAAAACAAAGTTTTATTCCAATTCCAAAATTTAAAATATTGTTCAAAAAATTTAATTTAAAATAATATTATTCTAAATACATTCAAAACTTCCAAAAGGTTTTCCACCACTCCTCCTCACTATGGAGGTTTTCAATATTGTTTGTAATATCATATCCTCTAGTATATCAATATAAGTGATACAATCATCCCACAAACACAAAATACAAAAATAAGCTACACAATCAGACTTACACATTAAACAAATATTATAAGCATGACACATATCACAATCCAATCAATTAGTTATTCAAACGGGACTAACATATTTGGTTGAGTTGACAAATCTTCTCGAATGACCTTCGATTCTTGTTCTCAGATTTTGCCTCTTTGTTAATCGTATTGAATAAATCTTGTAAATTACTGACCTTAAAAATTTATATTGAACAAATTAAATATTATTGTAAACCTTCTACTCTGATATAATACTTAGCCTAACAAACCGAAGTACCACAATAATTAACTTACCATAATCCTGTTAAATCTATAAATAGAATTTCGTGGTCGACTTTTAGAATATTATTCAATAAAAAAAATTGAATTATTGTATGTGACTCAAATAGTTTGCAAACAAGGTATAAGTTTATAATATGAATATGCATACAAAATAAAATGTAGTATTTTCTACTTGTTATTTTTAAATCTTTTATTAACGTAAAGAAATATAATCTCTTTTAAATCTTTTATTAACGTAAAGAAATATAATCTCTGCTACCATTATTAAATATGAAACTAAGAAAAACTTTATTACTCAACATAAACAAAGTTAAAATCATTTGGAAACAAAGTTTTATTTCAATTCCAAATTTTAAAATTTCAGCATTGTTTGTAACATCATATACTCTCTTATAACAACACAAGTTATACGATCATTGTACAAGCATAAATAAGCAAAAGGTAAGCTAACGAGAACAAAACACACTATAATATACAATAATCATATTTACCCTCAGTATTCAAATCTATGAAAACAAAATTATACCCATGAAATTCACCAAGTCGAATTACAACCAAGTAATATCCAAACAATATGTTTTGTCCTCGTAACATATTGTCACTTTGTCTACTTCTATAAGCATTACGAGTAAAAACCTCCCAAAGTTTTAAGAATAGAGTAATCTTGTTTGCTTCCATAAATCTTACAAGTAAACTTTACTAAAGTCTAAAAAGATTTACACTTAAAGTTATTGTGCTTCCATAAGTTTCACAAGTAGAGCCTGTCTAAATTTATGATATATTTTTTCAGTTTTTATAAGTTTTATGAGTAAACTCTGCCTAAAGCCAAAGTTTTACACACAAAACAACCGTTTTTCTGACTTTCATGAACTTTAAGTCAGTTTAAGCATATTTCTATTAAATATTTAATTTAATTAACTAGATATTTTCATTGTAAAATAAAATTAGTAAAATGCTAAGTATTTAGGACTTGTAATATAATTGACATTTATATAATATTTTTTAATTTTAATAATAAAAATTGAAATATTTTTCCAAAATACGTAATTTAAATGATAAAATATTGTTTATGAATAAAAAAAATTGTTTAATACAGAATAATTTATTGATAATCTTGTTGGAAGTCATATATCGACTAGAGATAAGGTCAAATTATAATATATAAGTGAGGTGCAAACCTCACATGACAAGTCGGTTTTGTGGGGTTGAATTTGACTTAAAACTCATCTTCTAATATGGTATCAGAGCCATAGAGGCTAAGTGGTTCTATTCTTCTATTCCACCCACAATCGGGTTCGGACCACCCAATTTCTATTATCACGCACAAAAATTATAATATATAAGTTAGCCTTAAAGTCCATGTTATGAGTTTTCGATGATTGAATCACCAACATTGACGCTAATCCAACCAGGAGGAATTCAACATAAGAATTTTTTTATTACATATACAAGATTTAATTATTTAAAATTATAATAAAATTAAATATACAGGTAAAAGAATTTAGACATTTTGTCTTCTAAACCATATAAATTTGTTCCTTTTTCACACTTTATTTTACATTAAGTTAATTATGTTCCTCATATTTTTCTTCTCTAAAACAATCACTTCTTACAAAACTGTTGTTTTATATAATATAAAAAAGTCACTTTAAAAAAATAATCATAAACTGAAAAAAAAATCAGAAATTATTTGAAATGGATTTGACCCTAAAAAGGAAAAAAAAAAGATTTGTTAGGGTAGAATGATTGTAATAAAAAGAAGTAGAATGGTGTTTTGTGGAAATCAAATCACAAAGGTGAATGTGAAGTGACATTGTCAATACGTCGTCGTAGAGTGAGGCTTTAGACAATTTGGGGGTAAACACAAAAGAACAGACCTTTCTCTCTCCGATTGCTTCCCTCTCATCATCTCTGCAAACATCAATACCAGCAATTGCACCCTCCATTCTGCATTTTAGGTTCATATTTTCTTCTTCTTCTCCGATAGGGTTTTCTTCCTTTCTTTCTCTTTTCATTTCAATTACATCCTTTCCAGCACCCTTCTGCTTTCTTGATATCAAAATAATATTTTAGTTCACTGTTTTTTCTTTCTACCAATAAACTTTTCTCTCTCTCTAAATCATTGGTTTTTCATTTGGGAAGCTCCTGCTATTTGTGTTATAGAGATTGGAATTTTATCTAAACTTTCTATGGTAGATTGTGTTGTTCTTGTTTAATGTGTGTTTCGCTTCTGAAATTTGATAGCAAACGTGACTGTGGATTCTGCGCAGTGAAATTTACTTGTTAGGCCCTTGCAGTAAGGAGTTCAGAACACTAAAGGTAAGGACCTCTTTCACTGTTTATTATCATCTACCCAGATATTTTGACTTTGAGTTATGAGTTATGAGTCATGACATTGACATTTACATTTTGTCACCTGTATAAAAATAATAATTGTATGTTTGCTACTTGGCAGGCCATGGCTACGAGGAAAGTTATTGCTATATGTCAATCAGGAGGTGAGTTTGTGACAGACAAGGATGGATTATTGTCATACAGTGGAGGGGATGCGTATGCAATAGACATTGATCAGCAGACGAATTTAAGTGATTTTAAGTCAGAGATAGCAGAAATGTTCAACTGCAATATAAATACGATGATTATCAAGTACTTTCTTCCTGGCAACAAGAAAACACTTATTACAGTGTCTAAAGACAAGGATTTGCAACGCATGGTCAGTTTCCTTGGGGATGTTAACACGGTTGATGTGTTTATTATGTCAGAGGAAGGAGCTGCTCGAAATAACAATTCCAACATGCCTGGTAGTAGGTAGTTTTTCACAAGTCTGTTTGTTTATCACTCATTCTTACGTAGACTTCCCCTCATACTGATAGACATTTATCATTTATATACTTTGATTTGGCCCATAAATGTAGAAGTTAGGATGTTGAAGAGTAGTGGATGCTGTGGCTGCGACCAAATAAGGATGGCCATAGGATTTGCTAGGATCATATGCATTCACATGTGCACTTGAAAATCTTTTAGAACACTTGTTTTTTCAGGTCAAGCAGGACAACTGTGTCGGAAGCCGTTGTTCCTGTCGTTGCTCCTATTGATGTCATTGTTGATGCTGTCCAATGCATTGATCAAGTAGAGGTTGATGTAGCTAATGATGTCTCTGCACGTTCTATTTGTTCTGGGGGTAATGATGACAGTCATCGTAAAGCTGCACAGCAGTGGGAAAATACCATCACTGGTGTGGGCCAAAGATTCAATAGTTTTAGTGAATTTCGTGAAGCATTGCATAAATACTCTATTGCTCACGGGTTTGCTTACAAATATAAGAAAAATGATAGTCATCGTGTCACCGTCAAATGTAAATGTCAAGGCTGTCCTTGGAGAATATATGCATCTAGGTTGTCTACCACACAGTTGATTTGCATTAAGAAAATGCACTACAATCATACTTGTGAAGGATCTGCCGTTAAAGCTGGGTATCGAGCAACTAGGGGTTGGGTGGGAAGTATTATAAAAGAGAAATTGAAAGATTCACCCAATTACAAGCCAAAGGATATTGCTGATGACATAAAGCGGGAATATGGGATTCAGTTAAATTATTCTCAAGCGTGGCGTGCAAAAGAAATTGCTAGAGAGCAGCTTCAAGGCTCCTATAAAGAGGCTTATACGCAGTTGCCATTTTTCTGTGAGAAGATAAAAGAGACCAATCCAGGGAGTTTTGCAACATTCACAACTAAGGAGGACTCAAGTTTTCATCGTCTCTTTGTAGCATTTCATGCCTCAATATCTGGTTTTCAGCTAGGTTGTCGCCCTCTCATTTTCCTTGACAGAACTCCTTTAAACTCAAAGTACCAAGGGGAATTATTGGCTGCCACTGCTGTGGATGGAAATGATGGCATTTTTCCTGTAGCCTTTGCAGTTGTAGACACCGAGACTGAGGACAATTGGTGCTGGTTTCTGCAGGAACTGAAATTAGCTATATCAACATCTGAGCAGATCACATTTGTTGCAGATTTTCAAAATGGCCTAAAAAGTTCATTGTCTAATATATTTGAAAAATGCTACCATAGCTATTGCTTACGTCACCTTGCTGAGAAATTGAACAAGGACTTGAAGGGACAATTTTCTCATGAGGCCAGACGGTTCATGATTAATGATTTTTACGCTGCTGCTTATGCCCCCAAATTGGATACTTTTGAACGTAGTATTGAGAACATTAAAGGTATTTCTCCGGAGGCCTATGATTGGGTGATCCAAAGTGAGCCAGGCCACTGGGCAAATGCATTCTTTAATGGAGCAAGGTATAATCTCCTTTCATCAAATTTTGGACAGCAGTTCTACAGTTGGGTGTCAGAGGCACATGAGTTGCCAATTACTCAAATGATTGATGCATTGCGAGGTAAGATGATGGAAACAATTTATGCACGACGTGTAGAATCTAATCAATGGATTACAAAGCTGACACCATCCAAGGAGGACTTGCTACAAAAGGAAACATTAGTTGCTCGTTCACTTCAAGTATTGTTCTCAGAAGGTAGCACATTTGAGGTCCGTGGAGAATCTGTTGATATTGTTGATATTGATAACTGGGATTGCAGCTGCAAGGGGTGGCAACTTACTGGTGTACCATGCTGTCATGCCATTGCTGTCTTTGAATGTGTTGGTAGGAGTCCATATGATTATTGTTCAAGATACTTCACAGTTGAGAATTATCAATTAACATATGCAGAGTCTATTCACCCTGTGCCAAATGTTGACAGACCACCTGTACAGGGTGAATCCGCTGCTTTAGTTATGGTAACCCCTCCACCAACTAAGCGCCCTCCAGGTCGGCCAAAAATAAAGCAAGTTGAATCAATAGACATAATTAAACGTCAGCTTCAGTGTAGTAAATGCAAGGGACTTGGCCATAATAGGAAGACGTGCAAAGTTTCATAGTATCACAATTCACAACGTAGTAAGCAGCCTTCTCTCTCTCTCTCTTTGTGCAACCACTGGGGTGTCTGTGTATGACTTCTATGTATGTATATTTGTTACCAAGCTAGATTTTTGCATAAAATTATTGGATTGGATTGATGGGAGGTTTTAGACCTTTGTAACTTGTTATAACCTGTTGGGTTTGGACTTCTTTTAGCACAAGTCCACTTCCACACACTTTCCAAAGCACCCGGACACATCCAACTCAACAATTTTGAGGAGGAAATCATTTCTCTTTTCCTAGAATACTTGTCAGTGTTGAAAAACTCAAAAACCAACATGATGATTCATATATAGGACAATTGTATGAGTTTTGTTGGTATTTACTTGTATATTTTGTTTACTGTTAATTCTTTGTTAGTAGTTTTAATAATTTTTTCAGAACTTATATATCATATCAGCATCGTTAAATGACCGTTTTGGCGGTTCTACATTGCTGTTGCATTGGGGAATTCCTTGACTTCGTGACAGCAATTCTGTCCACTGTTGTGGGCAGAATGCCTGTCATGGTCGGAGCATACTCCTGCATCCTCATGTCATATCCAGCAAGACTGTGGCCAATTGAACTTTTGCCTTAATATTAAGCAAATTTTAATACATTTTTCTTATTTGCACATAACTTAGTTTTTTACACATGTATAATTGATATATATTATTTTTCAGCAGCCATATAAGTTCTGCATGTTGGTGACGCAATCAGCCATATGATGTTGTGCATTATAGGCTTTCCAGTATTTTCCGTGATACGCGATTGATATCATATTATATAAGAAGACTACATAAAAAATTCAATATAGTAGTTATCCCGATATCACGCATCTTGCTATCGCGTGTTTGGTACCGTCACTACATGCCTATATTTGGGATTTAAAACATGGTTTAGAATTCATTCAAATAATATTTTAGTTTGAGTTCAGAAATCTTTGGTTGAAACTTAAATTTTCACAAAGCTGTTTAATATTTTTTTTACCACATTTGAAAATCACGTGGTTTAGCGAAATGTTCGTTTAATTGGATGCTTCACTAATTATTCTAACTAGCCAATTGCTGTTGAATTTATAACTTTTACACATGTTCCTAATCAGGGATAGAGATTCTATCTGTTGGGATGACCTTATTCTTTTGTAATGTCATACATGTATGCTTAATGCTGCTTATTTGTAATTATATGATTATTTTTACCAGTAACTGATACAGGAAATCTGAAACATTTGTGTCACAGGGAATCTTTAAGCATATTGGATATCTGTGAGCTATTTCCAACAACAGTAGAAATTGAGATAGTAAGATACATTGTAGTGGCTGCATGGGATTTGGTTTGAATCTCCTAAATTCCTTGCTGAGTATATAGAGATTGTCAATTTGTCATATTAGTCAGTTTTTCTATTGTTTTCTCCTGTCCAATGTTATCTTCGAGGGAACAAATTAATTGGTCTTGAGAAGTAAATATAATTTTGTATACTATTTAGATAGAACAGAAACCAAGAGTTCCATAGTAGGCTTTCTTTCCTTGTTACTATTTTCTGTTTATTTTTATTTTATTTATTTAGTAGAATCTAGTTCTGGGCTGAAGGCTTGTGTTTTTCTCATAGAGCCATCTTCATGACGGGTAGAAGACATGTACTTGTAGAGATATATGTTGCATACAATACAAGTCTGCAAGAGTGCTCATATGAAGTGTCTTTTGCAGGTCTTACTGAATGCCAAATTTATAATCATAGGTGCTCTTGATGATTTTTTAAGGTGTATTCCTAAAATTTTCTCTGGGCAAATTAACTAAACTGATGTAGATTTAAGTTCAGCCCAATATTTATATATATACACTCATCCAATTCCCAAGGCCCTGGTGGTTGTAACTGATTGAGCAAAATTTAGTAGCAGAATTGATTTTGATGGATTCTAGTGAACTTGTATTTACCGTGCTTAAGTTTGTGTGCTGATGTAAATATTGACAGGAACGGATAACAGAGCAGGTAAGGTACATGTAAATCAATTTTAATATTCAGTAATTGTTTATAAAAGACTAGAGTCTTTGTTTACATGCGTGTAATTTAAAATATAAATAAATCTGAGTTTAAGGCCAGGCTACGATACATGTTCGGGTTTTTGTTCTTACACTCTGAGGATTTGGTTTTGACGTTTGGAGTTTCAAAATTACCTTTCAGATGTTGAAAAGTAGAAGATATTCAAAATAGTTTTTGTTTTTCTATGGTCCCATCTTCTTCAGCATTGGTGTTGAAAAAAAAGTTTGAACAACGAGCATATTTCATATTGCGTAGATATATGAATGTTTGAGTATAAGCAGGTATAGTTAACATCACATGCTTCCTTTGATTGCTAGTATGAGCAAGCAGTGTTGTGCACAAGGACAACGACAACATGAAAAAGTATTCTTTTAGTTCAGTGCTGCAAGGGCCCTTAGCGATACTATGTGGTTACTATTTCTTTAAGATTTTACATTAATTATAAGCCTAATTCAAACTTAATATCGATTATATGGTAGGGCAGTGAGTACTGCTTTTACAGTGAATTTTAATTTAAAGTGTGGTAAAACTACTGATCCATGATAGGTTTTGGTCGAGGTATGTCAATATATAAAAATTACACCACCCTACATTTTAATATTACTTTAATTAATATAAATTGGGAAAGTTTATAATATCTCGAACCCAATTGACTTAATAATTTGAGTCAAGTTGAAAACATTCTAAAAGACAAATTAACAATGTCGTTATTAAAAGCATCATGTTATTTTACCATTCAAAAAAGTTTTACACCACTTCACTTTTATTATTTTACCTTTTAATCTATCTTCTTTTGTATAAATATAAAAATTCACTTTTTTAACAACTATTTTATCCTAAATTTGAGTTGTCAAAAAGCCATTCCTCTTATTAAAATCAAATTCATGAGTGTGTGTGTATATAAGATAGAATATAAAAAGTTTTAAAATTTTATTCTCTATATTAAGTAGAAATATTTTAACTTTTAATAATCAAATCAGACTTGTAAGCTTTTAAAATTTCTGATTCAGATGACGTATTTTGTTGAAAAAAACATTCAAATTCTACGTATATGGATTACACTCTACAAATTTTTCATCTACTATTAAATTTCAAACTTATTTGTAAATTGAAACCTTAAATTTTGACAATGGGCTTGATGTTTACTTTTTCACATTTGAAACACATTGTTTCGTTATGATGGTTCATAAATAGGAATGGTAAAAAAACCGATTCCCATATATATTGTCTGAATTGGTCCGGTTTTAATTGGATTCTACGCATTGATTGAGATTTTCGGATATACATGAGTATACAATTTTTTCAACTAGCAGTAGAAATGAGATGGGTATGTGTGTGTATATATATATCCCTATATCCGTATGTCCCTGTACCCATCTCATCCTCGTACTCTTTAAATTATTAAAGTACTTGTAATATGTGGTTGCTGCTTAGTAGTGGAACTAATAAACAACTCACTTTTATATTATTTCAATTATATGATGCCATTTCACTTTAATTTGCACATAATTTATTTATATTTTTAAAATAAATAATTTATTCAATAAATTATAATATTAAAAATAATAAATAAAAATGTAAATCTAATTGCCAGATCTTCCTGACATTTTTAAATATATAAAATTCAATCTAAATTTAGAATTCTAAAAAAGAATTAATATAAATTTTTTTATAACATTTTAACGTAATACACATATTTTTTTTATTAGTTTATTATCTATTGCTATTGTGCTAATATACTAGAAACTTAATAAGAAAATTACCTGTGTGTGTTGTGTTACCATTGGAAAATTTTGTGTTAACGTATTATTACCAATAAAAATACTGCTAATTAAAAAAAAAGAACTACTGAAGCTCGTTTCCACTCTTGTACTGTTTCCAGATTAATCCGCACTAGCCCATTGCAAGAAAAGCTACATGCAACTTCCATTTGTTCATCACTTCATAATATTGTAAATAAATTATTTAAACAAATGTATTTTATATAATGTGAAACAATACCTTTTGAAGAGTATATATTTAATTACTCTTCAAATATACAATAATTTTGCCCTGTATCCAATCCTGTAGAAAGAAGTTGAAAGATTCCTTCTAAATTTCTCGAGTCTTCAATATGATAGCTAAAATGCAGTTTGAGACTGTTCCCAAACAATTCAGACTTTTTAGATTAATTTTCTAGCAAGAAACAAAAAGGTGTATTGAACAATGTCTAAATAAAAAGTAGAAAATTTTTGTTTAATGGGAGTAGAAGAAAGAAAGTAAATAAAAGACAGATGAGGCCTTTCTGCATTCTCATGAGTTCTTTGGCGGTGTCAAGAATAAAGATTACAAGAAGCAACCAGAAAAATTATAACCCCTTCTCATGACACGTGCCAATTCCATGAATCATACCTTAAGAGGCAAATGATGTAATGGCATGCAGTTTCAGACATTATTTGTTCCTGTAACTGACACGTTAGATTTTGACATGTCTGTAAAGAAGCCACGTTGCATGCATCACACCCTTCATGTTCATCATCTCCCTCCACTCCCTTATATAAACCTCCCAATCCTCAACCACTCTCTACCACTACTTCTACTTCTGTTTCATTCGTTCTGGAATCTCGCAAACTTGTTTGTTTACTTCTTCTCAAACTTACATATATTAACCTTTCTTATACTATCATGGCTTCCAGGGTGGTTTTTGTTTTGTTGATGGCGGTGATGTTGCTTGCCATCAACTGTAACTGCACCAGTGTTGGTCACATGCCTTCCACCAAAGAGGAAGGTCGTGATTTTGACGAGGCTAAAGCCAAGACCACGCAAACAGCCAACAAGGCCATGGACACTGGTAAAGAGGGGAAAGAAGCTGCAGAGTCATGGACAGAATGGGCTAAAGAGAAAATCACCGAGGGACTTGGCTTCAAACATGATCAAGAACCCAAGGAATCCACCACCAACAAAGTCTCCGACTACGCTACCGACACTGCACAGAGATCAAAGGACTGTGCAGCTGACACTGCAAAGAACACCAAGGACTATGTTGGTGATGCTGCTCAGAAGACCAAGGATTCTGCCACCGATGCTGCCCAGAAGACTAAAGATTATGCTGCTCAGAAGACCAGCGATGCTGCCAAAAAGACGAAAGATTATGCTGCTGAAAAAACCAAGGAATATGCCAGTGACGCTGGTGATGCTGCCAAAAAGACGAAAGATTATGCTGCTGAAAAAACCAAGGAATATGCCAGTGACGCTGGTGATGCTGCAAAGAATGCTGCAAAGAAAACCAAAGATTACGGTGCTCAAAAGGTCAGCGATGGAGCACAGAAGACCAAGGAGTATGTCAGTGGTACTGCTCAAAATGCAGGGCAGAATATCAAAGATTATGCAAATGATGCAGCACAGAAGACCAGAGAGTACACTGGTGATGCAGCTCACAGGAGCAAAGAAGCTTCTGATTATGCCAGTGACACGGCTCAGAAGACCAAATACTATGTTGATGATGCTGCTCAGAGAAGCAAAGAGGCATCTGAATATGCCAATGATGCGGCTCAGAGGAGCAAAGACTATGCCAGTGATGCTACCAGAAAAAGCAAAGATGCTTCTGATTATGCCAGTGAAACGGCTCGGAAGACCAATGAACAGGCCAGTGATGCAGCTCAGAGAACCAAAGAGAAGCTCCATGAATTTGCTTCTGGTTGGTACACTAACTTCAAAAACATTTCTGCTCTGCAACCGCTATACAGCATATGAAAACCATTTTCACACACATAATCAGTGGCCTCATTTCCTGTTTTCTTTGTTTTTTAAACAAGTTAATGGTTTTTCAATTTGATTTTTCTTATTTTTTGACATAGCAGAACATTTGCAGCATGTTATTAACTCAAAAGCATAAAGAGTTTTAAGCATAATTAAGAAAACAGTTATGGAAAAGGTGGTTTAATTTGATGTTGTTGTTGATGATGAACAGAGGCTGGTCAATACAGTGCAGAGAAAGCGAGAGAAATGAAGGATGCAGCAGCACAGAAGGCTAGTGACATAGCAAAAGCTGCCAAGAAAAAATCAGAAGAAGTGAAAGAGAATATAAGGGATGCTGAGCTTTGAAATGGCTTGATGGCCTTGAACTTTTAATTATACTACAAAAGTTGTCAAATTCTGCAGAAATAATGTGTTGTGTTTGTATATGTGGGACTGTTTGTCTATGAAGGGTGGAATACTTTGTACTAAATATCTAGTATTTTCTTTTATGTTTTTTCTTCAAATAATAATACATTTTCTACATCTTATTTCTTTGAATAAGTAGCTGGAGCAAGTTTGATTAATTTATTTAGTGTTTTTTTATTAATTCACTGCTTTTTGAAGTGAGATAAAAATAATAACAATTTACTATATTTCATTTATAAGGGCAAAGAAATAAGAATGTCATTGTACAGAAAAAATAGTATTCATGATTTCGATTAATGTTTATTCGGTACTCACTGAACTGAGATAGTAGACTTAATAATAAAAGTGAAAAAATGTTCCTTTTTGGAGTAAAAGATATTTAAAATAATGGAAAGAAAATATTTAAAAAATAAAAAAAACAAGTAAAAGTTTAAATTTATCCCAACTTGGTGGAAGAGGATAGATAACAAAAACTTTGGTGTATATTAAACTTCTAATGAAGATATGTGTTTTTTTTTTATAATTTTTCACAATACATCATATTTTTAGAGATACAAATAGAAAAAAATGAATTAAAAATAGAGAAAGCAAAGGTGAAAATAGTAGAAGTTGGAGGGGCTTCCTGCGTGGGCTGATTGGATTTATGGGCTACAATCATGAACCTGTCTGGCGAATTGGCTTTTTCTTCCTATAATTTCTAACTGCAATCTCACAATAGTTTTTAAAATGATATTTTAACCTTTGTATGATTTGTAAAAGTGATTTTTTTTATTATGTATTTGGAAGTATTTTTCAAAATAAGGTTTCCAAAATTTTTGAGAATATAATTTTTGAACAAGTTTTCTATGCATTTTAGTTTTCTATTTTTGGAATAATTTTTTTGAAATATATATAATAGTTTTTGTGAAATAAATTTTTTAAAATACATAAAATGTATTCTAGAACAAGTTTGTTCTTCTTCTAACTGAATTAAGATAAAATTAATAATAATTTGTTATATTTCATATTAGAATAAATAGTTGGTCGAGTATTGACATATATATATATTTATTAACTTTTTTAGTATATTAGGAAGAAAATGTGATATTTATTAAAATACAAACATGAATTAACAGTGTGATGTTCATTAATATTAAAGCAAATATTATGTAATTAATGCTTTTGATGTTTAACTAATTTTATAGAAACTTTTGTTTTTCTAATAAATTTTAAATTTTTAATAGTTCTCTCAAAATTAATTACATATTAATGTTAACTTTCACGAACATTAAAAGTTAAATATAATTAGTTGAGTTCAGGCAAAATTAATAAATTAAACTATTTGTATTGATCAGTTATCTTTACGGACTATAATTTTTTTTTGGTTGTATTAGAAAAAATATATCAATACTTGTTATATAAATATACAGTTTTTTGTTATGCTAAAAATAAAATATATTAATACTTATAATGTAAAATCATATTTTTTTATATTATATTAAAAATGGGATATATTAATATTTGTTGTGCTAAATATATTATTTATCTTTTATTTTATTTTATTACAATGAAAAAAGATATAGAAAGAGAATAAATAGATAGAGTTACCGTGTTTTACTCTTCTTCATGTATGCAATGGTCTTTGAAATAAAAGATATTTATAATAATAAAAATTTAAGAAAAAAAAAGTAGAAAGTGTAATTAGGGAAATTTAAACTTAACGCAGCCTGGTAGATGAGGATACTTAAAAACTTTGGTTTTGTATGAAACTTTTATGGAAAACATGTATTTGTTTTTAATTTTTCAAAATACATTATAATTTTAAAGAGAAAAAAATTAAAAAATATGAAAAAGAATAAGTGAAAATAGCAGAAATATAATTGAGGGGCTATTTCTTTCTGCACCCCTAAAATTTCTCTCTGTATCCCATTATTCTAGAATTTTTTTTTTCGAAACACACTCAATCGAAAACATTTTTTCTGAAGAAGTTCATTCACTTTTTCGAAAGACATTCACCCATTCCTATTCTGGGAAATATTTTCTGAAAACTTTGATAGGGTGCTGGAAGAAGAATTTTGAGGTGCAGGAAGAAACAGCCTGGTTAAGGCTTATTGCATGGGCTGATTGGGTTATGGGCTACAGTCATTAATTTGTCGGCCTTTTAAATTTGAGAATTTGAATTCCAATGCTTAAATAGATATATATATTTTCTCATTTTTCTTTTAATGAGAATTAATAGCGACCTTAATTCTGTTTTTTTTTCCTTCAAATAAAATAATTATTCAAATCAGTGATGACCTAGTTATATAATATATTTCCTTAACAATTTTTCTAGTGGTATAATCAGATCACACTTTCAACAAAATGGGTTGATTTAAATTGGCAATATTTTAAACCAAAAGGAGTTTTTATTTTTATATCAACATCCACGGTATAAAAAACTGCTCACGATGAAAAAATTAAAAACCAATAGTAAATACATATCCATAATTAAATATGGTAAAATATTAATTATTTTTTTCATATATAAAAAATTCTATGTGGGTTGCTCACGTAAAACAATCATATTCCAATCAATCGTTCAAAAATTGCTGATATCTGAAATAAAGTATCACATGTTAATACACGATGGATATTTAATTTAATTGTAAGAGATTGTTTGATTAATTTAAATGTAGATATGATTTGAGAAAATGATCTGTTTTAGGTAAGAAGTGACAAAGACTAAAGAAACATAAAAGGTTGTTATGTTCTAAACTGGAGAAGAATATTTTTTGTTTAGTGTGTCAAAATTATCGTTTACATGGCTTTCGTTGCATTCTACTTCTTTTTGTCAACACGTTGACATGGCTTTCTCGTTTTAATTGAGATTTTGAAAGTCTTCTCTTGTAAAAAAAAAGAACATGACCACCGACTTTTGGAATTTGTTATACTTTATTCGCATGTGGTCACAGACAGAGATTACAGAAAAGATTATGAAACCAATTCACCATTTTTGTTTAGTGGATCTTGCTTTCTTC
This sequence comes from Vigna umbellata, assembly GCF_029865625.1. NCBI lineage: Eukaryota > Viridiplantae > Streptophyta > Magnoliopsida > Fabales > Fabaceae > Vigna > Vigna umbellata. Next base: position 106,075,789 of record NC_142165.1, read on the forward strand.
TTGCATCAGGGGATCACACGAGACTGATGTTCATACCATAAATACTCATTTTTCTAATTAATTAATTATTTACTGGTAGAAGATATTTTGTAACGCAGTTAACATACTCTAACAGGTGTTATAAGACACATGTCTTAAATTTATGTATATGTTGAATTTATCATATGAGAAGTTGTTAATAAAATAAATTAAAAAGGTATTTTACTTTATGGTATAAGATGTTTCTTTAAAATAAATTAAAAAGGTATTTCGGTGAACTGGGCATGTTAATAAATTGTTGTTGGTTTCTTCTCAGACAACGGGCATGTTAATAAAGTGACTGTGTTGGGCTGATATCCTTCTACTCTCAGTGTATTTGTTTGAAGGAGAAGAGGAATATAGAAAAATAAATTGTTTCGGTTATGGGGTTGAGTCATTAAATATCTTTATAATTTGTCTTTTTTTGTCGTCCCGTCTTGTTTCTTACATTCTTGATTTGTTATTCCGGTCGGTATGTACCTGTTAAAGATATTTTGATATCAAAATCAGTAATTGAACCGTCTGGAGTATAACAATGACAGAATTAATGCACAGTAAATGCTTCTCTACCTACATGTTACCTATGACTTACATTTATAGTTTTATGGCGTAGACCTATGATTAATAATATTTTAATCTCGGTCTTATCCTGATCCAGGTAGACTTAATTCATAATTTATCTTAATTTCCTTAATCATTATTTGTGTGCGCTTTTGAGACCGGCCGTCTAGTCTGGTCATACGATACATAAATATATAGGAAGTAAATAAGAATGAATAATAAAAATAGAAAAATGTTATTTATGTTAAAAATATTTTAATTTTTAAACATAAATATAAAATTATATTTACTCGTTATTTAGATTCAAAAAACATTGTAAATAATTAATATTTTATTATATTTCACTGTTATATATATATATATATATATATATATATATATATATATATATATTACATAAATCAAATAAAATAATAAGTTTTCTAATATAAATAGATGCGACTATATAATGAAAAAAGAGGGAAAATTTTATAAATATTAACGGTTTGGTGGTGAAAGTTATATTTTATACACTGCAAGAATGTAAATTTGTGTAAAAGGGTTAAATTTTTGAAAAGTCATGGTTGAGGATCCGTGTTTGAAAATTTAAAAAAGAAAATGAAGTTAAGGTAAAAATGTTTGAATGTTGTATTTCGCAAAATTATCTCTTAAGTCATTTAAAGAAATTTGAAATTATTTAAAACTTAAATTACCTAAATAAATTTAAAATTATTTGAAAGAGAAAATACAAATAAAACAAAAATATTTGAGACATAGAATTTTTGAAATTTTATTGTAATATCACATGTTAAAATTAACAAATGAGGTTGACTTATGAGTAGTTGTTATAAACATCACATAAGTCATGATCTAAAAAACTTAACAAATATTGGTATATGATTTTTTTTTTCATAATGCTATGAGATTTATCAAAAAGTATTGTTCAACTTTTATTACAGAAAAAGTTATAAAATGTCATTTGGAAATAAACTTTATATAATTAAATAAATAAATAATTTAAAATTATTTAAAGTTCATTTAAAATACAAACTTTTTGCTTTAAATTTTATAAAAAATGAATTAACTAAGAAGAAGATATTAAAGAAAGATAAAAAACATCAAATATATTTTAAAGAAGTTTAATATTAAAGAAAGAAATGTCAAAATAAATCAACTCAGTTCACCGTCTTAATTCATTACGGATTGAGTTAAAAATAAGTTAATTAACTGACTTACTTTACATTGAATAAAAATCTAGTTTGATTTATCATTTACTGAGTTAAAAATGTTTTATTTTATCAATTTATTTCATATATTTATTGTAATACAAAAGTAAATTAACTTATAGATTATAACTTATAATAAAAAAATATTTTTATTTTAACATTAATTTACAATAGACAAATAAAATGATATTGATAACATAAGAAGTATAATGAAAATTAAAAAAATGTTCCATAAAAGAAAAATAAAGACAGTAACTACAAACAATAAAGAAGACAAAATTGAGCATGGAATGTAAAATTTGAATTTTAAGAAAATATATATGAATAAAAAAATGTTAAAAAATTTACTTATATATTTTTATTTAATATATTTTTTTGCATAATGATGAAATATACTTATTTATTATATAAATATAAAAAATTAAGATTAAAACATTATAAATACGTAGTAGCTTGATATATTTTAATTTTGTTTATTACATTAAGTACATTAATAAAATAAAATAACATAAAGGAGTTTTTTTTTTCTTGCATGTAAAAAGCGATTTCGTTTTATTTGGAATAGTGGAAAAGAGAGTTAAAACAAATAACTTGTGTAAAAATTATTTTATAATAGTTCAAAAATGTAACTTTAATAGAATTTTTAAACATAAAATATTTATTACTGTAAAAATTATATTATCAAAGTAGTTTTTAAAAATTAAACATAAACATATAATTTCCTTCCCATTTAATTTTATTCCGGTGGAGATATTTTTTTTCTGTCGGTGTTCGACTTAAAAATGTCCTCATTCTTTTTTATTCTTTTCAAGTACACAACAAAAATAAAGTATTTTTTTTATCATATTCATTTTCTTTATTATTAAAAAACAAAATAAGTGATCATTTTACCATCAAACAATTCTTATATCTTCGTTTTACTTTGAAATATAATCCTTAGTCTCTTAATCTCGTCGTTAACAGTTAATGATTAAATGAGAATTTTATATATTTATATATGAAAATAAAATAATAACTGAAGAAATAATTGAATGGTAGATTTAAAATATGATTTGGATGTGTGGTAACAGGTGGATCCCACTCCTGAATAAAGTAAAACATAGTACATTTTGTGAAGACATATGAACGAGTTGGGTTCCTGCAATACAGAGGTAATAATCACGTGCATAAATGCTTTTCCCATTTGGTTGCCCAATATATATGATCAATAAACATCATCTTAATAAAGCATGTACTTTTTTAAAAGGATATAAACCACATGAAAAACATTAACCACCACTTTATCCTTTTATAAATTAATTTTACATTAATCATCTCATCACAATAATATACTATTTTTCAAGATTAATTCAGTTATAATTAGTAATCATAATGGTCACAATAATATATATATATTTCACATACCCAACAAAGGCAAATAGCTAAATATTACCGGTCATTTCTTTTTTTTCCACAACAACACAATATCTCGTCGTTATTCAAATTATCGGCCAGTTGGATATTTCATCGTTTCCCACCAAACCTTTTATGTTTTAAGGTGGAATATATATTTCAAAGTTGAGAAAAAAGCGATAATTATTTTCAAGTTTAAATGATTAATTTTTTTTCACTCTAGATTTTGTTGAGTATATAAATTTTTTTGAAGTGGTTTGAATTAAGAAACAACAGAGAAAGGTCTAGTTTTAGTCAAAATAATTTTTATTGTTTTTTTATTTTTTGACCTTTTTTTTGTCTTTGTGTGATTGTATATGTTATCGCGCGCATGTATGATGATGAGATGAGGAAAAATAATCTCTTTTAATATAAATTTGTAATAGTGCATTATGTTTTTTGGATTGACTTTTTGAGAATAATTTTAAAGAATCTCTCGTGATTATTATCATTTTTTTTTCAAAAATAAATTTTATTGAAGTGTATGTTTTATTAACTAAGTAAACTAACTTAAGTTATTGTGTTTGGTTGATTTGAAATTATAGTCAGAATCAGTGGATTAAACTCTCTTTTAAAGGTTTGAGTTGGTGCTAGATCTAGTTAAAGATTATTTGGACTTTCACTCAATGTTAAATGCTATCTAAATTAGAATTTGATGAAATATATGTAGATGTTAGAAATTTAAAAACTAAGCTACATATGTCATTGTTTTAATAAATTTGATTACAAAAATTAAGTTGGATAATAAGTTTATTTGTGGATAAGAATAAATATAAAAGACTTGAAGTTGGATATTCTTAATTTGTTTATGTTTTGTTGATATTTTTATATATTGCTCAAGTAATATATGATTTCGAAATACCTATGATAAAGACAGGAGTTGAGTAAGCTTAAAATAATATTCTTGAATAAAAAATAAACTTCTGCAACCATTCTTCAAAAGAGTTGTTAATATTAATTTCAATATCTTCTTATATTTTCTAATTTTCTTTTATATGTGTGTATATATTCACGTGTATGTGTTACAGAAAATACTTTGGTTTTATTTTAATATCTTTATCTTTGTTGCTATCGTTAAAGAAAATATAAAATTATTTTAAGATATAGTAATGTATAACTATTTTTTTATAATATTATAACAAAGCAATATTAAAAGTTAATTATACAAGAAATCTCAACCGATCATAATATCATAATTCAGGTAAATTCGTTTAGAAAACAATTATATTAAGACAATAATAAATAAAATCAACAAAAAAAATAATTGTACTAGATAACGAAATTTTCACGAAAAATAAATAAATTAAGATAATAATTAAAAAAAATTATATATAAGTCTCCACATTTATGTATTTACTAGGTAGAACATATACATATACCTTTCTTCGAATGTAACACAAAATATTTTTCGATTACGATCCAATTGATGATTTTTTTTTTCTATCTTAAAATTAATTTTTTTAGAATAAGAAAGAGGACAAGAACAAAGTGCCAGAATGGAAAATTAAAAATTTCATACGATTATCGAAATTTTAAATCATAGACTTAAATAGAAGTATTCGCTGTTAAAGCTAACACATTCATTCACAATTATTTCAGAGTGACTAGACAACCTAACAACATAGTAAATTACATTACAACAAATCAAACCTAACCAAATTTTGTTCATTAAAAGAATGCGTGGCGGTTCAGAATTGCAAGAAACGTGTGACGGACGAAGAAGCTACAAAACCACACAACTACCAATTCCATAATTTACGTGTAGGGCATCACTTGCTTTTTCTTTGGTTTTTTTTACCAACTATAACAAAACCCACACTCAAGGATTTCAAAAGTAAAAAACACAAATATTTAACATCCTTTTCAATTATCATAAATAAACAAGTAAAAGGAAAACGTTTCCATGAATAATTATAAAAGATTCATTGATACTTATTATAGTAAAAATTTGCATAACTTTTTATTTTAGTCTATATCTGACTACTAATGTAATACATCCTTTTCGGAAAAAAAAAATTATGTGGTTTTTTTAATGTATACAAAATACAAAAATAATACAGGTTAACGATGAAATAGGTATACAATTTATAAAATATTCAATATTAAATTAGTCTTCAATATATATATATATAAATTAGTGGCAACTGTCTTAACGAGAAAAAAACAATGCGTGAGTGTGATGCCAAAGCATAATCAATTTGACAACTTGTTTGGCTAATTCTCGCATTGGAAATCTTCTTTCTGGTTTTTCCCTGGATAAAATCATCCTTAATTGTTTCGTCCACCTTGTCATTAGTTACTTACGAAAAACAAACTAAAAGGAAGCGACAAAATCGGCTCTTGCCTCTCCAGAAAGCAACAAGATTGGTTCCTTCGATCTTATTTCTTTGTTTTGGACTGTTTTTTTGACGTGAAGAAGAGAATTTAGAACTGTTTATGGAAAAGGGAATTTAGACATTTTGCAAAAGCAAGGAAGAAGAAGTGAAGCAGAAGAAGAAGGAAAGAATGCGACTTGGGAAATACGAGTTGGGTAGGACCCTGGGTGAAGGCAATTTTGGCAAAGTCAAGTTCGCCAAGAACACTGATTCTGGTCAACCTTTTGCTGTTAAGATCATCGAGAAGAACAAGATCATCGACCTAAACATAACCAATCAGGTTTCTTCAGAAAACTTCTTCTTTCATTAACGTTTCTGTTACTTCTTTTTGGCTCCTCTTCCATGGAAAAGGAAAAAACTTTCTGGCCCTTCTTATAATCTTCTTCTGATGACAAAACTCAAGTTCATTCAAATGCATTGTGTATGATCATAGAAGAATGAGTCTCTCTGGTTAAAATTGCAGATAAAGAGGGAAATAGCCGCCTTAAAGCTCCTCAGACATCCCAACGTTGTTAGATTATACGAGGTACTTCCATGAACATATATTTTTCAATTCAAAAAACATTATCCGAATCCCAATCTATTGCATTCACTAATCTTATGCGAATTCCAATTCACACACAAGAATAAACTAAACTATTATTTTCAGTGCAAAATTAGCTGGGCTTTTTTTATGGACTGAATCTTCTAAAGAATAAATTATGTATTATATAAACCTTTATATATATGTAGTGTTACTTTTAAAATATAGAGAAGAAGAATGTAAGATGTTACTAGTGTAATTAAGGTTTTTTAGTCGGTCATTACTGTTGGTCTCATATGCAAATCCAAATCCGGATTCCATACGTAACCTTAAATCTGGCATGTTCGTTACGCCGAACATGTCAAATATCAATGGTGTTGGATCGGACATAAATTCCAACGAAAACTTAGCATATATTCACTGTGTTGTAGCAGAATGAACAATGAACATCTGAACTTAAGCAGAACTTTATTCTTTCACGGTAACTTTTCAATACCTATATAAATGCTACGTTAGTCTAGAATTACAACTCATTACAGTGTTGTTAAGTTATAAATGTAGAAAACGTAGAATTCTGACTTGTGAATTAGGTCATTGATGTGACATTCCAGTATAATATTTTTCGAGGAAAAAACAAAAAACTATTATAACAGCACATGCTTTTGTTTGGCGAAAGAAGGAATCATGAGCGTGATTTCTCTTAAATTTAAAAAAAAAATAAAAACTAAAAAATGTAATTAAATAAACTTCTTAGATTAAGTTTTTTACCTGACTCCCATATCATACTGTGTATGTATATATTTAATGTTAATTCCACCGCACATTCGTGGCACCCTACTTTATATGTTTTATGTCTCTACCATTTTCGTAAGTTTTTATTGAATCTATTATTCTTTTTAGCTCAGTTTTGTTGACGTTGAACTGAGTCAGAGCACCAACTTTTCCCACACGATTCTGATATATCACATACACTAATTAAAGGGCAGGGACGGTGACAAATACTTTTTTTTTTCATTTTACCATAATCATTCACGTCATTGAGTTTGACAGAGAAATTATTAGATTATGTATGATAAATATTGATGTGATTAATATTGATATAATAAGTAATCAAGTAGATTAATTTGTTTAAAACTTATTATGTCATGTGTATTCTTGAGTGAATTGGACTTCCTAAGCATAGTATTCAATGAAGGTGGAGATGAATGATTAACATGTGGCACAGGTACTTATTTGGATTCCACTCCAAAATCCATTGCATCTCAACTGTCACAATTAAGAAAAATGTGGCATGAGAACATGATTAAAAAACATCACGACAACATATTTTATTCAGATCCGACGGTCCGTCCATATGCATATAAATTGTAATGTACGAACACTATTGGTATCGCACTCAGTTGACCAAGATTTTGTTCTCTGTGTTTATATATTGTTTACTTATTTGGTAGAGTAATCTTTACTCTGCAACTTATAATTGCAACATGCATTTCTGTGATTGATACTTCTAATTATGATTGATAATTATTATAATTATTATAATCACGCAGGTCTTGGCTAGCAAAACAAAAATTTATATGGTACTTGAATATGTGAATGGAGGAGAGTTATTTGGCATGATTGTAAGACCATATTACTTTTCATTGATTTTGTTAGTGAGAGTTAAAATTTTATACTGCTGTAAAAATGCTTCACCATATTTGTGACAGGCATCCGAAGGTAAACGTTCAGAAAGTGAATGCAGAAAGCTGTTCCAACAGTTGATTGATGGGGTGAGCTACTGCCACACTAGAGGTGTCTTTCACAGGGATCTCAAGGTTCTTTTTCTTCCTTTTCAAGCTCAAATTGTACCATATAGCTCTCTTAGGTCTTGCGTTTTTCACACAAATGCTGCTATGTCCTTGCAGCTTGAGAATGTACTGGTGGATAACAAAGGAAACTTGAAAATAACTGATTTTGGTCTTAGTGCTTCACCCCAGCATCTCAGGGTAAGATGTTGTTATGCTTTCAATTTCAACCACTTTGGGTAAAGCATATGATTTTTGTTATTGGGTTAACCGTGTGAAAATTTTCAGGCAGATGGATTGCTGCATACAACTTGTGGAAGTCCTAATTATGTTGCTCCTGAGGTTCTTGCTAATAGGGGCTATGACGGTGCAACATCAGATACATGGTCATGTGGTGTTCTATTATATACAATTCTAACTGGATGTTTACCTTTTGATGACAGAAATATGGTAGTTCTCTATCAGAAGGTATGTTCTTTTGTTACCACGACGTTCTTTCACATGGTTAGTATATCAGTTTCATAAATGAATTCACATTTTTCTTTTTTCTGTGAGGGGAAATAGATTTTCAAAGGAGATGTTCGGATACCAAAATGGCTATCACCAGGTGCACAAGCCTTGATAAAGAGGATTCTTGATCCAAATCCTGAAAAACGGATAACAATGGCTGGGATCAAAGAAGATCCGTGGTTTAAGAAGGGTTATGTTCCAGCAAATGCTGAAGATGAGGATGTGTACGTTGACAATGAAGCAGTTTCCATGCATGAAGCAGAACAGAGGAATTCAGGATCATCACCAGCCCTTATCAATGCATTTCAGTTGATAGGGATGTCTTCGTGCCTAGACCTCTCTGGCTTCTTTGAGACAGAGGTGAGCATGAAATTCAGGATCACCAACCCTAATCAGTGCATTTCAATTTCTACTGATACAAAGTTTGTGCATAGTTTTTCCCGTGTCTTTAAACAGTCACCACTTCCTTACAGAATTTAACTCAGATTTATGCACAATGTGGTTTGAGTAACAGGGTGTTTCTGAGAGGAAGATAAGATTTACATCAAATCTTTCAGTTAAAGATCTGATTGAGAGGATTGAGGACACTGTGACAGATATGGAATTTATAGTCCAGAGGAAAAATGACAAAGTATGTTTGTTAAGGCTGCTTTTATTTCTGACAAACTTGCATATAAACTGAATGTTTGTTTCGCTAAAAGAAACATCAATAACATGAACAACAATTTAATATTTCAGTTGAAAGTGATTTGGGAGAACAAGGTACACAAAACTACTGGATGCCTTTCAGTGGCAGTAGAGGTAATACATGTCTAGAATGAGCTTAATCTTTACATATAGTTTGTTAATGCTAAGAAAAGTAACTTCATTTCAAATGTAACAGGTGTTTGAAATAAGCCCATCACTGTCCGTTGTAGAATTAAGGAAGTCTTGTGGTGATACTTCTGTATATAAACAGGTATTTTGCTCATACCCTTTTTCTCTGTTCATCTGCTGAAATCAGAGGCTGATGTATATTTTCTTCTTCATATGGTGCAGTTATGCAATAAATTATTGAATGATTTGAGTGTTCCCCCAAACAAGTGCTTGTGAACTCAGCAGCCATGTAGGTGCCACAGATACTGCATTATTGTAATTATTAAGAGGAAGAAAAATGCAGAAATGTTAGATAGGGATGGCTGCACTCGTTATAGGGATGACTGCACTTTTGAGTTGAGCAATTCATCAAACAGATGAAGTGGGAAAGATCTGCAAACTTGATTCTTTTCCTTCTGTAATGTTGTTCTTCATGTTTTTCTTATCAATAATGAAAATAAAAATATGTTCAAAATTAAACACACTAAAATAAAATACATCTAAACTAAAAATATTTCTGATTTGTATAATTATTTAATTGATTAATTAACCTTTTGGTTTTTGGAAAATTATCATTCTAGTTCAAATTTTATATTAAAATTTTCTCACTTTACTTTTCTTGTGCTTAAGACCTCTTAACTTGAGAGATCTTCCCTCACGATATTTATAAAATAGAACTTTATATTATGATTTTCTTATAAAGAAACTATGACGTCTTCTAATCATAAAATTTTATTTTTTTAAAATAAACTTAAATATGATTTCGGTCTCTATTGTATTTATTTTGTTGTTGTTCAATGATCTCTATTTTGATAAATGTTATTTAATTTGATTTTTTTCTGATATGGTCTAATTTTTTTAACAAAAGATAAATAGGTTTTTCTGATATGGACAACTTATTTTAAATTAAAAAAATTTAATAGATTGTCAACTATTTAAACTCATTATAAAAACAACTAAATTAAAAAAATTATTAAAATAAAAACTATTGGATAACACAATAAAATAAGAACCACTTAATAAAATGGACAAAAATAGAAAACAAAATAGTATTTAAGCCTTTGAGATATTTCACTTAAAAAATAGCAATTTTATGTTAGCTTTATTTCACTTTTTTTTCTCCCATAATTTCATATATAACAATATTATTGTTATTATTATACAATAGAATTTAAATTATATCGAAACGACAATATTGAATACAACCAACATCAATAACGAATATATTAAACAATAAACATTTACCGTAAATAAAATAATCAATAACAAACAATAAAATATTAAACATATAAAATTTATATATTTTAATTCCAATAATGATAATTTAAAGTAACAATTTATATATATATATATATATATATATATATATATATATATATATAATTGTTATTATAGGTTATCATTATTAAAGTACACACATATAAAGTTCATATGCCTTAAAACAATGAGATGTTGCTTTCTGCACCCCAAAATAACAGAAAAAGCTCGCCTTCACCGTTGTATCACATCACAACTTGTCGGTCACCATCACAACGCTGCTACAGAGAAAAATGAAAAATAAAAAGAGAAAATGCGGCGGAAAAAGAATTTGTTCCTAAAAGTTTTTCTGAAATGTATTTTATATATTCCAAAAATTCTTTTCGGAAAACATTTCATAAAGGGTTATTTTGAAAACTTATTTTGTCAGATATTGCATGCATTCAAGAAAGTTCTAGAAATCTTATTTTAAGAAAATTATTCCAGAATCTATTTTATACATTATGAAAATTTTGTTCCGAAAGTTTTATTTAAAAAATTCTGTTTAAAAAATCTTGTCTTTGAAAATTCTGAAAATATTCAAAATATATAATCCGAAAATCGCTTTCACAAAAAATAAAATAGTCATTTTAAGAATTTAATGGGGTGCACAAAAAAGTCATAGGAGTGCAAAAAGTAAGAGCCGAAAAACTGATGAAAAAGATTTAAGTTGGGCTAAATAGTTAATCAATCCAAATTTCTACGACAATTGATGTTGATGTACTGTGAAAATATCAATAACAGTAAAAAATGTTTAGAACCATTTGAATAGTTACCCAACAGTTCATCAATCCTCATTATAGTTGTTATTTGTTTGATATTAAGTTGGATTTTAGATTCTCCTCTGTTCTCACAGAAACACTTATGATTTTGCCATAATTTCTTAATCACTGGAATTTCACTATGCCATTAATTGTAATTAGTTTACATGGAAAGTATATTACTTACATGAGGCTGATGATTAATGATCATATCACAAGTGGAGCAAATTGTGCTTTTGTTGGGTCATTCATATCAAATAAATGCAGCAGCAGCACTAGCTCACAAGCCTGTTGCCAAACTCCTTATTATAAACCTGAATTAAACCACTCTCATCTGACATACGAAGCTTCACATCCAATATTTTCTTGTATTGATCATCTCGGGCTTCTAGATTACGCACCAACTCAACCTACCACAGATGAGATGAGATTTAGCAAGCATTTTTTTATGTACATCGTACTCTGTTAACCAGCCTCATCATAAATATGACAGCAATCAAGAATTTAGTCCAAAATCAGTTAGTTTGGACTTATCCAATTGTGCTGACTTAACCATCAACACGTAGTGAAAGTAAGCTTTGCTAATCAGATGCTCGGTTCATTAAGAGACCAAATCAAGAAAAGAAGAGTTCTTAAAGGCAGGAACACACAATTAGCAAAGAACAAATCAAATTTTATTCTTTGTTATAGGATATCAAATCACCTGTTCTTGGAACATATGAAATTCGTCACAGCTGAGGGAGCCATCACTGTTTGAGTCAAGGAGCTGCATCATTTCTCGGGCATCTTCTCCTGGAGCCCCGAGCTCTTCCATTACTTCTGTAAGCTCCTCAATGCTAATTTTACCATCTCCATTCTTGTCAAGAAGGCGAAAAACTCTATCCCTCTGATCAGTCTCAGTCCCCTTATGATTTGTACCTGGAAAATCTTTAAGGCGCAGAGCAGCCAATTCAGCCGCAGCCAGCATGATGGTCTTCAGACGCTTCGCCTGAGCATCAACAACTAAAACATAAATGCCCATTCCCTTCATGTGATCTCTCAACAAGATAAAAGAATAAACATAAGTTCAATGTCTCCATTTGTATGTTTTTAGATATCTATAGAATTCATTGCTTCTGTTTATATATATATATATATATATATATATATATATATTTTTTTTTTTTTTTTTTTTTTCATTTGTGGGAAAGAAGACACTAACCTCCTCAGGATCGGTAAGACCAGCCTTATATAACGAATGGGCTGCTGTTCCACCAACTGCTAACCTGTCCATTTCAGTTGTTCTTATCTGTATTTCCATCAACGGTCTGATCTTACCATTTTCACTCACATCAACTGCCATATGCAAACTTTTATACCCATTTGCTTTTGGCCTGGCAATATAGTCCTTTGTCCGATAAGGAATTTCCTTCCACATAGATTGGATTATCTGATGAGACCTATAGCATGCTCTCTCTCCAGCCTCTGACGCATTCTCTCCACCCTTAGGATTCAATATCACTCGCATCCCAAGCACATCATTCACATCTTCTGGCTTCCTACCATCCCTCAGCAGCTTCTTCATGGTGCTATAACGACTCTTATATCGACCTTCAACCGATATATCATCCAAAAGTTCTGAGAGCAAGGGATCAGCCTTCAGAGTCTGGAGAAGTTCCTCCTTGTAGATGTCAATAAGAGATACACCCCCAGTCTCATGACTTCGCAACCACGCATCAACATAAAGATATGAATAAGGAAACAAATACTGAAACGAGAGATCTTCCAATTCCAGTGACAAGTTGGTAGTTCCCACTGCATGAGCAAGAGGGGCATATATCTTCATAACCTGCAAAGAAATTATCTGCTGCTGATATCTGGGCAGATAATCAAGGTGTCTCATCGTGTCAAGCTTCAAAGCCAGGTCCAGGATCAAAGCCCTGATGTCATAGTAAGTGAGGCAGAACTTTCTCAATGCAGCAGCATTGTCATCATCCACCACATCTATTCTGGATGGAATATTGTTCACACGCAAACTCTCGTGAAGCAAAAGAGCAGTGGCCAAACCAATCTGATTCCGGATTTCGTGTATGCTCAACTGGCCTGCTTCCAACACCTCTCTCAATATCCCGGCAGAGATAACTTCAGCATCCATCTGCATTCACATTCACTATAAACAAACGATAAACGGTAACGAAAATAATACTAGTAATAATAACAATAATATGTCCCATACAAGACAATAAACAAAGGAAGGACCATTTAAGCCGATGAATTCCTACACAGTTCATAAAAAACTTGTTTGTATAAACAATTACAAACAAGGTCGCTTAAGCATTAAAAAACAAGTTTTGAAGTAAAATGAAAATCCATGCGTGAGTGGAGAAATAAAATAAACACTCAGTTGAATTCTGTAAAAATTAGTGAATATTCTTAAACTTGATATCAAAACAAGGGGCATACTAAAAGAGAATTACGAGTCCCCAGATAAAGATCTTGATTATAGATGCTCTGAATTAGAGAAATACTAATATGATTTTAAATTTATTAAATTAAATACGCCCTATGCTATAAATTAGAATGCAGAACTTGAAATGCATTTCCATCTTACTCCCACTCAAACATTCTTAATATCTTTTTTTTTTCTTTTATTTAGAAATTTATTTCCCAGCTATCCTATAAATGGCAAAAAAATTTCAAACTATTTTCATTTATTTTCATATGTACACGTGATCCATTAATTGAGGTACCCTCATTTTATCTAAGCTGAATTTCAGTATTCTATTTTAGAAGAAAATGGCAACAGCCATATATTAAATATATATAACATGTTTAAAAAAAATACTTATTAAGATCTTAATCATATAAAGAAACAAACATCTACTAAGCTAAAATACCATAAAGTAGTACTATTAAAAACGAAAGTAGAAAAAATCTAAAAGAAGTAGTGAGTAAGTAGGAGTGCTAACTAACTTGGAGATCGGCGAGGAGCATGGCGACGGACAGGGCCTTGGAGAGAGGGGAGCGGCCGTCGGGAGAGAGAGGGGAAGCTTGAAGGATGGGGATGGAGAGTTTGAGGCACTTGAACAGAAGACGAGAGGAGCTAGTCGACAACACGTTCATTCTCTCCGTCAACTCGTTGAACGCTCCCACCAACTCCATCACCATCTTCCCTCCCTCCGGCACCTCCACCGCGCACGCCCTCGTACCCCACCACCGCACCTCGCCGCCGCTCCCTCTCCGGCGACGGAGCATAACGGAGAGCAAGTGAGCTGGTGGAAGGGAAACGGTGCGTTTGGAAAGGGCGTGGCGAATGGGGTAATGGAGAGCCACCCACTGTAACGACTCCATTCAATTCACCTCTCTCTCTCTTCTCCACCACGATGACCACGATGACCCCGACAACAACAATATTTGTGGTGGTTGGATCGTTACCCTTCGTTCAAATTAATATTTTATTTAAAATGATTGAGAAATATACTTTTTAAACAACAATTTTATATGGGATCATCTTTAGTTTTTTTTTTTTTTTTCATATTTTCATACTGTTCTACCCGGCTATTATTTAAGGCTTTTTATTACGATTATATAATAAGACAGTTTTTTTTTTATAAATAAAACTTACATTTCTTATATTTTTAATTAAATCACACTCACTTTCTTATTTTATCTATGAACATATTATTAAAATTTTAATAAATATAAAACTTTTAAATAAAACAAAGAGTATCATTTAACACAACAAAAAGGAGGTACAATTTTTTATTCATATTTTTATATAAAAAAATGAAAAGAAGAGATAAGGTGTGCAGTGTTGTGAGCTGAAATGAGTAGCTGTTTGGTTGCTCCACCACCATGGCCATGTTCAAGCATGGCGGAAGCCAAGCAGCACCATTCTCTCCTCCTCCGTCTGGGACTCTCTACCGACAACCACGCGGTGTCTGGCATCTTCACCTTCTGCTCCCTCTCCAACCACGGCAACCTCAACTACGCCCTCAAACTCTTCACCACTCTTCCCAACCCCGACACCTTCCTCTACAACACTCTCTTCAAAGCCTTCTCCATTTCCCACACCCCTTCCCTCTCCCTCCTCTTCTACTCCCACATGCTGCAACGTTCCATCGCACCCAACTCTTTCACCTTCCCCTCTCTCATAAGGACCTGCGGACTCCAACAACAAGTTAAACAGCTCCATGCACACGTTCTTAAATTCGGGTTTGGAGCAGATACCTTCGCTCTTAACAACTTGATCCACGTGTATTTCGCTTTTGGGTCCTTGGATGATGCCAGGAAGGTGTTTTACACCATGCCTCATCCAAATGTCGTGTCTTGGACGAGCCTTGTTTCTGGGTACTCTCAGTGGGGACTCGTGGACGAGGCTTTTCGTGTTTTTGAACTCATGCCTTCCAAGAATGGCGTTTCTTGGAACGCCATGATTGCGTGTTTTGTCAAGAGCAACCGGTTTCGTGAGGCGTTTGATTTGTTTCGGAGGATGAGGGTGGAGGAGGTGGAGGTGGATAGGTTTGTGGCTGCTACTATGCTCTCTGCCTGCACGGGAGTGGGGGCATTAGAGCAAGGGAAATGGATACATGGATGTGTTGAGAGGAATGGGATTCTGTTGGATTCAAAGCTTGGCACAACTATTGTTGACATGTATTGCAAGTGTGGTTGTTTGGACAAGGCGTTTCGAGTTTTTTGTGGTTTGGAAGTGAAAGGAGTTTCTTCATGGAATTGCATGATTGGGGGGTTTGCAATGCATGGCAAAGGAAAGGATGCAATTAGGCTTTTTAGGGAGATGGAGGAAGAAGGAATGGTTGTGCCTGATGACATCACTTTTGTGAATGTTCTTACTGCTTGTGCTCATTCGGGTTTGGTTGAGGAAGGGTTTTATTACTTTAGCTACATGGTTGATGTTCATGGCATTGAACCCAGCAAGGAGCATTACGGTTGCATGGTTGATTTGCTTGCCAGAGCTGGAAGGTTAGAGGAGGCGAAAAAGGTGATAGATGAGATGCCTATGAGTCCTGATGCTGCTGTGTTGGGTGCACTTCTCGGAGCATGTAGAATTCATGGGAATTTGGAGTTGGGGGAGGAGGTAGGCGAGAGACTGATTGAACTAGATCCTGGAAATAGTGGGCGATACGTGATACTAGGTAATATCTATGCTAGTTGTGGAAAATGGGATGAAGTTGCTGGTGTGAGGAAATTGATGAATGACAGGGGAGTGAAGAAGGAACCGGGATTTTCCATGATAGAAATGGAGGGAGTGGTGAATGAATTTGTTGCAGGGGGAAGAGATCATCCTCTGGCTGAGGCTTTATATGCTAAGGTTTATGAGATGTTGGAAGCAATCAGGGTTGTTGATTATCTTCCTGATACAGATGGTGTGTTGCATGATCTTGTTGAGGAGGAAAGGGAGAATCCTCTGTTCTACCACAGTGAAAAACTTGCAATTGCTTATGGTTTGTTGAAGACTAAACGAGGGGAGACCCTACGTGTCACCAAGAATCTGAGGATTTGTAAAGATTGTCATCAAGCAAGTAAACTGATCTCGAAGGTTTATGATTGTGATATAATAATAAGGGATAGAAATCGTTTCCACCATTTTAGTAATGGAGAGTGTTCATGTAGAGACTATTGGTAACTACAACTGTGATCAGTTACCAAGTTTTGTTCTTCTTTTCTTAAAATGTATAAATCCTGTACATTTCATTTGAATCCGAAAGCAAACAGTATGTTTAACGTATATCTATGCATCTAATCATCAGTTAAGCTATAAATGTTTGTACTTCTATAAAATAAAACTGACATACTGGATCATATCTCTATTACATATCAGTAGCAAAAAGTTTCCCCATTTGGTTCTTGTCTCTTCAAAACTTAACTATATAGAGGCCTAAATGTGAATAAAGAGTGCTCCCAGACAGTAATCTCACCATTAAAAAATAAGGCTATTTAATTTTAACTCATCATGAGGCAGAAGATACTTTGGAATATTGAAGAGAATTCTTATAAGGAACAGAGGTATCTGGTGCATAGTGTTGACTGCAGTAAGAAGTCCCATACCGCCTGGATCATAGAAGAGTCTCTCTGAGGCTTTTTATAAAAAGAATTTTCCTTCTCTTAAATCTTCATACCTTTCTCGGCCTTTTGGCTAAGATCAAGTGTAGTATCTGTTCTTATCAGTTTAATATCTGATATGTGGACCAATGGTCCACACGATATTAAATTAATTTTTTAAAGGGGAGATTCCAATACAGTGGCTTGCTACTGGGAATTTCAAGTGTCTCTCAAGCATTACACTACAGCTTGAGTCTGGCACACCCTACCAATTAAGTAATTAATTTTAATGTACCAATGAAATTTTCAATAATGATATCTGGTAAGCATATTATATGGATTAAGCCTTGCATCTTTATAAATTTGTATGAACTCCCACATTTTGGAGGTAGGAATTAGAACTTACCTTGTGACTAATCTGAATATGTGGAATGGGAATGCAATTGGACTTAGAAATATCAGAGATACAAACTTTTTTGTAAAATATAACGGCTAACTCACTATTAAAAGTAGTTCTCTGTCAGTGGTTAAAGAGAAAGAATTACTAAATCACTGTTAATAGTTCTCACTGTCAATGTTACATAGTTTTGGTATTTATTCGGGCAAAGGTTCTTGAGAGTCTCCCAAACGACACAAATGGAGATATGCGTCAGTTCCTGCAAAGAACAAACCTATGAATTAATCAATATAAAAATCAGTTAAGTGCAGGTGCAAGGTATAACATTTCAAAAGGAATTCTAGATTTGTTGAACTAAATTGAAGTATTGTCCACATTTTATATTTTTGAGATATTGAACAAGTCCCCTTACGAATAATTTTCATAAAGTATTTGGTACACGTCAAAAAAGATATAACCTTAGTGGTAGCTGTAACAGTTCATATGTCAAGGTAAGAAGAAACAAATACTTTAGCCAAGTAGAATGTTGGAATTGGAAAGAAGTTTAAGTGAAAATCTAATGAGTAATAGTTCACTTACCATATCCTTCCATAGATATTACTTGAAGATCACCACCAAAATACCTAGCATACAAGCGACAAATAGGAAGTCCATAACCATTTCCAGCCATTGGTGCATTACCAGCTATTCCAAGATCAGCAGGTTCAGGTTCATTCGATAAATTTCTGGCTGTACTGTAATGATATGTAAAAATTTTTGAAAGACCACTTCTTGCTATTCCGCCTCCCTCGTCAGAGACCTAACATGTCATTAGTTAAACACAAAGCACTTTGATTATGCAAGTAAAAAGCCCCCAATAGAAAGAACAAAAGGCATGTCGATGATGGAAACTCACCTTTATGGTAACATCCTCTATTCCATCAGCTATTACTATTCTAATTGGAGGAGCAACTTTGTCAGAATCCATAAAAAGCTCTTGCACAGCACGCAGTGAGTTCTTAACCAACTCAAATACCATAAGGTGCAAGTGAGCTGAAACATACCTAAAGAAAAAAGACAGAATTCTAGAGAGAAAAAGGAAAGATAGCAGACCATTTGATGCACTAGACATAAGAAGGGTGTTATGAAGAATAGAAGGCAAGTGAATTCACACAAGAAAAAGGACTGATACTAACGGAAAAGTAAATTCAGGATCCCCATAAATGTTAACATCTGGGGCACTGCCATATTCACGATAACACATGGCACGAGCATCTTCACTGGCATTCCTAGCCACAACCATGGGAGACAGTTTTGTGTGTATGTAACCAACACAATTTTGAGGTGGGTTGGGGTTGTGCAACTCAACATGCTGCCCTGAATCCATCAAATGAAAATGAGCTATAAATTGTGAAGCAGATACATAGATTAGTCTGACAGAAGGTTAGAAAGTGTGTTGTTGGAACTAACCTATGAGCATTCTGATTCCTATTCTTGACATGTAGAAGCGATCAAGAAACTCATCAATCTCATTAGGATCCTCATAAACAATCTTCAGTTGCTGAACACCTAAGGCCATTGTAGGAACCACATTGTTGTGTCTCACCTTCACAGCCTTAATCATCTCTGTGAATTCTTTCTCATCATCCATATCCTTGATCTCAGGGAAAGACCTAAGGTCTCGGAAAGAATCCAAGTACCAATCTCTAACCTAAAAACATAAGCCAGTAGTACCACAAAGTTCAATAACCAATAAACCATCTGCAAAACCAGAAATTACTTCTAGAGAGAAAGTGCAAAATGGAAACACAAAAAGGCTTCAAAACATCTCAAACCATACAATTTAGGTCTTTAACTTTCACATGTTTATATGTAAATTGGTTTTATCGGATTCAACAAAAACCAGCCAATGACACCAAAAGGTGAGGTAAAAGGTAGAACCTTCAAAACAGGAGCTGTCTGAGACAAGCCATGAGGGAGAATGTGAAGCTCAATGGCTCTCTTTGCAATCCTAATGGGAAGCTCTTTGTGAAGGAACTGAGCAGAGATGAGCAAATTATTTGGAGTGGGGTTGGAACCAAACTCCATCATGTACCTCAGACTCACCCCTGTCTGCTTCAAAGCACTCCATTTCTTCACCTCTTTCATCAAACTTTTGCACCATGGCAACGTTTGCTTAGCCTTAATCGACATGCCTTGTTCCTCGACCCAACAACAACATCTACCAAAAGAAACCGAGAGCTAGGAACTGACATAGATGAAACCAATTACAGAAACAAGAGTGGAGAGAGACGTTGAAAAGTGAAAGGACAAAAGGTGTCTGGAAAAAACAAGGGGTAAATGATCCATTGATGTCAAAGGTTTCAGTTTTTGTGTGGCGTTTTGCCGCAGTTTTCTCTCCTTTGTCGATTACAGATATTCAGAGGTTCTGCTGTTGGCACGTGGCACACTCTCTCACCCTCACACATGTTTGTCTATTGTTCACTTAACCAAAATTACATACAACAAATTATTACATAATCTAACATTATTATGTTTCTTCATCTAATGTCTAGTTAGATTTCACTACTCCATTCTCTGCTACCTTATTGTAACTTAATTTCTTTTCCACACTAATCCATGGCATGTTATGTTTCAGAGAATTTAGAAGATTAGTATTATATTATTTAAAAATATTAGTGTAATATATATATATATATATACACACACGAGAGTGTGGAAATATAAGTTGAAAAATAGATAAACATTATTCTGAAAAACATTTATAGATGATATAAGAGGTCTTTGAGCTTTACAGATGTTTATATTTACAATATAATAATAATAATAATAATAATAATAAACTATGCCTTTTACATTAATCAAAAGAATGTACTATATTGATAACATCTAAATATGAATATTAAAAAACTGACTATATTGACTTTTGCCTTCACATGGAGTTATTCCATATTTTACCTTTTTTTTTTTTCTGTATACTCATTTACCAAAGCACATGGGAAAGAACATGGCAAAACATTATTCAATTTTTGTGTATAAATAAGAAGAAAAAAACTGTCTATAAAAATATAAATAATTAGCTTCTAAAATCCAAAGTGGGTCTTAAAATTAGTATCAATGGGATGTTTCAATTTAAAAGAAAAAAGAAAAAAGAAAAAAATAAATGTATTTTTTTATTAAAATCAACTTTAACAAACATTTAAAATTTTAACTAACATTTAAAATTTTATAAACTTGGGTTGACTTTTGTTCCACTGATAAATATTTTTCTAGTGATTAAAATTAATTCCACACGCCATTTAGTTTATTTTTAATATGAAAGCCATTGTAAAACTTAATCTGTATCTATCTTCAAATTACATTAACATCAGATCAAATTCAACCTTGTAATTATTCACATTTAAAGGAAAACTATTCCCAATGATTTTTGTTTTTTCACATGCAAAATGGTGGTCCAAGATTTTAAACTTCTAATTAAACACGAACAAAAGTTGTTTTACTCAAATTTAAAATAAAAAGGGATATTTTCATAAGAGTTGTGAACTTGTTTTATAGATATGAATAAAAATTTACTCTTTTTTTTTCTGTGGTAAGTAAACCTACACTTCTATAAGTTTTATAGTTTACATCTTACTTTCATGATTTTAGTATTATTTCATGTGAAACTATTAGGTTCAAATTTCCTAATCTTTAAAAAACTTAAAATGCTTAGTATTAAAATATATCATTTGGATATAATTTTCTTTATACTAAAAAAGTTATTGTCCTCAAATGTTATTTTTTTACAAACATGTATAAATCCATAATAGATAAGATATTGAATGATTTGGACTTTTTAACTACACATTATATACTTTGTAAAAACTTATGAGAGAAACTAAGATTAGTTAATAATGACATCAAAATAAATTGTTCTCGTGTTAAAAGTATTTATTTTAAAGATGTTGAGTTTAGTGATAATTTATGAAATTGTTTGCGGGCGTTGAAATTTAGATTCAACTCGTGAACACTTATTACTCTTAATTCTAAGTTGAAAGTAACATAATATTTTTTTTTTTCAATATTTAAATGTGATTTTAGTTGACAGAAACAATTTCATTAGTTATCTTTGTATATCTATATATAAAAAAACTAAGTTTAATTTAGTTTTAAATGGTAACAATCCATTTTTTTTCTAAACAAACATTCATTAAATACCAATATTAAAAGGTATTTGCACAATAATAATGATAAGTACAATGATGCACATTATATATTAAATCAGATAATATTGTATTTTAATATATATTTAAATAAATTCATAAATTATAAGTACTTTAAAATATAAATTAGAAATTTAATGTAGTTTACTAATCATTTAGTTCCTCCTATTCTAGTGTTAATATCTGCCTCTATTTATTTATATAATATACAATTGTAGTAAAAGAAAAGAAATAAGAGATATAAACAAAAAAAATTGGTAAGAATAAGCTAACATAATAATAATAAAATACCAATTTGAAGATATGATAATTTTCACAAAAGTTGTCAAAATAAATATTTAAAATGTATAAAAACAAAAGTCAATTCTTAACCTAGTTTTTTCTCCATTTTCCTTTATTACCATTATAGTTTGTGTATAACATACCATCTATGCTAAAACCAGTTTTATAATCTTATTTCAATTCAACCATCATAATATAGTTCCCAATAATTAAACAAAATCTAAGTTAATTTATTCAATGAACATATAAAAACCAGCCCAAAAGCTTAAAAATAGTCAAAAATCAACTATAAACATCAATTCCTACAATTTTATCCCAACTAGCTCATTCAAATCTCAACCCAAATGGTTTAAACAACATACATATAAACATTGCTTTTCAGAAGACTGATGTATTGAATAAACTCATAAATTTCTGCACTTGTCATGCTTGCTCCCAAATCCCTCAATGATGTTCCATTCCAACAGTTAGGACCAAATGTCCATAACCAAGCCATGACAAGGTTAACCCAACTAAATTCCTAAGTATGATCATCTTTCATATGATATCATCTGTTATGTGTAGTCTCATTCGACTCACACTAGCTATGTTTCAAACTCTATATGAATAAAATACTAGTTGAGTCAAGATAGTCTCATCCCCAAAGTCTATTCCAATACACTTTGATTCACCATAGAATAACATTTTTCCTTGGAAATATATCATAGTTTTTTACTAACTTACAAAACATAACTTAATACTATCATTAATACAACTTGTATCAAGTAAGAAAAAACTAATTAATAAATTAGAAATAAATTATAGTAGAAAAAAATCATATAACTACCAGACTCTGAACTAATCAATTTGACAACCACAACACAATATATATTTCACCTATACACATACACTATAAAACATATATTTATATAATCATAACTATCGTAGGTAGCATGTAAGAGAAATTATTGAACCAAAATTATAAAACACTTCAAGCATGGGAACAATTTCACAAAGTTACCGTCTGACACTAGACAGTCACCACCCAACATTTAGGGGCACACAAGCGTCGTCTAGGGGTGGAAGTTGTTGCTCAAAGACAATGCAACAACAAATTTCTGTTTTCATGCATCTTGAAAATTTCTCATGTTCCTAAGGTTTCCATTCTCCACATATTGTAACAATTACATAAGTAAGCTACACTCTCAAAACACAAACATTAAGCCAAATACATTAATAAGTTTTGCAACCATACACTCAAAATCATAGGTTTTTAATTTCTTTAGACTAAGGTATTCAAGTACTCTAAAGTTGGTGAGAAAAAATTATATCATTGAAAATATTCAATCCTTCAAACCCAAACAATTACTTCACCATAATAACACTAAAAGTCTCATTTCTTTTCTTATAAGCAAGTTCTTCTGTACACATTCATAAAATTTCCTATTAGTACATCATCATTCACACTTAAACTTTTTTATTAAGCATTTCTATTACAATTATACAACTTCACGGTCTAGACCAAATTTTCTTTCATTACATTTCTCTATTATTCTCAAATATCACAACTAATTTACCATCCAATAACTCATAATTATCGAAAATGAATTCTTAATTTTAGCAAGCATATAGCCACAACAACCATCACTATGAAATAATAAGACACAAAAGCACTATAAAATTAGCTTCCCTTGCCTAATTGCGTTTGTCTAGTACTACTCTCGTCTCTTAAATCGCTTTACATAAGAAATTACTCTATCTACATAATCAAAGGTCTGATCAACAAAAAAATTTTAATATCATAAATCAAAAGAGTTTTATTAAAAGAGAAAAGAGACAATATACACTCGAAAGTAACTTACATGTAAGAAAAACAAATTGTTCTCATAAAGAATAGACAAAAATTGATCTCATTTAAAAAGAAAAATTGATCAAGAACTTCAATAAAGTTCTCCAAATTGATTATTCTTGTAGTGTTAAATCTTAAGAAGGTTGAGAATTAAATTACAAATTTTAGAAAAAACAAATTGTAAAAAAAGTAGGGTTCTCACATATTTTTTTTTTGTGATATGATTCTTATATTAATATTGATAAATTAGTTTTTTCTATCTAACATTTTCTTTAACTTAGGAATCAATTTATTTTATAAAAAGTTTGATTAATAAATTAAAAAAAATAAAAAAAAATATGTAAATTGATTAATGAATTAAAAAATAAAGACAAAAATAATAATTACATCGTATTTACTCAAATGAAAGTATAAGATACTTAAAAACAATAAAACTAAAAAAAATAATTTAAAAATACTCAAATAATTTATATAGTAATTAAATATTAAGTCGAACAATTAAAAAAAAACCACACCACTATTAAAAGCGAGAGGAAAAGAAATGTAAATTTCTTGTTTGAAAAAAAATAGATAGAGAGTAGATGGATGAATGATGATGATAATGTTTGAAATTAGAGTTAAAAGTGAAGTGAAAGGTGAGCCAAAGTGGTTGATGGGAATATGAGAGAAGACAAACACTCAGACCCACAAACAGCACATTACACTTCAACTTTTCAACTCTTTTCCTTTCACCTCTTTATTATTCCTTGCAAATTTAATTAAAACAACCTTATTGCATTTAATTTCAATATTCAACCACCCCTATTTTTAAAGGAAATTGGTTAAAAGTTATTCATTTATAAAAATTAATTATCCTAAAAATTTCATTAAATTTATCTAAATAAGATAAAGTAAAAGCTGCGTCATAAATGACAAATTATTATCGCATAAATATCTTATTAAAATTATCTCATTTTGAATAAGACGCTGTTTAAGAGTTAATTTTATTTAAAAGAAAATAAACAAATGGCGACAAAACTCTCCCTGGTTGTGCCAAGCTGTCATGCATTCTATTTTTAGTTTTATAGTTTATAGTTTCTTTATTTTCATCGCTTAATGAAAGAAATCGATGAAAAACAGAGTTGAATAATATCACCTTAAATAACTAATTGATAAACTAAAAAGAAAATTAAAAAATTATATAAAACAATAAAATATTATCTGACAACGGTTCCTTTCCTAATTCCATCGTTTGTTCCATCTCATTGTACAGCACACAGAGGTCGAACTTCCTCGTTGTGTTGTGGTGTGTTCTGTTTCGTGTGTTGTTCTGCCTCTGCTCTCTCTTTCTCTTCCTCTCCCACTCTCTGTTCGTTCTCTTTTCAATTTCATCCAATCCAAACCTTCCACATTCTCCTTCTGCATTCTCTGCTCCTTTCTCAACAATTATTATGCACCATCGTCCTAATCGTCTTCTCTCACCAACCGACTAGGGTTTGTCTCCCACGTTAGGTTTTTCGTTTCTTTTGCCGGGATTTTGGGGGCAGACTTAATCTCCGGCAGCTATGGCCTCCAATTTGCAGATGAGTCCTGAGGTGGAGCAGATCCACGGTGAAATTCGCGACAACTTTCGTGCTCTTGCGTATGCCCTCTCTTAATTCTCTCTTCCTATCGTTATGTGTATCACCCTACTCCTTGAGATTGAGAAATTAATTTGATTCATGATACTATTAGTAATGGTAGATGTTGTGATTTGTGATTTTATGATTGTTGACATTGGGGGATTGATTGATTACCCTCTGAAATGTAATTTTCTGTGATTTCAGACTTGGGGTTATTTGGCCCATAGGTTTGGGGCTGTTGTAGCTTTTCTGTTCAGGTGATTCGTTTGTATTATTTATGCAGACGAGAAGAGTTTTCATCTTGACTTTAACGGGTAGTGAAACTATAGGGTGCAGTTGTTTGTTTTTTGTTTACCACTACACATGTTTTCTTCGGTCACGGTGGTTTATTTTTCGTCTCTTGAACCTCTGAATATTATTGTGTTGGACTTGGATGACTTGGATTTCCCTCTCCCATTCGAATGATGGGTTGAACCAGTTGTTGGTAGTGACGTTGTCTTTCCTTTGTTTGTCTTTATACAAGTGATTTGTGGCTTGGTCTTACTTTTCTTTTGCTTTAGTCTCGTGATAATGTATCCCTGGTTGGTGTTACGATCATAGTTGTTTTAGTGCCGGTTCACTGAAACGAAGGAACCGGGGATTAATGACTTTTGTGAATAGATCACATTGTTTAAGCAGTTGCGGATGTGCTATAATGTGGATGATATGTAATTTGTTGCTGAGTTTATTTATTGTTGACATGCTTCACCTTTTGCATCCAGAAATGGCTTCCAGAAGTTGGATAAGATTAAAGATGCCAATAGACAAACTAATCAGCTTGAAGAACTTACCGAAAAGATGAGGGAGTCCAAAAGGTTAGCAGTTATGTATTTTATATTTTTAATCTTGTCATCACTCGCTGTAAACTGTATCTCTCTGTACAAGATAATAAAATTTTGAATGGGAGGCAAATGCACGCTTTCCAAAATATCACCTTTTCTTCTCTCCTTAGGTTGGCATGCTGGAAAATTTGCTTATTATTGTTAAATGTAATAGCAAAAGCTCTGTAATGGAATTTACACCTTGTACCAATTTCCCGGGATTGGATGATGCTAACATGGAAAACAAACCTATTCTATATTGAATATTTTATGGAAAAGAAATGGATGGCTATTTTGTTGTTTATCATGCTGTCGATGTGCTTTCCAGACTTTTTATTTGTCAGGTAGACTTAATTTGCCCCCTTTTTCAATGTCCCATTTCTGAAAGAAGTGAAATTCCCTGTGATTAATGGTTTCAGGTTGATAAAGGAGTTTGATCGTAAAATTAAAGATGAAGAGGGGAGAAATCCCCCAGAAGTGAATAAGCAACTGAATGATGAAAAGCAATCAATGGTCAGTACCCAGAACACTTATTTTCAGTTTTTCCTTGCTCGTGTTGAAAATTCTGTATCTAATTCTTCAAAGTTTGAATTGACATACCAGCTTATTCTGTTTTTGATGCGACTTTATTAAAAATTCCTTTGAGTATTGTCAAGACACTTAAAGTGATTCCCAGACGATCAGAAAATAGCTTGTGTCTGAGGATTGTCCACAGTTGTTTCATATTGCATGTGCATTTAATCAAACAGCCCAGTCTTTGTGTTTGCTAATGTACATTCTTCTTGCAGATCAAGGAGCTAAACTCATATGTGGCATTGCGAAAAACGTAAGTTTGTCTTTATTCTTCCATTTCTTTCTTTAACATATTCAAATTGATTTTATTCAAAGTTATGGATCAAATCAGGTTGTAGAGACCAATTTTCTTTATGGGCGTATTCAATTTTCTAAATCATGAATTCATGATAAATGTTGCTTCAAAGATTAGCAGAACCAATAAAGCAAAATTCAGTTTCCCTTTTTGTTGACTCTACTGCTAAATAAGGTTTTGGAGCTTTGAAAGGAGGATTTATGCTATCACTTCAATGATTAACAGGTACATGAACACCATTGGAAATAAAAAACTTGAACTTTTTGACAATGGAGCTGGAGCAAGCGAACCTACAGCAGATGAAAACGTTCGACTGGCATCAGGTAAGATGTTTGATGGAATTGGTAACTGGTGCAATGAGGTGTTGTCAGAACTTTGCCATATTAATGAAATTGATTTCACAGTATATTTGTGCTTCTGTTGTAGTAAGTTTCCATATAGCATTTGTGCATTGTGTGATTACTTATTTTTGCAAAGGCATACTTCAGGCTTTTATCTTGTTGGTGTGTCCTTATAAGATTGATCTACTTTTGTTTGAGTTGTTTCTACAATTGAAGAGCAATTAGCTGTAAGCTGTTTTCATAAGCTATCTTGGAGAGCTTGTTGAATAGCTGCAGGCTGTGACACAATTCACAGGTGGTGAGAGCAGCAGCGTTATTGGGGGTACATGAACCAAAAAGGAGGTTGTGGCTTAAAAAAAAATAGAAATATAATTAAAACTAAGAATAGAAACCAGAAGAGAAAAAAGAAGTAGGGATCGTATGCCTCAGGTTGGATCGGGTTGTGCTGCCCCTAGGCTGCTTCTTTGTGAAGATGTGTGCAGTATGGGATTGCAATTTCTGCCATGGCCATTTCGATCCACCATTCTGTGACACCCAATATGACAGTGCTGCCATGTAAACCCCGATTGTCTCTACCATGTTCTGTCGATCAACTTTCCATGGCATGACTGCCTTTTTTCAGTAACACTGCCAGAGCTATTTTGTGTGTTCTCTTAAGTCACAGCGCCTACACATTCACTTATGTCATGAGGCAACTTGTCCACAAGCTCTTCCAAACACACCCATTGAATGCTTATTTATATTTTTGTGTAGCAAGTATTAAAGTAACTGGTAAATGTCCTAATTATCTTAGCATTAATGCCTTTTTGCTTCTATTATAGAAATGTCAAATCAAGAGCTAATCAATGCTGGGACAAAGACAATGGATGAAACTGACCAGGCTATTGAGAGATCTAAGCAGGTGAGTCACATCATACTTACACCTCCATTGCTGCTGGACCTTGTTCTTACTTATTTCAAAATGTAGGTTGTACATCAAACAATTGAAGTTGGCACCCAAACTGCTGTTACCTTGAAAGGCCAAGTAAGTCTGATTTGCATTGAGTATGCTAATATGAAGGGAAAAAGTGATAGATAACAATTTGACCTCTATTTCTCTGTTTATTAATTTTTGCAGACTGAACAAATGGGCCGTATTGTTAATGAACTTGATTCAATTCAGTTCTCAATCAAGAAGGCCTCCCAACTTGTTAAGGAGATTGGTAGACAGGTTGGTTTCAATCGATTGCTTCAATGC
Organism: Vigna umbellata; assembly: GCF_029865625.1. Taxonomy (NCBI): domain Eukaryota; kingdom Viridiplantae; phylum Streptophyta; class Magnoliopsida; order Fabales; family Fabaceae; genus Vigna; species Vigna umbellata. The sequence continues at coordinate 106,104,745 of NC_142165.1, forward strand.
ACTATTTACCTTTCTTCAAGACTGTGTCATTGAACTAAATCGTATTTCCCTATTTCAGGTAGCTACAGACAAGTGCATCATGCTTTTTCTGCTCCTTATTGTCTGTGGTGTGATAGCTATTATTGTCGTGAAGGTATCATTTTCATTTCATCCATTACTTTAATGAATTTGTACTGGATATTTATTTTCCTCTCAAATTATGCTACAGTTTTTAAAGAACTAAGATGCTCCGACAATTTGTTTGAAAGAAGCCTTTTACGAGAAATATTTGAAATAACTTACTTTGGAATATTGTGATACAACACTAACGTAGTGAGAACTTATATTACATGATGATCCGCACTACTGATTGACAATTAAAGAAATGCTTATGTTCAATGCGTCATGTACAGATTTTCCGTTCTGCACTAATAAATGTTTTATATTTATGCACAATACCTACTCTGTTTCTGTTTTAACTGTTATCTTCTGTAGATTATACATCCCAACAACAAAGATATTAGGGATATCCCGGGATTGGCACCTCCAGTTCCCACAAGGAGGCTTTTGTATGCAAGGACAACAGATCATTTTGATTAACTCTTATATTTGAACAAGAGTGAACTGCGTCCTACTCCTACCAACTTGATGCTTGTTCTCATTGCTGCGGAAGTTAGAGGATTGCTGTCTGGAGGCATTATTTTGGTCTCTTCAATTAATTAAATATTGTACACTTGCATACCCTTGTTTGTGATTTTATGTAAATCACACGAGAGCCTTCTGCTTTTCTTTCTGAGTGCCATGTTTCGTTATTGTAACATTCCAAAAGTGTAGGACCGACCAGAGAAAGTAAATCTGTTAAATTCGTTCTGTATATGTCTAATTCAAAGTGAGATTTGCCCCTCCCCCTCCCCCTCCCCTATTTCTCTTTAATGTACACACATTCCGAACTCTGATGGATTGCTTTTGTAAGTTACGTTCAGCGTTTTGCTTGCAGTTGTTCATATCAAGTTTCTTTACTTTCTCCTTCAAGCCCGAATATTTGTTTGATTTAACTTATTTTTGAAAAAAAGTGTTTTTTGTAAGTTTATCAAGAGTCTTATAAAATATCATTTTTTTTCCTTTTATACTAGCAGTTACTTTAACCAGCCTTTGAATGAGAAAGAACGTGACTGCTCTCTAAATTCCAATAATATGTTCCGAGTGTTCAACCATTAATTTATGTTAGGAATCATCCTTAACTGTAGAAGACGCGCTACCCAAATCAGAATGTATTAAGAAGTTTGACTTACAATTAAAAAGTGTATCATACTTAACCATTTTTGTTTTTCGGAACAGTTAAATATCTTCGCAAAAATTTTAAAAATTAAAACTTTTCTGATGATTGTATATATACACACACACGCAATAAATAATGATAATTATACCAATAGACACTAGGAGACCTTTACAAGGAAAACCAACCTTTATTCAAAATTTCTGCCCCAAATGGTGGTAATAAATTTAAACTGATATAGGAATTATGAGGAGATTTGGTCCCCCACTCTGGTCTCAAACCCCAGATCAACACATGAATGTGGTTACAAAGAGCAAGCACGAAAATTCCATTATAAAGCATACTATTTGAGAGAATAGAGTGGTATTTTTTACCAACTTCCACTTTCTTGTTCTTTCTCCAAAAAGGGAAAAATATATGACGATTATTGTATTTGGGTTTTCATTTTCCTGTTGCATGGTTGGCTAGCTGCATGCGTCCAATATGAGATACCCTTGATGAAGAAATTAGCGGTGCTTCTTCATCAAAGTTCATATCAGAAAGAGAACCATTGCCTCCACCACTTCCTCCATTGTTACTAACATTATCTGGCACATATAAATCAGATGACCTCTTCTCGAATTTCCAGTCCTATATGTCAATGGAATTTAATCAGACAAGATGAATAAACTAGAAATTAAAATGACCATGCTAAAATATTTGAGAAAAAATTCGCGATCTTTATCAGTTACTTCATTCTTAACTCATATTAACATGCCAAGAAGATACCTTTGTCATTCGATCTGGAATAATTTCAGCAGGAGATTGAGAGGCTCGAACATCCCTAACCTTGATGTAATTGTACATAACAACTCCACATAGTGCTGCAGGTAAAATATGAAAGGATGAGGAGGGAGAGAGATTAAAAAGAATTGATCTTTCAAACAAATCTTACCAATAGCATAGCCAATTATATTCAGCCAAGTTATTGCTGACTCTGGAAATATAACGGTAGAAAGGGCAATTAGTATCCAGTCTTTGAGCACTCCAGCAACCCGTATGGTTACGGCACCGGTTCTACCGATTACTAAGAAAATGGAAAAGTTCAAGGCTAAAGCACACAGAGCATTGGAAAAGAATATCCAAAAGTTGAACTGAATCTGTGAAACTTCCATCACAGGCTTTTCCAGCAGGTACCAAGGCACAAAGAGAAACACAAAACTGCATTTAACAAAGTACAAATGAATGAGCAGATCACATATGGTAAGCTGGTTTTGAACAAATGCAAGCATTGATGCTACCAATAACAGCGTATAAACTACCTTATAACAGAAGCAATATGACAACTATACTTATAAGAAACTAAAAGTACAAGAACGACTGCTGCTTACATTGTTTCACGGATATTTCTTTGTATAACATTTGTATCCGATAATTCAAGATTCTTAATCGATACTTATCGATGTATGATGATAATAATTTATAATTTTTTATTTTGTCAATATTTACGATTTTAATTTGGACAGCAGAATTGCATTCATATATTTATTATATTTTAAGGATTTTTTTAATATGCATCTATCATGTACCAGTTATTTTTAAAATAAGTGTCTCCTCCTAATGGGATACTCATCGTATCCGTGCATTATACATTTAATCAAGTATGTGCATGTTGTGCAGGTACATCATCCCAATATATAATATATATATATATATATATATATATATATATATATATATATATATATATATATATATATTATAGCACATCATTATCTGCTAAATCAAATCCATTGAGAGAAGTATATCATCTTTGAAGCTTGGATATGCCTCTTAAATGACATGTTCCTGTGTGTGACATGTACTTAACACGACTCCAATACAATGTTAATAGGAATCAATACAATGATTTTCTAAAAACTCATACACTTATTGTATAAGTTTCTATTATAATTATAAAAATAAAAAACAAATATTATATGATCACTAATATTTAGACTATATATGTATTATTGAGAATGTTTTTATTTAACCTCTTATGATATCTTCATATAATGTGGAATTTTTCAAAGTTTTGTCTTTAAATGAATCTCAACTAAAGTGACTAAAGTGTCGTTTTCAATTATAAGGATCAAGAAGGAGATGCAATGTCTTAAATGAATTATATCTTCTTTTCACTTTTTGGATGTTAGATAAATGGATTAGATTCATTTTTGTATAGGTGATAATATGATTAGGTTGTTATGTTTGGCTAACTTTGTTTATAGATGATTTTGAATACATAAAATTGTCAGTTTAAATAATTCATACTGATTTAATATATAGATCTATGTTCCCGTGTCCTATATTTTGGGGATTACATGTGACAAAGTGTTTGTGTCCGTGTCATATTGAGTGTCTGTGTCAGTATTCATGCCTACTTAGATCATCATCGATAGGAACATGCTTTGTATGGCTAATAGGAACAGAGAAATTTGTACAGGTGGGTTAATATGACCTCTGCATAGACTCAATTAACTTATTTATATATAGAGAAAACCACAAAATATACCTGCATGGAGCTATGTAATATAAGCTTGTAATAGGATTTAAATTCAAGCCCTTCTTCTGTAGAAGGACTTGTGTTAAGACCAGTCTTAAAGCTTCAGCAAAAATGCCCGTGACCTGGTAAACTGTACCGACTACATTAAAATGAATTTCTCCGTAGGAGGAAATGACGACTCCAACACTGACCAGCAACATGTTGAAGAACACATCGCACCTTGCTTTGTCAGTGCCACAAATAACAGCCACCAGGAATGTTGCCACGGGCACTGAAAGATCATGTTTTAGAATCAAGAAAATATCAATGAGAGAATAAGCAAAGCATGTGAAGTCTGTTAAAAACGTACTTAGAGCTTTGAGCATCTGGATGAATGCCACGGAAATATGCAAATAAGCTGTGTTACCAAACCTGTAAAGACATAATAAATTCTTCATAAGAACATGACTGTTTTTTTTCAGAAGTACTGATATTGCACAAGGTGTGAGAATGCGAATAGAGCAACACAAAACAGCCACCAAAGTAGTACAATTGAGATCTCATAATTTTCTTAGAAACATCATAGTTTGAACGGATTAATTAAAATGATAGAAAATTAACAAATTTCAAATGTGAGTGTTCTAACCCCAAAATTGCCCCTGGTTCAACTTCTAAGCAATTTGGAACTATTAGATATAATAGAACCATGGGTGACACAAAAAGTAAAATATAAGTTTGTGGCAAGCATATTATAATGACCTAAGGCCACACAATCTATTCCAGAGTTTAATAATGACCTTTCATTGAATAGAGAATCATGGTCATTCCAAATGATGCACTTTTCCCTTTATTATGCCACCAGATTCTTTCAAAAAGGGCTTTCAATAGAGAACATATAACTTCATGCCTATAGTACCATCTTAACAGTTTTAGTCGATGCGTCATCTCCATTCTTATGCAGGCTAATCCGAATATCCTTAAACGGGTTTACATTAGAAAAAGGTTTTAAAAACAAGATCCTGCTGAGAAACTGGTTAAGTCCCAGGTCTAGATAATTCAGAAATGTGGTGCAGAAAAGAAGGGTAAAAAGTAGGCCAAAAGCAGTCAAATCTAATTAGTAAGTAAACCAGATTTTTCACAGATGTGAAGGATACTCCCATTATCAAATCTGAGGGTAAGTTTGATCCCTACTCAGAGCAACTTCAGTTTGCCCGTTTTGTACTGCTTACCAAAGACTTGAAGCAAAGAAGGCACTTATTGGTATCACGCAAGTTGCATATCTGAAATGCCATAAAGAAAGTGTTTAAGAAATAAGTTGACAAAGGAGAAGAAGATAAAAAAGGCTTCAAATGACACACTTACATTTCAAATGTCATTTTGACAGGAGATACAACCTACAATCAGAGAAAAGGAAAATAACTCAAGATAATCAAATAACCAGGCAAAGAAAGCGATCATAACAAGGATGAAAAGAAGGCACTAAAAAGTTCAGGTAAGAGGAAGAGTTGCAAAAGGGCACAAAGAAGGACATCTTAATGAAAATGAAACAATAACATCAACACTTAACCAAGCACGTATGCATATAAAAAGGTTTTTAGAAATCACATCATTGAGTTGAGATTCACCCAAAAGAGAAAACTATAGTTAATGGTAACAATAACAAACAGAACATGACAGTGGTGCCCCTAGATGCGATCAAGATCAAAGCCTATACACTCGAATAAAGAACACAGTAACATCCACTCTACAAACTTAGCACACAATTCCACTTTTTGGTCAAAACAAAGCCAACACTGCATACTAAAGGAAATCAAAATTGACAATAAACCAGCAAAAAGAGCACATTCTCAAAGTACAACACAACACTAAAACAAAAGCGCCATAACATACCTTAAAGACCCGGACAAGAAAAAATGCCACTGCCCCAGAAAAGCCCATGTGAATCATGGTGAGTGTTATAGGAAGCGGAAAGTTGAAGTACTTTGGAGACAGAACCCACTGCAAAATTTATCAAAAAGAAAAAGCATGATACTCCATTGGAAATGCTTTAACTAAAAGTAAAAACTAGTCTAAGGTTGCTATGTACATATATTCGTATTCATATACCTTGTTGTACAAAATGACTCCAGAAGAAAGCAAAATGTAGACAAACAAGTAGAAATAAGTGAAGAAAAGCGTTTTGTTAATCATTATGGTCCCAAAGAAAGAAGAAGCTCCTGAAACAGAAAACGCTCAGTTAAACGAGAATCCAAGACTGGGATGAGATGAAGGCGGTTGTTCAAGACCCATCTCCTAAAATGGAGCAAAGCTCGTATCTTTGGAGTTGCAGCATCGATTCAAACGCTGGAACAAGAAGAAGAAAGAAAAGGGCACGTGCAGAAAAGCCAAGAAGCTAAGCGTTTGTGGCGATCTATGGCGCGAAGCAATGAAGAGAAGATCCAGGTTCGCGCGAGTGGGGTTCAAACGAAGGAGAGAGCGCGTGAAGAGGAGAAGGAGCGTGTGAGAGCATATGTGTGTGAGAAATGGGTGACTGTGCAGAGGAAGAGTAACGGACCTGCAACGTTGGTACTACAGAGTACCTTCTGTCTCTTACTTTTCAAACTTTTTTACTTATAAAAAAAATATAATATTCCTCTAAATTATTTTTTGGTATCAGAATAATTTTATTTAATACGGAAATTAAAAAGCGACCTTTGATACTAAACAAAAACTTCTATTAATTAAGGGAAAAAAAGTGTTATAACTTACAAGTCTTTATAAATTAACCTAATTCACGTTTGAATGTAATGTGCATTTGAATTTGAATGCTATGTGAATGTTTTTATGTTTGTAATTAAATTGAGATAAAATTTGACTTTGGAGTATCTTAATTTTGATTTTTCTTTTTCTTTTTTGCAATTTTGGTGTGGTATAATTATTATGCATACGTTACGGATACATTGTGCATTTATGATGTTGTGTCGGTGGTGATACTGCGATAGAGATATTGGGACATAGGGAGCATATGGAATAAAAAACTATAATTTAAAATCAACAATTTCCTTAATCTAATAGTTTAAAATTGGAATAAAAATTTTACTGAACAATATCACTCGTGATTTTTAAATTTTCTTAATTTGAAGTAAAATTTCTAGTTGAATTAGATAGATGTTTTAAAATGTTATATTCACACATTCACCAAGGCAAAATAGATTATTATTCTTTATTACTCATTTGAAAGTTATAACTAGTAAATTAGTTGCCAAGGTTCAATATGTACATAACATATATATTCAATTAGTACTTCAATAATTCAATACGATGCGTTTCGAAATTAATTTGAAGATTAATATATGATTAATGAGCTCAATTATATTTTAAAAAATTTCTGAAATATTGGGTATTGGATGGTTTGATCCAGCCCATCTTTTTATGGACTGGTGAAACTTTTTTAAGACTTTTTTCCTGCACTCCCATTATTACTAACTGCACCCTCATACTTCTCATCGTCATTGTTGCATCATCACCTCTGTTAGTCCATTACAGAGGAAGAAGAGAGAGATCTCCAAAAAAATTTCATCCTGAAAAGCTTATTCTAGAAAGCTGATTCTGAAATAATCATTCCAGAAACTGTTTCTGAAATTTTTTTTCTGAAAAACTTGTTTGAGAATGAATTTCGTGTGTTCCAAGAAATTTATTCCATAAATCTTATTCTGAAAATCGTATTTAAGAAATATTATTTTCTAAACTCTGTTCCAAATATTCTGTTTTTGAAATCATGCTCTAGAGATTTTGTAAAGTTTGTTCTGGAAGATTTTCATATTAGGTTCCAAAAATAACTTTTACAAAGGATAAAATGGTCATTTTCAAAGATTTTGGAGGTGCATTTAGAAATTATGGGCTGCTGGAAGAATAAACTCTTTTTATTAAATGGAAACAACAGATTGTCATGATATATGGTTGGGATGACCGAAATTTTGGCCAACTTTATTTTTCTTATTTCAAAGCCAAACTGATGGAAGAAAACAACTAACCTTAACCAACCAACCTTAAACAACTAACCTAGTTTTAAGACAATCTGGCATGTCTTGGATACCTTCAATTTTAATAATTAATATATCAGAGTTTGTTTATTATTCTTACTATTAGTTCCTTTAATTATGTTTTTTAATACTACATTTGAGTAAGGATCTATTTTATTTCCTGCAAGAGTTGACACCATCACTTCAGTCTTAAACTTTGATCTTCAATCGTTGAAGAAGTGACATCAAAATTGTCTTGTGGAAATCACAGGTTGATGTGTTAAATTGATGACATCATCAACATCATCTTCCAGGAACTCGATTAATATTTCCAAGTAAGACATTGGATTAATATTATATTCATATCACCAACCAGTTAAACCGATCTTAATTTTTTTAAAAGACCAAATTGATGTCAGTCTCCATTTTTCATTCTAAATTAGTGGCATTTATTTCCCAGAAGAAACAAGTGGGCATCTCATATACACATATATTTGACAGTTTTGCTATGTGACAGACATGATCTGATGTTTAAAATTTTTGTTTGAAGCTTAAGAAGAAAAGAAAGAAGCAGTTTCGATTTTAGGTATAGGAAGGAGGGGATTGTAGTCACTGTCATTATTCATGACAAGCACTTCCTATCCTCTGCAGAACACAATTATTAAAAATTAAAGACACATTAAAATATGCAGAGATGTTGGATTTATGCATAAACCTGAACCAGACCCAACCTCTGCATAATAATTGATAAAAGAATCCTGTTGAAGGTATGAGAGGCATAAATAACAATGACTTTGATGATGATAATAATAATAATAATTATTATTATTATTATTATTATTATTATGATGGATGAATGGAACTATCGTGACAAAAGCAGCTAAGCTAACTATATAATAAGTATAAGATGAAGGGACAAAGGAGTTTCAACTACTAATACGAGACAGCATAAGCAACAGCAGCACCAAACCAGAATGCAGAATGTTGCGTGTGTGGAGATGTCTGAAATTTTGATATCCCACCAGCCACAACTTCACATGATTCTCTTGAAAAACTCACGAGTTCCTCACCAAGGATTCTTGTTTATGGACTCATTCCACCAAATCATTTGCAAGAATCCCATGATTGGGACTCTTTTCTTTCTGTCAAATCTTCCTCATATCCATCCAACACACAGATCGATTCATATATGCAACATTGTTTCCTGTCGCCTTGACATATTTCAGTTTTTAATTAATATTCAGACATTTTTCATTTGTAGTTTCAACATAATTTGCTATTATAAAATATTTGCAGTTCTTAACAAAAATGTTGAATCAGTTAAACTAATCTTGATTTTTAGATTTTGTATTTAAGAATTATCTATTTCTATATACACAGCTTAAATATGTTTATGTTGTCAAAATTGAAATTAATTTCTTTTTTAAACTTTGATTTAATTTAGTTTCTCAATTTTAAAAATGTGTAAATTAATATTTCAAATACATTTTATGATAGCATTTGAGTTGTTTACCATATTTAACATACATATATATATTTTTTTCAATATTAATTGACAAACACACATTTAAAACATCAAACAAACTTAACAAAATTTGATTCAATTGACTAAATTCATATATTACTAAAATTAAAAGACTAAATTAGTCCATGCTTTTAAAAAGAGATCAATTCCAATTTTTATTAAAAATTAAGAAAATAAAAACATATTTAACTAAGATATATTATTCTATAAGTTAATTTAAAGTTCGCTTTTCTTCTTTAAAAAGTATTTAAATTAAATTGATCTTGACTTGTTAAACTCGATATTATTAGATATATTTGAAAAAATATTTAAACTAAATAAAAAATAATATCAAATTATAACATACAAATAATTTTCTTTTAAGTAAACTCTTTTACTATTTTAGACTATTTTAACAATCATCATTGTAAACTATTGTTGTGGTTTAAACTCAAAAAAAGCAACTATAAATATATCAAACAATTAAATTAAATTAGAGAGCAAGTGATCTAATGATTGTTGTCTAATGTTTTTTTAAAATTTGGGTGACAAAATATAATCCATACTTTTAAAAGCATATGTTGTTTTTGTTAGGAGGAGTTTGATTAATGATATCTCCCACTATGTTTCTTTTTTTGTTAAGCATGTGTAGTGTTGGTTTTGGAACTTTCTTAACTACATAGGAAGCACAATAACGTTAGGGTTTAGGGTCCCAAATTTATGCATTATAATTTTAGACATGAGGACCCTCTGGAAGGTCAAGAAGACAAGGTAAGAATAACTTTAAAGGTGAGTTTGTTTATTGACCAAAAAGGGTCATATTTTTTCTTTGTCCTTGAGTGAAAAAAGGTGAGTGTGTGAAGTGAATGAATTGAAATTCGCACACATTTCACGTTATTTATTTATGTGTGTAGAAGTACAAATGTTTGAGTTGTTGTTAATGTATCTAAGTTGTGTTCTGACAAAATCTAAGCAGAGAATGCAAATGATGTCTGAAAGATTGAGCGTGAAAAATGAAATTTAGTGGGCAATGTCGGTTGAATAGGAGGCTTTGCATTTCTTTACGTTATCTGCTGTGCTGCCACAATTGTCTCTTTGCTTGGTTTACCCAAAGTCTAATCAGACAAAGAAAAGGGTAGAAAAGTTAATTTTTATATTTCTTCTTCAGAATATCTTCCAAAGCCATTCAAATATTTTTTTTTCTTTTTAATGTGAAAGATTGAATTTAGTGTCTATTTTATATAGCATTCACAATCCATGTTTATATTATATTGTAATTGTTTTTAGTGGTAAAAGTTAATCAATGGGGACTTAGATGATAATATATGTCCAACTTTTGGGGAATTGATTAAATGTCAATAATGTGTTAGGATGAAAAAGTTATCAGAGATCATCTGTTTTTATAGATAATTCAAAGAGTGTTTATGAAAAAAATATGTAGTTTGGATGAGAAATTTTAAAAAACATTAAAATTTTGAAAATTTATTAAAGTAGATTGATTATTAAAAATTATAGAATTTCAAAGTTTATTTAAAAAATAAAAATTTTATTTTGGTATAAATTTTTATTATTCGTATTTATGTTGGCCTAATTTTTTTTATTGAATTTAGTCAATTTTTTATTAACATTTATTAAATTTATATTTTTTGTATATACAGAAATTAATTTTCAATCAATGCTACCCATACTAATTATTACCAAAAGTCCCTTAGAATTTGTTGTCTAATGTCGTAAAAAAAACCTTAACAAATATTACTCAACAAAAACTCTTTTTAATATTAATTGGGAAAACCTTATCAGAATTTAGAAAAAAAAAGTTAATTTCAGAAAATGTATTAGGTGGGTAATTAGCAGTTGTGGATAGGTAAATATATTAGTAATGAGTTAACTATTTATCGTGGTTTTATTTTTAGAACATCAGATAGAAAATTGGAGATTTATAAATTGTATTGTTGATTGTATGAATAACAACACCAACAAAAAGTGAATCAAGTTTTTTCATAACAGAGAGTTTGTTGTTTATATATACTCCTTGTTCAATAAAAATGGAATAAGACAAAAATTTTATATTGATATAAAAATAAGTACGTTGATGAATTTTTACATATAAAAATGAAGATGAAATATTAAAACTCATCCTCACTTTATTATCATCCTGTTATAAATAATTATTTTTTTCTATATTTGAGAAAACAATTGGAATGCATGTGCAATACTCAATCGTGAAACCAATCGTTAGCATAGGTAGAATTAATCATATAATTAAATCAAAATAATTAAAATCAACACGAGCTTATTTGAAAAAATAATTAAAATTATTTACATTTTTTTCAAGAATTAAATATTTTTAATTAATTATCATATTTTTTTCTCTAAAAACTTGTTGGAACCTATATCAAGTTAGTTTAGTTTTTAGTTCAATTAGTTTGAAGATTTTGATTAGAAAAAAATGTCCATTTTTTAAGTGATAGAAAAAAGAAATAGTCCATACTCTAATTAAATAAAATAAAATAATTGTAATACATGAAAACTCCCCGTAAATATATAATGCAAATACATAGCCTGAATTAAAACTTGGTATGAACTTAAAAGAACAATTTGACTGTATCAATAAATAATAGTTTTACTAAGTGCCCTTTCTGATGAAAGAAAACGATGAGCACGTATATATTCACTATATCACATAATTTTCTATAGTTTAGGGTTTGCAAAATAATGTTCTGTGCAACCAATGATTTCATTGTGTTTTATAATTGCAATGATCCAAAACCTGACTACACCCTGTCAACAATATTGCGTGCATCCAAGTAACACAACATAAAAATTAAACAATGTTACATCACTATTACCTAAAAAATTACAATTACATGTTTCTTATTCATAATCACTCAATAAAATAGTTTGTCTCCACTTTATATAATATATAAATTAATCTCATCTTTACATCAACATGTGAGATATTTCATCTTTTGAAATGTATTTGATTGGTTAAAGAAAAATCTTTCATTATATTTTAATCAATAATCAAAGATGTTTAAGTGAAGAAAGCTCAAAATCCAAATATTTCTCGTATGAATAAATTAACAACTTCTTTTAACAATTTTTTGATAACAGACTATGTGTCACTATTTTATTGGTTCGTATATTTGAAACGAACCAATCACAAGTTACCACATAGGTTGTTGTAAAAAAACTGTCTAAAAAAGTTGTTAAAAAGATATGTTCCATAAATTAATTAGTAGAAAAATGTTTCACATGAACCTTTTGCTTTCTAACCTTTGCTAACAAAGGAAAAGACACCTAATCCTTGTTGTTTTGTACCATTTGTTTAGAATGTGTATCACAAGATTATCGTTTTATGTCAAATTAAACACAACATTAATTGTATAAGAGGGAAAACATCATAGGAAGAAGCAAAAAAATATTCTTGCACTAACGTAGAAACATTTTCAATCCTTTCTTAATCAATCTGGAACACTTCCTAGTTAAGCTTACTCCACAATGAACCATATACTTAAGCATGACAACAGCTTTATTAAATACAAAATAAAGTTAATTATGCTTTAGCATGTATTTATCACCTTTGTTTCTGCTAATTTTTCTTTTGACTGGGCCCATTTAAATTGAATAAGAAGCACCATATGATTAACCAAGTATATAAATCAAACTTAAAACAAAATTATGGAGAAAAAAACACAATAATTAATCAGTGTTCAAAAGAGGCATTGACTGCAAGATCTGTTCAAGAAAGAAAACATAAATAATTGTGATTTGTAGACCCTATCTATTGCTAAACAACAATGTGAAAAGCACAATACTCGTCTTTTTAGCTCAACAATTTTATTTAAATTGGAAAATTTTAACTCGATCGTTCATACCACATATATAATTAAAATCTGATTCACAAAGTAAAAAATAAATAAATAAATAAAGAAAAATATAAATACTTATGAATAGCATGCAAGCAGACTAAATCGAATACTATATTAAGTAGTTGAGTGAAAGGAGTCTTATTAATATTCTTCATCTTCATAACGTGTATTTATAATTAGAATATGATTCACAATGTAAAAAACAAATAAAGAAAGAAAATAAAAGTATAAATCCGTATGAATCGCATGGATGCAGACTAAATAAAATATGAAATCAAGTAGTCGAGTGAAAGGAGTCTTATTAATACTTTACATCTTCTTAAAAGTGATGTTAAGTAAATAATAATAAACAAAATTTTATTGGAAAATGTTTTTCTTGCATTATAAATCCCAGTCTATTGTTAGACGTTATTAGTTTCCTTACTAACTTGTGCAACATTGAATATTAAACTAAAATTTATTCTTTACAAGTTGCATTTGTTATTTTTATTTGAATCTCAAATCGTAATGTATAATTGGAGATGGTTTTATTTTTTAATATGTTTAATTTTTATAAATCTTACGGCTTGAATCAGCTTTCAAACTTTTGTATGAAAATAATGTTTTGATTTTGGCATTGTGTTCCTACAACTCTTTCCTTTTATTTTAAAAGACTTGTCTCTTTCAAGTTTATTTGAATTCAATATAATGAAATATTTAATAGTTCATTTAAATTATTTTACTTCTACTTTCATTTAATTTTTAAAATATTTGCATAACACACTAGAATTAACTTACTACTTATCCTTCTACACATAGTAATATATAAGGTATATAACGACTTATTCTTTTAAAAAAAATTATTTTTTAACACGTAATTCTTTTATATTCACTTGACATTACATTTTTTATTTTTTATCTTTTTTTTTATAAATTACAAAAATTTAGTCTTTTATGATCATTTTATCATTATTAATAATGTCAAATGAACGTAAATGTGCATCTCTCATCGTTATTCTTTCTTTTCTTAGCTTGATAACAAGTTAAATAGAATGATAACTTTATAATCACATTACACTAATCCATAAAAGAATTACATTGAACTGAAATCTGAAGCAATGCAGTCTGAGAATATGAAACAATTGCTTGAAAACCAGAATAATTTACCCAAAAGAAAATATGATGCATGCATGGGACCACAAAACCAAATCACTGAAACTGCCCTATGTGAATGTATTATGGAATGTATGCAATAAGCTTAAGCCTTCCAAACCAATCATTGCTCCATACAGTAGGGAATGTATAGCCCTAATAAGTTAAATTCGTCATATATTTCTCATCACATTGCAACATTTTTTGTCTTCTACACCATCTCTTTCACATCAAACTGTACAAGACCCTTATCCCTAATTAGGTATTAAGTTGTAGTACTTCCTTCATCGAAAACTTCCTCTCTTCTGAGATGATTATCAGTTTGGTACAATTTGTATCATGTGTTGTAACATCACACTGATTAATTCAATATATATATATATATATATATATATATATATATATATATATATATATATTGGTGAATACACCCTGTTAAGTTCGTAGAAGTGTGATGTGCTGTTACTTTAATATATAAAAGTTTAAAAACATCTAGAAGAATGGTGTGACATAAGAATCATTGTGAACAGAAAAGTAAACATGCATAATAATATCAACATGTTTTGAAAAACTGAAGTGATGAAGTAATAAACTATTACCTTTGAAGAATTCACATGACAGCACTTTGAACTTTCATAAACTCAAACGGCAGTTTCCATTTGTATATATAGTTTCTCATGCTAAGTCAAACCACTTATGTTAATATGTGTTTGAATTTAGTATAATGAAATGCAGAGTATCAGTAAATAGTTTTATAGTAGAAAAAAAAATCAGACTCTTGAAAAGTTTAGAGTGTACAACTTTATCTTTCCCATTTTCATTCTTTCTTGCCCTGATGTTTGGAAGAAGATGAAGGTAGAATATGGAAAGTAGAATTGAGTGGAATGTGGTTGAGGATGAGAAGACAGTGCCCAAGTTTTAATGTGCATATGGTAAGAAGAAAAGATTACATTTACACCCTCCCCACATAGGGTGCATAGGATAAGGACCTTAAGAATAGGGTATAGGGGTATTATAGGTATGAGAAAAAGTGGTATGGTGTCCAGTCTGTTTCCTTGACTATCCAGCCTACTGAATGAGATAACAAAGTCTCATTAAATAGAGATTCAAATGAAATTTAGTGATTTACGCAATTCAAGGAAATGGGAATTTGCAAAAACAAATGACTTTAGGCTTATTCGGTGTGTAGTCTGTTCTTTTGACCTTTTCAACCTTCTGTTTTTATTTTCTTACAAATATGCAGTATTCAATATCACACTGATTTCCTCTGTAATGTAAAAAACTAGCAGCGGTAATATTTAAAATTGAAGTTTGACTTATAACGTGAAAGAAGAAAAGAAAAAGAAACTGATATCAGAAAATTATGAAGTAATGTAAAATAAATTTACTCCAACGGTTACATCATGATTAGCAGTAATTTTGACATTCAGCATGTTACTACTGTTTGTAAAAAATGGGTATTTTTCTTCACCCTACTGTTTGTTTTTCGCTTTCCACACTTGTGTATTTAATGTCAAATAGTACCATTGAAGCATCTGTTTATCTGTCACCGTCTGAAGAAACCTTAGGAATAATAAAAACAATAAAAAAAGGGAGTGGAAATAGAAATTAGAAAGGGAAAGGTATACGCACAGAGAGAATGAGAGAGAGAGAGATGATGTGGGGGAGGGAAGAAATTTGAAGAAACAGCAAAGAAAGTTTCCAATTTGATGCTTATTTTTTACCATATGGCAATGTGAGTCCATGTCACTTGCCTATCACCTACCACTGATAATTCCATGCCTTGTTATTAACCCAACCACACCATTTCCCTCTTCTCACCAATTCATGTGCCTCTTGTGTTCTTCAATTCCCTCCGCAACTGCACAACACAGAAGGGTCGGTGCCGTGTCTTTACCTTCTCCTTTCTGTTTGTGTGAGGAGGGGGGAATGCTGCTGCTCTGACAAGGTCCACTTTTGAGATTGGAAACACAGACCCATTGGCACAGCTGAGGAATCCCACAAACCAAAATCATATTTTGACAATGGGGTTTGACTGGGCATGTGCCACCGGGTTCACATCCAAGAGGAGATTTTGACTGCATAAGAGATCTAGTGTTTAGGTGGATTCGGGGTCAGAAAAGAGGCTCCAGAAAAATCTCTGAAGGATTTTGGTTGTGAACAGTGTCTTCTCTTTAAATCTCTGCCAAGTTGCTGGAAGGTAACAACAAAGGGATGTTCTCAAATGGGTTGCTTTTGTGGTCATTGGTATTTTATTGGGTTCGATAATTTGAAGTTTTGTTGGCCTCATTTTTCATGTGTACAAATTGAATGAGGCTTTGGTCTTTTTTTCTAATTTGGTTATCAAGTTCTACTTAAAACCGATTTTATGCACTTGAGATTTGTAATGTCCAAAAGCCTTTGAGTCAACTTGTTGCAGATTTCTTTTACAGCTATGGTTGATCCTCGATTTGGTTTCTGGGATATGAAAGCTCAGTTTGTCATGTACAATTTAGTTTTCTTTCCGTTTGCACTTTTATTGGGGAACTGAGTTTCTTTCAACAAATGAATACCCTTTTCAATTTGTCTTTACACATGGAAGGATATCCAAAAAGTTAGTTTCCTTCTGGAATTTGGTATGACTGGATTTGAGATTCTCTTTCTCAAAATAGTTGTATGTATGCTGCGAGGAATCCAATGCAAGAGTTTGGTGTTGTCCCAGTAATTTTCCAATAATGTGCTTTGTTTTGTAACATGATTTGCTGTGTACGTTGAACTGATTTCTTTTACATAACATTGACTTCTGCAGATATATATTGGCAGCTGCGAATGGCATCTGATCTAAGTTCGGGGCTGTCCAAGGAAACGTCTGTATTTGGGTTGAAAGCATGGGAACTAATGGGGATACTGGTTGGGTTGTTCATTGTAATCATTCTTGTGGTGGTATCAATATGTCTTACTTCACGAAAGAAATCCAGAAGAGTCAATGGCATGCTTCCCCTTAGCCATATGCTATCTGTTTCAGATGAAATCAAGGAAATTAGAGTTGATCATGTTTCATCCAATAATCATCCTCAGAATGGAGCTTTTATGAGTCTGTATGACAGGTTTAGTGACAGAGACTCTGAAAAGGTTTTGATCCAACCAAAGAATGGGGAAAATAGCAGTCAATCGGGCTCATTCGTTCATCTTAAGAAAGATGATGGTGGCTCTCAATCAGGTGAAGAAAGTGGTGCCAAATCTGTTTCTACCTACAGGTCTTCTTCACATCCTATAACTGCACCATCTCCCTTGTCTGGTCTGCCTGAATTCTCTCACCTTGGATGGGGCCACTGGTTCACATTAAGGGACCTAGAACTTGCAACAAACAGGTTTTCCAAAGACAATGTGATTGGTGAAGGTGGATATGGAGTTGTTTATCAAGGCCAGTTAATTAATGGGAGCCCTGTGGCTGTTAAGAAGCTACTCAATAATCTGTAAGTTTTGACATTAAATTGTTTAAGCAGGTCACAGCTGTTGCATTTAATTTCAGCTTCAATCTAGTCTTTGATCTCTTGTTTTATTTTTTATTAGCATGTCTTCTTCGGGTTAGTTAATCTAATACTGTTGGTGCCCGTCATGCAGAGGACAAGCTGAAAAGGAATTTAGAGTGGAAGTTGAGGCTATTGGCCATGTGCGACACAAGAATTTGGTTAGACTTTTGGGGTATTGCATTGAAGGGACTCACAGGTAGCATATTGTTTTGTCATTTTATTTCTGTTATGTATTCAGATGCCACTTGTGTTTTATTCTATTTATTTTTGGAATCGGCAAAGATGAATTGTCATTTGTCAGCAATTGTGCATGCATGTATGTTTAACTGTTTGTGTCTGCTGTGATAACTGATTGGCCATTTGTTGAAACAGTTTTACACAATAATTTTTGTAGTATCTTGTAAATCTATTAACTGCAACAAATGATGTTGAGAATTTCCGTAGCATATAATTTATTAGTAAATAGTGTCCATTGTTTTATTTTATAGCTGCACTATTGGGTACTGTTTGTATGATTTCGATTATTGACCCATGGTGAATTCTATGTTTATTTCAGGTTGTTGGTTTATGAGTATGTTAACAATGGCAATTTAGAGCAATGGCTTCATGGAGCCATGAGGCAGTATGGTTTTCTTACTTGGGATGCTCGAATTAAAATTCTTCTTGGAACAGCTAAAGCGTATGCATGTTTAGCACTGTCTTAATTTTCTCCCCTTTTTTTATTTCCTTCTTAGGTTTTGGTGAGTTTCCTTTTATTGATTTATGATTCTATTGCAGGCTATCTTACTTGCACGAGGCAATTGAGCCAAAAGTTGTACATCGAGATATTAAATCAAGCAATATTCTAATTGATGATGATTTCAATGCCAAAATATCTGACTTTGGGCTTGCAAAGTTACTTGGTGCTGGAAAAAGTCATATCACAACTCGAGTAATGGGTACTTTTGGGTAAGTTCTCTTTCTAATGCCTTCATATTAGGGAATTCTTTATTGTTCAGAAGCACTTTTTCTTGGTATTTTTTCATTTTACAAGCCACTGACTATTGCTCTTTTTACTTTTTGCTAGTATATTTTATAGTGCAAAGTAAATAATTGTACACTTAATCTCTTTGGTTAAATTTTCTCAGCAATTTAACCAACCTTGAATATCACAGTGAGCACCAGATTAAATGGAATCAAGCATTTCATTTTACCTTGATATTTATGAAAAGATTGCAATGTTCTATAAAAATGACCGAATTGGCTTTTTTGACTGCTTTAGTTGGCTTACTGCATTCTTCTTTTTCGTGCTCCAATTGCATTTTTCAGATATGTGGCTCCGGAATATGCCAATTCTGGCTTACTAAATGAGAAGAGTGATGTTTATAGCTTTGGGGTGTTGCTCCTCGAAGCAATCACAGGAAGGGACCCAGTGGATTATAGCCGACCAGCAACTGAGGTGTGACACTTGTAAAAAATTTAAGAGATCAAGACTTTGATGTGCATGTTCTTATGTAGTCTTATTAGTGGATGATTTCTGATTGTCAAAGAGTTAAGGAACTTTTCACCAGTACATATCTTCACTTAAATTTAAAATGTGAAGGATATATACATTAGAAATTTTCATGGAGTAGTAACTTCATTTTTTTTTCATAACACTGTCTTATCATACTCAGGACTTATCAAACATCTCTCAACACTGTGTCTGATCGTTGGATGGTTATTGTAGGTAAATTTGGTTGACTGGCTCAAGATGATGGTTGGGAATAGGCGTGCAGAAGAGGTGGTAGACCCTAACATTGAGACCAGGCCTTCAACAAGTGCCCTTAAACGTGCCCTTTTGACTGCTTTGAGGTGTGTTGATCCAGATTCTGAGAAAAGACCAAAGATGAGTCAAGTTGTCCGCATGCTTGAATCAGAGGAATATCCCATACCCCGAGAGGTTTGATATCAGATCACAAGAACTTTCCAACTTTGTGTCACAGTTGTGTTTTTTTTTTACAAGAACATATTTCATCAGCCCTTAAACTCTTCTTGTTAAGAAACATGGTGTGTTTCTCTAATGAAGTGGATGATATTTCAGGATCGAAGACGCCGGAAGAGTCAAACAGGGAATATCGAGGTGGAGGCTCAGAGGGAGATTTCTGATACAGAGAAGAGTGACACTCCAGATTCAAAGTCCAATGGCAGAAGGAACCAAAAGAAGTAGAGCCATGAATCTTAAAGCTAAAGTGCCTATTCCATTATAAGGTACAGTGTTGAAGGGCAATTTTTTGCATTCTTTAGAGCTTCTGAGTTTGGATAACTGCCAGGTTTCACAGCAGAGACATGGCAAAGGAATGAGTTACTTTGGGATGGATTTTATACCTATTGTTGTTATAGCATAGATGTAGATGTTAGAATGTAGATTATTGTGTATTAATATGGGATTAAAAAGACCCCTTATACATTACACTAGTGTGTACAGCTCATTGCTATTCATACATTTCCCTTTGTCTTTTTATTTGTTTCACCTCTCATTAGGATCATAAGGAATTCATGTTTCCTTGTGTACAAGATTATCAGAAAATTTTACCAAAGCGTGAAAGACAAAAGATCTGGTTATTGTCTATAATCACAGTCAGCAACTTTCTTCATTATTATGGTAGCATGGTTATGGTAACCGATGGAATTGGAATTATGCTTATTTTTCGTTTTATGAATCAATACTGTGAAACAAGTCCGTTGATACAACCTTTTAGATGTATTATTAACTAATTCAATGAATCAGATTTAAAGATTATTAATTTATAATTACTGTTTATTTGTTAACTGAGTGTAAATAATTAAATTAATCTAATTGTCGACAAAAATATTATTCTCTCCAAACCTTGTTGTGGTTGCTTCTTTGTCTGCTGGTAGTTGGGGTTTTGTTTTCAAAGAACAAACCCTTGCCAACAAGAGTCTTTTTAAAATTAACCCTAATGGAATTTTACACATTAGTCGTTGATAGTTAAACCTAAATCATGTTGATAGTAAAACTTATTAAAACTAATTATGAATCTTTTCTTTTGAAATAATGATGCCACTTACCCCTTTAAAACATGATATGATGATAGAGTGCTCTAACAGAAAACATTTCACAAAAAGTTCAAAAGCATTGGTGAATAAGGCAAAATTATTCTTTTATTTTCAAATTTCAATATCAAATTTGTACTTTAAACCACAATTATTTTGGTTTAAGGTTAGAACTAGTCAACTAGTATTGTGGTTGATTGAAAACATACTTATAGAAATTATACTTGAAGAAATAAATATGATAATAAATAAAAAAAAGAAAATTTTTAAAGTAACAAAATTATCAACATCAATAATGATATCTATTGATTTTAATGTGAATAATGAATGACATTGGGAATCAATTAACAATGTCTAGATGGTAAAATAAGAGCCTTGGACGGTTATAAAATGCATAAGCTTTCTAAATTAGAAGATGTATTAAGACATCAAATTATTTTATTCATATGATTTATTTTAGAGTTATTTTAGAGTTTGGATAAGATTATACAAAATTTAAGAATCTTATTTTAATCTTTAAATGAATCAATAATCAATCTAAAACACAATCTTTTCATTCATAGACAACAATCAAATCACAAAAATAAAACACATCATATTCGATTTAAAATACTTCAAAATATTATATTTATGAATTTTTTTTACTGGTTGAATTTGTTTATTTCTTTTCAAAATTGATTTTTTTCACCTAAACAGTATACTTGAATTTAAAATTTATCATATAATTAATATGTCAAATATTTATATAGATAACTTTTTCTTTTAGATCAGAATTTGATAATTGAAGAACCGATTTTTGAACTTTGTTATTTTTACTATTTCTTTTTTCAATTTTTTCTCCTTTTTTTAAATAAAAATTCAATTCAAAATTCGATTATTAGATAATCTAATTCTGACTTATTTTTCAATCAGTTTCCTTCAAATCACAGTTTAAAATTCGATTATCCAAAAGCCAAATTCTGACCCAGAAAAAAAAAATACTATCTGTGTAAATATTTATTGCAGTATGCTATGTAGATAACGTTTTGCACATATATGCTATTTGGGTAAAAAATCAATTCATGTTTATATAACTAGAATGTACATTATAAACAAGTTAAAATATGATAATGGTGATATTTACTTTTAGAGGTCAGCTGAATGCCCACTACAAACATCATCCACAGCCAAAATGGCATTGATTCACACAAACTGAAATGCAAACATGTTGGCCTAATACGTGTTCAAATTTCTACAATTTAACCATTACCAGTGCCAAATTTTGATTTACACAAACAACTAAACTTGGAAAGGTGTTAGCCCTCTGATTTGAGTAATTAAGAGGATTGTTTTCCATTGCTGTATATATGCAGACGTAGCAGATAGATACCTTGCCATTCATGGAAAATAATCTTGTTTCAAATATCATTTTAGACTCCATTGGTATGAATGCCAGCCATAAAAGGCCAAACACTAACTCACTCAAGTGTCTCCATATTCTGCATTCAACACTGCTATTTAGTAACTTGATGTTCACTTCGTAACATACATCCTATTCTGCAATTGCATGCCCCATGAAAATAAACCAGTTTATGCACAGTAAAAGCAAATAGCATCTATAACAGGAGTACGAGTATAAAGGATTTTACACTGTTATCTAATAACAAACAAACAAACAGTTTATATATGATGTAATTAATGATTTTTATGATAATTATCATATTAATACCAACAACAATAAATTGCATACAAATTAAACTAATAAAAATTCCTTGAATATTCCGTTGCTCATTATTCATTAGAAAGACCTCACTCAGAAGCATGTATCAGTTCATGAATAATCATTCTTTGATCACGTTATTCTGCAACAGCATGTGATTTTCCTTTTCCTCTGGAGTCATGAATGCGATGGTAGGGAAGGACTTTCCTATTCCCACAGGGGTCTTAAAGAGTATCTTCTTCCCCTTAGGATCTTCAATGCTCATCTCAGATATTGGCACCCACAGCAGCATCTGCTTGCTCTTAATGCCTGTCATTTTCTTCATCCTAAACTTCTCCACATACCCAGTGACCTCAACTGCATAACTCACCCTGGTGTTGGTTCCCTCAAAGAAATGCTCATAAGGGGCCTTCTGTTTCATCCACACGAACCCAGTTTCTCTAACTCTGCCACACTCCACCAAGTCCTGCAGGGGAAGAACACCCTTTGGAAAACCCAACTCTTCTAAGAGCTCTATCGACTGACGATAACACTCTTCAGAACCATACACTATCTCTGCCCCTTCACGCTCCTTTACAACACCGGCCATCTCTAGAATTTTTCAAGCTAAAACAATGTGATGGTAATGGAAGAAGCCACAACTTACCATTATATAATAACAAATGATACAGAAAGTTGTCCTGTTTTGAATGCAGTGGTTCACCCGTTTGCTTCAGGTGGCTTTTTGTTGTTTACCTACATTAGCTTGGTTAGATTAAGGTTCGATTATAACTTATGCTATATTGTGTTAACATAGAAAAGATCAAACTTTAAGTGTTGATGAGAAACTAATGAAATAAGTAGTTGGATTTTGTTAGAGATAGGTGAAACTATGAATCAGTTTTCATGCCTGTCTTGTGGTGGTGGGGTTAGGTATGGACTTTCCAGTGTGAACAAAGTTAGAGTCTTCTAACATGCATTTTCAAGAATACCTGTTTTTCAACTAGGAGCATACGTTTCATGGTGAGAGTTTCAGTTTGAATAACTGAACATGGATAGATGATTATTATAATGTAGCTTGTTCAATTGAATGGAGAGATTTACGTTTTTTATTTATTATTTTTTTATATTCCTAATTTCTTTTAGATTTTTCAATCATCACCCCATCAACCAACCATGAATTATATTGTGGGACTCAATAGGCACCGCTTGACGACCTCGTGAATAAGAATATAAAGTAGCATTGAATTTAAGCAAGAATCACAAAAGTTTTATAATTTTTATATTCAAGTTGGATTCGCTTTTGTATTTAAGAAAGTTTTACTTTAAGATAAAACGGTTTTTGTTTAAATATTAACCAAATGTTTTCAATGATTATAGAGGTAATCCAAAAGATAAATTCCTTAATTAGGAGGTAAGAAACGAGTTAAAGAAACTTTAACATTCATTCTTTCCATAATTTTAATTAATTTAAAAATATGTAAAATCGAATGCCCTTAATCTTTTATAATTTTTTTATTTCATAGTTAATATAATCATGCTTAAATTATAAATAATGTTAAATGGAATGAAAGAATGGGAACCATTTGATAAAACCTTGCCTTTTTTGTTCGAGTATGATTTGATTTTAACATATAAGTACACAAATAGTTTAAATTTAAGAATATTTTTGCTCAATGGGATAAATAGGAAAACATTGTAAAAGTAAGTCTATGTCATATTAAATTTGCTGTCATACACCCTATTTAATATGAAACTTAATGACTTCGAAAAGGAAAAAATAAAGATGCTCTAGATTCCCATGAAAATTATAATTCAAGGAGACATCATGCGTTGTCCATGAAAAGTAATATATATTCACTTTTACATGGCTTGTAGAAAAGGAAACCGAACAACAAACAAAAATAAAACCTTCAAAAAGCCATAAACGGAACTATCTATGATAGGATCTTGTCACCTACATCACTATTTATATAGCATCATCGTTTAGTTGAGCCACAAATATAATAACACAAGTGGGACATTACTACTGTATGCCTCAAAACGAGTAATCACTGACACCTGTCACAAGGACAACTGGTCAACGCAATCTGCCATCTGAAAGAAGGAATGAATGATTCTGGAAATTACATGTTTGGTGATTCCTTTGCGTGAGTAGAACGAGTATTCAGTAGAGGCTGCAAAGCTTTCACTATAATGCTCATGTTTGGCCGAAACTCAGCTTCATACTGTACACACAGTGCAGCAACAGCAGCCATCTTTTGCAAAATATCAAAGCAACATTTTAGATGAAATGAAAATCCATTCACATATTTTTATATGGACAAAAAGTTGAGAGTGGCATATATTTCTTTCAAGCTTGTTCAGAATAGAATAAAAGGTTTGCAGCAAAATGTGCAAAAGCAAGTGTTTTGGAATATCACTGTTTGACCAGAAGACAACAGAGAATATAATCTAATTACCTTTGCAACTGACTTTGAAGGGAACTCTCCCTTTAGTCTAACATCAACACACTGCTTCACCTTATCTTCACTGAGCTTCGGTGTTGCCTGATAAAACAGAACGAACAAGAATCACAAAATGTGCAAAATCCAAATTTGAAAGGGGAAGAAAATACCACAGTAACATTAACAGAACACAAAAGTTACCCAGGTGACAAGGCTTTGCTGTCCTCGGGGCAGTGTGTGATCAACTGGTTTACGCCCGGTTAAGAGTTCTAGCAGTATAACTCCAAAGCTATAAACATCACTTTTTGAAGTGAGTTGTCCCGTCATTGCATATCTGCCATAAGAAAAGAACAAGCCCAATAAGTTCTAAAAAGCCACAATTTGAAAGCCACAGATCAGTTTTACGTTTTCTTAATTATGATTTTCATGTTCTTCTTATCTACTTTTATATCTTCTAACTAAAGCAGAAGTTATTTTATTTAACAGTATGTGAAGAAGAAAGCATGCACTCAAACAAGTAGATTAGGCTTCCGGGAATAACTTACTCAGGAGCATGATAACCAAAAGTCCCAAGAACACGGGTAGAATGAAGACGTGCAGCTGCATCAGGGGCTTGATTTGACAAATCAAAATCAGCAATCTTTGCAACGTCATCGTCAAAAAGAAGTATGTTACTAGACTTAATGTAACGATGGATTATGTGAATCTCTGCCTTTTCATGAAGATATTCAAGTCCCCTGGCTGCTCCAACAGCAATTTTAACTCTCTGAGCCCATGAGAGCACTTCACCAGGTTGTGAACCCTTGACACCTTTTCGTCCTATACACACCAGTTATCATTAATCGTTAACAAAAATGAAGACACTAATAGTGGGGGGAGGGGATATAAAGCAGCTTCAATGTCAAAGGCAAAAAAAAAAAAAAACTTGAACAGCTTTTCATGCTGTTTCATCCAATCAGTAAAAGTTACAACATTAGTAGGCAAACATGAGGATAAAAACGTGTGCTTGACAGTATAATTCTATTTTCATCAAGTCTCATTCAGAAGGATGGCATTGTTTTCAAAATTACAGTTCCTAAACAAGTTACGAGTTACTGGGTTTTATAAAAATCAGCCAGAATTAATTTAAAACTAAATTAATCAAAGTTTGATACTTTGAATATATCTGTATAACATGCAGAAAATAAGGGATGATACAGTACAAGATATAGCCTACCATGAAGAATATCATGAAGGGATCCTTTAGGAGCATACTCGTAGGAAAGGGCACGGAAAGGACCATCAACGCAATAGTTAACAAGCTCAACAACATTTTCATGCTTTAGCCTTGATACGATGGAGACCTACACAATTTGGGAGCCCAAAGTACTGAATAAAAACGTAGTCGCAGCTATGTAGAATGTGATGCAATGATGTCTTACAATCTGATTTTATCATTAGAAAATTTACGACAGCAATTGATCCAAACCTGAGAAAGAAATTCTTGCTCTGGCTGATTACTGGAATCTAACTTCTTGACTACCACTGCACGCCCAGTTTTCAATGTAGCTTGATATACTTTCCCATATGCACCCTCACCAATGAAAGATTTTGAGCCAAAACTATCTGTTAAAGACTTCAATTCGTCTACTGTAATGGAAGGGACAGCAATAGGTTGAAAATTTATCGGCCGAGGAGGAGGCACTGCATTATGTCTGCCATGATAACTGGCGTTCCCTGCATTGTACTAACCAAATTAAAGCCAAACAAAAGGGGTACTAAAATAAAAGCAGGTTTACTAAAGTGCAAACAGGAACAAATATACCATTAATACAATCACTTAAACTACACTGAATAAAGGATAAATGTAAAGTTAGGACAGGCTACTTTTGGAATATCCAAATTTAGAAAATGGCACAAAAATAAATATAACACTTGAAATGTCAATGAGAAGCAAGTTCAAACTGTTGTATGAGAGTGTGAACAGACAGTATACTCAAAGCATGAACCCTTGGATTTCAAATCATGACAACGAATCCATGACTTGTAGGAAATTCAATGAGACATAGAACTGTAAACAGAAATTTTAAAGAAGGAAAGAAAACTGGAAATAGCGGATTACCAGTAGGAGTGTTTTGCATGAAAGGTCCTCTGTCAGCAATTGCAACACTATCATTTCCGGTGCAGAAGCCAAAGCAACCCATGATCCTCTATTCTGGAGGTAAGTTTCAAATTGAACAGTTAAGTTACTGCAAGAAGTAACAATAAGACTACGCACATATTATCAACACCAACTCCCCCTAAGGATAAACAACACCAGACGTAAACAAAAGAAAAGAATCACCTACGCAAATGTTGTTAGGTAGTTCAAGGCACTATATTATATATGATGTCTTAAGGGTACTAGATAGCAGACATTTTTATTGCGCATACTTCTTGGAGAATTTTGAAGCTCTCTCATGGTGGAATCGCCTTTTCGGCTATTCTGATAAACTAAATTTTTTTTATCAAATATCATTTCCTTTTTGGACAGAAACTTAATGACCAAACATTCATTGTTCTAGCTAGGAACACAAACATAAATTGCAGCATTAAAACACTTCAGACAAAACAAGGAAATAGAATTTAGACATGAACCAATAAGCCATTTGAAAGTAAATCAGTAGCATCAAGATAAAATAAAATAAAATAGAAGAAAAATACTCAGTCTCTTCCAGAACCACAAAGGGATGACAAGAAAACTAGCCCCTCTCGACTTTAAAAGGTTATTTCTTTTCACATTGACATTTAAAAGATGCACACCATAAAGGAAACAAGTTCCTATTTAATCTGTTGATGCATGACAGAACAACAAATTACATCTAATTAGTCAAAATGCAAACAGGAGCACCGACAAACAAATCAAAATTCAGAAAATTCATTAGCCATCCACTCAAATCAAAACCAATAGCAGCAAATTATATCATACCCGATGAATAGATGCGGTGAAAACAAATTTCACTTTGACAAAACGGAAAGAAAGAAGAAGAAAACATTTCACCAAAAAATTACTGTTATAGTTGCATCCCATTATCCTCGAACTTGCGGAAGCAAAAAGAACAAAATTTCTTATTTCTACTATTTATATTTATATCTCTATACTATCAACACATTATTACCTGTAATTATAAACCCCAAAAAGATAACTGGCCAGACAAAAAAACAAACATGCAGAACTACCTTAAATATGTTCCCCCACCCTCAAAAAAACAATTAAGAATAATAATAATACTAACAACGACAACTACCGCAACAACTACTTTAAAGACAACTAACCCCACAAAGCGATAACCATGCGAAAAATCAAAGCGATTAAGAGAATTCTGGGTTTAATACACATACAGTCACCTCCTTCTTACATAGGGACTCTGCAATCTCATCGTTCAAGAAGAGACAGAGTTGAACCCAAAAAAAAAAAAAAAGACTTAAAAAATAAAACTTCCCAGTCTTGATGTTCGGGCATCAACATGATAAGAAAAGGGTAACCGGCAAAACGTGTAGAAAAAAGAAAAAAGAAACAGTGCATGAAGTAGTCAAAGAGAGGAAAACCCAGAAACAGGAATCGGCGCCATGAAAGAGAAGAATCCACCTTTCGGAATTCAAAGCAAAGACGGTTTGTGTGGTTGCCGCGTTTGTATTGTTTGGAGCGAAAAATGGATGAAGGAGAGGTTTGAAGGAAACGCAGAAGAAATGTTCTGTTTGTGCGAAGAGCAACCTTGACTTCACCGAGAGACGTCTTATGAACATCACCAAACGTTATTTATTTACATTTATTGTTAGTACTATAGCGTTTGCCAAGTCAATACTCAAAATCCCGTTTCCAAAACCGCGGATATTTTCCTTTTATTTTATGCCCACTTTTCCATTATTTTTTTCCCTTACTCCCGTCCTCCGTTAAAATTAGTCAAGTCAATTAAATAAAGCACCTTTGTTTAAATTTGTTTCATTAAATAATTACTGATTCTTTTAGGTTTTTTTATGGTAAGTGTTCCAGATATTCATAAACAGCAAAGAATCATCATAAAAGTAATTAAAATGAGAAACTATTTGAATATCCTTTCATAAAATCAATTACTTGAAGAAAATAATTTTACTTACTGGTACATTGCTTTTTTTTCTTTTAAAAACTAACATTGTGCGGTGTCGAGTTCTAACACACAAGTTCTAATTAAAACAAATTTTAAAAACATTTTAACAAAGTTCAATACTTCAAAAATAATTGTTACGGTTACTCTTACTTAAACTTAAACTCTGTCAGATAAGACACAAGAAAAATAAAACGAAAGAAGAGAAAAAAATTCATTTAAAAATATAAAAATAAAAAAAAAATTATTTCTTCGCACTAGCCAAAATTAAAATAAACTGCGTATATTTTTTTGAAAAAAGAAAATTTAATTTAGTTATAATATAGTGCAACGATTTTTTTTCAATTGAAAAGAAAAATTGGCATTAGACTCTTCCATAATCCTTCTAAATCAGTACACTGTACCGAAATAAGCAAAGCTTTATGATTCTGCCACGTGGCGTACATGCAGAATCTGCTGCTGTTACTGAATACAGGAAGGATTGATTAAATCTGCTACTGATATTTTAATAATGAGAATGATACTGGGAAAATATCTTTTTATAATATTTTAATATTATTTACGTATTATTTGTTATTGATTTATGTTAATTTTATAATAATTATTATTATTGATTATAGAATAATTTTAAATTACTCACAAAATGACTCATTAAAATATTCTTAAAAGAATTTTGTGAAAGCATTATTATCTTTTAATAATATAATCATAAATAGTTAACTAAAATATTATATATCAACAAAATAAATAAAAATATAATAGAAATTGAATGTTTGTTAAATTTGGGTGAAGTTGATGATTATTCGAAAAGCAGTTAACACGAAGTAATGGTTTACAGCAAAAAGGATAAAGAAAGGTGGCATGGTGAGAAGTTTTCCAAACTTTGGCTGGAATTGCACTTGTGATGTTGGATTTGGCTGTCTTCTAGATTTACATGTGGTTGGCATCTTTGTTCAAGATTCCATCTACTTTTTCGGTTTTTTCTAATGAATTAATTTATTTTTAATAGGTGTTGTTTAAAAAGAATTACGAAAGAGTTAAGTGGTAATATGTAGCATGTATATTGTTTGGAAGAAGTTTTAAAGAATCATGCACCAGAGTTCTCACAATCGTAATAAAATTGTATACATGATGATGATTTTTTTTTTCACATTCAAGTCAATTCTATTCGATATAATTTAGTTAAAAATGTAATTAAGTTAAATATTAATGAATTAGAAGAAATTATACTAGACATGGACGATTTCAAATAAAACTTTTGTCTAAGGCACAACTCGTGCAAACTACTAATAACTTCAATAAATGTTATATTTTACTTGAAATCATGTTTATTTATAACAACTTCAGTATAAATTATTGTAAACTTTAATAATTTAAGTCTTAATTGGTTTTAAATTGAATTTGTGACCTCTTTAACGAATTTAATATAATAGGTTTTGAATTAAAGTTAATAGATTTTGAATTAAAGTCATTGTTTCATTCCAAAAGATAATTGGTGTAATTTAATTTTTTATTAAAAGTATTATTATTAATATTATAAAATATGAAATTATTAATATTTTTTTTTGAGCAATATCTTTTTAAATAATATTTTGTGAATATCTTTTAAAAAAATAATTGTAAAAAATGGATAGATATTTTTATGAAAAATGTTTCACAATAAAAATTACAAGTATTTTTTGTAAAAAAAAATTTAAGAAAATTTGGAAAAGAATCAGCAGATAATAATAATTATTATTTGCAAATAATTTTATACAAATACTTTTTGAAAAAATAATTCATGAATACCTTTTATGAAAAGTATTTTATAATAAAATTTGCAAATAGCTTTTATAGACAAATTTTTAAAATTTGATTTTTCTAATAATATATAATAATATAACATGTAAAATAACTAGCATACGAAATAAGAAATAATAAAGAATTAAAAGAATAATTAATCGCATGATTTTACATATAAGTAATAAAAATAGTTTTAATTATACAATAGGATAACGATTTTAATTTATAACTAAATTCCAGATGTTGCTAGAAGATATTACAACTTTAGTTTAAAACTATATTACTTTTGAAGTCGTTTAGTTTAAAATTATTATACTAAAATCGTTAATTTATGTATGAATTCAACTCAAAATTCAATTATACTAAAATCTATATAAATAAATACGACTTTAGTTAAAATACAAATCTCACTCACTAAATTGTGATTGACTATCACAAATTATCTTATACCAAAAACTTTAACTGAAATAGCTCGTTCCTAACATAATTTCTTCTTATTAATTAGCATTTAATATAATTAAAAATTTAATGAAATTACGTGAAAATGAACTTAAAATTGTACATAAGTCATTATCACTTCTACAACTTTATCATGATGATTAAAACTCGTGCATTCTCTGACAAATTTTTTCAAACAATATCATCATTTTCATAATATTTTTTTAAAGAGACTCGTATGCATAATTTTTAAAATAAATTAAACGCGTAATAAAAAAACTACTTTTTCTCATTGTTTCTCCCAAAATTAACACTAAGCTAAGATTATTACGACATTTGCGGACATAACTTTTTATAAAGGTAAAGGTCAATTTCAAACTCAGCAATGCGCAGTGTCATTTTGAATTGGTCTTTTTTGAAATTGTTTCTTCTGAGAAACTTCCCATCGTATGCTTTTGACTAAAAATATTCATCTCTGATGGCTTTTAATTATTTAAATTACGATTACCGATTTAAATAACCATTTCATTAAAAATTTGTAAAAAAGTCAAATTGAAAGGGAATATCTTTCATACCAGTCAAACTTTCAGAGATTAATCTCATCTTCAACGGAAACACTCTTTAATAATGGAAAAAAATAATTATAAATGGTAACTAATTTCTCAATCTAGTTTGTCTCAAACTAATTATATACTGTATTTTCCTTTCAATTGGAGAAGACCAAAGTGCAACAAACGATAAAGAGATGCATAAAATGGTATTTATAATTTATAAATAAATATACAATTGGAGTTGGAAATTTTCATCTACTCGCGTGCCCATATTCATCAGTTTCACAAGTTTGAAATGTATTTTTCACTAAAAATATATTTTAAATTGTATATTTAAAGTATAATTTTTAATTTCAGATTTTACAATTTAAAATATATATATATATATATATATATATATATATATATATATATATATATATATATATATATGAAATTGCAAGGGTAAGCTTAGGTAATTTAATTCAATACAATCAACATCATTTTTAATCATAATCAATCAATCATACATTTTATTCAACATCAAACATATATATATATTCACGCATACAGTAGCTCATCCAAACTCTCATAACTAAAGACTGTCCGGACTGTATGATCCATGTATCTACAGGCGTTCTTGCACCCGGGTGATGTAGTAACTGGGATACCCTCAACAGCTGCCACCCGAGGTTAGCCCTTATCAGCCCAAGTACTATATAGGACTAGTGCCTCCTGCCATTCCCACGCATGAACTACCCTCCTCTACTTGAGGATGAGCAATCACGGAATATCAGGATGAACAGCCATCAGTAGCTTATCCATGGTCATACTACACTACTTCTCATATTTTCATCATGGAGACGTTCCTCCTTGGAACGCTCATATACAATCCAATAAAATCTATCCACACCATCATTCACACATTATTATCCATCATCATATTCAGATTTCCATTCTGTGTTCCACTCTCTTAATTTAACTCAAAGTTTCTCATTTATTAGACCAATATAATTGCATTACAGTACGCTGCTATCACGTTTCTGAACAAAAGAAACGCACCAGTATTCATTCACAGTCATTGAGACAATTGAATAATTTAGCTGAATTTGAGTCTAAGAGATCCGAATAATACTTATGAAAAATTCTAAGTATAAAGACTTGAGGTTGAATGAAAAGGACCATCACAGTTTAACGGGATTCAAATAAATAATTAGAGCTTTGATAAATTCGGAACGAGTACTGCCAGTCAAAGACCGAACATTAATTAACAATTTGGACGAACGCCATATGTGTTCGCTCTCGAAGCAAGAAAAGACGAGCGTTCAATTACAAAACCGAACGCTGCTCAGGACGAACGCCAGGTTAATGACCGAGCACCAAATAGAACGAACGCGCCTGGGAACGAATGCGCATTTGAATGAACGTTCGGTATCAGACCGAACGCTAACCCGGACGAACGCTCAATCTAAGATTGAGTGTTCATTTGGACGAACGCTCAGTATAATACTAAGTGTTGCTTAGGACGAACGCTGGTAAACAAAACCGAGCGTCCTAACTATACTTCACTTTATTTTAAATTTTTGGACACGCTAGGCTAAGCCGAACGCTCACGCCTAACTCTTGACAACTAATAACGCTCGTTCCAGATCAGGGTCCTTTCCAAATGAAAGAATCCTTATTCTAAGTGATGTTCCAAGGAAACCGAACGGTATAAGACCGTTCGATAACGAGCGCACCTGATCAATCAGAGAAGATGAAAATTCCAGATTTTTCAACCCGATAATTCCACAGTTTTTCCTAACTTATAATTTATTTCCACCATAAATCTTAGACATTACAGAATTCATTTTATAATCTCATCTCATACAAAATCTTCCATTTTCCAGTTCACAGATATCATCATCAACATACATTCGAATCATTTTCATTCCAACCATACAGAAATTCAATCCTGTTCAAAATCACACATCTCATTCTCTGCATACAGTTCAACCAGTAACATCATAAACATACAGTTCAAAGCATTTACAGTCATATACCACCAGTACAACATACTCGTACATGCATACTCCAAACTTCATACATATCATACAATTCAAACATCCAGTACTACCATACTCATTTATGCACACTCAAACATAGATTCTGTCATGCAGTTCAGACATTCCAGCACATTACATTGCTTTCATACAATCAAACCAGTATTAAATTAAATCCCTAAAGCTTCCCTTACCTGATATGACAGTGCACTTCAAAATGCTAGAGTTTCACTTGTTCTCTCACGGCTTCTATCCAGAAATTCTCTCAACCACTTTCCACTAAATCTAATACACCAAAATTATAACAGATCAGATTTCTAATCATGCATGCAACCAGAATTTTGGTCCGCATGAACTAAATGAACAATTATGCAGAATGAGAACTTACCAGTTCGGTTCTCAATTCTGTTCATATTACAATATCTAAAATACATTTTCAAATTCTACTGTCTTTTCAACTCAGACAAGTTGAACTATTCTAACGCTTATTGAGATGCAAGAATAAAATGTGAGGATATATGGAAAGAATAATATAAAAGGCTAATTGGGTGATTTTATTTGGTTGTCCTTTTTATTTCCGCATTCTTATTTTTTAGTTTAAGTTTTATAATTATTTATACTATTTAGAAAAAATCAACAACCTTATTGTACATATCAGTTTATTATGTGACCCCAAAAGAGAAACTCTATATTATTAGTGTATAAAATATTATATATGTTGAGTATGTTTAAAACAGTAATACAAAAATAAAGAAAAAAAAATGGATCCAAAAGGAATTTTCACAACATAATGTTAAGACACACTTCTACCATGTCTTTTAAGATTTTTAACTTTGGAAGGATTTTTAAAAGTCGAATTTAGTGCTAGAAATCTTCCATCGATTAAAAATACAACTAATTTATAATATATATATATATATATAAAAATAAATATGAGTGTAAACATTATCATGTGAAATTAAGTTAAATTTAAAGTTTATTTATTAACATGATATAAAAATTATGATTAGAGTCTATCCTAATAATGTTTATTGAGCATATTGGTTGTTTGTAATCATCCAACCTTACAAGTTATTAGGTTGTGTAATATAAAATTAATTTAACTTTTGAATAATTTTTTAAAGTTATTTCTTACTTAAGAATTACACAGTTTACAATTTAGAAAATACTTTTTTTTCTTAAAAGTGATTTTTAGGTTACACTGGAAATAAATAAAGAAATATTAGACTGCGTGATTTAAAAGTAAAAATCACTTTCCAAAAAATTGAACGAAAGTCATTTTTTAATTTTGAATTACTTAATATAAAAATACTTTATTTTTAAAAAATACTTTTAGATTGTACGTCAAAACACAATATATATAAATATATATATATATATATATATATATATATATATATATATATAATTGTATAATTTAAAAGTGATAATTGACACTATTATTGTAACACAACTTACAGAGCATGTTTCACCGGTTAGGCTATCGAAAAACAAATGCATTTTGGTGATATGAGTAGCAAAATCAATTCTTTTAAGCTATCCTTCAACTGTATAGTTCCGTACCTATACAGTCTCTAGATCCCTCCCCTGGAAACCTGCCAGCAGCCGCTCTTTGATTGGGTGTCACATGCCCGAGTGTCATATGCTCGTTTTTCACTGTGCTTTGTCCTCACTCGCACACTTTTCGGGAAAACTTCCCAGAATGTCACACATCCCTAAATTACTCCAGGCTAAGCACGTTTATCCATGAAGTTCTTATGGGTTAGACTATCGAAAAACAAATGCATTTTGGTGATATGAGTAGCCAAATCAATTCCTTTAAGTTATCATTCAACTAGATAGTCTCATACCTATATAGTCTCTAGATCCCTCTCATTCCGGTATATGTTCGATTCTTCCATGTGTCCCTCCCACTGGAAGCCTGTCAGGAGCCGCTTTTTGTTTATGCTTCTTGCACTTCGTCAGTGCCGGGGTGTCACAATTATTGTTTTTATTTTAATTTTTTATATTTTATTGATATTTTTATTATTATTTTTACACAATTAAAGCTTTTTATTTAATAAATTGAGAAATATAAATATTTAGTTTTTATTTGTCAAAGTACAGATAAATAAAATAACTTAAAATTAAAAAATATTTCTAACAAAATCAGTTGTTAAATAATTTGATTACTTTGATTATAAAAATAAGTACAAAATTATGATCAATTCAATTCTAGCAAATTTATTCAAGTTCTATAGAAAAATGGCTTGAGAGAATTAGAAAAACACATCTTTGAAACATAGACTAATTTTAAGATTGCTACGATAGAAATATTATTTATTGTTTTTTTAGTGTTCAGAATATTTAGGAGTAATCATAATTTATAAAATTAAACATGTAAAAGAATTAATTATTCATAATATCATAATTTTTAACTTAATGTAAACTTATATAAAAATTGTTGATATAAAAATTGTTGAGATATTAGGATATTTAGACTTGTTGTTAAGATATTAAATTTATTTTATATGATAAGAATGTTTGAATAAAAAATAAATATTTTTCATTACTTCAATTAAAATTATTTTATTTCTATAATTTTAAAATTATTTTATAATTAAAAGTAATATTTTCATTACTTTGTTAATAGCTTTAATTAATAAATAAACATAACTTTTTAACAACATAAATTTATGTGAAAAACAACATTTAAATTTATGTATTTTATTACTTTACTATTTGATATATTTATCAATTTTATAATAAAATGTTAAAAGGTTAAAAGTAACTTCCAAAACTGAGAGATGTTAAGAAAAAAATAATTTACAAATTATCATTTGACTTTCAGATCATATAATTTGAAAGTCTTTACTTTCGAATTAATACCATTCGAATGTTACTTTTATATTACACAATCTAAAAATCTTTTTTAGTTTTGGAAATGACTTTCAAATCAATTGGAAAAGAATTAAAATGGAATTTTTTTTATGTAAGATGGAGGAAAGAAATTATGGAAATTTCTTCCCTCTTTTTAGGGTAGTTTGTTATTAGTTTTATATTTTAGGAATCATACTCAAAGACAACAATTAGAGAAATCTATGGATTGTTTTTTAATATGAAGATATAAAAGTCATGTTTCAACTCTTGATATTCTTCAAAATTCATGTTTGATTTGTTGGCAAAGTCACTTTTAGAGGCTGAGATGAAAAGAGAAACAATTTTCAGGTACATAAGACTGTGAGAAATGGTAGTGGCACAATCATGCAAAGAAATATTAAAAAGTATGGATAGGGATTGTTTATCATTACTTTATAAATTCCAAAAGAAGAAGAAGAAAAGAACAAATAAAAAAGGTTTTAGGGTGATTGGCCAAAAGGAATATATTATCTGTCCATGCATCAACTATTGTTTCTGAGATTTACCTTTTTTTCTCTTCTAAATATCTTGGTTTTAGATATTTAAAAAAATATTCTTAACATTTTTTAAAATGTTGCAAAAAAAAAAACAACTCTTTAGATATATTGATAACGTTTATTTTAAATATCTTCAAGAAAAAAAAATTTAAGGTGATATATTAACTTTTTAGAGTTTCTCTCAATATTGTGTAATTTGTATAAATTTTAAAAAATAATCTAAAGAGTGAAAATTTTAGTTACTGTATTTTTCTTACATAAAAATGTATTTTTTGTTATATTCTTCCTATTTTAATTTCAAAAACATGAGAAAAAAGAAGCATCTAAAATGGCATCACATGAATCTTCTGGAAATTTTGAATAGCTGAAGTTAAACACAATTTTATAGTGTTGTCGAACTTGAAATTGTTTTGAGTAGCTTTATTTTCTTGGCATTCATAATAAGCTGAAAGGTTAACTAAACAAAGTTATTACAATTTTATTTTCCTCCCTGCGTCTTCTCTTGTACCATCTAAATATGGAAAATTTCAAAATTCTCATTCATTTTTTTTTTCTTTCCCTATTTCTTATTAACCTAATAAAAAAGAATAGGAAGTGTAGGACAAATCTTAGGTCCACATCGGAAAAAGCCAATATCCTCCACACCGAGCACATGAGTTGCCACTCATATGGCATCAGGGACCACATCATAGTACAACGAATTTATAAATTTAATTGTACTTTTCATATCTCAACAATATTATTGTTTATATTTTTATATACTTTAATAAAATAATTAAATTCTTCAAGTATTATAATTTCATTATTTTTTTCTTTTTTAATCTTTTATTAAATATTTAATAAATTTTTTATCACAGTAAAGGATAACTATAAATATTTCTTTTAGCGTGTGTATATATATATTGTCATGTTACTCAAATAATATAGATTTAAATCCTCGGATGGTCCTCGTCTTTGTATGAGAATCTCAGTTAGGTCCTCATATTTTCAACTGTTTCAATTGGATTATAATATTTGTAAAATTGAGTTTCGGTCCATTAAATCTTCACAGACGGCGTTAAATGAGGCTGACGTGTTGCATGCTGATCTCAAAGTGTTTGATTGTGTGGAATTTTTATTTAATTTAAGCCATTATGACATGACAAAGGGTTTTACTTATTTTCATATTAGGAATTTACTTATCTTCAAATTAAGCCAAAAACTGAATCAGTTTAAAGGTCCACCATCGCTGCCACCACCGACAGTCACCATTTTCACCATTACGCCTAAACCCTCTTCAACCCCAATCTCCAATCAGTCCTTGCATCATCCAAACACAACTTCGAACCACCAAATATCAGATCCCTTCCTCAGATGAACAATCCCAAATATCCCCAATCGCAGTGATAAGCCGGAGGACGAAAACCATAGTCCCCGTAGAGACATTGCCGCTGAGACGCCCACTGGCCCAAAAGATCCACTCCAAAACGCAGATACCAATGCTAACGACAACCGGCTCCGTCATGTCGGTGGCGACACTCAAATCGTCGTGGTCCACCGCTCCATCTCCTTCTCCGCCCTCATTCCGCGTCGGCTCCCAACTCTTCGCCCTCACGTGCCGCCACACTCGCCTCGTCGTCAACGACCGGACCCTCTAGAGGAAATTCAAGATCCCCTGTTACCGCAACGACGAATGCTACCTCGAGGAGCATTACTTTCCCACGCTCTTGTCCATGGCATATCCTGATGGCTGCCCCAAATACACACTCACCAAAATTAATTGGACCGGCACCGTCAACGGTCACCCTTATACTTACTGTCATCTTCAATAATTGAAATTTCAAGCAAGGTACGTTTTTTTTTTCTTTCCTCGTGTTATTTTATTTTATTTTTATTATAGTCAAAAATTATTAGAGGGTGGGTGTTTCCATCTTCAGCTTTATATATTGGAATCTAGGTTTTGATGCTTGTGTTATGTGTTTTCTCTGGATGATGATATTTCTAGGGGTTTAAAGTTAGGAATTACTTTTTCTGAATTTTCAATGCACAAAATGAAGGAGGAAGAATTTAACCAGAATCAGCTTGATCGATTATGTCGTTGACCTCATTTGGAGACTCACTACTGCATCCCCCTCCCAACAACTATAATTCCAGATAACCCCATCAAGTAGATATAAATCGACTCCAAAAAGCGTCGACTTTTCTGACTCAAAAAAACCACAAATCCCTTTTGTTTTCTTCTGTGTTTGGCATCTAGGTTCTGACAAGGAAAACCCACTTAAGTCATTGTTCCCAAAAAGTTAAGAACAAAGTGAAAGGCCCAGCAAAAGTCTTTACTCTGCACAACTCGCAGGGTCGAAGGAAAATCAAGCAAACAACCTCTACCGCCGCCCAGAACGAGAAGAAAAAGTGATGGAGAATAGCGTTGGTAGCTGCGTTTTGGAGACAGTGGAGGATGATGAAGACAGTGAAGGATGATGAAGACTTTGAATCCCTAATTAAATCTTGTGCCATGTCATAAATTATTCACCTAAAAAAATGACATAATATAATAGTGCCTCATCAGCATTTTAAGTATGCACCACGTCAGCTCAAGTTAACATCGTCTGGGACAACTTAACGGATAGGGTAAAATTGGCTCAATTTTATAAATATTATGACCCAATTGAGACAACTGGAAATATGAGGACCTAACTGAGATTCCCATACAAACACGAGGATCATCCGATGATTTAAACCAATAATCTACCAAGTAACATTCAATTTTAATATAATAATATTATTAAAATAAAACATCATAAAATCAACAATTAAAAATAAACTATAATATATTATTATAATTATCCAAAATTATAATTATAATAACATGATAAATTTTTAAATATGTATGTGCAACTCAAATAAATCTATAACAAGATAAAAGAGATTTAAAGTCTTTCCAACAGTTGTATAACCTAAACACTATAATTTATAAACTAGACACTTGTCTCAATATCTTCCTTATAAGGTATATAATAACTTATTTCCTCATCTGCTCACACTAAGTGATCATAGCAAAAAAAGAAAACAAACACAAGCACAAAAGAAAATAAACTAATTTACAAAAAGAAAACAAACATATAATAAGTAAACAAACTGCATCACAATGCAATACACTTCAAATGGTCATAGATAAATGAACGTTTAAAGACTCTTTTAAACTCAATTATTCAGATATATTCATTGATATTGAATCTTTAAATATTGTACACTTTGTTGGAAACATGTAGCGAAATGTTTTGTGAACAAACAATAGCCAAGAGGAGAAGGGGTGAATTAGTTTTACGACTAAAACTATGTCTTTTTAAAAAAAAAATCTTTCTTTTTTAAGAAATAACTTAACAACACTGATAATCACATCATATTATAACAAATAAATAAAAGAATATAACAAAAGATAAGCTTACACAAGTGATTTTTGTACTGGCTCAGATAAAAAAGATCTTACGTCAAATTGTTAATCTCTCTAAGGCCTTGTTCTTTTGAGTGGATTTGAATATAAATTTTTTTGTCGTTTATTTGAGCGAATTTGGAGGTAAATGAGAGTAAACTTGGAAATAAATTTTTTTAATTTGTCACATCAATACAATTCTATACTAATTCTCACAAACTTTATTTCTAAATTCACTCTCATTTACCTCCAAATTCACTCAAATAAACGACAAAAAAATTTATCTTCAAATCCTCTCAAATCCCCTCAAATCCACTCAAAAAGAACAAGGCCTAAAAGAGGAATTAATTAATAACTAATAATAAACCATAACTTACAACAACAAAGTAGAGTAGAGGTTTTGAGTTCACCTCTCTTGACTAATAGGAGATGACCAACACTTCATTTTGACACATAACACATAAAATGATGAACAAATTGACTTTACTACAACAAATATGATCTTCACTTAGACACACTAATACAAACACTTCCTATAACCAACACAAACTTCACAAGCTTACAATTAAAGCACAAAGAGTTCAAGTAAAAATACTTTAATTCTCAGACATATTAAGTGGTTTGAAAGTGTCCAGAAGGTATTTATAGGCTCAGTTCAAAATAAGGTAAGAAGTTGAAGAGTTTATTCACAACTTCCACTGATAATCGATTATCCAAGGTGATAATCGATTATTGGCGAACCATTTTGAAAGTTATTTTTCCTTAGATAATTGATTATCCCAAGTGATAATGGATTATCTGCGAGCCATTTCAAGAGTTATTTTTCTGGGATAATCAATTATCCCAATTGATAATTGATTATTTTAGATAACCTTGCAATTTCTTATTTTAATTGGGATGATTAATTATCTCAAGTGATAATTGATTATTCTAGCGTGTTTCTGAAATAATGTTTTATTCTTGAGCTCTCTTTAACCTGTTTTGCATCTTGAAAAACCTAAGTCTACAATATAATTACAAATATTACAAAAGCTTTAATTGAATAACAGTTTTTCTATACTTCAAACTTAAGGTTAACTTCATCATCAAAACTCTTTTGACTTCAATTCAACCTCATTGCCAACACACTTGTTTGTTTCTCTATAGAGTCATTGTCAATAAGTTTCACTCTTCCACATACAAGGTTAGTCATTACCTCATCTTAGGCCATGAGAAAGCTAAGACCTCTTGCTACTCTCACAATATAACATACAAAGATATCATACCTTAATTCAAACTCATTCATCATTCACAATACATCAACATGCATACTTTACACTTTATATCATACTCTCTTAAGAATATTACACAATAACTTAACACATGTGCAAATATTTTGGGATTTTAAAAAATAAAACTGCAACTTCCACAAAACTTTGAAAATCATATATGGTCTTACATTCAAATTAAATATAATTGAACCGATAATGTAATGCAAAAGAATAAACTCAATTAAGTAATTGTGAAAAAAAATTATTCACCAAACAAGCAATAGAAGTTAAAGTTGTCAACAACCTAAACTACGAGAATCTTACGCAAAAAAAATGCTTTGACTACGTATCTCTAATCAAATATTCAAACAATCAAATCAAGAAAAAATATATCTAAAATTAGATATCAAAATTTTAACTCGATATGATAATTAATGAAGTTGGAACGTCATTTTTTCCAATATTACTCAAAATAGAAAAACATGGTGACACTAGAAAACAAAGTGACACCAGAATAATAAACTATTTATTTAAGCTTTAATCAATTAATTTAATACCTTTTAAGTTAATCCTCATTTAAAAGAGTTTTAATACTTTAAAAGATTTGGATTCTTAACTCAGGTAATGTTGGATTACTCAATTCCAGGATCATGTAGAAACATTCCTGTTTTCATGCTTTCCTCAACTCAACTACATATAAATTACATATTTATACACTATTTTCAACTAAAATATCAATTTCACCATCTAAGAACACCAAGCATGTCACAAAACATAACTTTAATATATCACATATCACAATATGAGGCTTAACAAATTTAACATATCTTCCAATTAACACAAATCAACATAATCAAATACTCAATATCAACAAAAATGTAGAACAAAGCTCACTGTGTAAAAACTAAAATTAATTTTTCTAAAGACAACTTAAAACTGTTCTAAAATCCCAAACCATCTTCAAACTGAAATTATGTTCTATCTACATATAATTTTAGTCATGCAAACCCCTATACATATTATCTTAATCTATTTTAATTTCTACACTAACCATTTTTAATATCTTTCAGTCTAAAATTATAAATATATATATATATATATATATATATATATATATATATAATAGTTAAAATAGATGTCTTTTAAATATAAGTTTAATTAATTTATAAGAACACAACATGTAATTAAATGTTATTATTATTTTAAAAGTTATAAATAATTGTAATTTATAATTAAATTTATCTGTTAACATTTTCTTTTATATTAGTTCTAAATTAAAGGTTATTTATTAGTTTAGTTTATTGATCAATTTTACAGATATTATATACGTGTACATTAATAAATATCATATCTCCTGCTACACTTTTTTTCTATATTTTTTTTTGTTTTACATCATCTTATTCTTATTGTTTTCACGGTGAGATTTCAATATAATTTGGTTCGTACACAATTAAAATATGGATGTAACATTTTTCTTGTTCTATTTATCAATTGAGTGCGAATGAGTCCTAAACAAGGTGTATTCCTATTGTTATAAGGGTTAAATATGTTTTGTCCTTTAAGTATCACCACTGATTTTTAGTTTTAGTCTTTACTTAAAACTTTGATGATTTTTAGTCCTCATAGTATTGAAACATGTAATATTAGTCCTTAAAAATAGACGGCGTCAACTTTTTGTTGATCTGACAAACGACAAGGCCACATCTTCTGCCAGCTTCCGTCTTAAGTATCTCTCACGTTGGTTGTTTAATTTGTGGAATGAGATTAAGTGATTGGCACGTGTGTGGGTGATTGAAATTAGATTATAAAAGTTGGGTTCTTCTTCATCATCTCAGTTGGGGCAAAGCTGGGTTCTTCTTCGTCATCTCAATCTTCTGCGTGTGAATATAAGTATTGGAGATTCTGCGTGTGACTAAACCTGAAAGAAACATCACACACAGTGAGATGGGTTTCGCTCTTATTTAATTTTTTCAAAATGATTTATGATATTTAATACTTTGCTGTGATATTTAATCCATTCATAGCCTTTTTATAGTCCATAAAAAACAAACTCATAAGTCCTCCTGCAAACACATCTTGCCAATGATGCCAATAGTCATCCACTCGTGAGATTCCAACCATGCAAGCAGTAAAAAGAGGAAGAAAAACAATGCATAATTTTGCTATGTGCCCTTTTTGATCAAAAGCTTTAATCTTTCCCATTAGGTACAGAGAGAGAAAACCTAGACCAGCAAAGGACCCTGCAGAACAACATTTATCAGAAAAAGGCTTATACGTAAACAATTTTCAATACAAAGGAGCTAGTAATCTGATGAATAATTAATTTTCTGATAAACTAAGTAAAATAATATTTACCAATTTCCCAATCTTCAAAACAGTCTTCCTATTATGAAAAGCAAGGTCGCTTTTAGCTAACATTATGCTTCTAATATAATTATAATGAACATTATGAGAAGAGCAAAATACTTTCGTGCCCACCCAAACCCTAAATCCCCAATACTTATATTCACACGCAGAAGAGCAAAACAATATGTATCATCTTACCTCCTCAACAAGACAAACTCCAACCTTCAACTGAGATGACGAAGAAGAACCCAACTTTGCCCCCAATTGAGATGACGAAGAAA
Organism: Vigna umbellata; assembly: GCF_029865625.1. Taxonomy (NCBI): domain Eukaryota; kingdom Viridiplantae; phylum Streptophyta; class Magnoliopsida; order Fabales; family Fabaceae; genus Vigna; species Vigna umbellata. Next base: position 106,149,257 of record NC_142165.1, read on the forward strand.
AACCCAACTTTCGTAATCTGATTTCAATCACCCACACACGTGCCAATCACTTAATCTCATTCCACAAATTAAACAAGCAACGTGACAGATATTTAAGACGGAAGCTGGCAGAAGACATGGCCTCGTCATTTGCCAAATCAACATGGCAGATATTTAAGGACTAATATTACATGTTTCAATACTACGAGAACTAAAAGCCATGAAAGTTTTGAGTAGGGACTAAAACAAAAAATCAGTGATACTTAAGGATGAAAAATATATGTAACCCTTGTTATAAAATATAAAATATAACATTATAATTAGGCTGTCCAGATACCGAAATTTTGCCGGCTAGATTTTTGTTTCTTAATTAATTTATTGTAAATGCACAAAATTGTTATAATAATATATAGAATAATTTTGGACTGTAAAATAATTATTAATATTTTTCATCTAAGTTAACAGGAAAGGTCTCTTTATACCTTTAATTTAAAAAATGTTACGAGAATTATCACTCAAGTACATGAAATTATATGAAATTATTCCCTTGTACCTAGAGTTAAATATATTTTTAATATTTAAATTTTGATTTTTATCTGAAATTTTAATATATTTTATTTTTAAATTTAAAAATAAATAAATAAAATTTATTTTAATTTAATTATGCTAAATTTTTTAAAGTGTTAAATTTTCAAACTGACATTAAAGTAAAAACGTATTAAACATTATAAACAATTCAACCATTAACATACCAGACATTTATCAAGTCAAAAAATTTAAAATAATTAAATTAAAAATAATATATTTATTATTTTTTAAGTTTTAAAATCAAAATTTCAAAATAGATAAATTTTAATTTCGTCTTAAATTTAAAAGACTAATTAAAAACAATTTAAATTTTCTATTTATTTATTTTTTATTTTGTCAATCCTTCCTCGACAAACAAATGAATAAATATTTGATCCAAATGCATATAATTGATGCATACAAAATTTAGTGGATTAGAAATAAAGGGAAAAAACCAATACCATCTTATGCTATCCCTTTTTCTTTAGTAGTCAATTATCATTATTTTTTTAGGAAAAAAACTATTTCAAATCAAATGTAATGATAGTGACAAATTTAGAAGGACGGATTCACCTTGTCTTTGTCTTTCCATACATATCTAATATCTTTGTATGTGAGTATCATAAATTTGATTCAATATATTTCTTTTATTATATATTTATAATATAATTAAAATGAGAATATTATTTATAACAAGTACTTTTTTAATGAATATTCATAAAAAGAATTAATCAAACAGAACTTGTTAAATTATATCAATTCAGTCATGCCAACTTATAACTTTTTACCTTACATCAGCCTAAAATAAAACAAAAAACGAACAAGTTATAAACAAATTAAAGATTTTATTGTGTACAATACAAATAAGTCCAAAATACATACACTGGAAGAAATAATTTATCATGAACTTTACAGGTATTATTAAAATAATGGGAGTGAAACATATTCTAGAAATCTTTTAAATTTTCTGAAAGAATATGAATGTATATTTCCATTTAATTATAAACTATACAATGAATTTATTCACTCTAATAATAAATACTTAAAAATTATACGTTTTTAAAATTAATTGATTATATTAGTTGAATAAATACAACTGAATTTGAATTTTAAGACCTGAAATTTGAATATTTAAATAAAAAGGACTTCACAAAAAATAATAAGTCAATATTTAAAAAAAATGATTTAATAAAATTGTAGTCTTTTATTTTCTTTTGTCTATATTCTAGTTTCTTAATTTATTTAAAATAAAGATATTTGGTATCTTAGTTTAGAAAATCCATAAATTTGAGTTAAAATATACAAAAAAGAAAAAACTAAAAAAGCAACATATATTATTTTTAACACACAAAGCAAAACATGAAAATTGTATATAACTTAAAATAATATCAGTGAAACAGACTACAGTAGAAAACAAAAAAGCTATTGTGTAATGACAGTTAGCAGTTTTTTCGAAACTGGTGGTCCGTGATCGTCTATTTAGTTTTAGTAATTTAACAATCTTTCTCGATTTTCAACGATACAGATAAAGTAGTAAATTGTGTCTGAGACAATGGAGATTCCTTTAGTTGAACTAAACAACGAGGCATGATGACAATGTGGTCACACTCACTCAATATAAGAACTCACATTCATCATCACTCTTCAGTCTAAGTAGTCAGCACAGAAAAAAAGCACATTTTGATGTCACATAATCTGTTCCTAATTTCTCTCTTGTCTTTTTTAAGGCAGCCACTCCCACCTCCTCTTCCCTTTTCTCCTCACTTCCTAAAAAAACATACAATTTTTCTTCTTCATCTTCTTCCTATCATATAAATTCTCAAGCTTGTGAGAAAATGCTCCTTCAAGTTTCAATCTTTCTCTTCTGGGGTGCCAAAGTTTGTTGTTTTACTGTTCCTTGATGTGTTTTTTCAGGTGGGTTTGTAAATTGGACGTTGTTGCAACACGTTATATTTTAATTCATGGAGGCTGAGTTTGGGCGTAAGAATCAGTACTTGTATGGACCTGTGGTGTCAGGAATGAAGAAAGCTGTTGGGAATGGGAAGAGGAGTTTGGAATGGGATTTGAATGATTGGAAATGGGATGGTGATCTTTTCACTGCTCAGCCTCTCAATTCAGTGCCATCAGACTGTAGGAGTCGCCAGTTTTTCCCACCACATCCTGAAATTCCGGCGAAAAAGGCCAATCTTGGAAACGATTTCTCTTCTTCTTTAATCAACCAAGGTGAGGGAAAGAAAGATTTGGAGAAAAGGAGGAGGTGTGTTATAGGGGAAGGTGAAGGGGAGGGGATGAATGATGAAGGTGGTTCTCTTAGTTTGAACCTTGGGGGTCACGGTTACCCTTTCATGGTGGAAGGAGAGGAAAAAAGTGGAAAGAAGACAAAGGTTATTGGGACTACTACTGCTGCTGCTACCATCTCTAACCGTCCTGTTTGTCAGGTGCAGGATTGTACGGCTGATCTTGGTAATGCCAAGGATTACCACCGTCGGCACAAGGTTTGTGATGTTCATTCTAAGGCCACTGTGGCACTAGTGGGAGATGTTATGCAACGTTTCTGTCAACAGTGTAGCAGGTCAGTTAGGTTGCTTGCAATCAGATATTTTCTTGGTGTTTAAACAATTCATATTTGTGCTGTGATCTTGAAATTAACAATTTGTGAGCCTTCAGAAAGGGGAAGATTCTCTATTTCTTGTCGTTTAAATCCTAAGTGAAAGTTGTTACAAAAAACTTCACTTTTAGAATAAACAAGAATTTCATGGCACTTACCAACCTTTGTACTCAAGTTGGATGTAACTCTTAAAATTGTGGCAGGTTTCATGTCCTTCAAGAGTTTGATGAAGGGAAGAGAAGTTGTCGTAGGCGTCTGGCAGGCCATAACAGGAGGAGGAGGAAAACTCATCCCGATGTTACTGTTGTTAACGAAGGATCTCATAACGATGGAAGGGGCAGTAGCTATCTGTTGATGAGTCTGTTACGGATACTGACCAATTTGCATAGTGAGTATTCGTGACAATATAAGTTTATCTATTTGGCATTCTTTACAATTTATTTATTTTGCTGTTACAATATGAAACTGTAATGATGATGAATGTGAGCTGCTTGTCGGTGCTGTTTGAAAGTCTTTTAGTGGTAAAATCTTATATAGGTAAGGTCTCATCCGTATTGATGCTAATTTAGAGAGTTTGAACCCATTAGATTGTGGAGTTAGATGAATGGTTTATTGCGCAGTCTAGTTTTTCAATTGATTTTCTTGTATTTTTATGGTCATCATGGCAAACCATGTCAAAGGTGCAGTTGTATTTATTGTTTCTTTTCCATAATAGCTTGATGACATGAGGAGTCTATTTTTCTCCTAAGCTAAGTTTCCTCTAAAAGTTCAAATGTTCAACTCCAGTTAGCTTTAACAGCATTACTTGACCTTTCTGCTATACTCTAGACTCCCGTCTACCTAAGTAGGAGTAGAGGGTTTGCATAGAGAGTTAGGCACTTGACCTTTGACATCTTGTCAGGAATCATACCAGATTGAAATTGATTCTCCAAATTGTGATTGGCCCAAAGTATTTGATAAAAATGTATGATAATAGTAATTAAATTGTATCATCATATACTCTTCTTGTTACATGTGCCTTCTGATAAATTTTTGGCACATTCCTGTGGCAAAGCTAGAAAGCCTGAAGGTTTTGTCTGCTGGATCATTGCTTGAAAGCGAAAATAGTTACTTATGACTTGATGTCATCATTGGAATACTTATTTGACCTTCATTGTTGTAATCCTTTTGCATTTCACCTTCATCCTGGATGTCATCATTGGAATACTTATTTGACTCCACAGATTATGCCTTCTATATATTGCAGCAAATGGCTCAGATCAGACAAGGAACCAGGATATACTCTCTCATCTTCTGAGAAACTTGGAAAGTCTGGCTGCTCCAAATAATGATAGAACTTTAGCCTCCTTATTGGAGAACTCTAAAGGTTTGTTAAATGCTGGGACACCTGGAGGTGCTCATGATGAACCCAAACTTAATTCAAACACTCCTGAAGCTTCCAGACCGTCTGGTTCTTCCATTCAGATTGATAATGGCTTCATCAGTCAGGACCCTCTAATATCCATGGCACAGTGTGAAACAAGGCCTACTAATGGTGGAGTAGAAAATTTGAGACCACCTTCAGGTGATGGTGGAATAGAAAATTTGAGACCACCTTCAGGAGCACCATTCTCAAGTATAAGTCAATCAAAGGGAAATCTTCCATGCCAATTAACTGCTACTGAGACTACACTTAGAAGGAACAACTTAAATAACGTTGACCTGAATAACGTATACAGTGATGTGCAGAATACTGATGAGAATCATAAGAAGCCTTATCCTCATGTAGCATCAGAGATGGGATCTAGTGATCTTCCCTCATGGTTGCAATGTGCTTCTCTCAAATCAAGTCCTCCACAGACTAGCAGAAACTCAGATTCAACCTCTAACCAATCACCATCTGGTTCCAGTGGAGAAGCTCAGGTATATTCTTGGTCTAATTTAAATTCATTTCCTTATTTCTGAATAATTTAGTGATTCTGCTCTTTACCTTTGTACCAAAATATTTACGGTCGTTTAAAAGATTGTTTATATATGGTTACTGATAAAGATACTACTTTGCCAGGACCATTATTTGAGGTCTGTTTCTCTGGTGCATCTGACTTTTTATTGGTGTGTGGGTCTGTTTTTGATGGCTGTCTCAGAAGATTTATTTATTGAAATGTTGTTTGTTAACTGTTTGCAGAGTCGCACAGATCGAATTGTTTTTAAACTTTTTGGAAAGGATCCAAGTAATTTTCCCCTTCTTCTTCGTTCACAGGTACTTTCTTGTGACATGAAATTGCTGCAGACAATTTACAGCAATGTTTCTTTTTTCTGTGTTTGATTTACATTCTCTTTTGTGTTTCAGATTCTCAACTGGTTATCCCACAGTCCCACCGAGATAGAGAGCTATATAAGGCCAGGTTGTATCATATTAACGATATATCTTTGTCTTGAAAAATCTGCATGGGAAGAGGTATTGTTTAATATAATGCTACAATACTGGTTGCCAGATGAATACATTTGAAAAGGAGAAATAATTTAAATGTGTTTATTACTATTTTGATATTGCAGCTCTGCTGTAATCTAGGATCCAGCTTGAGAAAGCTTCTTAGCTCGTCAAATGATACATTTTGGAGAACAGGGTGGGTATTTGCAAGGGTGCAGCACTCTGTGGCTTTTCTGTATAACGGTTTGTTCTCCCTTATACTGTGTTGTGTGAGCATTCCTCTCATGTGATTGCAGTTTTAGTATCCTGAAGAAATATGTTGTTAATTATCTCTCCTGCAGGTCAGGTAGTCTTAGATGTGCCCTTGTGTCTCAAAAGCTCACATCATTGTACGATTTCATGCATTAAACCACTTGCTGTTCCTGCAAGTGCTAGGGCTCACTTTATTGTGAAAGGTTGCAACCTTTCCCAGTCTAGTACAAGGTAAATCCCTTTACATCAATTCAAAATTGTTAACTTAATGAAAGGTTCTAGCAAGAGGAGAGTATCTGTGCACAGGAAGAAGCTTATGTTGAACTACACAGTACTTAATTTTGTTCCATGCATATCATGCTGCAGGATGTACAATATCATAAGAAGGGATGTGAAAAAAAAGAAGAGACCATAATGTATTTTTGTTTCCCTGGATTTTAGCACCTTTGAATATTTATTGGGTGGAATTTTGAAAGAAAATGTTGCTTCAGATTCTAATAACTGTCAGTAGTACTGATCTAGCCACTGACATAATTTTATACAGGAATCATAGAGATTTTTATTTTGAGGGGAGGGGGTGGACACTTTTACCTTAGTTCAAGGGTATAAATTAGATTTTAATCTTCGTGTTCTATGTAGGATTTTGGATATAGGGAAGATCCTAGTTTTAAATTGTGTTTGTTGGGATTAGCCCAGATGTTGATCTGTTGCTAATGATTTCCAGGTTGCTCTGTGCACTTGAAGGGAAGTATGTGGTACATGCTAGTTGTCATGATTTGATTGGTGAAGCTGATGAATCCATTCAGCATCTCAACTTCTCTTGTCATATACCAAATGTAACTGGGAGGGGTTTTATTGAGGTGCTATCACTTTATCACACTCCAAAATTTTTCAATGGGGTTTTCTTTGAAATATGCCTTAGTTTCATTTTGAAAGCTTATCCTGTAAACTTACTGAAATTAACAGAAACATCTGGCGCATACTTCGGACATGTCATTTGTGTCATGAATAACTCCTTCATTAATGATTCAATATTGCTGTTGTTGATGTCTGCCATTTGGTTCTTATAATAGCTCTTGGAAACTTGGTAGCTTTCGGTTAACCTTAGTCCATGTAGTATAGGTTTCCTTATAAACTCTTTAAAATAATCTTTTATGAACAAGGTTGAAAATTCCACATTGATTATATGACCAAATTATAATATATAATTAAATGCAAATCTTATTTTAAAAGTTGTTTTAAGTTTAAAGTGTCTATTTTATAAGAATGAAAATCATGTAAAACACTTCTCATGCATGTTTTCCAACAAAGAAAGCACAAAAGTAGCTTTTGGAAATTAAATCTATAGATGTGAGATAGCTTTTTCTATTTTTCTAGTTTCTGAAAATACATTTTGATGATAAATGGTGTCAGGTGGAAGACCATTGTCTTAGAAGCTGTTCCTTTCCATTTATAGTTGCAGAGAAAGAAGTCTGTTCAGAGATCTGCAAGCTGGAGAATGTGATTGAGGCTGCTGAAACCACTAATGATTTCCAGATTAAAAACCAAAAAATGGAAGAAAAGACTCAAGCTCTTCATTTCTTGCAAGAAATGGGTTGGCTTCTTCATAGAAGTCGTGTGAAAGTTAGGCTAGGTCCCACGGCTCCTATCCATGATCTCTTCCAATTTAATCGGTTCACGTGGCTTGTTGACTTCTCTATGGACCATGGTTGGTGTGCTGTGATGAAAAAACTATTGGATATTATATTTGATGGGGGTGTTGATGCAGGAGAACAGGCCTCCATTGAGCTTGCATTGTTAGACATGAGTCTTCTACACAAAGCCGTGAAGAGAAACAATAGACCTATGGTAGAACTACTATTAAGATTTGTGCCAGTTAAAACATCAGATGGTGCTGACAGTGAGGTGAAGCAAGTTGAAAAGGCATCCGACAGATTCTTATTTAGACCTGATACTGTTGGGCCAGCTGGATTGACTCCTCTTCATGTTGCAGCAACTATGAGAGGCTCAGAGAACGTGTTGGATGCATTAACTGATGATCCAGGAATGGTAATTCCTTTATTGTCTCTATTATGTAACTTTATGTTTTCTCATGCTTTTGCATTGTACTACTTCAAACTATGGGGGAAAAGGGGAAATGACTACAAGGAAAAACTAGTTTTTTCTCCTCCTTTTCACCTGAATTTTGGAATGTGTGGATAGAATGGGAAGAGAAATGAGGTGACCTTTGCTTTCAATATAATGGTTTCTAGTAGGTGCACTCATTGAATAAGCGTGAGAATACATATGTCCATGGAAACTTGCATGGTTTTCTGTATATTTTAAGTACACAATGCTTTCAACCTTATGTCTGTTGTGTTCAGGTAGGAATTGAAGTATGGAAAAGTGCCCGAGATAGTGCAGGTTTGACCCCTAACGACTATGCATGTCTTAGGGGCTATTACTCTTACGTTCAACTTGTCCAGAGGAAGACAAACAAAAAAGGTGAAAGACTACATGTGGTTGATATCCCTGGCACTGTTGCAGACAGTGGTATCAGAAAGCAGAAGCAATCAGGTAAAGTTTCTAGCTTACAGACAGAGAAGATTGAAAGCACAGAAATGGGAAGTAACTGCAGGGTGTGCCAACAGAAGTTGGTTTATGGTGGCATAAGAACTGGTGTGGTTTATAGGCCAGTCTTGCTGTCCATGGTGGCCATAGCAGCCGTGTGTGTCTGTGTGGCTTTGCTCTTCAAAAGCTCACCTAGAGTTTACTATGTGTTCCAGCCTTTCAACTGGGAATCATTGGAGTATGGAACAGTATAATGCAGTCTATCAGCTGTTTTCCTGCTGTAGCTGCACCTTTTTTTAGTTTACAAGTGAAAGTCTTAGATTTTGAGTATATAGAGTATACTCAATATATATATATATATATATATATATATATATAAAGGTTGAAGCTTCACATGTTCTGAACAGAATCTTGATCATGCAACCTGTTAAATATGTGGCCAACGCTATGTTAACATTGTGTGGAATGAAAGGGATAAACAGACATACTTGTATGAACATACTTAAACAAACAAACAAAGGGATGATCACAGAAGAACGGTGTATGAATCTCAATAAATGTCTCAGGTGCACATGAACATACTTAATATTTATTTTATATAACTTAAATCTATATTTACCTATATATTTTTTTTCCTCTTAATTTACAAAATTATCATCTCGTTTTAATATGATTTTTATTTTATATGTTCACAAAACAAAATGGTGAAAATAACTATTTTTTCTATTTTCTGTATAGTTTTTTTTTCTGTTAATTTTAAACAGATACTTTGCTGGTTGACTTTGTTATTTTGAGCCCATTCCTTCTAGAAATTGACTTTTATACGAATCTTTGATAACATGAAACAAATTGAAAATAGAGTAACAATTATAGAAGATAAAAGTTTTGATTGAAAGTATAAACACAAGACATTAAAACAAAAGTAAATCTAGCTAAAATTTCACTAAACAGAATTGATCATTTTTCTTCTTTCTACTTTTCCTTCAATTGAATGTTACATTTCTGTTTTTTTTTTTTATTTCCATCCACCCAAATAAAATGGCTAATTGGTTGATGAAAAAAAACATGAAAGAAAACAACTACAGAGTGATATTATGTTAATGCTATTTGTTTAAATATAGAAAGAAAATATATATGCCAAAAGTAAAACAAAAACAATATTAGTGTAAAATGACTTAAATATGTAAGAAAAATACTATGACCTATTTTTTATTACTTAAAACTTATTAATTAAAAGAATTTTTTAGTATCATATTATATCTTATAAAAGAATTAAAAGCATTTCATTTTTTATTTTTTTTATTTTTTTGTTATACCTTGTTATCTTTTAAATCAAATACAATACTAGTTTTTGTTATACTAGCATTTTTCTTAATTTATATATCATTATAAAAGATAAAATAATATAAAAAATAATGTCAATACAAACAAAAATTTAATCAGATATTTTATATTCATGTTCTTGAATTCAAATGAAATTTATTATGAATAATTGATATTTTTAAATATTTATTATCTAAAATAATAAAAAATGAGTATTTTAATATTTATTTATAAATTAAATACAGATTCATACATGTATTCGTTTTGTAAGTTAACATTAAAATTTAATTTATATTTTATTAAATTAAAATTTAATTTATATTTTATTAAATTTAATTTAATTAGAATTAAAATTTAATTTATATTTAATAAATATGTTTGTTTTAGTCAAATAGAAGTAGGCACTATGATGTCATTAGCCCTTATCATCTATAATTCTCTCATTCAACTTTTAATATTTTAATTATTTTCCGAATTTTTCATTTTTATACTTATTACTACTTTTTAATTTTATATTCCATTAAATATTTAGCATAGCAAAATGCCTGTCTTTGGAAAAAAAAAAGTTAAAAACAGATAAATAAAATAATAGCATCTTTTATTACAATTTCTTTAGTAGTAGAAGACATAAGTTTAATAATCTCAAATTTAGGCTTTTACATGTTTAATTTAATACATTTACAAAAAATGTGTTATATAGTAATAATTGAATGATAAAATAAAAGAAAGTGAAGTAAAATTCAAGAAAATGTCTTATAATATATTCTTTCTGGAGAAGAAATAAAAAATGGTGCAGTGGATTGATTTAAGGGATGTGAGTCTTCCACACTCGCTTCTTGTTCTTCAGTTATGGCTTCCCTTTCTCTCTCCTTTTCATCTTCCATTGTTCCCTCTTCAATTCCTCACCACAAATCCACCAAAATCCACACTCAAGACTCCACTTTTAGGGTTACCTGCTTCGCCATTTCCTCTCCCCCCTCCAAACCCGTTGTCAAAAAGCGACACTGGAAAAAAGGTGAGTTTCCTGGTACTTCCGAAACATCGTTTGACGATAGTACGAGGAGGACCCCCATCAAGAACATCAAGAGGAAGTTGGAGAAAAAGAACAGTGCGAAGGCATGGGTCAACACTGTCACCGAGTCCTTATCTGAACAAATCGACAAGAAGCAGTGGCTTCAAGCCCTTCAGGTTTTCACAATCAAATTCAACACTTTTACATGTGTATGAGAGGAAATTGAGGGTTTTTTTTTGTAGACTATTTATTTAGTTGCGTCAAATTTAATGTGTGATTGGAGAATAAATAATAGCTGCATTGTTTTTATACTCCTTAAATCACAAACTGACGTTGATAATCTCGTTGACTTAAAGGTTAAAATATAATATTGTCTTCCACCAAAACTTTTTTTTTCTAGTTCAGTTCCTTCTTTTAAAGTTTTAAAAGTCTTTGCTTTGAGCTCTTAGAGTGTAGTTGATCTAATAATAAAATGAAACGTTTTTAAGTTAGGGAACTAAACTAGAACCAAGAACCCAAAAGTGGAAGGTCCTCTTTAGAGCATCTTTTTCCATTGACACTTCTAAGAGAGAAAAAACAAAGAGAAAGAAAAGTTAAACCAGTTTCTTTCCTTAAGTTAAAATTGGCTTATTCATAACTTAAGTATTAGATTTTGGAGGAACTAGTATAAAGTAACTTATAAATTAATTTATGCATATGCTAATTTTAATTCGCATAGAAAATAATTTTTTTTTTTTTTTTTCTTAAAAGTGTTAGTGGAATATTTTTTTTATCATAACAGACTCAAACTATATTTTAGCATATAATAATTACCTTAAAAATCGTACTAAGAAAATCTGATTGATTGATAGCCTAAGAACTTTTAGTGCATGTATCTGATGAACAATTGGTAAGAATTTTACTTAAATATTCAGGTATTTGATATGCTTAGAGAACAAACTTTCTACAAGCCTAAAGAAGGGGCGTATATGAAACTCATTGTGCTGCTTGGAAAATCTGGTCAACCCCACCGTGCCCACCAACTTTTCACCACAATGATTGAAGAAGGTTTAGAACCTACTCCTCATCTGTACACAGCATTGCTTGCTGCGTATTGCAGGAGCAACCTCATTGATGAAGCTTTTTCAGTTCTTAATGAGATGAAGAGGCTTCCTCTTTGCCAGCCTGATGTTTTCACTTACAGTACCTTGATCAAAGTTTGTGTGGATGCTTTCAAATTTGATTTGGTTGAGTTATTGTATGAAGAAATGGCTGAAAGGTCCATCACACCAAACACGGTTACTCAGAACATCGTTTTGGGTGGTTATGGTAAGGCGGGGAAGTTTGATCAGATGGAGAAAGTGCTTTCGAGCATGCTGGAGAGCACTACCTGCAAGCCTGATGTTTGGACAATGAACACCATCATTAGTGTCTTTGGTAACAAGGGTCAGATTGATATGATGGAGAAATGGTATGAAAAATTCCGTAATTTTGGGATAGAACCTGAAACGCGCACTTTTAACATTTTGATTGGCGCCTATGGGAAGAAAAGAATGTATGACAAAATGTCATCTGTTATGGAGTATATGCGCAAGTTGCAATTTCCATGGACAACCTCGACCTATAACAATGTGATTGAGGCATTTGCCGATGCTGGTGACGTGAGGCACATGGAGTGTACATTTGATCAGATGCGTGCTGAGGGTATGAAAGCAGATACCAAAACTTTCTGCTGCCTTATCAATGGTTATGCAAATGCAGGTCACTTTCATAAAGTAATTAGCAGTGTTCAATTGGCTGGAAAGTTTGAGATACCTGAGAATGTTGCCTTTTATAACGCAGTCTTATCTGCATGTGCAAAGGCAGATGATTTGATGGAAATGGAAAGAGTTTTTAAGCGTATGAAAGATAACCAATGTCAACCGGACGAAACAACATACATGATCATGATTGAAGCATATAGAAAAGACGGTATGAATGACAAAATATACTATTTGGAGCAGGAAAAGCAGACATTGATAACTGACAATAAAATAGTGAGCCATTCTGAGGATGAGATCTATTGTTCAGATAGCTAATGAATCTGTATTCCATACTTATTTTATGGGAGCAGCTGCTTATTTTTGTCTTGAAATGGAAGAAGTTACCAGTTGCTGGTTTACGCAATCAAGGTTCAGTTGTCATGGTGAATTACAGAACTTCTGCCTAACTTCTGGTTGCTTGTTGTAAAGTTAAATTTAAGCTTTAAAATCTATTTTATTTTCAGAAAAGAGCTTCAACGTCTGTTTCTTTTTGGTGTACAGGGTTAGTGGATTGATGGTAGAGTTATTAGTTTTTTTGGTCAAATTGAACTTATTCTATATTCAAGTGCTGCTTTTTTTACTCATGCTGCAAGAGTTTCAAAATATCCATGAGTCCCTGCTTTTGTAAAGTATAATACTTCTAGATTGCAATATTATATAACCTGAAAGCAAAACTTACATCAGTTCCATGGATGATGACCTTTGATCTGTCTAAAATTGTATGTGCATTGAATTCTAGGCTAGGGTGTTCGTTGAATTTTGAAGACCAAAAGTGGAAGTAATGCGGAAACTCTGAATTTCCATCTTCAGACTAAACCAAATGGATTTAATATTGTCTGAATGATAGCTGATGTGTTGAAGATTATATAAACTTTATCAAAGTGCAATTTACTTATACTTGTGGTTGTGGCAGCAAAAGAAACAGTGTTTATCTCTTAACTGACAAATATTATTTTCAATGATTTCTAAATACCGATTCCGTACTGGTGTCTGATTATAGGTTTCTTTTATCGGTAAATCTTGTGTCACAATACCTGAACCTTCCATAAATGAAGTAAATCGTGGGTTGTCATCTCTAGTTTGGAGACTCAATATGTAGCTAGTCTATAACAATGACGTAAGGAAATAATAATATTCAGGATCACACCTTTTAAATACATAATATGGTCTACTACGTGTAGTATCTATGCTTTTTTGTTGCTGTTTGTAATATCTGATAGTTTAGGTTGCTGTTTTGAAACTAAATGTAATTATGTTTTCGCTAAAATTGTAGTTCTAGAGAATGTGTTTTAATAATGTGTTCACAAGTTCAACTTTTCAGTTGATTTGACTAAATAATGTAAATCATGTTTTCACTGGAATTGTTTTAGTTGTTTTGACAATAAATAATGTAATCATGTTTTCACTAAAGTGGTAAATCTAGAGAACGTGTTTTCAGGTGTTCATAAGTTATTACCGTGTCAAGAATTCTGTCCTCTAAGTTCCATCACAGTTAAGAATGACAAAAAGAAAACCATACTCAAATAAAATTTCATATACTTTAATGCAATTTCTTCCTATATCATATCATTTTCTTCCTGCACCCTACCACTTCCGAAATTTATTTTCCAGAACACAATAAATAATTTTAGAATTTTTGTTTATGGAAATTTTTTCCAGAAGCGAATCAATCCCTCTTTTTACGGAAAGCATTTTCCGAAAGAATTTTGATGGGGTGGGAGTTTAACTATTTATTAGTCATTACATAACCCAAATTTCGTTTTGCCATCAGCATCCAACAAATTACAGAAGCATCTTCTATAATAGGTGGTTGTTATAGTGAAAAAGGCAGGTTCTGCAAAAAAAAAAAACAAGAACTAATGTTAGATCCAAAATCATATTTTGTAATAATACTTTTACTTTTGTTTTATATTTTCTGCTAATACCTTAAATTCACTCTAACATCATTTTTCTTTTGGCTTGTAAGAAAACTTGTGGTGGTTCATCACTACACCAAATGAAAACCTTTCCAATATAATTGTTTGCTTAAGGAATGTGTTTCCAAAGTGTTGTTATTTCCAGCTTGTCACCATGAGTCACGAGGTCAATGACTTACATAACGTTTATATATTCATTCTGGAATCAAGGGTTTAGACGCCACTATATAATATAAATATTCCATCTAGGGCTTCCCTGACAGGACACTGAAATTTTATTATTAAACATCATGATATTCCAAAAAGTGCCCCTATTCACATTGGAGGAATGGAAGAGAACAAACCAGAATTTAACATGCAAATCTTTCAGGCCGGAAGCTTGTTGTTCCACAAAATGAAGTGGTAAATGAATGAATGAATCATGCCACTCTGATATATCCTTGCGTGTCTTCATTAAATTTTGACCATGCATATCTTTCTGTTTCTTAGTAAAATATTTCAATCATTTCTAGGCATGGACTTTGGTGATTAATTAATGTACCTGTGAAAGCTCAGTTACATTGATAATGTAAAAAAATATGGGTTTACAGTTGTAATTTTCATGTGATACTAGCTTCTTCAATTGTCATTAGCACAAGACAATACATGACATAATGCATTACGTAAGCAACTGCCACTGTCAAGCTTATCAAAGCAGCAGAGAGATTTCTATATAATGTTCAGAAGTGGAGAATATGCCTTTGAGCTGCATCTGAGATGGCACAACTAGTAGGTGCAGATGAGATAGAGTCTCTAAGAATTGAGTTGGCTGAGATAGGAAGGAGCATAAGGTCCTCATTTAGAAGCCATGCCTCTAGTTTTCAGAGCATTTCAAGCATAAATCCTGTTGAACAAGATGATAATGAGGAGACAGAAGGGTTACAATGGGCTGAACTTCAGAGGTTACCAACCTGTGAGAGAATTACTTCAGCTTTGTTTGATGTTTATGATGGCATGGAAACATATGAGAAAAGTAAAGGGAAGCAGGTTGTTGATGTCACCAGGCTTGGAGCTCAAGAACGGCACTTGTTCATAGAAAAGCTTATTAAGCACATTGAAAATGATAATCTTCTACTGCTGCAGAAACTCAGGAAAAGAATTGACAAGTAACTAGTTCTTCTAGATTCTCTCTTTCTCTTTAGGGATATGGCGTGTTATTTTGAACTGTTTCACTTTATTAATCATTTTACAGGTCAACTAAAATTTTATTTATCACTGTCTATGGAGAAATCAACAATAGAAAACTAGCTAGTGCAACAGAAAAAGACAAGTTTAATAATATAGCGGTATAAGAAAACAACATTTTTTTATCCTTTTTCATTTATATAGCAGAATATTGCTTGGTATGGAAATTTCATGTGCTGTGGTGTTAATTATGATCTATCAAGTAAGTAAATGGAAAGATGGTTAATAAAGTTTACTATTTTTGACTGTGTAGAGTTGGTATTAAGCTGCCCACAGTGGAAGTGAGGTATCACAATCTGTGTGTAGAAGCTGAGTGTAGGATAGTTAAAGGCAAACCCATACCTACGCTGTGGAATACCCTGAAAGAGTTTATCCTTGTAAGTATTCTTATATGAATGAATTGCAAGCAACTTCTCTTACAACATTGATATTTTAATACACACTCTGATCTTTTATTTTTGCACTACCTAAGAGACTTTCTCCCCTCCTCTTGTTTCTCTCTTTCTTTTTCTCTTTAAGGACACCACTAAATTGTCAGTTCTGAATTCTCAAGATTTGAAGATAAACATCATCAAAAATGCCAGTGGCATTATTAAGCCGAGAAGGTAATTTGCAAAAGTTTTACAATGTTATTACGTGATTCTTTATTTAATTATTCATTGAATTTGATATTAGTATATTCAGTATGGTGTAAAAACATGAGTAAAACTACAACGATTTATTATATTTTTTTTTTGTTGCAGGATGACCTTATTGCTTGGTCCACCAGCAAGTGGTAAAACAACTTTATTGTTGGCATTGGCAGGAAAATTAAGTCATTCTCTCAAGGTTCTGACTTTTCTTAATAAATTTAAATCAAACTTGTGTCAATAGAAAATTGGTACCACAAATTTATATACTTCACTTAAAGAAAAAACTTTAAAGCCCATGTGCACATTTCAAATATAAAACTAAAGTTTCTGTCCATTTAATGTCACAGACAATTTAAATGAACAGAGATATTTATATTAACGCAGATTAAAATCCGAAATTTAGTATAATATAACATACACATACAATTTATCAAAACAACAAACAGATTAAGATCAGAATTTCCATAATAATTATAGGGTGTGCCTGCTCAAGCTATAGTGCTAGACTTGCGACACATGAGATCTCCCGTAGCAAGCTACTGTTTTGAGATCACCCCTTCAAAAAATTAATTTAATATGGTGTGGATTAATAAGAGAATATCTTAAAATATAGTGGCCATTATAATGTAATGACCATTATGATATCAAGAATAAGAAAATATTACAATATTATGCAGATATTTTAAAATTAGACAGTACAAAATCTACTTCACATAAATTACCATCCCAGAATTAAACAACAAAATGCTCCAATTCATATCAAATTTATTATTAACAGCATAAGCCACTGCAAAGAAACCTCCCTTTAGTTTCAGAAAACATTTGCCCATTTTGTAACATTATAATGGGGTTTTGCCATGCCATTATATTTGACTACTAGAAGACACCAAAATTTATTAAGAAACCTACAGAGAATAAAATGCCAATCTTCGATATCATAATAGAATAAAATTGTGACTACATTAGAGGGTGTGCCAGGCTCAAGCAATAGTGCAGTGCTAGAACGACACATGAGATCCCCAATAGCAAGCTACTGATATGAGAACTCCCCTTCAAAAAATTAATTTAATATCGTGTGAACCATTGATCCACATATCAGATATTAAACTGATAAGAACAGATACTACACTTGATCTTAGCCAAAAGGCCGAGAAAGGTATGAGTATTCTGGACTAACTATTCCTTTTTTATAACAAAATCTCCAGTGATTGTTATCTCTCTTAAGCGATATGGGACAAATGCTGATCCAAATGATCTTATCCTGTGGGAAGAGCTAAATTTGAAGTTTGTTTCTGATTAACAACACTGCTGACTTTGAAAATGGTAAACATGGAACAACTGAGGGATTGAAAGTGGACATTATTTCCCAAGGGATCAGAGAAACAAGAATTTCACTTTTACAGAAACCAGTTAAATCTTCCAATTCATTTTTAATGAAAACATGGACACACTCCTCCTAATCTAAATTTTACTCTTTTTTGGATTACTGTCCTTTTTCTCATGAGCTAAAAGATGAAGCCATCCCATCAAGCATTCATGCATTAAGACAGAATCAACTCAATATTTGTATATTTGTATTTAGTTTATTTGAAAAACGTTATACCAAAATTTTGAACGAGAAAACTTACAATTCATATTAACATAAAAATGTATCAGAAAAAGTACAGTACTAAAGTCTATAAATCTTACAAGCCCATGTGGACATTTTGAATATAAAACATTAAATGTATTAAAAAAATCATAGAATTCATATACAATTCACAATAATACAAAGATAAAATACTACTTACAGGGTATGCCTGCTCAAGTCAAAATCATAGAATTCATATACAATTCACAATATTATAAAGATTAAATACTACTTATAGGGTGTGCCTGCTCAAGCTTAGCGACACATGAAATCCTCAATAGCAAGCTACTGTACTGAAATCTCCCCTTTAAAAAATTAATTTAATATCGTGTGAACCATTGGTTCACATATCAGATATTAAACTGATAAGAACAGATACTACACTTGATCTTAGCCAAAAGGCCGAGAAAGGTATGAGTTTTCAATACTAGCTATTCCTTCTTTATAATAAAATCCATAGTGATTGTTATCTCTCTTCAGCAATAAGGGCCTTACGAATGGTCACTCAAATGACCTTGTTATGGAGGAAGAGCTAAATTTGAAGTTTGTTTCTGATAACACTTCTGACTTTGAAAATGGTAAACAAAGAACAACTGAGGGATTGAAAGTGGACATTATCCAAGGGATCACAGAAACAAGAATTTCACTTCTCCAGAAACCAGTTAAATCTTCCAATTCATTTTTAATGAAAACATGGACACACTCCTAATCCAAATTTTACTCTTTTTATTTTGGATTACTGTCCTTTTTTATTCATATGAGCTAAAGATGAATCCATCCCATCAAGCATTCATGCATTAAGACAGAATGAACTCAATATTTGTATTTAGTTTATTTGAAAAATGATTAAAGTTAAAATGAGTCTTCTCCATAATTGTTGTGGTGCACCATAGGTTCAAGGGGACATTTCTTACAATGGACACATACTAGAAGAGTTCATCCCTCAGAAATCATCAGCATATGTAAGCCAATATGATTTGCATATTCCAGAGATGACTGTGAGGGAAACAATTGATTTCTCAGCACGTTGTCAAGGTGTAGGAAGCCGAGCAGGTTGGTATACTTAAAGTTACAAAAATACATAAATTTCATAAATTGATCTTAGAGATGAGTGATGGCTTTTGGTCCATGTATGAAAGAACTCCTAATGGAAGTCAGTAGAAGGGAGAAAGACGCAGGAATAGTTCCTGATCCTGATTTAGATGCATATATGAAGGTACTTCTCATCCCATTTTCTTTGTCCACTTTCAAGTTTTGTTCAAGTTTCTCTATGTTTAACAAAAATATCGTAACAACAAATAAAGCTTAACTTTTTTCCAATAGTTCATTAAAAATAAATTAAAAATACAGCTTTCGCTGTTTCTTCACTTGGTATAATAATATCATGACAAAATAATAAATTATTCTGCTGTACTTTAATCATCCATTACAAGTTTTTCTAGGGTTGAGTAAGGTCAAAGTTAAAATTTTAAGACTTTGCATGCTTTAATTTTCAAAAAGTTATGATTGTTTTCTTAACCCAATTTCACTCTTCTGAACCTGAATTTCAGTAGGATAACTGTCTATTGTTTTCAGACAAAGTGAGGTCAGAAGAACTTGCAATAATTAATTATGTTTATAATGATTTGTAGGATAACTGGTTCATTACTTTGTAATTTCAATATAGTCATTGAAAAGTCTTCATGCTAATTTGTTGTCCAAGTGTTGATTACTATTACCTCAATAGCACTGTTTCTGGTACAGGCAACATCAATTAACGGACTGGAGAGTAGCCTTCAGACAGACTATATTTTAAAGGTGGTCTATTCATTTTCTCCACGAAGCAAGAGTTCATTATCTCTACTAAATACTGTTCCTTTATTGTTTATTGACTATTTACATCACATGCAGATACTTGGCCTTGATATATGTGCTGATACATTAGTAGGAGATCCAATAAGAAGAGGTATATCTGGTGGTCAAAAGAAAAGGTTAACTACAGGTATTGTTAGTACATTGCATGATAGCAGCTTAAATTTATAGAATTTTAGAGCATTAGTTGATATACGAGGTGACTGCTCCTGATTATGGAATATTATACAGGAGAGATGATTGTTGGACCAACAAAAGCACTATTTATGGATGAAATATCCAATGGTTTAGACAGTTCCACTACTTTCCAGATTATCTCTTGTATTCAGCATCTAGTGCATATCACAGATGCCACTGCATTAATTTCACTCCTTCAACCAGCACCAGAGACCTTTGATCTCTTTGACGATGTTATCTTAATGGCAGAAGGAAAAATTGTGTACCACGGTCCACGGGATTGCATACTTGAGTTCTTTGAGGAATGTGGTTTTAAATGTCCTCAAAGAAAAGGCACTGCTGACTTTCTTCAAGAAGTATGTGCAGCCTAACTCAATACCTCCTTTTCTAACATGATATTTTTAGAATTTGATGATGTGAAATGCTTGTAAAATTCAGGTTATCTCGAAGAAAGATCAAGCACAGTATTGGAGTAGCACAGAAAAACCTTACAGTTATGTTTCGATTGACCGGTTCATTGAGAAATTTAAGGATAGCCCAATAGGTAAAAAGTTGGAGGAGGAGCTCTTGAAGCCGTTTGATAAGTCTCAGAGCCACAACAATGATGCCCTTGTATCTAAAAAGTTCTCATTATCAAAATGGGAACTATTTAAGGCTTGCATCATGAGGGAAATTCTTCTGATGAAAAGAAACTCTTTTGTCTATGTATTCAAGTCAACACAGGTACTCTATAGTTTTTTCTTTTCACTTTCATACCTTTCTATCATGATAACAATACCCAACTTTCTCAAGTTGCATTATTTATCCATGCAGCTTGTCATCGTTGCATTTGTAGCAATGACTGTTTTCATTCGAACACGAATGGCTGTTGATGTGGTCCATGGGAATTATTTCATGGGTTCGTTGTTTTATTCACTCGTCATTCTTCTGGTTGATGGATTTCCAGAACTATCTATGACAGTATCAAGACTTGCAGTTATTTACAAGCAAAAAGAGTTGTGCTTTTTTCCTGCGTGGGCTTATACAATACCATCTGCTGTTTTAAAGATTCCACTTTCAGTGTTGGAATCTTTTATTTGGACATCCCTTTCTTATTACGTCATTGGTTACAGCCCCGAGATTGGAAGGTTAGTCCTTGATGGGATTTATATGGTCTAGTAGAAAGTACTACATTTGAAGATGCCTTTGTCTCCAGAATTTAACACAACATGATTTGTTTTAACAATGATTCTTTGAGAATCTATATTCGTGTTGTTTCTTTACCCGAAAACTGTTTCGTAATCTCAGTCATACTAACCAAGTTTTGACTTTAACTTTTCTCTTCAGATTCTTTCGCCAGTTCCTTCTCTTGTTTGTCATACACATGACTTCGGTATCCATGTTTCGATTTATTGCCTCAATTTTTCAGACTGTGGTTGCTTCTGTGACATTTGGTACTGTGGCCATTGTAATTGTTTTACTATTTGGTGGCTTCATCATTCCAAAGCGTAAGAATCAAGAACTGGTTTACTTTTTTAACACGCAATTTTGTTCAGAAAATAACTTTAGCTGCTTTTCCATTGTAGCATATATGCCGTCTTGGTTGCGATGGGGATTTTGGGTTTCTCCTGTGTCGTATGGAGAGATAGGCTTAACTGTGAATGAATTTCTTGCTCCTAGGTGGGAAAAGGTAATCGTGTATATCTCCTTCTGTGCTTCAAAGAATATACATTGCATGCAACTAAATGCAGTGGCTTCGCTACTCTTTTCTTTTTTATTGATGAGATGGATTGACCAGTTAACTTCATTTGGTCACAAGTATTCAAAAGGCTCAAATTAAGATATTTTCACTTCTGCTTTCGTGAAATTTTGTCATTCGCTGAGAGTACTCAATTGTGTGAAGGCCTGCTTGGTGCAATTATAAACTCGTCATCTAATCATTTTGGTTCCTTTGATCTATTTGAAGATGTCTGCAAACAGCACAATGGGTCAGCAAGTACTTGATAACCGGGGGCTAAACTTTGATGGTTACTTTTATTGGATATCAATTGCTGCCTTAATTGGATTCACAGTGCTGTTCAATGTAGGTTTTACCTTGATGCTGACTTTCATGAATTGTAAGTTCACTTTGCATTGTTTACTTGGACATTTCATGTGGTGAATAATAATGCCCTTAGACCTTTATTGTAACTTTCACTTTGGCATTGCTCCATTAGCTCCTGCGAGATCTCGAACACTTATATCTTCTGAGAAGCATCCAGAGTTACAGGAACAGCAAGAAAACAACAGTAGCATTGGTGCAGACAAGAAACATGTTACTTCTCTGATTGAAAATACTGTAGAAACCAGAAAACGTGAGCACCTTTCTTCTTCATGCCCCCCCTTATTATTTTGTTTCAGCTAAACAGATAACATACCAGTGAAACTTTATATTGTGATTTACATTCCTTCTTTCCGTACTTTTCATCAGGAGGATTGGTTCTACCTTTCCAGCCACTGGCAGTAGCATTTCATGATGTCCAATACTATGTTGATACTCCTTTGGTAACTTGAATGAATTAAATTATTGCTAGTTCTTGAGTTTGAAGTTACATGCATGGACGTAGTTGGAAATCATGTCATATTGAATGCAGGAAATGAGAAATAGAGGTTTTACTGAGAGAAGGCTTCAGCTCCTTTCTGACATCACAGGTTCATTTAGACCTGGCATACTAACAGCGCTGATGGGAGTGAGCGGAGCAGGGAAAACAACTTTGATGGATGTCCTGTGTGGAAGAAAGACTGGTGGTATTATAGAAGGAGAGATTAGAATTGGTGGCTACCCTAAGGTTCAGGAAACATTTGCCAGAGTATCAGGTTACTGTGAACAAAATGACATACATTCTCCAAACATAACAGTAGAGGAATCTGTGATCTTTTCTGCTTGGCTACGGCTTCCTTCTCAGATTGATGCCAAAACTAAAGCTGTATGGCTCTCCTCTCAGTGTAGCATTGTTATTTTCAAATTTTGAGCTTGTTCACTGGGATTCATTTTTTTATGGCTTCTTTCTGTTTTTCAGGAATTTGTGAATGAAGTCATTCATACTATTGAGCTGGATGGGGTCAAAGATTCTTTAGTAGGCATGCCAAATATTAGTGGTTTATCCACTGAACAAAGAAAAAGGCTGACGATAGCCATTGAACTTGTTGCTAATCCTTCAATTATATTTATGGATGAACCGACTACAGGTCTAGATGCAAGGGCAGCTGCAGTTGTAATGAGAGCAGTGAAGAATGTAGTTGAAACAGGAAGAACTGTCGCATGCACAATTCACCAGCCAAGTATTGATATATTTGAGGCATTTGATGAGGTAACCTCAATCACTTAACATAGATTGGGGATTTATAATGAACCAAGATGTTATGACAGACCCTTTTGAGCCTGTTTATCCAATTTCTCTATCTCACTATTCCACTAAAGAGCTTAAATAATAAGCACTTTTCCGTGTTTTTAAGTTGCAAAATCTAGTTTTTGTGCACCATCTTAGAAAGACCCTTGATACTTATTCATATTATCTTCGTCATAATTAGATAAAGATTCTAAAACTAATTAACTCAGCAAATGCCTGATGCTTATCCTACTGTTGAATCTCTTTAAGGACACTGCACAACTAAACTAATTAAAGTTCTTTTCACGTAATCCTTTAAGCTTATTCTCATGAAAGCTGGAGGGCGTTTAATCTATGCTGGTCCACTCGGGAAGCATTCGAGTAGAGTCATTGAATACTTTGAGGTCAGTTTCTTACATCATGCACAACTTCATTTCTTTTTCATCACCAATGTTCGATTGCAAAATCTTGGTTTGCATTCTTGCATCTTTTGTTATAAAGAGAATACCGGGAGTGCAAAAGATTAAAGACAACTACAACCCATCAACATGGATGCTAGAGGTTACTTCAAGATCAGCAGAATCTGAACTCGGAGTAGATTTTGCCCAAATTTATAGGGAATCAACCTTATATGAGTAAGAAATCGCAGAACTTAATTTATGTATCACTTCTTGAAAGAATTATTTGTTTACAGTTTCTAGCACAAACCTAGCTAGTACTATATAATAATTTTCTCCAGTTTCTGGTCCTATATAGTATTTCTATTATCCCAATCTCGAAGCAAATCTTTTTCATCTTAAAAGTGGAAATAAAGCAAGCAAAATAGTATTTATAATATGCATGTGATCTTTACATGATATTAATTCAACTGAGTGCAGACAGAACAAAGAGTTGGTTGAGCAATTAAGCACACCACCACCAGACTCCAGAGATTTGTATTTTCCATCTCATTTTCCACAAAATGGTTGGGAACAGTTCAAAGCATGTTTGTGGAAACAACATTTGTCCTATTGGAGAAGTCCTTCATACAACTTGACTCGCATCATTTTTGTGACTGCAATGTCTCTTCTGTTTGGAATACTGTTCTGGAAGAAAGGAAAGAAAATGTTAGTAGTCAAAATTTTACTCTACATTGAAAAAATGGAATATTTAAAATGCATTTTCGTAATGCATTTAAATAAGCTGCATTTTAAAAAGGACTGAATAATTTTCCTTTTTGTTTATGTCACAGAAATAGCCAACAAGATTTGTTCAATGTATTTGGTGCAATGTACTCTGCTGTACTCTTCTTTGGGATAAATAACTGCTCATCAGTTTTGCCCTATGTGGCCACAGAGCGCAGTGTTCTGTACCGTGAAAAATATGCTGGAATGTACTCTCCCTGGGCCTATTCTTTTGCACAGGTTTAGTTCTCTTCAAAACATGAATTCACCACTCCTTTTCAAATATTTTCATTCATTAAGAAAATAAAGTAACTCTTATTAATATGATACCACAATTGCAGCATACCAAATATTGCATCAATTTACTCAATGTTTATGTTTTCGTGACATTTCCAATAACTTCAGGGTAACTTTAATTTATTTCTTTTGCAGGTCCTAATTGAGGTTCCCTATCTAGTCATTCAAGCTGTTGTATATGTGATAATCACATATCCTATGTTGGGCTATGATTGGTCTGCTTATAAAGTATTTTGGTCACTGTACAGTATGTTCTGCAATTTGTTATACTTCAATTATCTAGGGATGCTCCTTGTTTCATTGACACCAAATGTTCAGTTGGCTTCTATTGTGGCTTCATCTTCCTACACCATGCTCAATTTATTTTGTGGGTACTTTGTACCACGACCTGTAAGTTTCGTATAATGTTATTTTAGTTTTATATTTGCATCTATGGAAAATACACATTTTTTAGTTTTGCTAGTAAAGGACTCAGTACATTTGAAGAAATTAAATATATTATTTAATACACTAAACAAATTTTTTCACTTTTGACCAAAGAAATTTCAGTAGTATAACTATCTTCAAGTTCAACACTGTGGTGTAGAGTTAATTTAACTTTTTATCAAATGTTCAAGTTCCAAATTTCTTAGTATGGAGAATAAACCTTTCAGTATAGAGAAGAAAATAGGAGCTGTTGGATCATAAAATCTATACTAATTTGATTGTTTACCTTTATCTCCCATCATAATGATCATTGAATGAGCAGTCTCATTTCTTAACATAATACATGATATAATAATATCTTGATGGTTAATATATCTTTTCTTCATACTGCTTGAAATGTATACTAAAGGACAGTATTCTTCAATGCAGCAAATTCCCGAGTGGTGGATTTGGATGTATTATTTATGCCCTGTGTCTTGGACATTGAATGGGATGCTTACTTCACAGTATGGAGATGCAGACAAAGAAATATCAGCCTTTGAAGAAAAGAAAACAATTGTCCAATTTTTGGAAGATTATTATGGGTTTCATCATGATTTTCTTAGTGTAATTGGTGTGGTTCTAATTGTCTTCCCTATTTCAATTGCCATTTTATTTGCATACTGTATTGGGAAACTCAATTTCCAAAAGAGATAAAATGTAGTGCCCATTATGATATCAAGAATAAGAAAATATTGCAATATTATGCAGATATCTTAAAATCAGACAGTACAAAAATCTACTTCACATAAATTACCATCCCAGAATTAAACAATAAAATGCTCCAATTCATATCAAAAAGTTACTGCAAAGAAACCTCCCTTTAAAACCGAGAAAGGTATGAGTTTTAATTTCTGTTTATTTTTTAATAGCCTATCTCAGAGTAAGCCTTTGTTTTAGTTACTCAAGTTTCATCTTTCCTATTTCAATTGTTATTTCATTTGCTTACTGTATCGGAAAACTCAATTTCACAAATACCACAAAATCACAATATTATACAAATAATCATTAAATCTATAGTGCAACGCTGTATTAAAATTAGACTACATTAGAGGGTGTGCCAGGCTCAAGCTATAGTGCAACGCTAGAGCGACACATGAGAACCCCAGTAGCAAGCTACTGATGCGGGAACTCCCCTTCAAAAAATTAATTTAATATCGTGTGGACCATTGGCCCACATATCAGATATTAAACTGATAAGAACAGATACTACACTTGATCTTAGCCAAAAGGCCGAGAAAGGTATGAGTTTTCAAGGCAATACGTGCTAACTTTATAACAACAGCTCTAATGATGGTTATCAATCTTCAGCGATGTGGGACTTAGTTATATTTATCAATTCTATAGTCCGCACCTAAGTTTGAAGTCTGTTTGTGTATAACACTGATATCCAACATTTTAATTCAGCACACTATGAAGTACCATTTTCTTCTTTGTTCTCCTATTATTCTGTCAATTTTTCTAGAATATCCAAAATGTTAATTTTTAAATAATCTCTGAAATTTCTTTAATTAGGACTCACTTTTGTATATTCCTGTGATAGCTTAAGAGGGATGATATTAGAAAAAAATTTAATTTACCTTGTTACTTTATTGCAATGTTCACCTTTCCAACGAGCTTAATATTATTATAAATGATTAGTTCAAAATCATGTGTGCTTGTTTTAGTGATGAGACATACAGGTAGAGACGAGGCAAACAAACATGGACAAACTTATTTTAGGGCGCAATAATAGTTTTATACTTCTTCCTATCTATCTAATACAAACAAAACATTTAAAAAAACTTAGTCATATTATTTAATTATAGTAATTTTATTTAAAAATAAGTGTTTTTAAAACTATTTTTCTTTGAAACTTTACATAAAAAAAATAAAGGAGAGCTATTGAAATAAAATCTCGTTTAATAAATGACTTTTTAAATATAGTTTCACTGAATAAAGTTAAATTTGTTTATAATTGACACGCACTAAAAACGTAATTTTTTAATATTCAAGAGAGGAGGAAGCATAAGTTATGGTTTCTCTTCACGTTTGTAGTTTTTCACTCTTAGTAGGATGTGTCTTCATAAAAACTAGTGTCTCGGTTTCAGTTCCAATAATATATATGGATTATTGATTTTTTAAGTTTTTCTTTCTACTGAATCTTTATCAAAAGAATATTTCCTCTCTCGCCTTAATATTTTTATCCATATAAAATTATAATTGTTTTTATATAAGTTCTCTTGTATTAAAAGATTCTCATTTTAATCTATACTTTTTAAAAAATTAATTTGCTACCTAATTTTTGCTGGTAAGGTCATCACTCCATGTTGACTTGGCATCCATAATTAAAGTGGAAACAAAACTTAACAGGGATGTAAATAACAATAAAAGTTAAGGGGAAGTAAAATGAAATAAATCTATATAGATTTTATAGATACAAAAAGTTTTCTAAGCCCTCAATTTTCTACTAATTAAAAAGGGTCATTTTAACTTGTACAACTTGAATATTCTTTATTACTACATAACTAGCTTTTCTTGAAAAAATATGCTCCATAAACCTATATCACTTTCACTTGTTGTCATGTGTTTCTAAGCCCCTGGTAGAAAGGTTCAATATAGAACTTTTCACCATTCTTCGTTTTCCTACACTTTCTGCAGGGATCTACAGAACCAACATTAAACTATAAAAACAAATAAAACAATTTTGAACATTACATGGTACACATGAGAATATCTTTGCTGTAGACATCTTGCTAATCTATGTGACCACATGTTTCTATATTTCTATACATGTAAATTGAAGCCACCACACTGCAGAAGAACCAAATATGTATCTGTGTCTTCATCTGTCTTATCTCTTTTGGTAATTAATTTTCTTTATGAAATAGGCAAACAGAGAAGCATAAACAATTGGGTAAGCAATGAGCACCACAGCCACAATGCTTAATCTGTCATGCCGAAAACCATAGTAATCTCGTAGAAAGGAACCAACTGATTGGCTCTTCCCAAAGACGGTTACCTTTTTCTCATCCAAATCTCCATATTGTGAAGTTAGGAGGCCATTCAAGGACCAAGCAGTAGGACAAATCCAGTAGCACCAAACCCACCATTTAGGAATTTTCTGCACATTAAAAAACATGGTTAATATCTAAGGCTTGAAAGCATCTTGTACTTATTGGCATGTACTGTGGACATTCAGCTCCCCCAGTCAAATGCATGAATTAAGTTACTGATATAATTCAGAGATGCAGTTATTGATATAAAGAAAAAATTCACCTTTAAAAGGAAGCATTTTGTCTGGGATTGGATTACTCAAACGTGGATCCAAGTTCCCTCAAAATTATTTTGGATGCAAATATAATTAAGGTACAAATTCAAGCCCTTGTAATGCTATAAACGCTAAATTATTGTTGTTGAATAATATGAAAAATTATGTATAGGATTAATCTCCCTTGTATTGAATATAAACATAGAATACTATGCTTATAACATAAGAGATATGGATTAAGTCTAAAATACAAATAAAGAATAAATAACAAGCTAACTAAATAAAAAAGATAAAGATAAAATATTTAATAATCTAATATATCTAAAAATTATAAAGAAAAATTGATAGATACAAAAGACTTACCGGTCCTGGCATGAGGTATCCAGAAAAGAGATTGAATATGGTGTAGATTGCAGTTGACAAAACAGAAGCTATGTCTAGATTGGCGCTCATCGACATTACCATCATTCCAAGATATACAAAGTACAAAAATGTACAGAATGTGGTATAAAAGTACCAAAACACTTTCTGAACTGACCAATGGAAACCAATCATTGGATATGTGATAGCCACATATAAAATTGATTGCACTAAGATATATGGTATTTCAATAGCCACCTACATTAAGAAAAGAATATTACTGATTTGATAACATCTATTTTTCCTACCAAATAAGTACCACTTAAATTTCTTTGATGCAACTACAAACCTGTGCAAATGAATAAGCAGTGGAAGAATACATGCCAGCAAATTTTTCTCGGTACAAGACAGCACGCTCAGTAGCCACATATGGCAGAATTGTTGAGCAGTAATTTATTCCCAAGAATATTACAGCAATATACATGGATCCAAGTACGTTGAACAAATCCTGCTGATTGTTTCTTTAACAACAGAAGAAGTATATGTCAGAACATTCATCCTTACAATTTCAAGTTTAGCACTACACTAGAATCATGCAAACACTAAAGCTTTCCACATCATAAATTTCACAGTTTAAGAATGTCTTCTGTTGATTGCGCCTAGTATGATTTGACATAAACATATATATTGTTTTATACTTTCGTAAAAGACACACTATTCAGGAAACTTGGTTGAGTAATTCTTTTGTTCCTCTATGTGGTTATCAGAATGAAGGTGCTGAAAGTACTAGTTTATGGATTTCAACTTCTCTCTGATGACAGAACTTATCAAAAGTAGAAGAACCTTCAATATGTTACTCTAATAATCTCCTTTCAACTTTAGTCCATATGTTGAAGGCAAATGAAGTGTAAGGATAAAATGTTCTGTCTCCACTATCTGGAGTTTGAGGTTGTGGAGATTCCTTTAACATACATATTTCTTTTTGCAGATAAAACAAATGAATTTATTTTCAGGGCAAATTAGAAGTATATGAAAACAAACTTACATTTCATTCCCTTTCTGCCAAAATACTGCTCCAAATATTATTGCACAAACAATCATGAATATAAATCGTGTTAAGTTGTACTCAGGACTTCTCCAATAGGACAAGTGTTGCTTCCATAGGCATGCCATGAACTGTCCCAAGCTATTTTGTGGGAAACGAGTTGAGAAGTGTAAGTCTCTCGAACCTGGTGCTGGTTCACTTAACACTCTCACCACTTCAAGGGTATCCCTAGAAACAGAAACAGTAATTCAAATTTTGGGATGAGTAATCTTTGAAATTTATGATCATTACTATTACAACTGAAAACAGTTATGGCAAGTAAATTCTGAAAAGCAAAAGTTTGAAAAAATTGTAAAATGAGTAGCAGCTGATTGGATGCTCACTGGTAAAGATGTGACTCCTTATATATTTGAGCAAAATCTATTTTAAGTTCTGCTTCTACAGATGCAGAGGTAGCTTCCAACATCCAGGTTGCAGGATTATAATTGTCCATGATCTTTGGCACCCCAGGTATATTCTGATTGACAGTGAAATTATTTGGTTACAAATTTTAACAGTTTAAATGAAGGAGAGGCAAAGGTACACACTACCCCAGTGGGCAGTTTTAATTTAGTCACTAACATATTTGAGACTATTGCAAGAAAATAAGATGATCATTGATCCGTCCAGAATCTAAAATGCTATCTACTTTGCTGTTGGTTTGAGCATACCTGAAAATATTCAATCAGTCTACTTGAATGATGGCCTAGCATTCCACTATAAATAATCTGTCCTCCAGATTTCATTAGAATCAACTGCATGAAAAATAACTCATTTTTAGTTGCTGGCCTGTATATTATCTTTGTCAAATATGACAGAGAAGGTAAGATCACCCATTTTATTTCTATTTGCAAAGGGGAAATCAAATTTTGCTTCATGCCACTTACTTCCAATTCTAGAAGCAAGAAATCAACATATTTACTAAATCACCTAGAGAGATGTACACTGACTTATTTGTATGGTTTTACACTACAGTAAATATACCATCTTGCTTTGACAACAGAATGCACTTAGGACTACCTCATCAAAAGTCTCAAATATGTCGATGCTTGGTTGGTGTATAGTGCAAACAGTGGTTCTGCCTGTGGCAACTACATTCTTCACTGCACGCATAACAACTGCAGCTGCTCGAGCATCCAAGCCAGATGTAGGTTCATCCATAAATATTATTGATGGATTGGAAACAAGCTCCACTGCAATGGTTAGTCTTTTGCGTTGCTCAGTAGATAAGCCACTTTGGCCAGGTATGCCGACTAAGCAATCCTTTACATTGTCAAGTTCAATTGTTTCGAGGACTTCTTGAACAAATTTCTGTTCAGTTGATATACATAGAATTTATAGTTATGAAATGCATCTGTTATTTAGGAAAAAAAGCCATGGTGCAAGTCATAAGGACACCATACCCCTTTTGTGGTTGAATCAATTTCTGATGGCAACCGCAACCAAGCTGAGTATTTGACAGATTCTTCAATGGTTATATATGGAGAGTGAATGTCATTCTGCTCACAGTAACCTGAAACTCTTTCAAATGTCTTTTGCACTTTAGGGTATCCTGCAATTCTTATTTCTCCTTCAATGATACCTCCAGTTTTTCTTCCGGAAAGAACATCCATCAGAGTTGTCTTCCCTGCTCCACTGACCCCCATCAGTGCAGTGAGAACTCCTGGCCTAAAAGCTCCAGTGATATCACGGAGCAATTGTAGCCTTTTCTCTTCGGAACCATGTTTTTTCATCTCCTGCTCAGAATGGCAAAGTTAAAAAATCTTAATTGACAACATAGTCAACAGCATGAAATCCTGGCAAACGAGATAGGTATGCTTATTACCGGAGGAACATCAACAAAATATTGGACATCCTTAAATGATATTGTTAATGGCTCAAAGGGAAGGACCATTTTTCCTGCATGATCAAACATGTAAAAGAAGCCAAAATTCTATTTTTTTCGAAAGAAAGAACCCTTGTTTGAGATAATATATCATGGAAGCTTTATTCACCTGTGCTTTGATTTCCCCTTGGTGTGTGGCTAATATCAACAGTAACTGACTTCAGTTCCACACCATCGCCTTTTTCTTGTTCCTTTTGTTGAGAGAGCCTCGTTTTTGAGACTAAAGTTCGAGACATCTTAGGCTCTGAATACATTTCCCATGTAGTCAATGGATTGAACAAAAAACAAGTAACTGTTTTATTCTTTTCCTTGTATTAACAAAGATAAGACTTACGTTTTATGTACGTTAATGCCAAGACAAATCCAAAATCAAACAGTATGGTTAAACCAAGTAGGGCTCCAACTGATATCCAATAGAAGTTGCTGTCAAAGTCTAAACCGTGACTACGAAGAACCTCCTTCCCTACAGTGATATTTCCCTCTTGGATCTGCAAATAAAAAAGAAAGTAATTTATATATACATACACTTATTATAGTGACCTATCATGAAGCTGAATAATAATTATCTTAGAAGATACCTTTTGCCAGCGAGGAGCATGAAATTCATTTAGTGTTATTCCAATTTCCCCATATGACATTGGAGAAAGCCAAAATCCCCACCTCAACCACCGTGGTAGTGATGCTGCAGTGAATAAACTCTATGAGAAATGAGAAACTTTCAAATTCGTACAACAACCCATAGATGGAGACTATAAAACTGCTTACACCGAGGAAGAATAAAGCCTCCAAACAAAAACATCAATACTAGGACCAAGGAACCAACAGTTGTAGCTGCAACATCAGTTTTGAAAACTGAAGCAAGGAAACGACACATGGAGGTGGATGACATATGCAAAGTAACAAGCAAAAGAAACTGGCGGAGGAACCTGATCACATAAGATAGAGATAAGCAAAAGTTGCAAAGTAAAAGAAAAGCATGGTATTTTGCGTATGCATGAAATCAAACAAAGTACTTACCTTGTTATTTCAGGGCTGTAGCCTATAACATAATATGTCATTGATGTCCAAACAATGGAATCAAGTACTGAAAATGGAATCTTTAGAATGGCAGAGGGAAGGCAGTAAGCCCAAGCTGGATAGAGATAGAATTCCGTCTGCTTATCAACAACAGGGAGTCTAGCAATTGTCATGATCAATTCTGCAACTCCATTAGTCATGAGGCGGACAAGGGTATAGTACAATGAACCCAATAAGTAATTTGCACCTATCAAGTCCACAGCCCTCTGAGTGCGTAAGAAGACTGTCATTGTTATGATTGCTGTGATTGTAAGCTGCAAAATGTGAAAGGGAAACAAGTAAGATCAAAGTAACTAATTGAAGCATTCAGGTGTCACTTAGCTGAGTTCAACTTGATACTGACCTGTGCAGTTTTAAACACATAGATAAATGAATTTCGTTTCATGAGGAGAATCTCCCTTTTCATACAAGCTTTGAACAAATCCCATTTTCCCAGAGAGTACTTGCTAAATGATAAAGCCTTTTTATGGGATTCAGATTTATCGTTTGGCTGTGAGAGCTCATCATTTAACATTCTTCCCCAATAACTTGATATGAATATTTGAGCGAACTCATCCACTGAAATATATCTGTAAGGAATATCTGTACGGTACCAGTATTGCCTTTGATCCTTCTTAGAGATTACCTGTAGATAGTTGAATTTATCACTTGTGAGGCTCTACGAGGATAAAGTGGATTAAACAAGAAGAAAAATTCACTTGAGCTTTGGCTCAGTGATAGCTAAGTGCTTCTTATGGCACCAAATGAAAAGGGGAGAGGGTGGCATTTGTTATCTCACCTCTTGAAGAAAGTCTGCAACTCCTTTTCTCTCAGGACACCAGAAACCACAATCCTTAAAAAATTGGAGTGCTTGACTGCGGGGGCCGTGGTATACTATTTTACCCTCAGCCATCAGTATAAGATCATCAAACAACTCATAAGTTTCTGGTGCTGGTTGAAGGAGTGAAAGTACTGCAGTTGCATCTGTGATATGCACCAATTGCTGCAGACATGTCACTATTTGAAAGGTTGTGGAACTGTCCAAGCCAGTTGATATTTCATCCATAAAAAGAGCTTTTATAGGGCCCACGATCATCTCTCCTGTCATAGGATTTTGAAAAAAAAAATAGATGCATTAGGGGGCATAATATGAAGATGAAAACTGCCCAAGCAGAAGGTTCCATTAGCCCTCATTTTATCAATGTCATTGGCCTGGCAAAGAGGTGAGACATGTCATATATCCTTTAGCCAGGAGGATTTCTTATAGTTAAAAGAAGAATTTTGAGTTCTGAATATTTTTTCAACTATAACAAAGTGACATATAAAACATGATTTATCATTCCAGATACCTGTTGTTAGTCTTTTCTTCTGTCCACCTGAAATGCCTCTATCTAGTGCATCACCTACCAATATGTCAGCACACATATCCAGTCCGAGAATCTGGGATATCATACGTTTGTATTCACATGTCAAAAAGGATAGAAACATCTTAAATGAGCCGTTGAAAAATTATGTACTCGAACTCGGTTCTGCTTGAACAAGAAGTACCTTTAAAACATATTCTGTTTGAAGATTTTCGCTTTGTCCTTCAACTGAAATTGCCTGCAAAAGTCTTGTTATTTTCTCTGTCAAGTGGTTGTGTGGTAATTATGTCATTAATTGTCTATTCTAAAATTACCTTCATATAGGTATCAATATCTGCGTCAGGGATGATTCCTTCTTCTTTTTCCCTCCTGGTGATTTCAGCCACTACATCTGCAATGCAGAGGATATATTATATATGAATGTCTAATGGTAACGTATTAATTACAATTTTGTGGAATAATCTTGGATTGAGCAAGTAAGAAGCATCACCGGCTCTGCTTCCAACTCCCTGACAGCGAGCTGAAAAGTCAATTGTTTCTCTGACAGTCATCTCTGGAACGTGTAGGTCATACTGGCTTATGTAAGCTGATGTTTTTTGAGGAACAAATTCATCTAGCTTGTAACCATTGTAAGTGATTTCTCCAGAAACCTGAATATAAGAAAAAGCAGCAGAATATCATAGGGATTGCAGTATAGGGAAATTCTACTGGCTTTGTTCCTTATATTAGCTTTTGAAAGACTTTTTAGTATTCCATCAAGGATGAAGTAACAGAAATGGCACTGCTACGCACATTCCTTGTTAGTCTATGTTATGCTCAAACATGTTTGATATATGATTATGATTTATGAGAACTCGGATACAAAAAGATACTTGAAATAAATGATATTATCCAATAACTTCAATATGTTAGTGTGTTTAAAATACATACCTTGAGAGACTGCTCTAGTTTTCCAGCCAGTGCCTTTAACAGAGTTGTTTTCCCACAGCCTGGTGGACCAAGAAGAAGAGTAAGCCTGCATATAAAAACATTTTTGAAAACTTAGCAATTTGGCCCCTTTTATTGTAAGCTTTATAATATTTGTGGTCACAATACGATATACATGCTTAATGTACTTGTGAATTTTAAGGGACTGAATTCAGAAAGACAGAAAACATGTGCTTGAGCACACATTCATGTGCATACTTTTGCCAGTAAATGGCAGAAAAAAACAGGTGTTAAGCAATACACTCTACTATAATTTGAAATTGGTGAGAAACCACTTAAATCGTGAGTTTCACTCCCTATTTTTAGTCTAGATGATCTGAAGTGCATTGTTAGCATTTCTAAGCTACCTGGTATTTGAAAATAACATACGCATATAACATCTTCACTTACCTTGAAGGCTTAACGATGCCACTCACATTATTCAGAATGCTTATCTCTGCTCCTTGAGAATTACACGATATAGTCTTCATGAAACCCTGTTCAAAGGATAAATTTAGCTTATGTTATGATGAACAAATGTAAACATTTATTTTCTTTTCTTTGTTCTTCTTAGCTTCTGTTTCTTAATATTGTTTTGTATATAATTCGGTTTCTTAGTGACCTGATTAGGTTCAAGGAGGAAGCATGCTTACAGAAAGTGAGCTAGAAAAGGAGTTCCATAGAGTTGGGAGTGCCTTCCCTTGAACAACCTCACATTCTGCTCCTACACTCAAGTTCTTGTACTTGATCTCCACAGTAGGTAACTTCACATTGACTCTGAAACCAACCAATATGTCAATTCTTGAAATAAAGTACCAACATCAACTTGCACACCATGTAACTGATCATGCAAAGTGATCCTAGTAATCAGAAGTATGTCTCTACAAGATCAAAAGTAACAAGCAAGTAGAATGGGGGGAAACAAAAGGAAGTTTCGAACATCGAATAGAACTTTGAAAATAGGTCAAAAGCTGTCATATTTTGCAATTGGGTCCATACCAAAATCCTCTGTGACCAAAAAGACAAATTTGAAGAATTTGTCCCTTGTAAATACTCCACTTTACCAATTACTCTAACATAATTTTACACTTATTCTGTTTGTGACAACACTGATTACAGCTTGATCAATGAAAGCAAGTGTGAGTATACCTGTCCATCCTTTCTCTTAGTTTCTGCAGCAATTGGAGGTTATCATTCTCAATGTGCTGTATGAGCCTGTCAATGAACAAACGCTTTTCCACTGCTCCAAGCTTGGTAACATCAACCACCCTTTTGCTGCTGCTTCTCCAAGCTCCAAACTTTTCCACTGTTTCTCTGGCCTTGCTGCTCGTACTGTCCTCCTGAGTGATATCAACAAAAGAAGTCTTGATCCTTTTGAAAGTTGGTAGCTTCTCTATGGCAGCCCACTTGGACTGAAGCTCCTTGTCTTCCTCCACAAAAGAATCCGCATCTCTCTCAAAGGTCAGCACATGGCCCTGAGTCCTTCCTCTTGGAGTTAACTCCATTGGAGTTGTGTTGAACTGGGGGCTTTCTGAAGCAGCTACTACTGGAGCTGTTGAACCTCAAGCTCCTCACAATTATGCCAAAAGCTGCCAATGATTGTCACAGGTTGTGGAGGATGCATGGAAGGGAGAAAGAGAAGCTTTCACACAGAAAAACCAGTGTGTCTTTCTCCTTTAAAACTGGGAAAGCATTTGTGAAGAAAAACCTATAGCAGCCACCTCTTCTGTGGTCCCTTGATTGGGAAACAAATCCAATCTGGTCATATGATTGTCAAGGTTCATTCAATTGCAGGAAGAGAGCTGTTTTGTTACATCTACAACACCAAACAATGGTTGTTGTGCTTCTTTTACTTGGTTTCTCTCTCTTCGTTTCGTTATTATATTATAATCTCCTCTATTCATCATTGACCAGCACAGAGAAAGTCCTTGTGGAGATTGATTTTTCCATAAAACCAGTTTTTTTAGTTCATAGTATAATAACATGTTGTTTTCTTTTATTCAAAGGTAGCAGTCATTGCGAAAGTGATTACTGCTAACGGTTTTACATTAAACTATCTGCTTCATCCACACTTCTGAGATTTACTACTATTATGTTAAAAAAATTATAACAATTTCATGACATCATAAAACTTTACTTGAAAGAAACAAATAAACTTAACCTAGTTTAAGCATGGGTGTATTTTAATAAGCTTTTTCAATAAATTAGGAAAAAATAAATAATTATTCTCATAAATTAAAATTAATCTATGCATAAATTTATTTGTGAAATTATGTCATATAACTTTGCAAAAAATAATTTTAATATATCAAAAACTTATTTTACTTTTTGTTTCATAAAATTGTCCTTAAAATATCCAACAGCTTAACTAATATTTTACTTTTCTAATGGGCAAAGTTTTTCAAACGTAAGTACCCACGTTTGTCTCTCCGATAAGCACTTTTGTCTTGTTTATTATTAAATATTAAAAGTTAGCTTGTGTATTTTTCAAAGTTCATTGCACTAGCTTATGCTTAGAGGCACACTTGCCTAATTTTTACTAGGGTGGAGCCATCGGTATTTCATAAAGTGGACTAGGAAAGTGCAAGGAAATAACCATACAATTTTCTATTATTAGCATCAAGTTATGACTAGAAAAATATTTTTTTAGAAAAACTATAGGAGTTTTGGTTCAACAAATGATCAAATTTGAATTAAATTTTATGAAATTGAAGTAAATTTCAGCATGAATTTGTTGAATAACTAATTGTGATGATGATGCATGTGGACTTTCAAAGTTCAATGGCGGCTTATTGAATAAGATATTCTGAAAATGGAGAGCGAGATTGAAGAATTTGTTGGACTAACATAGCATCTGCAATGTGAAAATCACATGCTGTGTGTTCTATCTTCAAATGTTGCTTTGTTGGTTTTACCTGTCATTTTCAAATAAAATAATATATCATGATTTAGTGACTTTTCTTTTTCTAAAAACTATATTATGCTTTTAGGGGCACATAAATAAAATCTTTTACAGTGAAATTTTAAATAATTTTTTACTTCATTTATGATTCGCATTGGCCAACACCGTAACTAATTCTGACTTTCCAACTATATATCCAATTATTTTATTTGTTTGGACTTGATCCGCCACCATTTCTTTTATCGTTTTTTAATAATTGAATCTTAAAATAAGTTTAAACTAACTTCAAATACTTTCCAAAATTATAATTAAAAATAAATAAAATAAACTTAATTTCAAACGGTAAAATACTAATTAAATAAAAAAATATTTTGAACATGCCAACAACAAAAATGTGCGACTCCATATGTATTTTTTTCTTTAAGCCTCCAGCAGTGGGTGCATGGCCCAACAATTTCTTTTGGAATTTTCTTATTTTTCTAATCACAACTTGTTGCAGACACAGTCGTTGTAATTTACTATGAAATTACCACGCACAACATGTGCTAATATATTTAAAATAAGTTTTTATTTTACAAGAAAATTTTATTATGGAAAAATTAATAGAACGACGTGAGACTAACAAAAATACATAATATTACTTTTAATTTAAAATTTTAAAATAAAAGTTAATATCTTGAGTTTTGAATGGCTTAAGCCTTTATTTAAAAACTTAAATCAATTTCCAGATATATTGGATTTCAACGTCATATTGTTATATTTTCTATATAAATAAAAATCAAGTTTATTAAAATATTTTATAAAATTTATGTTAATTTGATTAAAATGTTTATATTGTCATCCTATAAATTAAAAATACTTAGATTAGTGATAAATTAATAGTTAATTGTATTTGTATTTGTAATATCCAAAAATATAGTATAACTATATTATAGAATAATCACATATAATAATATGATAGATCAGTTATTTACGAGGAGTTTAAGTATTTAACAGTGCAGTTATTCGAAATAACTATAAAATTAAATAGTTCATCCAACGACCTAGTCTATTACAAAACTATTTACAAGACCGAAGGGTCTTTACTATACTGATGGGTCTTTTCCAAAGCTTGTTCCACCGAAACTTCCTCTCCTTTTGCTCACACTCGTAGAATGATCATTGCAAAAGATAAACCGAACGGCAACATAAGCCAAACAAAAAGGTAGGGTAAGCTAGTGTAATTTAATATGCACATTAACATACCACTCAATAAACAAATAAAATACTCAAACACATGCATAAATCACATAAGCAAATAATAATCGACCACTTTACTTTAGACCGTCCGGACTGGTATGAATATGTAGCTATGACCGTTCGTGCACTCGTTGTGGTGAAACAGTTGGTCCACCCCAAACTACCACACAAGGTTAGCCCGTTATCACTCACCTAAGGTCAAGGTAAAACCCCTAGGCTAGGGCCTCCTGCTATTCTCACAACATGCCTCACCATTTTTTACTTGAGAATTGGTAACCATTAGAATGTTAGGATGAACGTGAAGACTGACTTTCCCATATTCATACCATTAAACTAAAAAATATCATAAAACCGATAACAAAAGCATGACCGAACGATCATTAACAGAAGACCCATAGGAGACCGAACGCTAAAACAGAACCGGGCACTACCAAGAACGATCGCTAGTATGAGACCGAACACTACCAAGAACGAGCGTTAAAACAAGACCGAGCACTACCAAGAACGAGCGTTAGTACGAGACTGAGCGCTAACACTAGCATTACTGCCAGTATAAGACCGAGCGCTAACACTAGCATAACTGCTAGTACACTACCGAGCGCTACTAAGAAACCACCCTCACACCTAAGGACGAACGATCATGAACGGTTAAGACTAAAGAGAGCCAAACCCAGTTAATGACCTAGTTCCTGAACATGGCCAAGCGGCCAATCAGCATATGATCGAGCAAGTCGATCGCTATGACTACCGAATACTAGTGTATGACCGAACGCTATAATCCAATCGAATACTACTAAAACAGAACGCTAATACATAGTACTACTAATAACGAACGCTAAACGTAGTACAACTAAGGACGAACGATAATACTAAACCAAACAACACTAAGCCAAAATATCACTACGAAACCGAATACCGCTAAGCCCGATTAACTGCATGACCGAGCGTTCAACAACGAGTGCTCGACTTTCTACATAATTCTGCATAACTTATGCAGAATGAAATACACACTAGAATTTACAAAAACTGAATGTTTTAAATCCAGAATTCCTTCCAAGATAGATATAATCTACAACTCAACAATCACAGCACACACCAACAAAACCGAATACCAAATCATTCACTTTTACACACATGCATAATCATCAAACAACATTTTCATACATAGTAAATCATAATTAAATTAACTAGCTTCCCTTACCTTTCAGCAGAACGGAACAACGTTTAACTTTCCAAGAAATTTCTTTTTCACCAGAAAATCCTATGAACACTCGCTCAAAACACAAACTTGATCGAGGAAATAAGAAGTCCTTCACACCAAGATCACTTGGACTCAATCTGATTGTAGATCAGATGAAATAAGATTAAGAGGTTTTAGTGGGAAATTGTAGAGAGAAGAAGGAGAAAAGAAAACTCAGAATTTTTAAAGAGAAGGAATACATGCAGAAAAGTGACACGAAATTTCAAAACTTTTGTTTATATACTACTGTCAAAACCAATCGGTCCAATTGTATGCATACACCCGTACAATATTCAATTTTTCTTTTATTTAAAATAAATATTTTAAAAAATATATATATCTATAATTAATTCTCGCTTATAAGATTTTTTTTACATATTGATCTGTGAGTTTTTTTCATCTATTGTGGATAAGAACAAAATAATGACAAACCTTACCTTTTAAGGATTTGGGTGTCATGATTCCTAAGATTGTTTCAAAATTTGTTAAATTTATATATTAAGAATTTTTATTTTTTTTAAATTGTATATGTAATATATATTGAAATTTTATAAGAATTAAATTAAGTATCTTTTTATTTCTTTTTTTTATAAAATACAACATTGAATGTTAATAAATAATAAAACAAAAATAAAATATAACAAAGAATAAAAATATATTTTTTTTTATTTTTTCCATTGTCTTTTAAATTTTTCATATATTGTACTTATCTTATGCTCTCACATGTTTTCTTTTTATTTATGTAGAAAAAAATAAGCTAGATACAAACTCACTTCTTTTTGTTTCCATACGTTCTTTTTCATTCTTTAAGAAGAAAAAAAAACTCTTTATTATCTCACCTGACAGTGAAATATTAGTTTAATAGTTAGTTTTATTTTTTATCCCATGAGCCTTTGTATACTCATTTTTTATGAATATAAAAACATAGAAAGTATACTGTATACGGGTCAGCGCAAATGATGGTTGTCCAGGTAGTCGTTTTAGGATATTGAAGAATAATTAATAGTGTAACTAGTTAATGCGCAGTTAGCATATATAATAAAAGGTATTAACGATGAATTAATAGGTTTGATTAATTTAAATTTTATGTGATTAATGTCGAGATAAAGACCAAAAACATTCAATTAGATCTAGTATCCTATGCAGGTCAACAATCAGATTATCCAACAGGTTTGGACAATGAAAATATTTAATAGAGTAAGAAATGACGATGACCTA
This sequence comes from Vigna umbellata, assembly GCF_029865625.1. Lineage (NCBI taxonomy): Eukaryota > Viridiplantae > Streptophyta > Magnoliopsida > Fabales > Fabaceae > Vigna > Vigna umbellata. Next base: position 106,191,005 of record NC_142165.1, read on the forward strand.
ATCTCTTCTAATCAAAATAGAAAGAAAAAGTAATGTACTATGTCATAACTAGTTTTTAATCATGGTTTGATTATAGTATAATTTTGTTTTAGTAATTACGTCTATGAATTTTCAATTATATGATAGATTATTTTTTAATTTTAAACTCAAAAATGTATATTAGTAAAGAATAAAACAATAGAATCATTTTAAAAGTGATTAAAGGACAGTGAAGAGAAAACAAGATAAATTTAATTTATTTAAGCGTGATATTAATTATTCAATCGTTTAATTAGATAAGTATTTTTTAAGATTTAAAGATAGGTGAAGAGGTTTAATATTAATTATTTGAAAAGTGATCTAGAAAACTGTCATCAATTATGAAAATATTCATTGAGTAAAATAAATAAAATTACAAAAATTTATTTGAAACACAATATATATCATATATAACTTTAAAACTATAAATTTTGAATATATTATTTGACTCCTCTAAAATCATTAGCTAAGATCCCATCACTAAACATAAACCACTGTCATTGTCTTGGATTCTTAATTACTTTTATGATGTAATGTATATATTTTTTTAAAGATATGCAATTAAATTTTATTTTATTTTTTTTTGGGTTTTTACAATTATTTACTCTATGTTATCAAAGTATTTTATGACTGTTTAGTTTAGGAATGACTTCCAAACAAAGTCTATAATCAATTGAATTTAAAAATTTATTCTAGATTACACAATAAAATGTATTACTTTTATGGAAATGAAATTTGCAATCCAAAATTCATTTCTAAATCTAAAAAACATATTCTTAGATAAATAATTAATTATTTTACTTATATATTGTCCGTTGTAAAAGCTTTTATGCTATCACTTTCCATCAATTCACCTTTTTGCTACCTCAAATTTTACAATACTAAGTATTTCATCCATGTTAGACAATACATCTACTTCATTTAATGTTTTTTCCAAATTTTCAATCTATTATTCGTTAAAAATAGTCAACATCAAAACAATTACAAAAGTGATTATAAAAGAATGTATCACTTTGATACTATGATGGAGTCAAAAGGTCTTTAAGTATCCACTAACCAAATATAAAAACAAACAAAAAATGGTTTTCAAATTGCGGTATTCGTAAGTTATAATTGGTTTTTAAATTACACAATTTTAATTTATGTATTATATAAAATTAAAAGTAGATTTTGGCTTTTGCATGGTGTAATTTGAAAATTAAATTGTAATTTATAATACAACTTTTACTTTCAAATTACACAATTTAAAAGTCATATTCCAAATTATATAATCCATAAGTAAAGATTAACTTCTAAATGATTTTATAAATTTTGTAATCCAAAATATTATTTATAATTTTGAATTACACTATCTAAAAACAATCATTTATCAATACTTTGAAAAACTTGTGAATTACATAATTTATATATATATATATGTATATATATATATATACATATATATATGTATATATATATATATATATATATAGAAACTCAAAAAAATTCAAAACCAAAATGTAAATCTCTTATCCACTTTTAAGCTTCACTGTTTTCAGTCAAGTACTTGCAAAATCCTAGCCAACCCTTCAATCATAAACAGAAAAGAACACAAATCAATGCTACAACTGTTTAGAAAAACAACACAAGAACACAACACCGACAAATCCACCTTGTTGCCATTTAACACACTGAGGACAAAATTGGCATTTTCACATTCATGAGGTGCATAAGGAAAGTATGGGCTGCAGAAAGAATCCCCATCACCATATACTTTACTTGTAATTCTGTATCCCATATAATTTCTTCCTGCACCCCATTTATTTTAAAATGGCATTCATTATTTTTATTTTATAACAACAACGATCTTTGGGAAATAATTTACACATTCCATAATTTAGAAGTTTAAAGTTTAAAAATATTATCGATGATTTCACAATCCAAAATACTTGTGCTTTTACGGATTATAGATCTGAAAAGTTACATTTATCCTTTCATAATTACAAGTAAACTAAATCTCGAATTCCTTTTTTGAAATGTTTAATACAAAAAACTTTGAAATATTCAAACCCTGTCTACGCAAACGAGCTTATCTTGTGATGGACATAGCATTCTTTCATTATCTTATTTGAACATTTCCCACAATAATTTACATTAGTGTAGAAGAGTGACAAAAATACATACAAAACACTATCATAAATAGCTCATCTAAAATATCCTATCCAAATTAGTTATCATATAACTAAAACTTTTAAAATAACATAACTAATGATAAGAAAATCAAAATATATCTATAAAATATTTTTGTGTGAAATAAAAGTAGTCTAAGTAAATAAAATCCTTCTTTAATATTATTATTTTTACCAATAAAGTAATTCTAATAAAATTTCGTAAAAGATACGTGGAGACTAAATATAAATAACTAAGTTGATCAAAAACCAATCATGATAATCACTAAGATAAAACATGTACTTTTAATAACTAAGTTAAGCAAAAACCTATTCTGATATCTTTGTTGAACATACCTTTTGTTTCTAAATACTTCTACAAATGAAATTTGAATTGGAAAATCTCAATCGTTTGGAATCTTGCACAAACAAAGACACTTAGAACTGCTTTCTGGGATGGGTTTTGTTTGCCTAACCACCGTCACCGCCACCGTCGACCACCACCCTTATTAGCTGGTAAGACAGGATTTATTTTCTTCCCGTTTTCTCTGTAGATCATGAACATGATACTGACAACGCGATTATTGTTCTTGGGTTTCGTATTTTTCTCTTCTTTAAATCCCAAATTCTTAATTTAATCGAAAAGAAATATTTTTGTTGCGGAAGAACACTGTTAAAACTTACTGCTGGGTTTCTTTGTAAGAGTTTAAAGTGTGAATTGTTACTCATGATTTGGGTGGCTGAATTGTTTTCTGTTCTTTTCCTCGTTCAAGAACACCTTAAACCACCACGGACCACCTTGAACAGTCTCAGGAGAGATTGGTAGCGACGACAGGTTTATTTTTCTTTTACTCTTATGTTTTCTCTCCATTTCGCATCCCTTTCAAATCACTGCTTCCTATAAAAGTATTATATATACATAATATGTATCCATCAAGAATCAGAAATCAAAACCAACCAACCCAAGAAAACAAAAAATGTATTCAATGGAGAAGCTTTGTTCTCATGAACCATTCTGACCCCAATGGGCATGAACAACGAGGTTCTCGATTAGGTGGTTTTTAGCGGTTCAATGGTGGGTGTTGGTGTACAGAAAAGCAGAGGACAGAATTAAACATTTAAAAATGGAGGGATTAAAAAGTAAATTAGTAAAAAATATTTTTATTAATCAATTGGGATATTTTCTTGGGAATAATAAAAATCAAAACTTTCACCAACCCCTGAATATATAAAGGAAGAAGTGGGTGGTGGTTTGGAGTGATGAGAGGAAAAAAAGAATTGAAGTGACAGATATACTCACAAAGAGGAAGAGAAGAGAGATGGCTTGCAGACAATTGTGGGCTTCAAGAGCGGCCTCTTCCCTGAGGATCTCTGTGTCTCACAGAGCCTTTTCTAATGGTCATCTCTCCTTCTCCTTCTTCTTCCATCTCTCGTCTCATCTCATCTGATTTTCATTTCTTCTATTTCATTGATCACCTACAGTTTTGTTCTCCTCATGTCTTTTGTTATGCCCTGGATCTTCTCATACTTGTTTTTCCTTCAATCTCTCATTTTAAATTTGGTCTCTCTTAATTTCTGGATTGGCAATTAACATTTCTTGACATGTTTTTTGTTGTATAATATATGGACATGTTTTTTTGTTGTATAATATATGGCATAATGCTAACATTTTTAGCGTGGATTCATTCATGAATAGATATCTCTTAATGTGTTGGTTCCGTTGGCATTGCTTTTTTTCCATTTTTTCCTTTGTATTATCTATATATTTTAATGGCAAGCAGCTTTCTAAGCGGTGGTGGGAAGGGAAGTGCTCCACCCACCTACCAACAAATTACAATATCCAATTTTTTATGATTAGTTTTTGACCTTTTTGTCACTGCTTCACATTCTTAATGGCAGTATTATCTGTCACCTAATTATGTTGCATTCTAAACCGAGTGGGCCTTACTGGCCCAAATATTTACAATAATCAAACTGGAGAGTGGGGGAACTGGTAATGATAGTGTACGTTGTAGAAGTGGGAAAATGTTTTTATTTCGTAGCACTAAATGTATAATGGAAACTAGGATAAAATTGAATATATATCATGTTTGTATACGATTTAAGAGATTTAGTTTGCTAACTTTTAGTTATCTGTCTAACTTAACTGCCCTTTTTGGATTCTTCCATGTTATGCTTGCAGTTGTTAAAGATCTGAAGTATGCCGATTCCCACGAATGGGTAAAAGTTGATGGGAATTCTGCAACCGTTGGTATCACTGATCATGCCCAAGATCATTTGGGTGATGTTGTGTATGTTGAATTGCCTGAAGTGGGAGCAACCGTCACACAAGGAGATAGTTTTGGTGCAGTTGAAAGTGTGAAGGCAACTAGTGATGTTAACTCTCCTGTTTCTGGAAAAGTGATTGAAGTGAATGAAGAGCTTAGTAGCTCTCCTGCTTTGGTGAGTTTATTGACAAGATGTGTGTGCTGAGTTTATGTGCATTAACTACTTTTTCTTCCTGCTGTACTTTTTAGTTTTCACATGCTACATCTTGGATCAACATGCCTTTGTAATGCAGAAGTATTGCATTGAATTATTTTTTTCTCAACACCCAGTGTTTTCATGTCCTACGTTTCTTCTTGCAGGTCAACTCAAGCCCTTATAAAGATGGATGGATAATTAAAGTTGAACTGAATGACAGTGGTGAACTAAACAACTTGATGGATTCAGAAAGGTACTCCAAATTCTGTGAAGAAGAAGATGCACATTGAGATATTTCAGTACATCATGTTTTAGTGGTGAAAGCTAAGACTGGATTGTTCTGTTTTCTACATGTGACACGTCTTGACTGCTCTATTTTTTTTTTTCATGAGCTTGTGATTCAATGGGATGATTTATCACTCTTTGCAATGGAAATATGAATTTGATAACGTGGTAAATTGATTGCTAGTTTTCTTTATAAAGTTATGCCAATTTTGTTAGATGATTATGATAGTCGGAGAAATAAGATGGGATTGAGATTTCAAGGTCCATATTCTTTACACATGATAGACACCATTTTTCAAATATTGCATGAAGAAAACTAACCTTATTGGTAGTTCAAAGTACATCCCAATTCACCTATTTCTTCCATGATTATGTAGGTGTCTCGTTCCTTAATATTTGAGAAATAATTTAATTGAAAGAAACTATGGCTATTTTACAAGAATGTAAGGTTGAATCTGAAAAATAAATTATAGATTTACTAATGATACAGTTTAACTGATGACCTATTAAAAGTGGGTGCAACATCATTGTAGAGTCATCCAAAAAATTAGGGACAAAAACTTCAATGTGGTTGGTTACAAACTGGCAATACTTTGCTCTTAAGTCATAAAGGAGCTTTGTCTCGTGCTTGTCATGCATGATACTTGTGATTCATGGTTTCAAATTCATGTGATTCTATGGAAAAGGCTCGACTATCAATAGTAAGCAAAGTAACTGACTGGTACTTATCAAGACGCTTCAAAATTATAGCTAAGGTTTAAGTTAGCAATATAAAATTTGATTCTTTATTAAGGATTGTAAAAATATTTAGGATTGGAATTCATTCCTTAATTTTACACAAGAGTATAACCCATTCCCTTTAAAAATATCATTTTCCCTCACTATTGTTGATATCATCTTGGTCCTCTTGCATTTTGCTTGGACGAAATAACTCCATTTGTGACGATGACCGAGATCACCTCGGATGTGTCATTCAAGGCATTCAATGTGAAGTAATCGGAACATGAACAGGAACGAGTTAAGAAAACAATCCGAACTTATGTCGGTAACCATAAACGATAAACAAACTATTTATGTAAAATCCTACCCTTAAAACAGGTTGAAGAAATTAATTACTCATTACAAAAAGTAAAACCATGTTAATCTAGGTCCATACGGTAGGGTTAAATAGGTTGACATTTTTTAATGTAAACACCTTCAATCCAGAAAGAGACGACATCAAATATGCATAACTAAGACAATTATTTAAAATCTTAAGAAATCCAATAACAATAGATTGTAATGCCATTTAAAAATAATCTAATTTGATCTCATAAAACTAATTTAATTTTAATATTATAATTTACTTCTATTTTAGTTAAGTTTATGTATGAAGAAAAAGAAAATATAATAAAAATAAAATACAGAATACTAGAGTTGTAATTGTCCCTTTTGCAAAATCAGGCAACATGCTTATCTAATAAGAGATGTAAAATTTGTATGTCTTAAACAGAAACCATAAACTATCCTACCACGAAGTATTTAATTTTTATAGGGCCATTGACTATAGCTGCTTCTACTCAAACATTCATACTACCTATGCAATACCAAACGTGCGTACTGTTCAAACTCTTTTTCTCAACAATAGCAATGATGACAAGTAACGAAAACCAACCACAACAATTATGTAACAAGTGTCACCAGCTTTGCTTATGAATGAAGTGACAAAATACTTTTTTTTAATTGAATATTCGGAACCTCTTCTATATCTATCCAATGACACAAAAGCAATAATTGCTAAACAATCTGCCACTTTATTACAATAACGTTTAACATGAGATAAAAAGAAAAGCAGACATTCATTTACACCAAATCGTGCAGTCATATAAAAATACCACCAAAGTGCGTGTTTATTGGTTTCTCAGCTCACCAACTCTGATAAAGTGTATAAGGCCATCTGTTTTGGGGCAAAATTGATGGAGATAAATAAAGATGCACAGCTACTTGCAATAATATTCCCATTTTCATCTCTAAGTACTCTCATAAACCAGATCCTCTGTTCTTCTTCTTGAGATACGCATCAAAATGATCCTTGAATAAAGTTAATGCCCGTTTGGTTGTTGAAATGTTTACATTTTGGTGGCGCCTTCACCTTCCAAACGAGCTTTCAAAAATCGCCTTGTATTAGATTCGATGAAACTTGGCATTTACAGTTTTCATAAACCAAAGTGTCCAGCCTAAAACGAATAGTCACCGTCGGATGTACACTCCATGTAATCTGTTCACCGAGAGCTGTTGAGAAATTATCAGATGGCCATAAAAGATTGCTTACATGACGCGATTGTTTCACGTAAATGCTGAGTGCACAATTAAATCTGCAACTACAACGGATAAAAGTACTGATTCAGTGTGTGTGATGTCAAAAACGAAAACAACTCAGTGAAGATCTCAGATTTATGTTTAATTTGATCCGATACAATCCAGACATGCCATTACTAAAGATCATAATCTATCCACTATTTAACGATTAACTAGGAAAACTATATCTCACATACTAGTATTACTAAACACTTCTGCACTTACGTTTAAATATATAACGCATCACACTTTCTAACCATTTAACTTCTGTCCAACTTTGCAGCTCCACCACTTTTATGAAACTCCGAGAACAAGTATTCAAAAACACGGTTCATCTGAGAGAAACATTTAACCTTACATTAACTTGATCACTCTCTTTAAATGAAATACTTTGGTTGGGCATACAAACACAGCACATTTTATAATTTCATCGTGTGAAAAAATACAAAATAAGAGAATCAAGATATGAGGGGGAGAGAAACACACACGGGCAAGAGAAAAAAGAGTTACAAATATTAGTTATCACAACACAAGGGCAACGCTCAAAACACTCCCAGCACAGAGCAGCGGAATGAATCGCTTAGGCCTTTTCCCACTTGAGGGGCTTGACCACTTCCCATGTGAAGTCAGAGTCCTCTCTGCCAAAGTGTCCATATGCAGCAGTCTTCAAGAACCGGCTATTCCCACCCCTCTTCAGATCAAGGTTGATGGAAATCATACCAGGCCTGAAGTCAAAGTTCTCCTTCACAATCTTCAGGATCTCCTTGTCAGGGATCTTCCCAGTTCCGTAGGTATCAACGAAAACAGACAAAGGCTCAGGCACACCAATTGCATAAGACACTTGCACAATGCATCTTCTCGCAAGTCCACTCGCCACAATGCTCTTAGCAGCCTGCCTCACAATGTAAGCACCACTCCTATCAACCTTCGTGGGGTCCTTCCCAGAGAAGGCACCACCGCCATGAGCACCCCATCCTCCGTAGGTATCGATGATGATCTTCCTCCCGGTCAGACCGGCGTCACCGTGAGGACCACCAATCACAAAACGGCCGGAGGGGTTCAAGTGGAAAATGGTCTTCTCATCAAGGTACTTCTCGGGAATCACGGGCTTGATCACGTGCTCTTTCAGATCAGCAGCAATTTCATCATTCGTGACAGTCTCGTCATGTTGTGTGGAGATGAGCACGGTGTGGACACGAACTGGAACCATGGCACCCTTGTCATTGTAATACTCAACAGTAACTTGGGTCTTGCCATCGGGTCTGAGCCAAGGGCAGGTACCGTTCTTCCGAACCTCAGTGAGACGAGCCCCGAGTTTGGTTGCGAGGACGTGGCTCAGGGGCATCAATTCAGGGGTCTCGTCGGTGGCATAGCCGAACATGTGACCCTGGTCGCCGGCACCGATTTCTTCAGGTCTTTTGGTGAGGTGGCCATGCACGCCCTGGGCAATATCAGGACTCTGTTGCTCAATGTTCACAAGGACCTTGCAGTTGTCGGCATCAAGTCCCACATCGTCTGAGATGAAGCCGATGTTCCTGCAGGTGTCACGCACGATCTTCTCGTAGTCAATGTTGGCCTTGGTGGTGATTTCTCCGAAGACCATGACCAAGTTGGTTTTGGTGCATGTCTCACAAGCAACCTTGCTCTCCGGATCTTGCTCAAGGCAGGCGTCAAGAACAGCATCGGAGATTTGGTCGCAGAGCTTGTCTGGGTGTCCCTCGTTCACGGACTCGGAGGTAAACAGAAATGTCTCTGCCATCTCTAAACTTTTTAAACTGCAGAACAAACCTACAATTAGAACCCGAGAGAGTAGACAAAAAAAGAAGAAAGAATGATAGATCTTCTCTAAATTTTTCTAATTTATACATTTTGATATTTTTCCATGCTATAAGAGAAAGTTGGCGCAAACATAATGTCTCGTACACAATTAGCCAACAGTAATAGATGCGAGAAACAACAGATACACACCCCCACAAGAATATGCAACACCAAAATCCCCCCTTCCCCCAAAGGTGAATATTTTTTACAAGCCATTCAAAATAAAAGCCACTAGCATACGATTTCGGATAGATCTGAAAGACTAACTGGTATTCTGCAGAAAGTAAAGAAACAGGGTACACTGCACATTTAAAGCAGTTTGCGGAAACAGAGATCGACCCAGTAAAAGAAAAGCCAAAGCAAACAGACCCAGAAGGGCAAGATCCCAAATTGATGAAGGGTACTATGTGCAAGAATGCAGAAGATAGAGATGGTTGGAACAGAGCAAAAGAAGAGTACCTTGAAAGATAGAAGAGCAGACACGGAGAGAGAAAGAGAGAGACAGATCGTAACGATAGGGTGGTTAAGTGGGACTGGTCTCAACTTTGAAGTCAAGCACTGCGAGTTGAAATGAGGGCATTGAGTTGGCATTTATAGGGCAGAGGGGTGGGTGGCGTAACTTGAATGACGAAAAAGCCCCTAAGGAACATGATTACATTACGGGTTAGATTCATCCATTTGCATGTGAATGTCGTGGCATTTGAATAGAAGGCTGAGATGGGAAGTGAGAGTGAAGCTGAGCCGTTGAATGTGTTGAAAAAATGAGAGAAGAAGGTAAAATAGGTCATGCGTGTTGCTTACCAACTACAACCTTTGAGGTTGGGCAAGTGAGATATTGACATGTTTGGAGAGTTGAGTGGCACCTGTTCTTGGCCACCTTTTTCTTTGTCTGTCTGGTTTTGACTCTGAATTCAGTGCTTGCGTTGCTACTCTTAAGAATGTAGTTGTTGTATTAAAAAATGTTAATTGCATATGTTAAATGATAAATGACGAATGCTTTTATCAGCAAGAGTAATGGAGTGTGGTTGGTAAGGAAAAGATGCATGTCTTGTGAGTGTGACTGAGAGAAGTCTCTTGCTCAAGAAACTTTTCTAGTTGTTGACACATAATTTTTATAATAAATGGCACAGGTTTTTCATTGCAGCATGCAAAACAAATTCATAAAATATATTTGGTACAAATCTGAGAATGGATGAAAAATACAGGGAAATTTATAAGTATTTTGTTGGAGAGAAAAATAAAAACAGAGAAATACAGTGGGTAAATTACTATTTTCTCAAAATAAAAGAAAACCTACTCATGTAATTTCATTTGGACTTTAATTCTCAAACCATACTTATTTAATGTTTACTTTGATAATTCAGTGTTCAAAAGGTCGAATTTTGAACCTGAAATAGTTTCTCATCTCACGTCATCAAAATTTGATAGAATTCAATTCTTGGAAAGTTTAATTTTGACTTTATTTTTTAAAATAAAAAGAGATAAGAGAATCGTATGATATTAAAATTTCTCAGATTGGATTCTTGATATTTTAAAAGTAAATGAATTTAATTGAGTAAATAATGTTTGAAATAATTTATTCAGGTTTTTTTAAAAAAAATAATCTGAAAAAAAAGTGTAAATTATTTTATCCAATACTTCTCTCCTTCGGGCTATACTAACTTTATCCATTATACTCTCAACTTATGGTAGCAGATGTGTGAGAATTGACAAATATGACTGTGTTGGGTTAAAAAGAGAAGGGAAAAAAATAACTTTTAAAAATATAGAAATCGAGATTACGCCTAGTATTCACTGTGAAGAATTATTTCCTACTTATTATATTTTAATATTCTTTATAGTCATCATGAAATTAGGGATTTTTTAAATAATTTATCACCTTTTTATTATACATTTTTACTTCGTCCATTTTTTTTTCTATTTTTTCATTTTTCTTCAACAAAAATATTTAAATTTTTAATTTATTCTTTGTGTGTTTTCACGATCTTAATTCCTTGTAACATATTTTGTTTTTTTTTTCAACAAAGATAAAGGAAAATATTTTGGTAATTCATCAAGTAGTAAAAAGTATAATCTATTTAATTTGGATAACATATCCGTGATATTTTATGCATATGTTTATTTATGAAGTATTTAATTTATAAAATAATACTTTTATAATAATAATAATTTATAAATTTTTATTTCACAATATTTAATGAATGTGATTTTAATTTAGAATTATATAATAACAATCATATATTTATTATATATTTTTTTAAAATTATATATTTTCAATATATATTGTATCATATTATTTTTAAAATAAATATATTGGTGTATCATGTTTGTGTTGTATATGTACCTTATAGATTATAATAAATTGTCTGTGAATAACTGTTTGCAGTTGAGTTTATTATAGTTTTTCAATAAATAATCCCTCAAACTAAACATTAAAAAAAAAACAAATAGAATTCAACTACTTGTAGTTCTAGTTTCACATAAAAATTAAAATATTGTTTACATAATTTTTTAAAATATTTTGTCATAAAAATAAGAAATAAAGAAATATGCTATAAATGTTTTATAATTGACTTCTTTAGAACGCATCGAATGTGAAAATTCATGTGATTCCCAAACAAAAATAATTTGTTTTTTTTATAAGTAAATAAATTATACTATCTTAACAGGATGACAATAAAAGTTATGGAGATCCAATTTTGACACTATATATAGTAGAAAATGAATTATTTATTTGCTTATATTTTGAAAGTAAAAAAACCAGTGGTTAATAATTGTATCAATGCCTAATTTATAGTGTTAAAATTAAAATAATTTAATTTTAATTTTAATTGCACCTTACCTCATTTAATTATTTTTGGCTTGATATTCATTTAACCTTAAACACACCAAGTTGTAAAAAGTCAACTTGTTCAAAATATAGGACCAGACAAAAAGATAAATAATGAGTTTGAATTCACCTTGTAAACACCTTTATTTAGATTTCATTCACTATCCTTCACCACAACCAGAGAAATAAGTCAATTACTTGGTAAACATTAATATGTCAACTCAGTCCAACATAAACTATAAAAATAAGATATTTATTCCCATACTTAAAAAATTATATCACATTCTTATGTGTTTAGCAAGGATTCTAGAATGTAATGAAATGCAGTGTAATAAAATTGTATTGCAATACTCCAAATTACAATCTTAAAAACATTGAGTTATACAAAGTTAACGTGTCAGATGGGTTTAAAAGTTGATGAACCTAAACTATTTATGTATGAAATTCATAATTACCTCAACATAAATTGAAGCGTAGGATATAACTATATTTAATTATCTCTATTTACCTTTTTTTTCTTTTCTAAATCCAACTTTTGGGAGCAAATATTTGTTTTGTTTTCATTTTTAATAATTTACAGTTTTAATCCTTTTCAAAAAATTATTTATTCTTTTAATTTGACATGTTTTTAAAATTTTTTAATAGACGACTTAGTATCTCAGTGATCAACCAGAGTTGAATTGGATCATATCACAAAATTAGCAAACCAATCTCATCCAAATATGTTAGTATAAACGAGTTCAGTCTTTTTTTTTCTTGCCGAATAGCTCACTCATTATTTTTAGGCGTGAACCGACATTATTTAAAGTATTTTTCCAACTTAAAATGCACAGAGAAGCCAAAATATACATAGAAAAGCAAAATTTGTCCCTGAATATACGACAGGTTATAATTATAGTCAATATAAATATAACAAATATATATTATGGTAGTTGTAATGATACAAAAACCTAAAGGATACAAAAAGTAGATGTGGAATAGTCCAAGTGATCAATCTTATAAAAAAAAAATAGAATAATAACAGAGAGATGCGAATAATACCAGTTTAGTAGTTGTCCTTATTTGCAGCTTCCAACAGGCAACATAGAAATGTAGTACTATAGTGTAACTTTGATTAACACCAAAACCTATCATGAATCTCTAGCTTTTACCATCTTTTAAATTAAAATTCGCTTTAGAGATCTTCAATTTAATTGGTAGATGTAGTGAAAAATGGAACTACAGACCATCATACCACATCAGCATGTACTACAACTTTATAAATGGGGCAGAGCACCACGATCCATCACCACTAATTTTTAAGCTTTACAAGTTTTAGAGACAAAATCGAATTACTCCCTGAAAATTTGATAAAATCAATTTGTCCCTGTCAGCAACAAGGTCTCTGTTCGGTTAATAGCCATCAAAGGAATCATGTCCCTGTAGGTGTTATATCTGAAGGTTCATATTATCATGCTTCTGCCAGATATACAGATTTTTCAAACTTATTTCTTAACACCAACATTAGTTTTTGCCTACAGTCTCTCCTATGCAAATTTGCAACTCGAATATTTTAGAATTAGGAAAGCCATGCATTTGATTCCACTCACTCAGAGAGAAGCATTACAATCCATAAATTCACTCACTCGAATGCTCTTTTCAATGTTAGCATATGAAGAGATACAATGGCTAGGGGCACAAAAGAGGTACAAATGAAGAAACCTGATACTAGAAAAAAAAATACAAATGAAGACAAAAATACAAATGAACGTTCCTTAACTGATAATGTAAAGAAAAAAATACAAATGAAGACATAGAAGAAACAAAAGGAGGGAAAGAGAAACACAGAACAGTAGACACGAATAGTTTACGAATACTAGAAACTACAAGGGCAACCCTGAAAAACACCCAGCACAAAGCAGTGCAGTGGAATGAATTGCTTAGGCCTTTTCCCACTTGAGGGGCTTAACCACTTCCCATGTGAAATCAGCGTCCTCTCTGCCAAAGTGACCATATGCAGCAGTCTTCAAGAACCGGCTATTCCCACCCCTCTTCAGATCAAGGTTGATGGAAATCATACCAGGCCTGAAGTCAAAGTTCTCCTTCACAATCTCCAGGATCTCCTTGTCAGGGATCTTCCCAGTTCCGTAGGTATCAACGAAAACAGACAAAGGCTCAGGCACACCAATTGCATAAGACACTTGCACAATGCATCTTCTCGCAAGTCCACTCGCCACAATGCTCTTAGCAGCCTGCCTCACAATGTAAGCACCACTCCTATCAACCTTCGTGGGGTCCTTCCCAGAGAAGGCACCACCGCCATGAGCACCCCATCCTCCGTAGGTATCGATGATGATCTTCCTCCCGGTCAGACCGGCGTCACCGTGAGGACCACCGATCACAAAACGGCCAGAGGGGTTCAAGTGGAAAATGGTCTTCTCATCAAGGTACTTCTCGGGAATCACGGGCTTGATCACGTGCTCTTTCAGATCAGCAGCAATTTCATCGTTGGTGACAGTCTCATCATGTTGTGTAGAGATGAGCACGGTGTGGACACGAACTGGAACCATGGCACCCTTGTCATTGTAATACTCAACAGTCACTTGGGTCTTGCCATCAGGTCTGAGCCAAGGGCAGGTACCGTTCTTCCGAACCTCAGTGAGACGAGCCCCGAGTTTGGTTGCGAGGACGTGGCTCAAGGGCATCAATTCAGGGGTCTCGTCGGTGGCATAGCCGAACATGTGACCCTGGTCGCCGGCACCGATTTCTTCAGGTCTTTTGGTGAGGTGGCCATGCACGCCCTGGGCAATATCAGGACTCTGCTGCTCAATGTTCACAAGGACCTTGCAGTTGTCGGCATCAAGTCCCACATCGTCTGAGATGAAGCCGATGTTCCTGCAGGTGTCACGCACGATCTTCTCGTAGTCAACGTTGGCCTTGGTGGTGATTTCTCCGAAGACCATGACCAAGTTGGTTTTGGTGCATGTCTCACAAGCAACCTTGCTCTCTGGATCTTGCTCAAGGCAGGCGTCAAGAACAGCATCGGAGATTTGGTCGCAGAGCTTGTCTGGGTGTCCCTCGTTCACGGACTCGGAGGTAAACAGAAATGTCTCTGCCATCTTTGAACTTTCTAAACTGCACGACAACCCTACAATCAGAACCTAAATGCAAATCCACGAAAGGGAACATAACAGTAGCATAATATTCAGCAAGGGGAAAGCTTTTGAGACAAAAATACTGTTCTGTAACCATACAAACAAGCAATTAACCAAAGGGAAGTGGATCTAGTAGAAGCACACGACAAACCAAATCTCACTGTATTTAGCAGCAGATAGTGTTGCAAGCAGAATTAAGTACTAATGTTTTAAATTAAACAAGTATAAAGAAAAAACATAATGCTTACAAGCATGTACAACTTCAAAATTAACAGAAACCCTCTAATCAGCAAACCATATCTAAGCAAGCACAACGTCAGAGTTTAATTAGAAACCGAAAATACCCCAGAAGTTAATATTTTTTCACAAGCTATCTCTAGAGAAAGGCCGTTTGTGTTCGATATGGAGTAGATCTGAAAGGGTAAAGAGTTTCTGCAGCAACTAAAGAACCATAACAGTATTAACATTAGCCAATCAAAACCCCTTCGGGGAAACAGAGATCGACCCAGTGGAGGAAAAAACAAAGCAAATCGACCCATAAGTGCAAGATCCCAAATCGAGAAAGCGTGAAGAAAGAGAAGTTTAGAAGAGACGAAAAGAAAAGTAACCTGAACGGTGTAGCAGAGAATGAGAGTATGAACGAGGGTGGGTGGAATGTAAGCACTAAGTTGACATTTATAGGAAAATTGGGTGGGTGGTGCAATTTAATGACGGAAATGCCCTGAGTAAGAGAAACATATTGCATATTGGCTCATCAATATATATTCTTTTACACTATTTCTTAAATTTATTTTTTATTGTTTAAAATTTATTATAAATTATGAGAGAGTAATTAACTGAGATGTATAGTCTATATTTTTTCTTTCCATGTTTTTTAGTTCAATCATTAAAAATGTATTCAAACAATATGTTTTTAGTATTTTGTTTTCTCTCCATGTAGTAAAAGTGCCAAGGAATTGAGAGGAGATTTAATTTTCTTTGTTTTTATTTATATTTTATTGGTGTTATGTTTTTTCAATAAATCTTATTTTTTTCATAAACCGTGTATGTTAAATGAAATTTAGAGTTATATTTGCATTCCAAACAATATTTTTCTAAGAGTGAATCTCTTTTATATTCGTATACTTTCATTTAAGAGGAAACATTTCTAATTAGTATTTATTTTCTTATTATTCATCTTAACATTACACGCCTACCTAAAACTCATTTCACAAAGATTTTTGGTTTCATTTTTTATAAAAATATTTCAAATTGGTTTCTCAAATTTTTTTATCTTAATTATGTTTTAGTTTTTTGAAAAACTGATATAATTTTGTTTTTTTTATAATTGAACTGACTATATTAAAGATCAATTTAAGACCTTTTATTTTTCACTTTAATTTATATTTTAGTATAAAAAATTATGTTCGCATGTAAGTTTTAATTCAGTTGTGTTTTTGTCAGTATCATTCTCTCATTTAATTTAGTATTTATATTTATTATTTTAGTTAAATTCAGTCATAATTTTTTTTTGTTAAAATAGAATAATTTTTTCTCTTTTCAAATTGAAAACATATTTATTTTTTGATATAAATGTTATATTTAGATGATAAAAATACTCCTACATGCGAGTATCCGTGAAAAAAATTTGTGATAAATAATTGGTATTTGTCGGTCACGTATAGCGAGTAATTTAATACTTGTTTATAAACGAATCGAGTGTGGATATCATAGTATTTGTGTCCGCATGTATCAATTATCCGTAAAAAATAAAAAAAAAATCATTTATATTTTATTAAGTTAAATTTAATTAAAATTAAAATTAATTTATATTTCATCAGGTTAAATTTAATTAAAATTAAATTTTAATTTATATTATATTGTATATTTTGTTTTAGTTTTGTTTTAAGAAATTATAAAACATATTTTTTAAATATTCGTGGGTTTAAAAATACCTGCGGATATTTCATCCAACCCAAGTTGTTGTCATCCATAATTATAATGATATTTTTTAAAATTCATATTTTTATTAAATATTTTTAGAATTAGTTTTAAATCAACTATAACTATATTATTAAAATGTCATTATTATATTTATGTATATTTTTGTTATTATAAATCTTAACATTTATATAAAAATTTAATTTAATCTTAATTTAAGAAAAACAAAATTGTTTCATTCTAAAAAGATGAAACTAAATTATATCAAAATAAAAAAAATGAAATTAAATATGAAACAATTATATATGACACGGTCATTATTACATCACAGTACTAGTATCATGTGATATGAGAATGACTTGAGGCATAAACAATTGTAAAAGAAATATATAATAATACAATAATTAAAAATTTATATAAAAAAAAAACTCACAAAGTAACACATGACATATATTCATATATTTTACGTTGCTTGCTGGTATAAATTGATGGAAATCACCAAATTATATCACTTTTTCTAAAATGGAGATCTAAACAAAAAAAAC
This sequence comes from Vigna umbellata, assembly GCF_029865625.1. NCBI lineage: Eukaryota > Viridiplantae > Streptophyta > Magnoliopsida > Fabales > Fabaceae > Vigna > Vigna umbellata. Next base: position 106,208,502 of record NC_142165.1, read on the forward strand.
ATAGTTGAAATATTTTGATAAAAATTGAGACAAAAGATATATTCAAACTTTTCTAAAATTACCAAGATGTCATAATTCTTAATCAATCTGGTTATAATTAATTATAGTTAATATGTACGCGAAGGATGAAAGGTGTAATTAGATTTTTTAGTTAAAGATCATTTAGACTAATTATTTATAATTTCAAAGATTAAATTGATTATATTTTTTTAATCAACTACAATAACTCTTTTTTATCAAACCAAATGTTGCAAACTATTATTCCTAACTTAAATGTCAGATATCGTTTCACACATAAAAAAGATTAGGATATCGTAGTACATAAAAGTAATTTAATATTGTTGGATTATAAGATTATATTCATTTATTTTAAATTTAAAAAATAAAAAATATTAAAATTTAAAACAATAACAGATTTTAATTTTACGTCTAAAAAATAAAAAAAGTATAAATATATTTAACCCTAATTTATAATTTTACAAACTATTTTGTTAGTTTTATAATTAATTCGTTTGTAAATTTAAAGCCTTTTAAGAAAATAAAAAAATTGTAAAGTCATACTGTCAGACCCATTAAAATTCACTCAAAACTCTATCTCAGTGGATTACATGTGTCAAGGAAGAGGAGCTCGAAGTCAGAAAGTGGAAACAGGTGCTGAAGGAGAGTGGACGTTCGTTTTTGGTGACGACAGTAGTTAATGCCAAATTTTCAAATGTTGTGCCACTTCTCTGCATGCTTACCTTCTTCTCCAAATCTCTGAAACCATTTTCCCCTCCTTCTCTCTAAGATTTCTTCATCTTCTCTCTACGAAATCTTACTCTTTTATTCCTCCGATCATTAAACAGACCACACCTGAGCATTCCCGGCGTCGAGGGCGTTCGTTTGAACCGATCAGTTTTCAATTCCGAGCTGGTAAATTCATCTCTCCCTCAGCTGTGTGGTTTCCTGGTACATGCAAACCTAGTTTATGGGTTGCATGAATCAATCATCTTGTTCTGAGAGTTTCTGGATTTTTTGTTTGGTTTAGTTTCGGAAGTTGTCAAGCGTTGAGGGTAGAAGGATTTGTAGAGGTGAACCAGTAACCATATCTGTGAGCGTTCGGTCACGTTAAGAAGTAAGGGAAGCTTATATAATTTGATTTTTATGTTCGTTTTGAATGGATGCATGTTCGTTGAATTGCTGAATGAATATGATTGTTGCTATGTTTTGACTGTATGAAGTATGAAGATTTACTATGATATGGATGTATGAATTTATGGAGATAGATGTTGAGAAATGAAGTGATATAAAGAATTCTACGTATGAAATTCCATATGAAAATTTATGTTCGTTACTGAATGGTCTTTGACCGTTCGGTTTTCTTGTGGACTCGGTTGGAACTGGATTCGTTCATTTGGATGGAATTCCAGTTGAGGACCGAGCTTCTTCGGTTAGTAATATTTGTATAAAAGCGTTCAACCAAGGATATTTGTTCCTTGGTATTCTGTTATAAAATTTAAGTATATCTATATGTATTTGTATATTTCGTTCGTTCTTGAACATTAGTTAAATGATATCGTATATTTATCAAGCCTTTATTCTATAACTTAAGTAGTGCTAGGTCTTACACTAAACGCTCGTACTAAGTAGTGCTCGGTCTTACACCAAGTACTTGTACTAAGTAGTGTTCGGTCTTACACCAAGTACTCGTACTAAGTAGTGCTCGGTCTTACACCAAGTACTCGTACTAAGTGGTGCTCGGTCTTAGACCAAGCGCTCGACCTTGATTTTTTAATTTAATTTTTAAATAAGAGCATTCGGCCAAAACCAATAGCGTTCGGTCTCTACAGTGCTCGGTCTTCGACTAGCACTCGTTCTCCTTGATGTTAAACTCATAAATAAGCTAAGTATTTATAGCGTTCGGTTTCTTCATATAATTTTGTCACTCAGTATTATTCGATGTCCTACACTATCAGTTTCTATGGTGTTCGGCCTAGAGTCTTAGTACTCGGCCTAGACTTATTGGCGTTCGATCTAAACTCTCATGAGTCAGTTTATTAAATTGGCTCACCTTGTAAATAACGTTCGATTATATTAGTCTTTGTGAAATATTATTGTAATTGGTCTCTTCCCAACCCCGTTAGTAACTCTCTCGGTTTTGATCTGTTTTGGAACTGGAGACCTCTCGATCTCACTCCAAGTGTTCGGTCTCGTTCGGGGTTGAAGATTTACGTTTGGTATTTGGTATCCTAAGGGATCTTTGTTCAAATTGGTTCAGTTGAGGTTTAATAATGAAAGATGATAGAATATGATGTAGATGAAATGAGTATGAATATGAAAGAGTATTCCGGGGAGGAATATCTCATGAATGGACATTGGAATTGGTAAAGTATGAATGTGGAAACGCTAAGCTGGCGGTTCATCCTGATATTCCGTGATTACTCGTTCTCACGTAGAGAAGGGTAAGTCATGTGTGGGAATGACATGAGGTCCTAGTCCTTATGGTTAATTTGGACATATAGGACTAACCTCGGGTGGCAGCTGTTGAGGGTATCCCAGTTACTACATCACCCGGGTGCACGAACGTCGTAACTACACAGAATTCATATAGTCCGGACAGTCAGAGTCTAGTATTAGGCTTTGCATGTAAAAGTGAATGAACTATCTCGTTTAGTTGATTGTGTGAAATATATGCTGATACATGAATTAAATTACATAAGCTTACCCTATTTTCCTGTCTTGTCTGATTTATACGTTCGGTTATTGTCCTGTCGTAATGATCATCCGTGTGGATGTGAGCAGAAGGAGAAGAGCTGCTGGAAGAAGCGCTAGAAGAAGAAAGTTTGGTCGAGGTAGAAGTTAAGACCGAACAGTATAATCGTTCGGTCAGTAGTTAGTTTATTTGTACGATGATCGTTCAATCATCTTTTACCTTTTTCTTTTGTATGACCGTTCGGTATAGGTCTTTTGTAAATCGTTCGGTCTAGATTGCTTATTTGTACAGTTTTAACTTTCTCATTATTCTGTAAGGCCGTTCGGCCATAACTGTACATTCTATCTTTTGTAAGACTGATCTGTAGTATTATTAACATGTGATTATTCTATTATATAGTTTTATACTGTATTTTTGGAATATTACACAGACAAAAATATTTATTTGTAAAACGGAAAATACATAATTAATAAGAAAAGCGTTACAAATATAATTCCTCAACGTTTTTAATTAAATATAATGTTTTGATATCTTATATAAATTAGTCTATTAGTTATCGATTTTTCTTAATTTTTCTTTCGAAAAACCCAATCCTCTAAGAAGAGTTTGGCTGTTAAATTAAATTAATTATGATATACCATTTTACATAGTTTTGTTTTATTTTATTTTTTTTATCTCAAAGACCAACTTCATTTTTTTTTCTGGTATCAATAATAACTATATTGTCCAAAAAATCATGAAGCTAAAATTAAAGTGTTGTTGGTATGGCCATTATATAAGAAGTATGAAAATTTGTGGTTGCTGGTTTTTGGAAGACAAGGACGAGACATATTCATATATTCATTAACTCTATGCCGAAACCGAATCTTGGCATTGCATGTGAATTATTCTCCAACTTAAGAGAGAGGTGAGACACTGCCATTTAGCATTCCGTAAATTTGTATGTTTAAATTTTGAATACTAAAACACCCATTAATTATTATTTTTTGTCTATTTAATTTTGAAATAGGAAAAAAAATCCAAGAATTATATTTAAAAACGTATACTCTCAAATATAAAAAAAAATGTTAAACATATGGGGTGTCGAATATTAACTAATTTTATCATATTTTATTATATTGTTTCTAAAGTTTCTTTCATTTATTTTTTTATAACTTTTTTCTTACTCTTGTATCAAATTTCAAGAAAAGTTAGATTAGGAAAGTACAAGTAATACAATTAAATGTCACTTTTTAACTTTCTTAAGGCAACAAAAATTCTCATTGTGTAAAAGGTAGAATTTTTGTATGAAGTTATGATAGATTTAATTACAAACACATATGTTGGATCTTTCGAGGAGGAGGTTCTCAGTGGGTTACTCATCGACTCTGATACTAATGAGTTAATGGATCTTTCACCTTTATATATTGCTCTACTTTTTCATTTCTATCCAATGTGGGACTTGGACTCACACTTGAATAACACGCATACGCCTGTTTTGAGTTGGTACATTTTAGTAATGTGTACCGGATTTTAGTAGACAAAAATACCTTTTTATATCATGAATTTTAAGTTTTAAGGTTAAGGGTACTTTAATAATTTTCATTATCAAAACAATAAAAAAAAATCCACAAACCCTTACTCACCTCTCTCATTCCTGTCAACCCTTTCTCTTTCATCTCTCTCACTCAAACCTTTTCTCTGTCATCCCTACCTAATAAGAAGGAAAAATATACAACACAGTTCTCTAATCAGAAATCAACATCAACATCATCAATTATTTTGTTATTAAAGTGGAAAACAAAATGAACGAACTGAGCAAGAGCAACAAATTGCGGTGTCGGTGTCGTGGGTTGTTGTGTGTGGGTGAGGGAGAGTATGAAGATGAGAGAGAAACAAATTGGATAAGTGAGGAATGTGGATTAGGGTTAGACAAGTGTTTCTGATTTTTTCAATTGAGATTACAGTAGGGATGACAGAGAAAACGTTGAAGTGACATAGATGAAAGAGGAAGGGTTGAGAGGAATGAGAAAGATGAGAAAGGGTTTTGGAGGTTTTTTTTTAGTTTTAGAAATGAAAATTATTAAATACCCTCAACCTTAAAACTTAGAATCTATGATATATAAGCATATATATATATATATATATATATATATATATATATATATATATATATATATATATATATGACACTATGCAAGCATAATCATTTAAAACTTTTACGTAATACTGAGGAACATCTATACGGAATTGACAAACATTCTATAATCATCACTCCTCATTTTCCTTTTTTTTTCTAAATAAACTTTTTTCTGTTTTAACCTTTTTTTTAACAAATACTATATCTGTGATTTATGGATTTGTAAAGGAAAAAAATGTTATTATTTGTGAACATTTTGAAGAAGTATGGTACTTACTAAAGCTTATGTAGACATTTATGTTGTGTTTTCATTACGTAGTAGCAAGGATGACGTTGTGGGATGTCATAGATGCAAACATGTGTGATGTTAGAGAGTTGAGAATGGTTCTCGGTGTCTTGGAACTGATTTTGTGTGTGAAAGAATAAATTTTATTCTGCTGGAATCGGTTATGCAGTTTGAGGAAATCGGTTCTATGTAGTTTGCAATTCACATCCATGCATTGCAACTTCTTATAATAAATAGTAATAATGTATAATAAATAGTATTATCTATAAATAGTAGCTTTAATACATTTTTTTTACTTTTAAAGTTAATTTTGTTTTATTTTTTTCCTACATGTGGATATAATTTAGTGTTTTTGTTTGGAGTGTGGGAGGTACTTGAAAGAGTCATGTGAGTGGCAATAAAATCCCACCGAAGATACTGTTGGGTGCCACATTTTTTCTTCATGTGCTTTGGTTTCTGACAGAGACACAATACGAGGGAGATCAACGGTCTCCATTTGCACACGCGTCCGCCTGAAATGCACGATCAGGATGAGGTACCATTTTAATGCCCCACTCAATAGGGCCTCATTCGTTTGGTATGCTACTTTTATTTTATACTTCATTTCAGATTCTCCATCAACCTCAACAAATATATACTGTTTCGTAACAACAAGGTCACAATCCAATGCTGTTTCAAATGTTACATTTAAAAAAAATATATTACTTTAGTATCAATACCCAAATTAGAATTAATTTTTATTCTAAAGTATGTGTTTCAAACTAATATTTAAGTTAAAACGTATTAATAAATAGGATTAAATATATTTTTTTGTCCCTTAAGTATAACTGATTTTTGGTTTCACTTTCTACTCAAAACTTTGATTGGCTTTTAGTCCTTATAGTATTGAAACATGTAATATTAGTCCTCCTTAAAAATGGACGGCATCAACTTTTTGTTGATCTGACAAACGACGAGACCACGTCTTCTGTCAGCTTCTGTCTTAAATATCTGTCATTGCTTGTTTTATTTGTGGAATGAGATTAAGTGATTGACATGTGTGTGGGTGATTGAAATCAGATTACGAAAGTTGGGTTGTTCTTCGTCATCTCAGTTGAAGGTTGGAGTTCGTCTTGTTGAGGAGGTAAGATGATACGTATTGTTTTGCTCTTCTGTGTGTGAATATAAGTATTGGAGATTTAAGGTTTGGGTGGGCACCAAAGTATTTTGCTCTTCTCGTAATGTTCATTATAATTATATTAGAAGCATAATGTTAGCTAAAAGCGACCTTGCTTTTAATAATAGGAAGACTGTTTTGAAGATTGAGAAATTGGTAAATATTATTTTACTTAGTTTATCATAAAATTAATTATTCATCATATTACTAGCTCATTTGTACTGAAAATTGTTTGCGTATAAGCCTTTTTCTGATAAATGTTGTTCTGCAGGGTCCTTTACCGGTCTAGGTTTTCTCTCTGTACCTATCGGGAAAGATTAAAGCTTTTGATCAAAAAAGGCACATAGCAAAATTATGCATTGTTTTTCTTCCTCTTCTTACTGCTTGCATGGTTGGAATCTCACGAGTGGATGACTATTGGCATCATTGACAAGATGTGTTTGGAGGAGGACTTCTGGGTTTGTTTTTTATGGACTATAAAAAGGCTATGAATGAATTAAATATCACACTAAAGTATTAAATATCAGGAGTCATTTTGAAAAAATTAAATAAGAGCGAAACCCATCTCACTGTGTGATGTTTCTTTCAGGTTTAGTCACACGCAGAATCTCCAATACTTATATTCACACGCAGAAGACTGAGACGACGAAGAAGAACCCAGCTTTGCCCCAACTTTGCCCCAACTGAGATGACAAAGAAGAACCCAACTTTCGTAATCTAATTACAATCACCCACACACGTGTCAATCACTTAATCTCATTCCACAAATTAAACAACCAACGTGGCAGATATTTAAGACGGAAGCTGGCAGAAGATGTGGCCTCGCCGTTTGCCAGATCAACAAAAAATTGACGCCGTCCATTTTTAAGGACTAATATTACATGTTTCAATACCATGAGGACTAAAAGCCATCAAAGTTTTGAGTAGGGACTAAAACCAAAAATTGGTGATACTTAAGGGATGAAAAACATATTTAACTCTAATAAATATAGTACAAATATGAAACATATCAAAATAATTTAATAAAATTGAATTAAAATAATTATATCTATTTATTTTTAAAATTTGAATAAAAAAAATATATCCAAATTTAAAATAAGAAGAAATTTTAATTTTAAGTAAATATTTTGATTAAAAATATATTTAATACTAAAAAGATAAAATCATTTACATTAAATCAATTTTTTATTGGTTATTTTATGTAACTAAAATATTTTTACGCAAAAAGGGAAATAATTAATATTTACCAAAACGAAATTAAGTTCTTATTTGTTTGAATATCAAACATGTAAAAAAATTGAAATAAAAAATGGGAATTTATTAAATACAAAGAGAGAATTGTGAGATCAATGAGTTGAATTTTCTAACCTGAACATAGTCATTGACACCCTCATCACCCTCCTACAGTCATTTTTAAATCAAGGAAGGATCATCATTCACCTCCCAAGGAAACCAATCACATGTCTGCTCTTAAATCATGGGACCCAATTTAAATGAATTATTTGCTATAACAACTGCTCTTCTTAAAAAAAAGTTACAAGTAACACGTATAATATTTCAATATTAATATTGCGTAATCTATTTGAAAATTTTCAATTAGAGCAAAGATTAATCAGATTGTATAAATTAAAGAATATATAAGGTGACTTTGTAAATAAGCGTGAAGTTTAATTACGAGAAGTATTAAAATGCACGTAACTCATGACAGAGATTCCTAGAATCCATGCCCTAATGGATAGTATATTTTTTATATGGCAACAAGAGATACATTGGTTGGGCATACAGGCCACACTTTTTTTAAAAAATTATAAATGAAGTACACAAAAGAAACAAAATGAGAGAACGGATAGGAAGAGGAAGAAGGGACACAGAACGTTTTGAATATTTGCTATCACATGAGCAACGCTCAAAACACAGCGCGGTGGAATGAATTGCTTAGGCCTTTTCCCACTTGAGAGGCTTAACCACTTCCCATGTGAAATCAGCGTCCTCTCTGCCAAAGTGACCATATGCAGCAGTCTTCAAGAACCGGCTATTCCCACCCCTCTTCAGATCAAGGTTGATGGAAATCATACCAGGCCTGAAGTCAAAGTTCTCCTTCACAATCTCCAGGATCTCCTTGTCAGGGATCTTCCCAGTTCCGTAGGTATCAACGAAAACAGACAAAGGCTCAGGCACACCAATTGCATAAGACACTTGCACAATGCATCTTCTCGCAAGTCCACTCGCCACAATGCTCTTAGCAGCCTGCCTCACAATGTAAGCACCACTCCTATCAACCTTCGTGGGGTCCTTCCCAGAGAAGGCCCCACCGCCATGAGCACCCCATCCTCCGTAGGTATCGATGATGATCTTCCTCCCGGTCAGACCGGCGTCACCGTGAGGACCACCGATCACAAAACGGCCAGAGGGGTTCAAGTGGAAAATGGTCTTCTCATCAAGGTACTTCTCGGGAATCACGGGCTTGATCACGTGCTCTTTCAGATCCGCAGCAATTTCATCGTTGGTGACAGTCTCGTCATGTTGTGTGGAGATGAGCACGGTGTGGACACGAACTGGAACCATGGCACCCTTGTCATTGTAATACTCAACAGTCACTTGGGTCTTGCCATCGGGTCTGAGCCAAGGGCAGGTACCGTTCTTCCGAACCTCAGTGAGACGAGCCCCGAGTTTGGTTGCGAGGACGTGGCTCAGGGGCATCAATTCAGGGGTCTCGTCGGTGGCATAGCCGAACATGTGACCCTGGTCACCAGCACCGATTTCTTCAGGTCTTTTGGTGAGATGGCCATGCACGCCCTGGGCAATATCAGGACTCTGCTGCTCAATGTTCACAAGGACCTTGCAGTTGTCGGCATCAAGTCCCACATCGTCTGAGATGAAGCCGATGTTCCTGCAGGTGTCACGCACGATCTTCTCGTAGTCAATGTTGGCCTTGGTGGTGATTTCTCCGAAGACCATGACCAAGTTGGTTTTGGTGCATGTCTCACAAGCAACCTTGCTCTCCGGATCTTGCTCAAGGCAGGCGTCAAGAACAGCATCGGAGATTTGGTCGCAGAGCTTGTCTGGGTGTCCCTCGTTCACGGACTCGGAGGTGAACAGAAATGTCTCTGCCATCTCTAAACTTTTGAACCTGTAAACGCACACACATACGAAAAATGAAATTAGTACCTAAGGGGATATAAATTCACCAAAGGGAGTTATACACATGCCTCAAATTCAGACAGAAAAATTGAAAACAAGAGTGCCATTTTCTAACTAAACACAGGCCGTTGGGTTTAAGGGAAGGGACCAATTCCCTCCTCAGAGTCAGAACCCCTATCAGGAAAGATGCCCATATATGGTGACCCACTCAGACTAAATTGATTCCTCCTAAGGAATGAATATATGAGAAACAAGGAAAATGAACTACAAACAAGCAATTACAATTACAAAATTCGCCAAAACCCCCATCACAAAGCCATATCTCAGCACAAGGTCAATGTTTGATTGTAAGCTCAAAATCCCCAAAAAAAAGATGTTTTTTTTTCATAGCTTAAATGTAAAAAAAAAGGCCATTTGTATAGATTTAGATTAAATTTGAAAGGCTAACGCATTCCCACAGCAAATAAAGAAACAAAGTATAGTTCACATTCATCTAAACCAGTTTGGGGAAGCATAATCCTAGATCAACCGAGTTAAGGAAAAAACAAAACAAAGCAACCCAGATGTGCAAGATCCGAAATTGAAGCAGAGTTTCCAGTATATGATAGGAATGTTGAAGAAAAACAAGGTTGCAACGTAGGGAAAGAAGAGTGATTACCTTGAAAGGTAGAACAACAGAGAAAAGGAGGTCCGAACGAGGGTTAAGGTGGCCTTGATCTGATGCAAGTGCTGCGAGTTCTAACCGCGAGCATTGAGTTGGTATTTATAGAAAAAAAGGGGTGGCCGGGGTGATTTAATGACGGAAACGCCCTTAAGTAACAAGATTAGATTGCGGGTTAGGTTCATCCTTTGCTGGCATTTCAATCCACCGCCCTGATTGCGGAGTCAAATGAATCTCAACCGTTGACTGGACGAAGATGAGTCTCACGGAGACAAGGATTTTCAAATCTTTTTATTGTAGTGTCTTCATCTTTCCATGATCTGATACAACCTATGTGTTTGTTTTTCAATTATAGATAAAAAGTAATAAATATTAGCATTCATTAATGAAAAATAGTGAGATTTAAGATTAATTAATAGTTTTTTCATGAGATTGATCCGTGAGATGAAAGAATGTTGTAAGTGTTGGTACCTCTACCATTACCAACCCCACCCATTTGGGGTGGCCAAATTCAATCTGACTTTGACTTTCTGCATTGTGGTATTGCATGCCATGTATTTGTGTTTTTGTCTCATTCGAATACCAACTCCTAACCTCAATATTCCATTATAGGCAGTATTAAAAGCTTTTAATTGCATAGGTTAAATTATGTAAATAAAATAATCAGTGTGGTTGGTAGAGAAAAGATTCATGCCTTGGTTTTGAGTGTAAGTTTGAGTGTGGTTTGGTTACCCTACATGAACTTCAACAATGGTCAATGCATACATATTTCTATAAGCCTTTTTTCATGCCTTGAAGGATGCTGCCATCAAACTTTTCTCTTAAAAAAAATACATATTTCATGTCCAAAAATTCAAATATCAACTTTTAAAAATTGACACCTTGATAGAATCATTTTTCAACTAAAACTAAACCAACTTAGAGAATTTGTTACTTACCATCCATGCAACTCCACCTAAAATTGATTTATATAAGATGTATTTATATGTTGTAAAAATTAAGAAATTAAAAAGGTATTACAAATATTAAATATATTTGTTTTTCATCCATGATAATTTTCCTAATTTTAATATTTTTTTCTTATATAATTTTTTTTTGTCTTTGATAAACAAGTTTTATAGCTCCTACACAATGCATGATTCACAACACCCACAACTTGCACTAGATAATGAAGTGACACATTTAGATGACTCATGAATTATTATAGTGGCAGTGAGAAAAGCAAATCATATTACATATAAATATTATATAAGTTTTGACACTCAATTAATGTTTGACCGTTGACAGTTTATTTTTTTTGACAGCACTATTGACTATTATTTTTCAAACTATTTTGGTATTTTTCACATTACTCACAATCTATTGACTAAGGTGTCTGAAAACATTGTTCAAAAGATCAATTCACTATATGATGTGTTCTAGTACGTAAGATTTTCCCCATAATTTTATTAGTTGGACCTAACACAAGCTTTTATGATAAACCCAATGTAAAGAAAATATAAATAAATTTCCTTAAAGTACCAGTTAAAAAAAAACAAATTTTCTATGTTCAAACAATGTCAATATATTTAATCACATTTATTTTTTTCTTTTAACAAATTTTATTTATCAATTTATTCTGTAATATCATGGTGCCACTTGTACACAACTATCAATTTAATTAGTTAATTATATTTCGTTCCTCTGTTCACACTAAACATGATAACATTCTTTAATAAATCCTAATAATGTAACCATTAAAATAATAAAACTATGCCAAAACAATAGAAAATATAAGAGTCTAATTTAACAGGACAATGGGTTGGCTGATGTTCATTTCAGTGGTGTATATCAAATATAAAAGTAAATAATTAAAATATAAAATATATGCCTCCTTCTTCATGAGAATAAAAACAAGCTAAAGCATGATAATATATTTTTCTTAAGAATGAAGATATTAAAAAGAAAAGATTTTTAAATATTACTTTCATCCTCATATTTTAAAAAGAAACTAAATATGAATGATAAAAAAATCTGCAATAAAATTCTAATGTTACTTATAATGAACTTTCGTGAGAAGTTTTGAAAGGGATAGAATTGAACACAAAATTGCCACCAATTCTGACTAATGTGTAGTTTAAGTGTTGCCAAAGGGTGTGGTGTGGTGACACGTCTTCTTCAAACCAACACAAAGAAAACGATAAATTCATTCTTATATCATTATAATAATATAAAATACAAATAATAATATAAAATATAAGTGCAAAATTTCTTGCAGTTCTGTTTGGTTTGCCAATAATCGCGTTTGTTTCTACCAGATGAAAGTGATTAAGGAACACCACTCTGTTACAGCCAGTCCAAACAGGCACAAAAGTGAGAACAACCTATGCCTATGATTCTACACACAAACATCTAGAATTAAGTGACACGTGTTAATAAAGAACAATTTTATATACTTTCAAACATTTTTATTTATTTTCTTATTTATTAAGATATTTAAATCTTCTTTCATTTAAAGTTAGTGATTTTTAATTTATTCCTGGTATTTTTTTTTTTAAATTTCATCTTTCCAAAAATTTAGAGTTTGTTAACTTTGTCTTTCACCTTACACATGGTAACTATTTAGACTGTTTTTAATTTCTAGATTTTATATATTCATATTTTAAATTAAAAGAAAAATAAAAATTACTCAAATAATTTGAGTTTAATACAAATACTCCCATCCGACATAAAATTCAATCAAGCATTTAAATGTTTTGTAATTATTGGTCATTGTTGTCTCTGATTCATTTTCAGTCCCATGTGATTCTTCCAAGAAAATTCCAAATTAAAAAAAAAAATAGAAGTCGGAGAGTAAGAAGATTTTTAAGAAATTAAAACTAAATAAATTATTGTGTAGATTAAGACCACACATTTTTAATGTTTTTAGTCCATCTAAATTAGTAAACTTTGATTTTGTCCTTTTGTTTCCATTTTTAAGATAATTTTCATTAATTTTTGTAAAATATGTGAATTCCAATTTTATTCCTCATGAAATATTTTTGTAATTTTTTTCTAAAATTTTAAATATTTTAATTCTCGATACTATTCTAAGATATTTATTGTATGAATCTTAAGATTTGATTTTTGTGATATCACACTTTTTATGTCATCTAAAAACAATATTTTACATCTGAATAATTAACAATTTATTTAACATAAACAGTTAGCTACTGCCATGTAATATTAGATCAAAATTATTAGATCAAAATTACGTATTTTTAATTTTTAAGGTACTAAAAACAAATAAATTTTTTAGAGACTAAAACAAAAACTCACTAAAATTATATTTTACAAACACTAAAAATATATTTCAACAAGGTTAATTGTACATATTAGAAATTAAACTAATTTAATTTAGTTCGTAAGTTAACTTTAACAAAAACTCAGAATTAACTATAATACTTTTTTTTTCATCAGCAGTTATAATACTGATATTGTAAGAAAGTTGACACTGAATAGTCAATCTATTTATATATTTATAATAGTTATTTTAAATATTATCTCAATGTAATTTTTAATTAATTAAAAATACAAAATGTCTGCATCAAAATTAAGATAACTGAGTTTATATCTAAACATCAGGTGTTGTTGAGATTGGTTTGAGATGTTCTAAGAAATATCTGCAAAATTTCATAAATTCCTGTCTTTTCTCTTTCTTTGTTTTTTCTCTATATATTAAAAAGATAAATTTTATCGAAAACATAAAGTAAATAAATCAGCTAAATTAATCACTCAAAAAATTAATTATTAATGAGAATTGGTAATAATTTATCAAGAAACAACAAAAAAAAAATATTTATTCTCTAAATGAGATTAAAAAGATAAATTTGATCGAAAATATAAAGTAAATAAATCAGCTATAATTAATCACTCAAAAAATTAATTATTAACGAGAATTGGTGATAATTTGTCAAGAAATAACAAAAAAATATTTATTTATTCTCTAAATATAAAGATAAAAAGAAACATAAATTGATCCATATCCTTTTAAACTTAAAAGCTAAATTGATTTTAAAAAAATACATTAATACGAAATTGATCTTTAACTATTATAATTTAAGGTTAAAATAATTAAAAAAAAAAATAAACATAATTATGATATTTTTACCTATTTAAGTAACTCTCTTTTTATTGTTCTTTTAGAAATTAAATTAGTACCTTTCTATGTTTTCATATATAAAAACTATTATTACTATTGTTCAACATGGAAATTGCACGGTTGTTGGGTGATTTTGATTGCGAGCATATGAGCCACAAAAGGAGTTGGAAAACATCATAATCAAATACCCAAATCAAATCTAGTAGGCTAAAGACTTTTAGTTCTTGATTTAGATTTTTTTTTCTTTTAATTCTATTCCATTTTGAAAAGTGAGACCACCCAAATCATATGTTTGACTTTTCGAACTTCCTTGTATAAAGTTTGAACAGAACATATGCACATATAAACTTTTTACACAGAACTGTAGAGCTATTTCTCGTTACTATTTTGTTTTTATGCATTACTATTATTATTAAGTGTTGCAGGTCCATCATTTGGAAAAATTCAAGGACAGAGCTCACTGAAATTGGACAAGAAGAAGCAGACATTAATAATTGTAGTTATATTGTTTATATGGTTATGGTTAACTCTACTTTTTCCTAAAGGTTACGCATGTTCTACCAAAAATCTATAATTTGCATTAATGTCCTGATTATATGTTGGTAGGTGAATGATGTTGATCATATAATGCTTTTATTGTATAGTTCAATTGTCATTTCTTTAATCATCTGAAGATAGACCATTATTTTCAGTGTTGAGTATTTTAATCACTACTACCTCTTGCAAATAGTGATCTGTCGTACCTTCAAAATTAAAGTTACATTTTTTCTCATGTCAGAAGTAGTAGACTTGTGATCCAAATTCCAATTAGAACATACATGTATGCATAATTTATATATAACTCCTTGCATTGGTTTTTCATTAATTTTAGGATCAACTTGAGTTCATCACACATGAATTACGCATCTTGAAACAATTTTAAGAAACTGCATCAACCACTCCAAGAATTGTAACCTCTGCCTCCACCAAGCAACTATCCTTCATTTGATAACCCAAGTTTTGATTGGTGAAATTACTGATAGGCATAAATCTGGATGCACCATTTTCATGGCATGAGGCACTAAACCAGTAGTTTGCTGCAAGGAAGAGAGACTGTTATTGATTAAACTGATCAAATAGATCCTTTTCGTTTGCTTAGATTAGTGAAGACTGTTGCCCTTAAGGTTAATTAATTACTCATTCTAGTACGTATTTCATTAGTACTTCCCTTTAGGAATTGCACCACATAAAAGTGATCAGATTTTACCTTTTCCAAAGTGATGTTTGCCTTGCTTTTGGTCAAGTATGCGAAGAGTTATCTGTGCATATATTTTGGAACCATGAGAAAGTGCTGATGGGTCAGCCAAGGTTAGGTAGAGAGAAAGGTAATTTCCAAATTCAGCATCTTTTCCATTGGGATATACTTTTATCTTCCTATAAAAAAACAATGACAAATTAGAAAATTTGTTGAAATGTCTTGCATCTGCTTGCTGTCAGTGTCAAAGCAAAACTTCAAGTTAAGGTTACTTGGGAAGCAAAGATCCTTTGTGTCAATTAGGACATGTTTGGTTTTCAGTTGGGAGGTCCAAAGTCTCTTTCAAAAAAACAAGAAAACCCAGGAAGTTCCCTGTCTAATTTTCAATTGAATTTGGTTTTATAAACTGAGTTTTGTCTCGATTTTGCCTCAGACATTAAATCTAAACAGATACTTAACCTTGTTAAGTTTAGTGTCTATCAATATATATATATATATATATATATATATATATATATATATATATATATATATATATATATTGTTGTTGGTAGGAGGAGGATTATTCATATTCACCTAAGTTAACTTACAAATTCAGGAAGTAATTTAAAGAACCAAATTGGAGTTGACTGATGAAGTTCAGAAACAAAAAGAAAAAGAAAAAACAGAATTGCTAATTTTACCACTTGTAGTTTCCAGCATTGAATGGTTTAGAATCACAAAATTCTGAATCCAACTTTGAGAGGTTGTCAAACTCATAGAGGTGTTTGTATGTGATGGCATCCTTCATCATCACCAAACATTCTCCTTTTCCTGTGTTTCTTTCTTTGCAAACAAAGACTTCTGCTCCAAAAGCACACGTGTCATCCACCAGATAACCTTTGGAGACAACGTTGAAGTCTCTGAGAGGAATAAATTGATCAATTCCCCATTCAGCCTTCATTTTGTGAAATCTCCTTTCCTTTCCCACAGTATCTGTTAAATGCAATGTACAGTGACATAAGATTGAACAATCTTAGCACGGCAAAATCTTTTTCCGAACTCAAAATGTAAACAACAATTTGCATAAACTTTTTCATGAAACAAATTAAGGGAAACTTCTTTTTCAAATTAAACTAAGCTTGTGTTTCTAAAAATGACTCAATTTATCAGTCATTGATACGCAGATGCAATAAAACAAACAGTTGGAAGACTAAAATGGATACCCTGCACAACTAGGTAGTTGTCGTTGTTCTGATCATGCAAAAAGAGTCGAAAATTGACATAGATTTCCCAACCATGATGAAGTGAGCTTGTGTCATCCAAAGCCAAGTAGAGCGAAATATGTTCCCTCACATTCTTGCTCTTGTTTCCACCAGGGTACAGAACTAACTTCCTACAAGGTGTAACTGTAAGCTAGACATATCATTTCATTATGATTATTTTCAAGAGGAACATGTAAAAGAGTACCATTTATAGCCTCCAGCTTCAAAAGTCTCTGATTCATATCTCTCGATAGAATTCTTCACAAGAAGTGAAAATGACTGTACTTTCAGTACGTAATGAGCTGGTGGAGAATTTACACTAGATCGTGAAGTGGCTGGGGAATGACAGAAAAGAAGCAAAACATGTTATGTTATTGTAACTATATCAAGGTAATTGAATTTTACATTTGCATGTTGCATAGATGCATGTAGGGTAGCTAAATAATTAAGCAGAGAAACATGAAAAGAAAACATTGTACAAACCATCTTGAGCAGCCATAATTAGATATGAGGTATGAGAATGGGATGAAAAGTATATATTGTGATCTGTTATCCTTTCCTTGAAGAAAGTTGTTGTTAATTGTAGGAAGTAGGCATATATTCTGTACTTTTAGCATCACTAAAAGCCAACAAGGTTCTCTGTAAACCTTTTTAAGGATTTATGTATACTGTTTTTGTTTCTTAGAAAGGATTGATTTCAAGCATAAGGATATTCTTCGCTTCAGACTGTATACCAAGGAATTATATCTTTAGGAATTACATTGCTTTTTCTGTGGTACAAAATGTGTACTGTTTGTCTTTTTTAATCCACCAAAAAGATCACATACTTTTTAAACCTTAATTTCGGAGAGAATGAATTCTTTTCGGTTATATATGTTTCATGAAATTATAATTCCTTTATATTTCAAATTTGTATATTTTTCAAACTTTAAAAATAAATGAATACAATATTCTTAATCAAATAATTTTAAGTTTTTTATATCTCAAACAATATTTTATATATTATTTAAGTTATTTATATTATTTGATGTATTAATGTTCAAATGTTTCTTTAAAATACTTTTAACATGATAAACAAATTTAGTACAATTAAATTAAGAGGATTATAAAAATTTATTTTTTAATTTTAGAGAAAAAAATATCAAAGTCTATAATAAAAACAAATTTCAATTTAGTGTTTTATTTAAGAACTAAAGGACATATTTAACTTTCTATGTTAATATGATAAAATTTGTAGAAAATACTAATTTTACTAAGTAAGAAAAAAATGACGTAGGATTCTTAAGAGAGTTTAAAAAATATATAAAAATAAGCAAAAAACAATTATGAAAGTGTAGAAAACATAATAAAAAAATTTTGTTCGTAAAAAATTTGTTGTATAATTCTTCTTGACCAACTTATTTTATTCATAGAAAAATGTTTATTTGTTTTGGTGTGTTGATCGTAACTTATATCTTAGGCTTCAATTTATTAGAATTCTCGTTATTTTCTAATAGGATTAAACGATTTTCTTTGTGCTTATCATCCCCTAACACACTCGTGAAGTTTAACAACTTATTTAAAAGTAAGATTATATATGTATATACATACTATAAACATATATACTATATACTATGTGCATATGCGTCACTTTTTGTTATGGATAACTAATTTAATTTTAAAAAATAATTAAATTTAAATAAATATCTATTTAAAATGATAAGATAATTATTTGAATCCATATAAATATAAGATAAGTATTTTAGTTTAAAAATGTTACTTAAAAAATAAAATTGAAAAAAAAACTTAAATTTAAATTAACATCGCCTACATGTAAAGCTAAAAATAGTTACGTAAAAATAGTAAGAAAATTATTTTAGTTTCAAAAAATGGTTAAACATTGGAAATAGTCTTTATTCAAAATTTGATTCAATTTAGTTCTCCAACTTAAAAAATATGTAGATTTAGTCTTTTTAACTAAATTTTTTTATGTTTATTTAACAATTTAAACACATTTTGTGATAATATTTGAATTTTTTGCACCATTTTACACATTTTAACTTTTATGTTAACTAAGAAACACAAATAAACTTAGCAAAATTTAGTTAAAATGACTAAATACACACAGTTTTAAAGATGAAAGACTAAATTGATCTAAAGTTTTGAAAAATGATTAATTCTAATTTTTATTGAAAGTAAAGAAACGAGAAACATATTTAACCTTTAAAAAAATTAAAACTTAAAGGTAGTATGTTTAGCAAAAATGGAGTGGAAATAACAAGATGTTTGAGGGATTTATAATTTGGGCTTACGTTTTAGCAACAACCGATCCCAGAATGTTAAAAACGTTATTCTAAATATTTTGTTCTGATTTTTTTTTTTTTCAGAATGCATCTGGTATATTTTGAAAAATATCTCATATATTATGAAAAATTTGTTCTAAAAATCTCGTTAAAATATATTTTACATGTTATGGAAAGTTTATTTTGAAAATCATATTCTCAAAATTTTCGAAATGTTTTTTTCTGAAATTTTTTCAAAACAGATAGTTCAGAAGTCAACTTTTGTGAAGAGTAGTATTTTAAAAAATATAGGGGTGCAGTTAAAACTTTTGAGCTGCAGAACGAAAAGGCTGAAAAAGATACATTATGAAGAGAGTTTATTTTTATTTATTTATGGAGGAACATCCTTTTTTTCCTAATTTCTTCTGGACAATTTTTTCCTGCACTTCCATGTGCTTCTTCATGCACTACCGCATATTAAAGAAACTTTCCATTTTGCTTCAACAGTGTGATTTAAAAGTTAAAAGTAATTTTCAAATTATATAATTTAAAAATATTTTTTTACTTCTAAATTACACAATATGAAAATAAAAAATGATTAAGAAAAATACTTTCGATTCTACTGTCTAAAAGTCGTTTTTTTTACATTGCATAATATATATATTTTTAAAAATTTTAAATTACCCAATCAGAAAGCTATTTTAACTATTGAATGGTACAAATTTAAAGACATTTTTAATTTCTGAATTTCTTAATTCAAAGGTTAAAAAAAATAACTTCAAATCATAAAATCTTAAAGTCAAAAATAATTTTTAAATTTTACAATAAAACAATGAAATTGGAACTTCTCCGTTACTTTTTGGATTCAAAAGATGAATTTGGTAGAATTGTTTAGTTGGATTTGAGAAGAAAAAAAAAATGTGAAGTCGAGGTTATTTGATTTAAAAGAAAGAAGATGTGATATAAATGTATTTTAAATGAAAGTTTGTGAATTATGTGATAGATAAGAGAGATTAAAAAATGTTTCATTGAAAAATTTTTAGAGATGGGCAAACAAGTTAGCTAAGAGATTACAGTAATTGCAAATAATTCAAAATTTAATTTTTCCTTTTCTTTAAACGTGTCTCACTCACTTATTATCTCATTATCTGTTTTAGTTTCTTGTTTATCTTTTGTATTTTTCTTTCTATCTTATTAAGTACAATAAAAAGTGTCTCATTCATCATCTCTTATTGTCATGCATAACACACTTCACATAAATGTGAAATAAATTTAAACGTGGAATGAAAATTATATTAAAGAGAAAAATGAAATCATTATTATTTAAAATAAAAAATAAAAATTGAAAAAAATCAAATTATTATTTATATTGATATTTTTATCACTAATATTATTATTATTATATATATAATAATAATAATAATAAATAAAGATGATATATATATGCATGCATGCTTGTATATGAGAATCGAATGAATCGTGTGTGAAAAATGTTTGATTTTGTGAGAGAAGCATGAGGACGCTGCTGAACTGCCAACAAAAAGTGTGGATTATGCTGCATATGTAGTTTGAGATAAAAAATAAATAAATACAACTGCCTGTATTTTTTTTAATTATAAACAAATACTTTTTAATAACTAATTGCTATATTTTCTATATTTTTAATTTATTAAGAAGTCTATTCGTAAGACATGAATCACCCATGTAAAATATAATATAGAGAGACTTGTTAAAACTATAAACCACATTCACTAATAAAAAGTTTAATAAAAAAATAACGTTCTTAATTATCTCAACAATCACTTAAAACTGTTTAAATGTAAGTAATTTTAAAATAAAATTTAAATTTGTACTTTATTATTTAAAATTATTCATTTTTACTGGTCTTAATAAGTAAATTATTATTATTGCTACTTTTATATGAAGAAAAAAAGTTGTTATTATTATAAGAAATATTGTAAAAAATAGATACAATATAGGAGGACAAAACACAAAACGAGGAAGGCGCGTAGAAAAGCGTTGGCTTATTTAGTAAGGAACAAACGCCACGTCGGACATGTGTGAACGCTACGTGGGGTCTTTGACTTCAACTCTCTCTTTTTCTTAAGTGTCTTTCACGCGCCACCGTTTTCCCTCCCTCTCTTCTCTTTTCATTTCACTGTTCCTTCATTTCCACCACGCTTCCCCCTTCCATAACACTTTTTCATTTTCCTCTTTGGCCTTTTATTCATCCCTTTCTTTCAATTCATTCAGTTCTCTGCATTCACTTTTTCAATTCCATGTGTGAGATTATTGCTTTCTAATGGCTGAGACCACAAAATTCATTCCCAACTCACAATTAGGTTTGATTCCCCTTCTTCAACTCAACAAGCGTGTTTCACTTTCGGTTCTTGCTTCTCATTGTCATCATGATCAATCTTGTGCCTTCTTTCAATTTACATTTTCTTAGTTTCATATTTTTCTGCATGCATGCATGCATATCCCTGATTGTGTTAATTTTCATTCTGTAAGGAACATTCATGTGCTACTTTTGTTTAACTATTCTTGATATTATGATTTTAGTTAAACTTTAGTTCAATTGCTGCCTTCACTGAATATGCGTATTAATTTATCATTCATATAGAGTGATGTATTTGACTTCGAGTTTGTTTTCTTTCCCCTGTCTTTTACAACACCCTTTGAATATTTCCTGGTATCTGATAGAGCTTGAAGAGATATTGCAAGAAGCATCACATCGTTGGCTTCGACCTGTTGAAATATGTGAGATACTTCAGAACTATAAGAAGTTTAAGTTAACACCAGATCCACCTATCAGGCCTCCAGGTATTTCCTATTTTTCCCTGAACTTCACATCCTTCTTGATTTTGATATTTGCTACAGACAAGGGTAGGGAATCCATTTTACCCGGTTAGGGGCTTGAATCATCGATTTGGAATTTTCTTGTTCCGTTTCTTGATTGAGTTGCATGTAGGATGGCGAGACTAACCAATAGTGGTGATAATTGAACTTAGTTATGTTAGCTTCACCAAGGTTTCGAAAGAAATATCTCAGTCTCTTTAAATATACTTTTCACTACAGTACATATGCCTGCTATGATTATAGAGTGCTAATTTTGGCATTAAGTTGTCATTTCTTTTTTCCAGCTGGATCAGTATTCCTGTTCAATAGAAAAGCACTTCGCTATTTTCGCAAGGATGGTCACAGGTGGAGGAAGAAAAAAGGTGGGAAGACTGTAAGAGAAGCTCATGAAAAGTTGAAGGTGTGCTGTTCATTTTGTTAGTTGTAAGTTTTACTTTTTAGAATTGTTATGTTAATGGAACTTCTTGCATGGGTCAAATTGTTGTGTTGGAAAGTTGGAATAATTAGTTCACTTTAGATTTTCATTATTTAACATACAAGACCGGTGGTGTGTTGGTTGCATAAGCATGTAGCATCATGGATGGTCCTGAATTAATGGCCTCTTTAGTTACCTTGACAATGTGGTCAGGTTATTAATATATGACAAGATAGTAAGCTTGATATCGAAGCAGAATGTTTTTCTTAAAGTATTCAATTATCATAAGGTTCATAAAATTTACTGTAAGGTAAAATTCGTGAAATATCATACATTTTTCCTAACATCCCCTATTTTCTGATCAACATATATTCTTTTTCGGGACCATTCAATTGTCTTCTTATTTGTACATGTTAGTAGTGGTTTAAGAATCTCCAAGGATTATGCCAAAGGTATCTAATTTATTCCTTTAAATTTATTAGTCAACTGGCACTTGATTCTTTTTCTTTGACATGTTTCACTCAAATTCCATCGTGGTTAACGTAAGTCTACTGTAGATAATAAGCTCGGGAAAGTTTCATAGAAACAAAATGTAGATATAGAATAACAACCAGTAGAAGTGTTTCTACAATGTTTTATTTTCGTGTATAAATATTATATTTTGGCAATTGTGTCAAATAAAAACACATACACACACGTGTTTGTGTGTGTAATGAAGGCCATTCCCCCTTTTTGTTTAATTTTATTTTGGACCCGTGAATTGCTTAATTATTTCGCTATATTTTAAAATGTAGGTTGGTAGTGTGGATGTCTTGCATTGTTACTATGCCCATGGAGAGGATAATGAAAACTTCCAACGAAGAAGTTTTTGGATGCTTGACCAGTGAGTTTCTGTCATTCTATTAATTTCAGGATTTTTATGTCCTATCTTGGATTTTTTTTAGGAGAGTGTGGTGCTTTTTTTTGCTAATTGCTAATATATCTGGTCAATCTGTAAGTTTATTTGAAAATTTGAGCAATAATAGATCGAGTTTAAAGTTTCCATTTGTGCAGAACATAGAAAATAATTTTTTTTCTGTTATTTCTTTTTCTTTTGGTTCTTAAGGGGCCAAAATTAACAAATCCCAGCCTGGACCTTGCGGAGTAGCAATCTGTAAAGAAATGATGCACAAATGGGTGGGTTTATTTTTATAATGAAAACACAAATTTTAAAATACACAAAACATTTCAATGTGAATAATTAAATAAAGAAATGCCATGTTTCATGGGTTGATGATGAAAATCAAACATTATAATAAATTGAAAACTCAAATAAGATTGCCGTAAGAAGTGGACCCTTTTTTTAATGGAATTGTTTTTTGAGGATTTAGGTCTGCATGAAATAATGGGCTACGCCACTTTTTATGGTCTTAGCATTGACAACAAAAATTCTGACAACTTAAAAATGGTATTTTTTGCAGGCAGTTAGAGCACGTTGTCCTTGTTCATTATCGTGAAATTAAAGAGGTATACATATGTTCTTCTCTTTTTTGCACTTTTTATTGTATATCATAAAACTATCTAGACATGATGCTGCCGTGTTGTTGATCTTTTGCATTCTTAATCACCTCAAACTTTCACCCTTCAAGTTCCAAAGCTAGATTACCTAGTTCCAGATCTCCTTAAAGTCTTAAAACAAAAAGAAAAACTCATCAAGAGTTTCAAAGGATAAAACTAATAAGGGTAACCTAATACTAATTGAACAAAATGAATGCAAACCACATTATTATTGGTATGAAAATACTATGTATCAATTAACACCAGAATCCAGTTTATTCTTGTTAGTGTTAAGCTCCACTATGTTGATTTTTCTTTCTATTATCTTTCTTCCAAGCTTATGTTTAACGATGAGCCACTTTCGTGAGTTGTGACCAATCAAAAAGTCGGACTAATGATTGACCAGTTAATGGACCTTTCTGATATTATTTTTATTCTCCAAGTTTGCAATGTTTTTGTTCATGTATATGTACTTTGTTTGATTTAAACTTTGAAGGGTTGCAAATCTGGCATCTCTCCTTTTCCGGTAGTTCCAGTAACCCTGGTTGGTAGCTCTCAAAATAGTTCAGTGCTTTCCTCTACCAGAACAAAAACACCAATATCTGTAGTTCAAACATCTTTCACATCAAGTGCAAATAAAGTGGATCAGAATGGACACTCTTCAGAGTATGAGGATGTCAATTCAAAAGATGGTCCTCAAGCCTCCTCTCATGCTCAGCCTATCAGCAATTCCATAATTCACAGTTCACCTTCTTTTACACATGAAGTTGCTGGTAAGTTTTACAATACTGTGGACGTAGTACTCATTCAAATTATAAAGAATGATATGAAATAAATTAGGATTAAGTTTGTTATGTCAGTTGTGAATTAATTTCATCAGAAGTGCTTCCCTATTGCCATTATTTTTATCTTTTGTGACAAAGTAAGGATGCTTTTAAAATGTATTGTTTTGTGCTAGTGATCTTTCTTAATGCTCTTACACCGAGTTACTTGGTTTATTATATTTGAGGGATTGTTTTCATTTTGATATTTGAATTTTAAGACCTTTTAATGTAAATTTCACCAATAAAAGTGTTGATTTATTTTAATTCATCTTGAAATGCAATCATTATTTTATTTTGTATTGTTGGATGAGATTTTAGTGACAAAGGCAATGCCTATTGCCTTGGTCCTCCTTCACTCTCATCGTGCCTTTAACTGTATCTTTTCATTCTGGCCCATGCAAATGGTACTCTTGGGCTATTATGGTTGACCATATGGCAGTTTTATATGAGTTTTTAATGTGGCTCATGCCATTTTACTTTTATGAATTAGGGTTTTCTGAGTTGGTGAGGAACCCCTTGATTTCAACGTTGTCATCTACTTTCCCTAGCTATTCTCCTGGTACTGTCTTCTCTCAGAGGACGTTAGTTCAGAATTCTTGCAGAAACAAAATTTATATGCATGATGAAAGACATCATAACGAAGGATCTGTTGAAAGCTCGGAAGCTGACTTCACTGTTCATCTACTAAACAAGGCTAAGATAGATGCTGTTAACAGAATGCAAGATGGTGTAATTTTCAGAGATAGCCACATGTACATCCAACAAGTTGAAGAAAATTTACTGACTGTTGGTCAGGTGTAGTAATTTAGATTATCAACACTTTTATAGCCTCAAAGTTTGGGTAGATTTATGCTCCTGAGTTTGAAACACAGATCTAAACAGTCCAAGTGATCATTAATTTTGTCAATGCATCTGAAATGCATGTATTTTAAAATCTCTTGGTCTATGGTGTGCCTGACTATCATGCTTGATAATATGTTCATCCGATATATCCTGTATGCTTCTGGATGTTCCAAAGGCAATGTTGTTCCTGTTGTTTCTTTTTACAGTTTAATTTCATGCTTCTTCCCAAATGTAACCTCTTTTTTAACGAATTTAATTACGCTGTGACAGGTGCAAAACGAGGATGGTCTAGATACATTCTGTGCTCAATTATATGATCATAATGATCATCCAATTGTTGCAACTACCAAAGCGCTAGTTGAACAGAAACTTAAAGATGGGGAATCAAAACAGGCTGAAACTGGGGAAATCAAGAAACTTGATAGTTTTGGAAGGTGGATGGATAAGGAGATTGGTGGAGACTGTGAAAATTCCTTGATGGCTTCAGATTCTAGTAATTATTGGAGTACACTTGGTGCTCATAATGAGGATAAGGAGGTATCTAGTTTACAACACATACAGTTGGATATGGATTCATTAGGTCCTTCTCTTTCCCAAGAGCAACTATTTAGTATCCATGACTTTTCTCCAGAGTGGGCATATACTGGGGTTAGAACAAAGGTGTGTGCCTCTTCATGCACATCCGTGAAATTTTTTGTAATTGTATATTCATAAGTTCGCCATACAAAATCTGGTTTTGATTTATTTCTTCCTTCCTTCTGTGAAAAGGTTTTAATAGTTGGCACATTTATCGGAAGTAAAAAGCCCTCTAGTGAAACCAAATGGGGATGTATGTTTGGTGAAATTGAGGTTTCTGCTGAAGCTTTAGCAGGTAATGTGATACAGTGTCAGACTCCTTTGCACTCATCTGGCCGTGTACCATTCTATGTTACCTGCAGTAATAGGTTAGCTTGCAGTGAGGTCAGGGAATTTCAATTTGATGAACATCCAACCAAATGTTTAGGTCCTTTGGGTATTAAAATCTCACCAGAAGTTGAGGTCCGACTTCAAATACGACTTCTTAAACTAGTAGACTTGGGATCTGACAATAATTTGTTGAAGTGCTCTGTTTCTGGTTGTGAAAAATGTAAACTCAAGGGAATAATGTATTCCATGAGAGGTGATAGTGGAGTATTTAAAGAAACTTTCCAGATTGATGGAATTGATCATATAAACCCTAGAGATGTACTATTTCAGAGATTAATGAGAGACAAGCTTTATGAGTGGTTGATATACAAGGTTCATGAAGGAGGAAAAGGATCACATGTGTTGGATGCTGAGGGCCAAGGAGTAATACATTTAGCAGCTGCACTTGGTTATGTGTGGGCTATGGCCCCGTTGGTTGCTGCTGGTATCAGTCCTAACTTCAGAGACAATCGTGGAAGAACAGGACTCCATTGGGCTTCATATTTTGGGAGGTCAGAACCTCTTTATGTTAAGAACTTTCCATGCTTGTGTTTGGTATTACCAGGGCATTATCTTCACCTAAAATTCATTTTGTAATTTCTGTATCATTCTGCTTGATTTTCTCACTGGATGAATAAAATTATATTCTCTATTATACTCTTAGGCATTATATGAATTTTGTTTCTCAAAACCTGAATTTTTTTCATCCATACTGGAAATTTGTATGCCTAGTTTCATGTTGTTGGGGATGATTCTCATTACATATTGTCTCCTTGCCCTTCTTTATGTTCTCATCAGCAGCACACTATTTTATTGGCTGTACAGTAATTTACATAACTTGTGAATTAATCTTACTCTTTTATGGTTCCTTCTCTCTAGAGAAGAAACTGTTATTGCTCTTGTCAAATTAGGCGCAGCACCAGGTGCTGTTGAGGATCCAACGTCAGCACTTCCTCCAGGTCAAACAGCTGCTGATTTAGCTTCAAGTAGAGGACATAAAGGCATTGCTGGGTATTTGGCCGAGGCAGATCTGATTAATCGATTATCTATACTGACTGTCAAGGAAAATGAGACTGGTAACATTGCCACAACCATAGCAACTGACAGTGCTTTTCAGTCTGTTGAAGATGATTCGTCTAATTTGACAATTTATGAGCAGCACTACCTCAAAGAGTCCCTTGCTGTGTTTCGAAAATCAGCTCATGCAGCTGCTTCAATCCTAGCAGCCTTTAGAGCAAGGTCATTCTGTCAGAGACATTTAGCCAAAAGTGGAAGTGATATTTCAGACTCAGTACTTGACATAGTTGCCGATTCTTTGAGCAAGGTACAGAACATGTATCACTTTGAGGATTATTTACATTTTGCAGCCTTAAAGATTCAAAAGAGATATCGTGGATGGAAAGGAAGAAAGGACTTTTTGAAGATACGCAACCGCATTGTAAAAATCCAGGTACTTTGTGTCGTGAAAATCATATTGATGCCTATACTCTTAACCATATACTGGGCTAATGCAGTATACACTGTATATGCATCCTTTGTGTCAATATTTTAACAATATTCTTCTGTATAGGCTCATATCAGAGGACACCAAGTTCAAAAGCAATACAAAAAAGTTGTGTGGTCTGTTAGCATTGTGGAAAAAGCAATACTTCGTTGGAGACGGAAAGGAGCTGGTCTGCGAGGATTCCGGGGAGGGCAGCCGGTTGGCATTGATGAATATGACTTTCTTAGCGTTGGGAGGAGACAGAAATCAGATGATGTAAAGAAAGCTCTCGATAGAGTCAAGTCCATGGTTCGTAACCCTGATGCAAGGGATCAGTATATGAGGCTCATCATGAAATACCAGAATTTTAAGGTACTCACCATTTATTTCCTTTTTCTGGACCATTTTTCTGTGCCAGTGAGGTGCGGGTGGCTTTCAGTCCAAATAAGTAGTGAATGGTTCATCCAGTTTTGGTGAATTGATTCAAAAAGATATAATCAGATCTTGTTGATTGAAAACAAATTTTTGATTGGTTATTTTCCTTTGCTGCTTTTTTTGGCATACTGTTGAACAGATTGATGATCGCGGAAGCACTCAATCACGTGTCGATTAGACTCCAGAGGAAGGAAAAAGCAATACTGAGCACTTTTTGTTTATAACAGATACTACATACAGGTATACTTTTTATGTAAATAGCATCTAACAAAGTTTCTAGTGTATATGGAAGTTCGGATAATTGGAAACGTGGATGAAAATTCAGGAAAACGAAGGTAGGAATGTATATTAGTAGATTGAATTGACTTGTAGAACATGGGATGGTCGCTATAATATTACTTTTTATTTATATGTTGTATGCAACTGCAATTCGTTTGTTTTAACTCATATTTTGCTCTATTAATTTATTCTATTAATGTTTGGGTTATTCGGATCAATGAGCCCTAACGAAAAAATGAAAATATTTTCCGTATGTAGTTGAACAGACATTCAATACCAACGAAAATCCAAACTTTACTATTAATTTATTCTAAATTAATTTAATCAGTGATCGGTGACTCTGAATTCATATTACAGCCGATTGAATTAATCCATGATACTTAACTTTTAAAACTAGTAATAAAAATTTAATTATGAAAAAATTAGTGATATTAATTAGGGAATTCATTGAATTTTAAAAATAATGGATAACTTATTAAGTATTCCTAATATTAAATAGATAAATTTGATCTTTTCATAAATTATTAAGTATTCTTAATATTAAATTAATAAATTTGATTAATTTCTTGCATATATAATGTATTGTTTCAATTGATATCTTTTCCCCCGTAGGAAAGTTTCAATTGGAGTAACAGTAAATCAGATAGAGACAATTAATTGGTTATCAGATGATAAATTTTACAGGAGAAAAAAAGAACGTAGAGCATACTAATACCATTGGTGGAAAATTGAAGATGACAACCTGGAATTTGTTAACTGAAAACTTGAACAAATCAAATAAGAACTTAATTTACTCCCCGAGGTGAGGGATATAATAAAGGAGAACACTTGCCAATTGGCAAATGTTATTTTCCTAACAAATGGGATATGCGTACATTTTTTCTTTGGCAAAACTATGCTTCTCTCTCGTGCGTGTGAAGAGTGTATGTACAGTTAGCTTATTTAGCCTTGTGAATTATTATCAGCAAATTTGCGGAAACGAACAGACTCGTCATTAAGACGAGAAAGACGTCGTTCGGGTTGAGACAACCTTTTACTGGATCCAACTGTACCCATATTTAAAGCACCTTTGTCCTGTAATCAACAAAATGAATTGCACATAAGGAAAAGGGTTCCTTTACCAAAAATAGAAAGTTATGTAGACATGCCTTAGTCTTTGATGACTGTGGAGGAGGATGGGTATTTCGTGTCCCAACTAGAGTTTTTACCGCGTCATCCAATTCTGCAACCTTCCTCAAGAGATTGGTCTTGTCCATCTACCAGAAACCGTTACAATAAGATTTTTTTGAATTCTTTGGGAAACTCAAATCACAAATATGTCTTCTGATATACCTTCAACATTTCATTTTGTGCACAAAGCAACTGATCTCGTTCTTGTAGTTGCTGCAGTGCTATCTGAGTAGCAAGTATATCTGCCTCTTTGGTTTTCAGTTCCGATATGCAGCTGAGTCACAAATTATGTGTAGTGAGAAGAATGGAATTATGAAATGAAAGTTTTGAACCTTTTGCTGTTTTAAATCATCCAATCTAAATAGTTTAATTGCGAAAAAGAACTCCTTAATCATGAGCTATACCAAATTGAAAACACACGGAAAGCAGATTGCTAAGACATGGTTTCTGAGGTATACTAACCTCACTCTGTCTTCAACGAGATCATTTATCTGCTGTCTTAGATCGAGGTTCTCTCTTTCCTAATGAGAAAAGGATGGTGATTAAGACAAGCACGTGATAAAATATAGTATACACCTTGATTTTGACTCTACGTACCTTTGCTAAGAACTCTTCTCTATGATGCTGAGCCTCCTCCACTAATTTCACAATTTGGTTTTCGTCTATCAAATTCTATAACATACCAAAAGCAAAAACGCGAGCCAATAAGAAATCACAACCATCAACTCCCCACAATTATAAATGAATCTGAAACTTACTGCATAGTCGGTAATGTCCAACTTTACACCAAGAAGGTCCCGAATGACATCATGAGTCATGTTTTCAGTAGCGGCCAGCCTTGTTTGTAGCACGAACACCTGATCCACTATAAAATTTAGACCAATATGCATTGAGTGATTATTGTGCTAAATTTTCTTACTGCTGTTACAAAATCTATATGAAGTAGTTTCGTTATTCCTATACCTTAAATTATATACCTGGCCTGCAGCTTAATTATTGGCTAACTCTAACAAAAATTGTTTTTAGAAAAAGAAAAATAAAACCTTAGTCCGTGAGCCAGATAGTAAACATTGTTCCATCACTAAGTCATGTAAAAATTAAGGCGTCGAAGAAAAGAAATCCAATAAAAAACAAAAGGTGATATTGGTTTAGGTTGAGATGAGTTATGAATGACAATTAAACAACATTCTAATATAGATTCTTGAGACCAGCATTTTAATTTTTTTATTTTTTCTTTTCATGTATTGTCCACAACCTTTATATCTATAATATGAAAATGATTTAAATATGTACTCTCCAATCGTCTAAAATGGTAAAGACCTCATTTTGCCTTCTAGTTGCAAGTGTCTCTAGTTCTTCCACACGTAACCTAGCCACTGATAGTTCTTGATCTCTCTCCTGATTCATCTGCTGAACAAGATTTGAAATGCATCTGAATGGTGAGCTCGAACCTCTTGTCCTTAATGAGATTTTCTCATTTTTCTCTGGTGCTGGTACCACTGACGTTGAATTTGATGTTTCTGTTTTCACTTCAAGGAACATGGACTCCAGGCACTTGTACTAACCAAGACGGATAAAAGAAGCAAAAGAGTATGATAATGTAAGAATAAAAGATGATACAAAGTTTCTGGTATTCAAATAAGAATATTGTTACTAAACTTGCTTTCAACTCAATGTGACCCACAAAATTAGCTGATAAAACATAAACTTATATTTTTGTACCTTTTGTTGGTACTGTGATGCTTGGGCTTCAGCATGCAACACAATTTCGGATATATACTCTTTGCACCTTTTAATCTTCCAGAAAATATACAAAATGTCAGAGTTCTGGGAGTCTGGTAATGAAATTTAAATGTGTTGTAATTATCTTGGGAGTCTGGTAAAAATACCTCTTTATCTTGTTCTGCATTTTCCTTTTCAAGAAACCTTATCCGACTTAGTGCTTCATGAAGTTCCAGTACTTCATTATGTTGCCTGCATCAGGGTTTTGAAAAGATGAACAAGGAAGAAATCAAATCAGAAAAGGAAAATAATCTGGACCAACTTTTCATGTAAAAATTATTTTACACTATAATCTTGTATATCCACTTCATCGACTAATCAGGTTGTTATGAGAGTGAAAAAGATCTACACCTACAGTTGATCAACAATAAACTATAATACATATCAAGGAAGGAATAGCAGCTCTAACCTAGATATCTGCTCATCAGTTTGAACGCTTGTGCTTTCTGAATCAACATTCTTGGGAAATTTGTCAACTAACAATAATCTCTCTTTCAAAGCTTGGAGTTCCATTCTTAGTGAATCACTGATTGAACGATGTCTTCCCACCTCCTCATCCATTTCATGTACCTATGACAATTCCATTCAAGTCATAAAGAAGTTAATATGTAAAAGACCAGTTCAGTTATCCTATTGAGCATTAATAATATTACTGAAAAAAGTAGTGGTATTAAACAATAATAAAATTACTAAGCTTCATCACTTTGAATTACCTCCCAAAAATCTTTTCCGTAATCCTTATACAAGGGAATCATACATGAAACTAACCTTTTTCTCCAAAACATTTATGGTAGACTCAAGCTCCTCAACAGAATGTTCCAGAATCTTGACTTCCTCGTCCTTTTGCTCAGCAAACAGCTTACTAGACTCTGACTCCTACAAATGATATTTCAGCTCCGCTAAAGGTGGTTTCACCAATAAGAATTATTTGAAAGTAAAAGAATAATCAGCACATACATACCTGATGTGCTTCCATGGCAATAGCTTCCTTTTCATCGGCCAAGGAATAAGCCATCTCAAGCTTACCAGTCAAGACACAAACTTCTTCATGGAGTTGGTCTCTCTCTATTATTACCTGGTTTAGTTCATCCTCAATGCTTTCAAACAAGGAAAGTGATTGGCTTTCCAGTGAAGCTGTCAAATTAGTAATCTCTTTTTCCAAACCTCTAATCACCTCTCTATGTTCATCCAATTTACCTTCAGCTTCAGTTTTATAGGCATATAAATCTTTCAGAAGCTCCCTTAACTCCACATTTTGATTAGAAAGTTTCTCAATCGATTCTTTAGCAAGTTTAAGCTCATATTGTGACGTAGTTAAGGCTTTCTCGGTATTAACTAGAGAACCTTCAAGTTTTCTGTTCTGAACCAGTATATCATCAAGCTGACTTGCTTTAGTCTCCAGCTCATACCGAACTTGGCTAAGAGAACATATTAACTTCTCAGTCTGATCCTTAATGTCCTTGCTGTTAGAAGCTGATTCTTGCAATAGCCTAAAGTCAAATAGTAAGCCCTCTAATAACACTTGCTTCCTCTCTAACTCCTTTCTAAGAGCCATATTTTCATATAATATGACATTGGGCAAATCTGGCTGCTCAGGCACCTTCTGGATTAAAACACATTCGTCTGTTTTCACCGCACCTGCATTGCCCGTACTAATTACAGGGTCTGCAACACTAGAGGAATTTTTTACCAAATAATGCAATTCCCCTTGTCTGGCTGATTGCAAATCAAGGTTCATAGTGGCATAGGCAAATTTACTGACAAGCTCTGTTACACAGCAATTGTACAGAACAAAAGATAAAGATCCTCCACCCACCATCTGAGAGAAAATATCTTCTACCAAAGATCTCATATTTTTCATAAAGTCTAGCATCTCCTGCCCAGTCAAAAGAATATCAGAATACATTGTCAAAAACTTCTTCTCCACATCAGTTTGAATTTGCAATAAATGCTCTTCTAGCATAGAAACCGAATTTGCCATCTCTATCAAACTGAAATGGATGTTGTCCTTTAGCAATTGATTCTCTTCTTCTTTGTGACAAACTGAAGATTTGAGTTTTTGAATCTCTTCTTCCAAGCTTGCTCTCTCAAGCATCAAGATTTCACCAGAGTGCTTCCACATAGCAGTCAACTGTTTAGAATCTTCATATGCTTTTGTCAATGCATGCAGTGTAAGATCAGCTTCCTTCACTGTTGCATGAGCTTCCATAAATTTGGTTAAGAAACGATCATCAGGCCTTGTCTCCCCATAACCGAATATCTGTGCAGAGATAGAGAATTAAGAGAATGTAAGAAACAGCCCTATATTCTTGTACTTTGACAAACAAGCAGTAAACTTAATAATTGGTCACTTATTTCTTATTTAGGCAACTAAATGGAAAGCTACATACCTCTCTGTCATTCCCACTCTCTGCTTCGTCTTTCTGCAAGCTCAACTGGAAAAATAGATCCTCCCTGTTCAGTTCTGTCATTCACCACGACATGATTTAGTCTTCTATTTGCTTTTCATATGACTAAATACGAATAGATGTGACATTTAAAAAACTGTATTTATATGAAAGGAAAAATGGAAGTAGTGAAATGATACCTTTTGAGTAAGAACAGAATCCATCATCCAATTCTCGAAGGAATGCAGACAACGAAAGATACAGTCTTTGAAAACCATCATATGAGGCATTTAATTCTTTACCCAGCCAAGACACTACTACTTCGTTGAGAACTGGTCTTTCAGTGAGCTTTCCTGGATTTGATGATTTGCAATCATCAGACTGAATTACAGCGGATATTTCAGATTTTAGGTCTATCGTTTGTTCAGAAGCAAAGTTTTCAATTTCACTTGACAAATCAGAGAGTGACGAACTATCAGTGCTCAATTCATCAGCATTTACAAGATCTTCATCCACATCAACTAATTGTAAGCTAGAAACATGTGCTTCTGTGCTAATAAGACTCCCGATGCCATTCAATCTTCTATTCACTTCAAGAAGTTGCTCTTTTATCTGATGCAGTTTGTCATGTTGGTTCACAAACTCCTGACATTTGTTTGCATTTGATATTGAGTAGTCTACTGTATAACCCTCAAAACTCGTGTGATACATCCTCATATCCCTTATTTCTTTCCTGATGTCCCGAGTTTCCTTGACAATGTCCTGAATCAAGTCCCTGTAAGCAGAAGTAAGCCCTGTAACACCAGTTTGGAAAGCTTCTGTCTGTATTTCTGTATCAATAAAAGACGCTTTAATTGCGTTCTCCATCTCAATTACCTCAAGTTTAGTTAACTCAACCTGAGACTTAAGATCATTTAGTATCAAATTATTCAGGACATCTTGATTCTCAGAAATAGTACAATTTCCAAGTTTGCCTTGCACATCAAGTTCAGGAATGGAAACGTCTTGAACAGCACCATTCATGTGAGCTATCTTATAATTATCAGAGAGCCATTTTGCTACAAGGAACGCAGCATCAGCTTGTTTAGTTGCTTTACAAAGTTGATTGCTTTTATGATTTATTTCATTTTCTAGCATCCTTATCATATTGGTCTTCTCATTTAACAACACTTGTAA
Source organism: Vigna umbellata (assembly GCF_029865625.1). Classification (NCBI taxonomy): domain Eukaryota; kingdom Viridiplantae; phylum Streptophyta; class Magnoliopsida; order Fabales; family Fabaceae; genus Vigna; species Vigna umbellata. Next base: position 106,243,550 of record NC_142165.1, read on the forward strand.
CTCAATTGCCTCCTCAATGTCTTCCTTCTTGTCTATCTGTTGAAATGCATTTAAGGTTACAGTTGCTTCCCTTAAGGAACTTAATTTCACCTCCATGTCCAATACCATCTTCTGTGCATCCTCCAAGCTATGTTGTAGCAGGAGAATTGTTTCCTCCTTCTCAATATACTTTTTGACAGCCATGTCAACATGCTCACAAATCCAAGAATTGACCTGGGGAAATGAACAAGAAATGCTTTTTACCTGACCATAGGCCTCTTTGAGAGATCTTGAGCCTTCCAGAAGGAAGGTTGTTAGTTCCAATATTGCTTTTTCCCAGTCTAAACTCTGTGACTTAATTTCCTTTTCTTTTTCAGCAATAATATCTCTTAGCTCTGTATTTTCGTGAGCAGTGGTGCATAACCTCTCTTCAAACTCTGACTGAAGATGGGAAAGCTCTTCCTGTAACTGAAGAATTGTATTGGTTGTCTCCATCTCAACCTCTCGACAGATTCTTTCGGTCTCCTGTTTCTGAGATAATTGTATTATCCATTCCTCTTGATATTGGTCATTAAGTAACCGTACTTCTTCAAGATCCTTGGCCATTTTTTCTAACTTTGCCTTTAACTCTTTGTTGCTGTTAAATTCATTATCTTTAGCAAGCATTACTGAGGCTCCCAATGTTTTTGTTTCAATTTTATTTGCTAAAGCATCGTCATTAACTTCCCGTGTAGAGGACAGAACTTCATCTCCAGAATCACTTCTCACAGATATTGTCCCAGCCTGTAAAATTTAACTTAATCTGATGAACTTCATCATAAAACACACATGAAACTCGGTTCCCTACAAAGATGAGCTTATGTGAAACTATTAACCATTAAATATTTCTCAAATACAGATTAGAATGTCCCTCGCCACAGGAATTTCCATTAATGAATAACAGTTTACTTAAGAAATAAGAATATTTGCTCAACATGAGGAAAATTGCTTTGGAGATGATTATATCTTCTTATATTTACATACACTACTGAGAAATTTTATTTTCTTTGCTGCTTAAATTTATTTCAAGTGATGACATTGCTAAAGATTTTGGTCATATTGACTATCTACCTATGCAGTAGACAATACCAGATCAAAACTACGACAACATGCAACCAAATGCATTGATGTTAAAATCACCATCATAAGTAAAACAGACTAAAAAACAAAAGTTAAAAATGTGTTGCATGTTATTCTTTCCTCACCAATGAACATTTATCTGTCTTTAGAATTTCATTGGGATGGTCAAAAGTGTTCAGAACCTGCAAGAATGGAAAGAGTTAAACATGATAAAGCAGAGGTTCAGCAATGTCTTCACATGCGTTTCCAGTATTAAAACAGAGGCTCGTATAGACTTAACTTGATTGTAATTCAAATATTTTCCCAGCTCTGATTGTAATTTACCCACTTCTCTGCAAAGAAGAAAGAAATTTGTTAGTAGTCTACTAGCAAATAGTTTTTAGGATTTTAATGCAATAATAGTATCCCCACTACAGACTATTTGCAATAATGATATGGAGAGAAAATGAAGAAACAAAATCATTTTTTCAAAAGTATAGACAACAAGTCTCATGTTCTCCACAATATATGCACTATTCACTTGTTCTAACTCGCCAAAAGTCAAGCAATAAAAACTTGTAAACTAAATACAGCTTCAATAAATTAGCATTGAAGCTACACCTTAGCACTTATCAAGGAATTCGTTTATTAGAATACACATATAGGATAGAATACAAAGTATCTCATTAACAACAACAATGATAATGATGACGATATTTAAGGCAACTGTCTACCTAAGCAATTTAGAATTCATATTCTGGCACTCTTCTAGCTCTTGTGCAGTATCAATATCCTGAAATATCAAAGAGAACACCAAGTGAAAACAGAAAATCTCAGATAAATGGCATAAGTAATAAAAGAAGTGGACCTGATTTACATTTTTCATGGAGAATGTAAATTTTCCTTGGAGATTCACAAGGAGCTGAACATTAAAGAAAAATACCAAACATCAGAAATCCAACCCAGACGAAAGTTGATATTTATCTTTCTAGAGAGGGAGTGACAAATTATGGGATCTAACCAACCTGATCACGCAATTCAGATAACTCAGTCAGCAATCTTTCCCGTTCTCCATGCTCATAGGTGTTTTGAGATCTGGTAGTAAGAACTGATGTAAAATGAATCATTGGTATCCAGTAAAAGATTAAGACTAAAGAATATTAACTGTCCACTCAGCTTACAGTTGAGGATGTTGCAAAAGTCTATCATTCTCCAAAGCAAGTGTTGATAATTCGGAATTTTTATCTATTTTCACTTTAAGCAACTGAATCTCCTCCTGCAAAGCCCTGTTTTCCTCCATGAGATACTTCTCAGCTGTCAATTTCCCATCTACCAATAACTCAAGTTGTTTGATTTTCTCCTTGTAATGCCTCAGCATACTTGAAGTATGTTCAATATCCTCTTCCCTTTGTCGAACCTGCCAAAAGATGATATTACTTTAAGTTCATGATGTTATAAATATTTGGGCCTATTCACATAATTCCGTGAAATTTTTTCTGGAATAGACTTTTGGTCTGGTAAAATTATAGTCAGGTTAAAACATGGATATCTTTCGGAGAGTTAATTTTTTAGTCAAAACATACTTACCAAACAATTTTTGTGGTCTATTTCAGCCTTTAAATTCTGGATTGTAGTTTCTGCCATTTTTTCTCTCCTCAGGGCACTAACCAAAGCAGCTTTCATGCATTTGATCTTCCAGATATAACAGCTCTAACTTTCAGTGAATCTTGTAATAATTATTATGCAATAACCCTTGACAATCTAACAACCCATAATACAAAACCCTCACCATAACTGTCATAAACTGACCTCTTTGCTTGGAATGAGTAGGTTGTGATCTGCTGTTGCTCTTTCTCCCAAAGAGTCATATCCTTCTGACACTTCACTCAATCTAAACTTCTCAGAATTTGGCTCTAAATTTGACGAGGTAGGAAAATATTTATCGTTCATCAGAAAGGACAGTTGACCCTGTTCAAGTTTAGTACATGTCTCAGTTAAGTCAGCCCTAAGATGCAGTATGGTTTTGTAGAAAACCTCCCCACAATTTCAAACTTCATCAAATACCTTCAATTGTTGAATCTGCCACTGCAGTGCACTTACATCACCAGAAGCGTCTTCATTCACTTTTGCCTTTTATTAGTGTAAGTGAAAGAAAATCAATTAATTCATATATTATCTCAACAAACAAATATTACATACCATACGTTATGGTGTGTAATTCAAACACAAACCCCAAAATTAAAAAAAAAAAAACAAATGCAGGCAGTTAAATAGGTGAGTACATTATTTTGAATAAGCTTGGCTCGCTGCGCAAACTTCAGAGTGCTTAGTGTTTCATTAGCACAGCTGCAAGGGAAGAAAAATCGACATCAATGATATAAGAAAACAAAGAAACATCAAGGAGCACTCGTTGTTCACTATTTAACTTTAAGCAACAAAGTTAACACAGACCAAATTGATGGACTGACATTCGCAATGACCATTGTCTTTGAATTTCCACCTAAAGAATCCTGAATACAAAGTTTTGGAGAGTACAACCATATTACTACAGAAAATTATGTACTAGATTGTATGTAATATTACTGAAAAAACAATCTCAATTTGTAGAACTTTGTGTATCTAACCTGAAGAAGAAACGTAAGTCTTGAATCTCTGTACGGAACATGCCTAGGCTTCCCATGGGCTAAGTCCACCAAAGTCATTATGACCAATCTAACAAAGCACTTAAGGTCAGCCATTTGAACACGAATTGTTGTGATAGACTTTATTAAGATTCAACTGAAATATATCAACAGCAAATAAATTGATAAACAAGTTCGTGATAGTGAGTTACCCAAGTGTTGACAAAGATTTGTTTATATTTGCTGCTTCTTTCAAACGTTCACTATCTGCTCCAGAGCTTTTCTGCCTAGATGAAAGTGCAAGTCAAGCCTGGTTTTGAAAAATAAATTGCAACGGTTTATAAAGATTCTGATGAAAAATATTCTATTACCTTTCAGAACCAGCCAAATCTACTAAATTTAGCCTAGCAAACCTAAAGTGAGTCATAGAATCTTTCTCCCATTGGCTTTCAATAATACAAGTGAAAACGCTGTGAGACCGACTGCTTTCACAGTTCATATGAGTAGCAGCCACCTTCCTATTTGCAGTGCCCTGTGTAAGTATTTAGGTGAGGAAGATAAGATTAGACATGATCAAGCACAGCACAAAACATTAAGGTAAATTTAATGGTGAACATATTTGAGTACAAAACCCAACCTGTAACAAAAGCCTGAGAACATCATAAACTGTTTCCACGCTATGTTCAGTAAGGTTTTCAACGTATACCCCCTTCTTCAAATCTTCTCTGAGCTACAGGGAGAGTATTGAGTTTTAAACTCTGTTATGCAAAGCATTAATAGTAACAAGTAAACAACAATTTTAAATCAGGTTAGATATTATAAATTGTGGATTACTTGCAGATTGGTTGATGAAGGCATAAGAAGATCAGTTATTTGCTCGTTGTATATCTCCAAAAAGGAACACTTGCAACTATATTTCAGCTTGTGACCCTTCCTACTCTCTTCTTCCTAAATCATAAATAATGCGTAAGAAAATTCAACATTTGAAACAATAGTATATTCAGGTAAAAACACAAACATTGTAATATCACACCGCTTTAATCCTCATAAACAAATAGTCAAAAACTCTTGGTGTGATCCCACTATCATCATTAAGGTATCCTTCTGTTTCCTTAATCTCGCCCATCATGGTATATGTTTTACCACTACCTGTCTGCAGACAATTAGCCACGCACAACTTCAGCAACAAGCAAAAAAATACATAACAGCTTGTAGCAAAGAACAAAACACTAAATCCCCACAAGTCACACTTACCTGACCATAAGCAAACATACAACTGTTGTAACCAGACAAACAATTCTCCACCATGGGAACTCCAGCAACTCTGAACAGGTTTTCCTACACCAGTTCACCGCAATAATGAATAACTAATGAGCTATGAAGAAACAATAATTTCATTTGATTCATGTGTCCACATCAGATACACGTGTATTGTCAAATATCGATACTCTTAGCTACTCTCTAACATGTGTCTAGGAAGTATCTAAGTCTTTATAAAAAATCTAATAAATCTACATGTGACATATTTAGAAAGTAGCATAATATAGAAACATATTGGCAATGACCATCGATTATCTTTTTATGGCTAATCTCAAAAAAGGATGCAAAAAAAGTATTCTTATTTGTGGCCAATACGAAGTGATTTACGATAGAATTGTGATTTTTATTTTCTTTTTCATATTGTCCGAGAGGTATAGTCTTTATTTGGATTTACAGAATTCGCAACATATTTACTGTGTATATACACACAACACGACACACTTAGCGAATTTCCATACATTCTAGAATAAATATGTATCTTCTTATCGGAAATATAGATTGCTTTATAAGTAATTATACTAAGCAATATGAAATAAACCATTTCCAACTCAGCCCTCTTTCTTAAAAATCGTTCACTTTAAAATTTGAAACAACATGCAGTTCGTATACGTTATAGTGTATTTCTGACAAAGTGGAGGAGACTCACCTGGGATAAGGTCTCGCATCCTATATGATCAAAGGTGAATCTGGTTTCAGGATGACCGAGCCACACCAAAGTTTGCGCGCTTTCCTGCTTCAAACACCTACCATGCCCTTGCGAAACCTTCTCCACGTTACTCAACGGTCGAATCCTAATCAGCACCTGAAAACGCAACCTCAGTTACATAAACGACGTGAGAAAAAACAGTCCGGAATCCGTTCGAATGTAAAATTACCTGCACGTTATGATCCGTCCAAAACGACGGGTCGTCTTTGAGTTCAAAATGCGGAACGTTGACGCAGAATTCCGTCTCCTTGAGCAACGCGCACGCACTCGGTCTTCCTCCGCCGAGAGAAACCCTGGAAGCGTTTCTAGCCGGCGTGCTCTGCGCCGAATTAGGTTCCGACTGCGGCTTCCCGACTCTACCGGAGAGCCTGGGAGTCGCACTCCCAAATCGATGCTGGCGAGCAGGTTCGAGTTCCTGACACTGAGAAGGATCCGTTATGGAGTTCAACGGAGTTCGAGGAGGTGGAAAGTTTATAGGGTTCTGCCATCCTTCCAATTCGTTCTCGTTCGTTTCGCTTTGAGGGTTTCTTCGAAAGGATGTTCGAGCTTCCTTCCACATTTTTAGCTGATTCTGATTCTGATTTGCTCAAGAGCAAGCTCCTTTGTTTACTGCTGCTGCGGGATGGAATAGGAGGACCCGCCTCATTTCAAATTCAACTTTCCAAAATTGTAGCCGTGCCCTTCAACCGCTTCTTTTTGCTAACGTCACCCACAAACACCTTTTAAATTTCAAACCGAAGCTCGTTGGCTTGGTCCACTTAACGCTGTGATTTGTCGAAGCTGGATCCTGACTCTACTTCCCTCCTACTAACGTTAAAGAGGTGGCAAAGGTTAAGTAATTGTAATTCGTTGATGCTGAAAATAGTTATAATTAGTGGTTTAAAAAATATTACACAACTTTTTTATTCCTTTTGAAGTACTCCGATGTTTAAACTTTTATTTAATCAAGAGTTGTTCTTTACAAAGAGTGTGCTCATTTTTATAAGGTTAATTATTTTAAATCTTTCTTGTATATTTAGCTTAATTTGGTTTTATATATTTTAAAACATTTAATTTGTTTATAAATGTAATAATATTGCGGTCACTTTATATCTAATCAGTGGTAAAATAGCTAGTAAACCAATGTCAGTTGTTTTAATTTATGCGTAATAAAATTTTCAAACAAATTCATGGTAAATTTTCAATCTCAATTTCAACATAGGACGCGAACACATTATTATGTTTCAAAATACATTTTATTAATTTTGGACATATCTATGGTATTGTATTTTTGTTAAACTTAGAAACTTAATTGTGTCTTTTATTAATAGATGATGGATAGAATTAAGTAAGAAAAATAAATTATACAACAAAAAAAGATAGTTAAGTATGTTTATAACGATTATTGTTTTCGTTTTCATATGACTTTAATCAAATGTAACTTAGACTGCAACACCCAATGTGTATTCCTTGCAAATAATAAGCAATTTCAATACTACGTGCTTGGTTGATTGAGTTGAGCGTACATATTAACCAATCATTAACCCAATTTTTAAAGAAAAATAAATACAAGTTAAAGAATTAATAATATATGTTGACCTAGGATTTGTTTGACATGAATTCAAAATCCTAAGATTTTTGCTTAGTCAGGTCTTCAGTTCCAATATCAGCTTTTTAAGAGTTGTGTATCCTAGAAAAGGGGTTCTAAAGTGGAAATGCACTAATTAGTAATTACCCGTTAAAAGTAAAATTAAACTCTTTTGATGTAGATTTGAAAATTAATATTTATATGCGTAATGGCGGGATTTACATTTGAGTTTTATGTTATTACGTGTCATTATTGTTTTCACCATATATAAAAGAAGTGGCCTACAAATTTCGAAAGAAATTATATAGTAATGAGTGTCAATTTGAACTTATATTCGTGCTTTTTCTAAGGTATATATGCATGGATTACTTTGCCATAAACATCTATTTAACGTTACAATTTCAAATAAAAAACGTAGAATCATGTGCAATTGTCCTACAAATTTAAACCGAGGTAATAAGAACGAAACTGATTAGAACAAAATAATAGAAACGAAGTTATTATGTATTATAAAAACAGATGGTAAACATTTTATATCACAGTTCATAAAAAAAAAAGTTAAACTTTAAGGTGTAAATTTCTTTTGTTAAAATTAGAACAATTATGAATTGCTTGGTTGTGTTTCATTGATTTTGTTTATTGTTTATTTGTTTTTTATGTGTATTAAAAAAATACTTTAAATATTTTAATGTATTTCTGAAATAAAATTATAACTACTTATTTAAAATGTTAGTTTGTAGAATAGTTCGTTACATGAATATGTAACCAATAATATATAATTACAATAAACATTGATCTATCTATCGCTCATCCAATCTCTATCCGTATGTATGTTCATTTCATTGTTAACATTATTAATTACAAGAAGTGTCTCAGATAGAACTTTTGCTGACTATAATTCTTTGTTGCTCAATTTAAACAATTTTTTATGATGCAAATTGCAAATATTTTCATAAAACAATTTTAGCAAAAATTACCCATCCTTTTGTATAACTTTTCTAATAAAAATTGTGAATTTTTTATTACTCGTCTAAGATACTTATTGAATTATGGTTATTACTTTTAAATCAATTTCTTCTTCTTTTTTTATAATAGTAGCCTTTTACTCTCTTTTCATATTATTTTATATAGGACTTATGCTTGTTTAATAATCAACTTATGCTTGAATTATTATTGTCGACATTAATCTCTCTCTCTCCCTCCCTCCCTCCCTCTCTCTCTCTCTATATATATTATCGAATTCAAAACTAACAATTAAATATTTTGTTCCAACACAGCTTATTTAACAAACAATCAATAACTTACAACAAATTTTATTCATTCAAATGGCATAAATCTAATCTCAAACATTAAATTTAAACAACACACGACTTTCTACAAAACTCAAAGACACTATGAGCACATCAACACCTTCACATTCTAATAATCTACCACATGGTCCTATTGAAAACCATAAATAATGTACTTATCTCCCAAAGAATTTCCAAAAATCCAAATAATAAAATCATTCTAAAATATAGATTAGATATTTGATACGAGATATGGAAACATGACAAATTTTGAATTATGTTAAATTGAAATAATATTTTTTTTCAAGTAAGACAAAATCATAAAAATAAAAATAAAAAACAAAAAATATTTACAATAAATAATAACCAATTATGTTTTTTTTTTAAGTTAAAAACAATCCTTGATTCACAAGTATTGCAAATTACAATCTAAGACGAAGAAATCAAGATAAAAAGAGAAAATAAATTATTTCATTTAGAGGTGGAGAGATTACGAGTCTCTCACGTACAAGCTTGGAGTACTCAATGATAAAATGTTCATGTTTACTCATTCCAAATTTCATGTTTTAAAAAAGAAAAATCTAAATAATACTCTCTATCACTATGTTCGTTCAAAGAAAACTTTCTCTTCAAAATTTATATGCAAAAGTAACTCTTTCGGATATGGAGTTGAGTCTCTTACTCAAAGCACTTCAAAATGTTTTATGGACGAGTATCTGTCAAAAGTACTTCGATGCTTAAGTCAATAATATAACTGAACTACAAGGGATGCATGTATTTTGCATAATATTCCTAAAGTCATATATGCTATCTTTATTTATATTAGTTGCGATGAGCCTTTATCTTTCGCTAGTCTAATGACCGCTCAACAACACCTTAATCTACATTAAGGACTTAATGAGTTATTGTCACTGATAATCTGACCATACTGTTAGGTCATATTGGGCACGACCTAGGCTTGGATGGATGACCGAAGAGGACAATTTAGGTGGACGACTTGGGAGGACGGCCTAGATGGACAGCCTGGACAGACGGTCTGAGAAGACGACCTGAAGAACGATCTGGAAAGATAACCTAAGAGGACGAGAACAACCTGGATGGTCGGTGTTGGTCCTTGACTAAATCGTAAGGTACATTAATTAAATATTATTTTTTTATCTCCATTATAAGTCATATTTGTTGGGTCACTTCAAAACATTATTTGGTAATAAGAAATAAAAAACGTTATTCTTTACTAACAACACATTCTTTCAAAACTCTGTGAAAAGTCTATCATTATGTTTTTTATATTCAGAGGGTGTTCAATCTCAACCAAGCATGACAAGAAACCAGGTATGACGTTGTGCAGTGTGAATAGCTTTGTTCAACTCACTCTTACGAGTGCAATAATACTTCACCACAAAGTCATTTTGAGCTCATTTACAATTGCAATTATACAGGATACAAAATTTCCCAAGCATTTTCCCTAATAAAAAACATATATCTCTCATAATTGACCAACACTTAACATATTTTTTTCCATTCCCATTCCTAGATACTATGTTCCCTCACTAAGTATCCGTTTTGCTCACCGTGAACAACAAAATGAAGATAACGCAGTGCATATCTTCTGTTTTGGTAAGCCATTTCGCAGAATTGAGAATAATAATAACCACACTTTATGAATGTAAACACAATTACACAAACTCTCTCTGCCCTCTAACAAAAGAGTGGAAAACAATTAGAATTAAAGTCTCAAACAAGTCTCACCCTCGCCTGAAAATAAGCCATAACTAGCAAAACTAGTAGGCAGTGTCTCCAAAGAACAACAGTGCTCTGTCCTTTCGATATCATGTTTCCAGGGGCTAAGATGCAAAACAAAAAACATAGACATCATAGTCAGTATAAAATTAGTTTTTTTTTTTTATAATTATTTTTCAAATAAAGTAGTTTATATATGTCTGAATAGTTTTATTTAAAAGATTAAATAAAAACCAGTATAAAGTGTGCAAACTTCCAAAGTTTCTTACCGCATTGCCTTGTTGAATTAGCAAAACTTGAGCAAAGACATAGCAAGCCTTCTGTATCAGTATCAAAGCCACATGTCCCACCAGATTTTTTGCAACTTTCACATCCAGTGTCTGGCACACTGAAAGAAAGCTTGATCCCGTAAACCCAGTCCAAAGGGCCAACACCCTTCAAATTTTCGGTGTTAATCACACTTGTATAATGTGTGCAGTCTAATATGTTCATGCTCATGAACTTTACAGTGCCATAAGTGGTGAAACAGCACGGTGGGGAACTGTTGGTCAACAAATGGAAGACCCTGAAGGCATTGCACGCGCCATAAAGCTCGTCACACGTATGGCCAGCGAAGTTGAAGCAGAGATACTTGTAATGGTTTAGAACAGGAGAGTCTATGGAGCAGTTTAGCAGCACGAAAACCGTGTCCTGTGATGGAGGGATTATGGCGGATTGAATATCGGTCATTTGGAAGTCGTGGTGAGGTTGGAGAATGGAGCAGGTGGACATTGCAGGATCGTAGACTACCATGGAGTTTTTTTCATAGTCAATGGACTGGACTTTGTAAGAGCCTGAAGGGGTTTGAAAGAACAAGTCAGTGCTGCAGTTTAGCATGTGTCTGAACTGGGGTGCACCGCACCCATCTTCTAGGCCAAAGGGGTAGTTTATGGGAATGCTGCCGCACGAGGTTTTGCAAGGGGAGGAGGAGAGTGTGAGAGTGGGAATGACTTGGAGTTGTAATGACAATGTTAGCAGGAACAGTTTGAAGAGGGTGAATGGTTCTGGTGAAATCTTCATCTGCATGTTAGAACTCAGAAGCTAGCAATGGTAGAACTGCTTGGATTGGATTGGAAGGAGAAAAAGTAGTGACTTTGGAACGCTTGTTTTTCTTACACAAAAAAGTGTACAAAAATGACCGTAATTTACTCGAGTAAGTTTGAATGGCTTTTCGAACGTTGGACACAGGCTGTGATGGGATCCACACCTTGAAAAAAATGAAGCACTTTTGCTAGTTTCCATCGGAATGCGTGGTTGTTCAATTATTATACTGGGCGTATGCACTCCGAAAGCTTGTGCCAATAATATAAAATGATATTTTCAGAATTTTCTTTTTATCCAAAGTTAAGAGGTAAATTTGTCAGTATCCGGTTTTAAAAATAAAAACATTAGTTTCTATGTTATGAAAAAAGTGGATAGCGAAGAGAGAAAAGAAAAAGTACGACGCATGGACTTAACGTTGTTAATGTCAACTTAACGGGTATAACCTTATTCATATACTTTTCATAACATAGTTTACTCAATGTTTTCATTTTTAAAACCGGATACTAAACAAAAATTCATCTATAAGGACAAAGTAAATATTTAAGTCTAATTTTTACATATCTATAGCTTATTATTATTATTATTATTGATTGAAAGTAATTTTGAATCAGTTACAAAATAAAACCTAAATAATATTAAAATATTATTAAAAAAATGTTGTGGCAGGAAGAGTCGTAGAGCTGCAAATTTATTAATTCGATGAAGAAAATTTGGCACCTACATATGTAATCGTCCTCGTCCTATAGGCTTACATTTTGAGATACAGAGGCTTTTGATTTTCAAACTGATGTTTTCTTTTCTATTTCTCATGCTTAAAAAGATACAGGTAATGGATGATTACTTTATATCGGTAAGTATTAATATATTCTCAATTTTAATATAATAAATTAATAACAAATAATATGAACACTTTTAATTTTAGTAGTTTATTTATATTTTACCAATTATTGGGACAATTAAGTATGTTTTATGTTTGACTATTAGCAATAAACAATAATTACGTATGGCTAATAAAGTTAATAAAATAATTATTACAAAATTTAAATTTATAAACTAATAAAGTAGGTTTAAAAATACTCGTTTCAAGATGGGATAATTGGATATTAAATTTAATTTTTCTTTTAATAAATACATGTAACCGTTGATAAAAAATATTTTATTATTTTAATTATTGGTAAAATTTAAATAAAATTAATAGAGTTAGTTTTTTTTATTAAAGTTGTTATTTTGTTATTACACTGCAGTAAAAAAAAAGATATATTACCATTGAAATATTTTCATGTATATAATTTATAAAAGATTTAAAGCTGAACATTTTCTTTTTAGAAAACTATATATTATTTATATTTTATTCCTCAAATATTTCAACATGGGGATGTAGCTCAAATGGTAGAGCGCTCGCTTTGCATGCGAGAGGCACGGGGTTCGATCCCCCGCATCTCCATCTATTAATTGAATTTTTCTCTCTGATTTTGAAAAGTAAATAACATTCTTTTTGTTTCCTCTTATCTCGAAAAGGCGGAATCTGCCGTATAAAATGCAGACACATTCCCGCCAATATGCAAGAGCTGGTGCGCAAAACTAGGGTTTCTGTTCAAGAACTTCGAAGGCCCCTCAGCTGCATTGACCATGGCGGAGGACCTTACTCAGATCGCTCACTTGCTCAACAGCACCCTCAGCCCGGACGCCGCCGCCGTCCGCGCCGCCACGGACTTGCTCGATCGGTTCTCCGTCAATCCGCAATTCCCTTTCCAGCTCCTCATCCTCTCTGCTGGTATTAATTTCATTTCCCTATTCAATTGCTCCTTCCGGAGACAAAACAATCGTGATGGTTTTCGTTTCGTGTTTTTGCGAACAGGAGCAGGAAATCAAGGCCAGAAAATTGCCGCTGCTACCTACCTCAAAAATCTCACTAGACGTAACGTCAGTAGCTCCGGCGAAAAGCCTTCGAACGTGAGCAAGGAGTTCAAGGAGCAGCTGATGCAGGTGTTGCTTCAAGTCGAGTTATCCGTTCTCAAGATTCTAGTTGAAGTGGTATGACTATAGTCATTTTCGCTCTTTAACTGCTTTTATATTTACGTGTATATGTGTGTGTGGGTACTTATTTATGTGTGTGTGTGTGTGTGTGTATATATATATATTTGAATCTGACTGATGACCGATTCTGTGGATGCAGTTCCGCCCCATTGTGGCAGCTGATTTTGTTAAGCAGAATTTGTGGCCCGAGCTTGTGCCTAATTTGCAGGCTGCTATTCAGAATAGTCATCTTATCAACGGTTCAAACACTAAATGGAATACTGTAAATGCACTTATTGTTCTCCATGCTCTTATTAGACCTTTCCAGGTATTCAAATTTTAAAGTATGTGGTTATGAGTTTTTGAATTTTCTGTTGTTTGTTGTAATTTGTCGTATTGTGATTCTGTGTGAAAGGAATGCCGGTATTGATAATTTGTTCAAAATTTCTTTTGCTGGTTGAGTTGATGTATAAAGGAGGGAAAAGAACTTGTCACCGACTTGTGTCTTGCATTGTACGAATTTACATGTGCTTCTCTAATTGATTCTTTGCCCTAGTTTATGTGGTCTTAAGTTCATTCGGAATCTTTGCCAGTTTTGTTCTCTGAAACATTCTATTTTTAACAGGTTTTTACTTTAGAAAGATTTTTTGTCTCATGTGCATTTGTGTCCTGGTTAGCCCCATTCTGAACTTTAGGATTGTACTTCTTTCTATAATAACACTTTAGCTCTCTTTCTGTTTTTGTATAACTTTGTATGTAATGTGATGCTTGTTGAATGGCTTACGGAAATACAAACTTTTAACCATTAAATGGAGAAGATAATTGGTGGACTTTGGTTGCCTTGACTCGTGTTCAAATTCACTCCTTCATCTTGCAGTATTTTTTGAATCCTAAAGTAGCTAAGGAGCCAGTACCGCCACAGTTGGAGCTTATATCGAAAGAAATTCTTGTGCCTTTGCTTGCCGTTTTCCATCAATTTGTTGAAAAGGTATTGTCTTCTTATTTGTGTTCCTCACCTTTTGGCATGAGTTTCACTTCTGAGTGATTTAATGATGCTTGGATCAGGCTTTAGCAACCCATGTCATAGCAGAAAATGAAACTGAGAAAGTCCTTCTCACTATATGCAAATGCCTACATTTTGCGGTAAGTATAGACATACAAAAGTCTACACTTTAGTTATTTTCTACATTAATGTGAACATATTCAATCATGGTGGAGCTAAACCTTTTAAATGATGTTATTATCTAAATGGCATTCTTCAGTTATCTTCTGCCCGTATTGATTGTGATGCCTGTACCCTCGTGTAACTTTGCTATTAAATTCTGATAAGTGTACTGCACTTCTAAAAGTTGGACTTTGATGCTGAGTTTTTGACTTGTCGGCTTCAAGTGGAATTTGTGGCATCCTGATGGTAATTTGTCTCAATTTGATTACACACTGGCTATTTTCAGTATTGAGTGTAGTTTTGTTGAAAGCACATTACATTATACTATTTTCTGATAAATTATGGATGAAAAGTTCTTGGTGTAGGTCTCCGTGTCTCTTATTTATAATGAAAATTCAAGTGTGTAAGAGAGATAGATCCATTATTCTCATCTTGTTTAAGTTACTACTGTACTTGTTCAAGAAAATTTGGTTCTTTGAGTGAAAAGGAAAATTTCAGAAAGTGTGGCGCATTATTTTCTCTTTTACTAGTTTTTATTTTGTCCAAGACTTCAGCCTTAATTTTTTTCCCTGTACTTAACATGCTTTATTCTGTTTTGCTACTGCTACTTTATATCCCTTCTAAATTGATGTTTCCTTTTCCTTTTACACGACATTTTTATTTGTAGGTGAAGTCCTACATGCCATCAACATTGGCTCCTCTGTTGCCTTCATTCTGTCGAGACCTAATGAGCATTTTGAGTTCTCTGAGCTTTGATGGTACAGTCAATCAAGATGATGAATATTTGACCAGATTGAAGACTGGAAAAAGAAGTCTTCTTATTTTCTCTGCCCTTGTCACCCGGCACAGGAAGCATTCTGATAAGTAATGTGGCTCATAAATTGTTTTTTAATTGAATATAATTCTTTTTACTATTGTATATTGAATCATATGCTCCTCATTTTCAGGTTGATGCCAGAAATTATTAAATGTGTTTTAAACATAGTCAAGTTTAGCAAGAATACGAGTGTAAGATATTTTCATTTCTTGTGCTTAATGACTGGTTAGTTGGCCTGAACATGGTTATGATTTCTACTTTAGCTCTTCGTCTGTCAGAATTCTAAAATACTTAGCGGTGCTTTTCCTGAAACCATTGTCTCCTCAGCATTATATGTATTTTCCAAACTGCTTCAAAGTCTTTATTATCTTTAACTTGATTCTGGAATTGTCTTACCTTGATATTTGTTGTTATAGTTCCTCATATTTCATTCCAAAATTTGAACTGTTATGTTCCTCTTGCAGCAACTTCCTTTCCTGTCTGAGAGGCTTATGTCCCTAGGTTTTGATGTAATTTCAAATATACTAGAGACTGGGCCGGTAGGTTTTTTTTTCTTTCTTTTTTTTTTGTTTCAATTGTTAGAATGCTAAAAAACGTGAACTTTTCAGTGAGCATATTCTTCAAAATACTCATCATTGATGGGCTTCCGTGTAATTTAATGCAGGGATGGCGTTTAGTTTCTCCACATTTTTCAACTCTATTGGAATCTGCAATATTTCCAGCATTAGTATTGAATGAGAAGGTCAGAATTTATTGAAACAAAAGTAACATGAATAGTGTTTTTGCTTAAGTGGAATAAATCAGTCAAAAACTGTATCTTATATGTTTTTTCTTGTTATTTTCTTATGGAAATGTTGATGAATAGGACATGTCAGAGTGGGAAGAAGACCCAGATGAGTATATCCGGAAGAATCTTCCTTCAGATATAGTATGAGAATTGATCTTTGTCTTCTTTTTTTTTTTTTCTTAATGTTTAGATATATCTGACTTGAACTTATATTAGGATGAAATTTGTGGATGGAGAGAGGATTTATTCACAGCCAGAAAAAGTGCAGTAAACTTACTTGGTGTCATTTCGATCTCAAAGGTTACTGCTCAACAAAGATTGATTAATCTATGGCTTAGTTATTACCATTGTTCATTTTTGTCATTAATGTCTGCAGGGTCCACCAATGGAGACTGCCACTGACAGTTTATCAGCTTCATCCAAGCGTAAAAAAGGTCAAAAGAACAAAAAAACCAATCAACGGCGCTCTATGGGGGAGTTATTGGTGCTTCCATTTTTGTCCAAGTTTCCCATTCCTTCTGATTCCAATTTGTCTCAGAAAATATTGAATGAGTGAGTTTTATGCATGCTTCACATGTTAAGTAAATTCAAATTATATTTTTAAGATCAATGACCTGATCTAATATAATAAATACTCTGTTAATATTTTAGTATGTTTTTGGAAGTCTATTGACAAAGCAATAATATAATTAGCAATATGAGTATGTATGTGCTTTCTTTTTGAATCAGCCTCGAAAGGATATAGCTGAACTTGGTTCTTGTTTGATGCAACTTTGTTGAAGAAATAATTGCTTTCAAAAGCACTCTCAAAAAGATGCCAAAAAAAGTTATTTTCACAAATCAAGTCAATTTAGTCAATCATGAGACTAATCAATTGTGTTTACAGCTATCATGAATTTATACAAATGACTTGTACATTTTTTGTTTTGATATGCCTTTCACTTCTTTTTTCATAAGAACTTTGATCTTGATTAAAGAGGGCAAGGTTATTTGTTGTGTAGATATCCTTACTCTATAGTAGGTTAATTTCCTTTCTTTATGACTTTTTCTACATTTTCTTGTTACATCTTGAACTATGGCAGTTACTTTGGTGTTCTTATGGCATATGGTGGCCTGCAAGATGTGAGGACATTTCTTCTTTTCAACTATACATCATTTTTTCTATGATAATTTACAGAAAGGAGTTTTAAATTCTATAATTTTACAGTTTTTGAGGGAGCAAGAACCGGAATTTGTAACAACCCTTGTACGAACACGGATTTTGCCTCTGTACACTGTAGCTGTGTCCCAACCATACCTTGTTGCTAGTGCAAACTGGATACTTGGAGAACTAGGCTCCTGTCTGCCAGAAGTAAGACAAAATGTCAATTAATCTTTCATGACTCAAGAAACTTTATATTCAAATTACTTATCATTATGCTTTGATGTTACTGTAATGGCAAAATACTTTCAAGACATAGTTGATCCCAAGTCGATTTGTCTGTTTTCAGGAGATGTGTGCTGATGTATATTATCAGTTGCTTATGGCATTGGTCATGCCAGATAGGCAGGGCCCTTCTTGCTATCCAGTGCGGGTTTCTGCTGCTGGAGCAATTTCCACACTACTTGATGTGAGCTTTTAGTTCCCTGATTTGTTTTGGACTGGGATGTTCTGACTCTTTTCTCTCACTGATTTCTGTTCCCGTCATCTTTTTCAGAATGACTACATGCCCCCCGAATTTCTACCCCTTCTCCAAGTAATTATCGGTAGCATTGCAAAGGATGAGATCGAGAATGAGAGCGAGAGTTCCATCTTATTTCAGCTTCTCAGTTCTATTATGGAAGCTGGAGATGAAAAAGTTGCGGTTCATATTCCACATATTGTCTCCTCAATAGTGGGTTCAGTCTCAAAATGGCTAACTGTCAATATGGAGCCTTGGCCTCAAGTATGTTGATTTTATTTTCTTTGCGTATTTATTGATTAATAATCACTTCTATTTTCTTCACCATACAATTCTAATACATAATAACATTATATCTGGATGTTTGAAGGTTTATTGAAATTTCTTCACAAGAATCCACATGGTTTTCAGGATTGGAAGTTTTAATGATATGAGTTGGATGAAATTGAGGACCTACTTACACTGTTATGTACATAATTAAAACATTTCTCCTGTTTGTATGCTGTAGATTGTTTCTATATCAAAATATCTAGGATAACATTGTGTACAATTTTTGTGCGTATAGTGACGTGTTTGCCTTGATATGCTGAGTTTTTTTTCCCTTAATTGCTTTGTTTGAGGAGGACATATACTTTTCTTGCTTTGATTTGAGTTGTTAGGCTATACATGTGCTACTTTTGATGTGTTTATGTACGTACAATAGGTGGTTGAAAGTGCAATTGGTGCTCTGGCAGTTATGGGTCAGACTTGGGAAAATTCGAGGCCTGAAGAATCTGATTTGGATGAGGCTCGTGATAAATGGACTGCAGATCACGTGACAATTGCTAGAGCTTTTGCTGAACTCTTGCAGCAGGCTTGGCTTACCCCCCCATGCACACTGGTTAGCTTGAGTTCCTTTTAAATTGAACTTTGATTTTCTTTACTTTATGTGCCCAAGGGAAAGGGAAAAATAGTATTTGAATGGGCTTGATGAAACTCTGATTTGTGATGATATCTTGTGACATTGTATTTTTTTCTTTTTATCTCCTTAAACGTTTTCGGTGATAACAATGATAATCTGTCTTACACACGCACCTCTTCTACGATTTTTTTATTGCTATTATTCTTTGGAGTATATTTGATTGTACACGTAAGTGTTTGTGTTGATTGGTCCCGCTCCTTGCTTTATGTTTTGTCTATCAGATAATAATTTACTTTCCTTATGTTTTTTTGCATTACATTAAAATGTGATTAAATATATTTTTAGTCACGGCATACTTTTTGTTCCTCAAAATAGATTGTTTCTTTTGGTTCCTCAGTCATGACAATGTTATGCTTTCTTATTTCCCTAAATGAGTAATCTGAAAGGGGAGATGTTTTTGTGAAGGATAAGGACAACATTTGACACATCTCCACAACTGCTGGATTAAATTTGAAATGACAACTATTCTTATTAGTGTCAAAATGAATATTGTATTGTTTACAATATTTAACCCTTTTAATATATATTGTCCTTTTAAAAGTTTTTTCACCTTTTCCTGAATTTGATAAGAATCAACAGGACCAGCAAGCTCCCCCCTCATCATGCATAGAGAATTTGTCAACTTTGCTACAGTCTGTGTTGCTATCTATTGATGGAAATCACATGATTCAAGAACTCAAAGTATCAGAGCTGGTGTCAGTTTGGGCTGAAATGATTGCGGAGTGGCATGCATGGGAGGAATCGGAGGATTTATCAATTTTTGAGGTGATTAAGGAAATTGTAAATATTGATAGTAGATATAGGCTGAACAACTTTATTGTAAAAGATATGCCACCCGCTCCAGCTCCACCTGTTCCTGAACGTTCAATTGTAGAAGGCATTGGAGCTTTCATCAGCGAGGCAATTAAGCAATATCCTTCTGCAACTTTTAGAGCTTGCTCATGTGTCCATATATTACTACATTGTCCAACCTACTCACCTGAAACTGAATGTGTAAGGCAATCATTAGCTGTTGCTTTTAGTCAAGCAGCCATCTCTCGGCTCATAGAGGTTCAAAGCACGACTGGTGCTCTTTGGAAGCCCTTATTGCTTGCGATATCTTCATGCTATTTGTGTTATCCTGATATTGTAGAAGGTATCCTGGAAAAGGGTAAACGTGGAGGCATCACAATATGGGCTTCTGCTCTGTGCGATGTATGCAACAGATCTTCTGAGCCTGGTCTGACGGCAGAATCTGAGATGAAGTTAACTGGTAAATAATTCCTTTCAATCATTACTTAATTTATACATAATATTTTGTTTTCCCTTTTTCTAAGTAATTGTCTACCTTGCCTATTTATTTATTTATGTAATTGTCTATATTATTACATTCTTTCTTCATTATTTACCTTCTAAAAT
Organism: Vigna umbellata; assembly: GCF_029865625.1. Lineage (NCBI taxonomy): Eukaryota > Viridiplantae > Streptophyta > Magnoliopsida > Fabales > Fabaceae > Vigna > Vigna umbellata. Next base: position 106,263,758 of record NC_142165.1, read on the forward strand.
TGTTTTAAGCAATATAGCACAATTTGATTTTATTGTTTGTGCTGGAACTCGAAGTGGTGGTAGTTGTAAATCGAAATCTTACTAATCACGGAAAACCAGCATGGTTCTTGATTGTACTTGTGTATTTTTACTCATGATTGAATATATCGTTTCAAGGCTACTGTTTATCTGAGTTATAAGTTCTAACAGTCAAAGAAACACAGTCAAAAAGTTGAAACTGTTTCTTTAACAAAGTTTTGTTAATTTCTTTTTTGGTGGAATTTAGTGATGGCATTGGCCCGATTGATTGAGCAACTTCTCAAACAAGGGAAGTCCGGTGATGAAATTCAGAGTTGCTTTACTTCACTGTTGGAGCTATCCATACGATTGAAAGAAGCACGTGATGGGAAAGATGAACATGGATCCGATGATGCTGAAGAGGACAGTGACAATGAGGAGGATGAGGATGAGGATGATGACACTGACAATGATGATTATGAGGAGGTTGATGTTTGGAGTGCTTTCACACGAGAAAATGCTAGCAATACATTATCTAACACACCTTTTCTATCACACTCTTGCTATTTGAAATTTGTAGAAAGCACAAAATTGTGTGGGTCAGGTCACTCCATATTTAATGAACCTCACTCAATATTTTGTAGTTTTCAATAAAGTTTTCCTAATATAGGATAGTGTGTTGCTAGCACTCCTCATATATCTCATTTTTTTATTATTATTTGTACTTCATAGCATATCAATATGCAATCTCTATGCCCACAGGTGATTAACATGTTCTCTTCCTCATTTTCTCTTTTTGGTTGGTTTGTTTGCTTAAATAGGACTCTGGGACCGAGGAATATGAAGAAACAGAAGAAGAATTTCTTAAAAGGTATGCTAAAGCTGCTGAGGCATTGGAAAATGGTTCAGCTATTGAAGAAGGGGACGATGAAGACCAGGAACTGGAGCTGGAAATAGGTAATCTTTTTGTTGTCTGCATATGGGAGCATGTGCTTAATCTACTTTTTATTAAACATGCATAGCCCATGTAAAATGGAAATTTCTAAAATGAGTTGGTCATTGCATCATATAATTAATCTGGAGTTTTTAGGAGGTTGCATCATAGTGGTCAAGAACAATTTATTCATGAATATCATTGTCAGAAATTAGGTACACAAATCTCATTGGCAAATATAGCTATACCCAAGGTTGTCAAACTCGAGAGTTTACGTAAACTCGTGAGAGTCCAGTAAACTCGACTCGTAAACTCGACTCGTAAACTCGTAAGAGTTTACTTTGTATGAAAAAAATATAAATAACATTCTAATTCAAATAAGATAACAAAATTATATAAATTGAAATACATAAGTTCATAGAAATATTGTTCATAACATAAAGATATAATGTAAAATATAAATTGAAATGTCAAAGTCTCTATGCCTAATCCTCTAATCCTCTAATAATGGCATCATCATCTCCATCATCATCATCATCATCTAACTCTTCCTCTGATGAATGTTGTGCATCTTCATTGTTCTCAAATGTTATGTTATCAAGATCAAGAGCATCTAAAATAGGATCTGTTGTTGCTCCATCTAAGTGAACATTTTCACTATCATTTTCACCTTCAACTTGATCAATCTCAACAACATCATCTGTCTCTTCAGCTATCCATTCATCATCTGATTCTATGTCATCAAATGGAAGAGCTATAGTTTTTCGAATCTGTCTACTTTTCAGCTTGGAGTTATACATCACATAAACTAAATCATTCATCTTTTTTTGATGTAAACGATTCCTTCTCTTTGTATGAACCTAAAATGAAAGATAATATTTTTAGTGAAGATATAAACATAATAAAGGAATTTATAAATTAAAAATAATTTAAATTACCATTTCAAATGAACTCCAATTACGCTCACATCCAGAAGAACTACAAGTCAAGCTTAAAATTCGAATAGCAAATCTCTTCAACTCTGGAGTTCCATCACCAAACATGTCCCACCATTCCCCAGGATTTAACTCTTTCCTACACTCTTTTGCATCTTCCATTCCAAACAGGCCTCTAGCATTATGAAATTCAACAATTTGTAAATTAATTTTTCTTCTTTCTGCCATATCTGGTATCATTCTTCTCATGCAAAAATACAATCCTTCTTTCACCTCTCCACCATCATCAGATCTAAAGTTAGGTTCATAGTGGAAATGAGGGTTTAGAAAATAGGCAGCTGCATGCAAAGGCCTATGAAGTTGATTATCCCATCGAGCATCAATTATTCTCCAAACCTCTTCATAACTACATCAATCATGCTATATCAGAAATAATCTAACACATAAGTAATTAAACATTGAATGAGTAAAAGTTTGAAAATTTACCTCTTTTTGATATTGTTAAAGTTAGACCTAATCTTCTCTTTTGCACAGTCCATCTCTTCATAAATGAAACCCATTGCAGGTTTTACATCTGAGTCCACTAATCTTAAGACAACCATGAGAGGGGCAGCAGCTTTCAAGCATATGGAGACATTCTTCCAAAATCGGCTATCTAATACTACATGTGCTACTTTTCTCCCCTCTTGTGAAGTTCCAAACTTGCTTGTCTTCCATTCCTCAGAGCTGAACATGGTCAACAACGATGCCTTCAATTCATGAAGACAAGCAAGAGTTAAATAAGCCGTGGCAAATCTAGTCACACCCGGTCTTATAAGGTCTCTACCTTTAGTAAACTTTTTCAATAAGGAAATCAACATTGATCTCCCATAAATGTAAGTTGTAATTTTTCTTCCCTTCTTAATGGTCAATTCATGGACCTTCAAATTTTTTTCAAAATCTTCGAATATCAAATCAATGCAATGTGCTGCACATGGAGTCCAATACAATTTTTCCCTCTTTTGCATCAACAACTCTCCGGCTGCCTTGAAATTTGCAGCATTATCAGTGACAACTTGAACAACATTTTCTTCTCCAACAAACTCGACAACATCATCCAACATTTTGAAAACTTTATCAGCTGTTTTTGAAATGTCTGAAGTGTCAAGTGAATAAAGAAAAACCGTCCCTCTAGGACTATTCACCAAGAAGTTGCAAATAGAACGTCTTTTTCTATCCGTCCAACCATCAGACATAATTGTACATCCAGTTTTCTTCCACTCCTCCTTATATTCCTCAAGATTTGCATCTGTTTTCTTCACAGCTTGTTTCAAGAGCTTCTCTCTAATATCATGATAAGATGGTGGTTTGTATCCAACTCCATACTTACCAATCATTTCACACATCTTTGCAAATGCTGGATTTCTAATTACATTGAAAGGAATGGCACTGGTGTAAAAGAATTCAGCAACTTGAGCATCAACTTCTTCTTTGTATCCTTTTTTCATCATTTGATTTATAGTTGCTTGAACTCCCCCCTTACTAGTAGTAGCAACTTTTTCTTTTCCTTTAAAACCGAATACCTTGTGTCCTCCTTCAAAATTTTCACTTTCTTCCTCGTCTTCACCGATATTTATCTTTCTTTTCTTTAATGAAGCATTCTTAGCTTCTGCAACTACTTTTATCATCAAATTTTTTATTTCATCCGGAACAGAAGCACAAGGCTCAAAATCTTCTCTAGTTCCAGCAAGATGATGCTTAAATCTAAATATGCCTCCACTTACAATCTTTGAGCAATAGTTGCATTTCACTTTTCTTCCATTACCATTAACATCAAATCCATATTTCCATCCAATATCAGATCGGTTTCCTGGAGCATTTTTACTTCTACTTTTACTAACTGATGAAGATACACTTGGATTAACTTCTCCTGAATTTGATGCGTTTCCCGACATAGTGAGGTAAGCTTTTTCACTACAAATATTAAAAATAAAATGTGCAAAAGTTTAAAAATGGAATAAAAACTTGCGTGCAGTGCAGTGCCGTCTCCCCTCTAATGATGTTGTAAAGTGGTGCAGTGCAATGTCCAGTATATTTCTCCCCTCTAATGTACTAAAAGAATAAAAAATTCATTTCCTAATAAAATTGAAAAACGTAACTCACGGGTTATAATTTTTCAATGATAAAACGTCACCCACCCACCACCAGCGGCTGGAAGAAGAAGAGCCTACCTGCGACGCGAGGAAGGCGGTGAGGATGGCGGCGAGGATGGCGGCGAGGATGGCGACCACGCACGGCGACCACGATCTGCGACGACGCACGGCGACCACGATCTGCGACGACGCACGGCGACCACGATCTGCGACGACGCACGGCGACCACGATCTGCGACGACGACCACGATCTGCAACCGGACCAAGCGCGATCACGAGCGGAGCACCACGAGCGACGAAGATCAGTGGTGGAGTGAAAACCAGGCGGACGACAGGGACGAAACGCTAAACAGTGGTGGAGTGAAAATCAGGTTTTAAACCCTAAACAAAACGACCATGCTTTTCTTCGTTTCTGGCTTTTTTCGAACTCGTGGAATCGCTGTGCAATCGCGATTCCGAACGATTCCACCGAGTCCATGTCCGATTCTACTGAGTTCAGTCCAAAAACGAGTTTGGTACCGAGTTAACTCGGCAACCATGGCTGAAAACGTAAACTCGGACGAGTTAACGAGTTAACTCGCGAGTTTGATAACCTTGGCTATACCCATTGGTATCATCCTGAACCAACCCGGATATATCCGCTCTGGCTGGGCACCGTATTGTCTTATTTTTTTTAACGGGTGATGTTGGACATATACATGCGCGCCCCCCGCCCCCGCCCGCGCTCACACACACACACACATATATATATATATATATATATATGTGTGTGTGTGTGTGTGTTTGAATTATATATATATATATATATATATATATATATATATATATATATATAATTCAATAGTAAACATAAAATTATAGATTTAATAAGAATAAAATATTGTTCTTAAATGTTTAATCTGTTGTCATGATCCTAATACAGGTCAGTTAATGGACATTGATGAACAAATGGTATTATCATCCTTGATAGACCAGTACCATCATGTGCTCATACGAGGACTGGTTTTGCCATCGGAGCTCGTTGTTAATTTTCTGAATGCCTTTCCCGTGTACGATTCCTACTTCAATCAATACAGATAGATAGTCATGGTTTGTTTAGTTGTGTGTAAATGGACATTTTAATTTAGAAAAAGTGAGATTTTATTTAAATGTGTACAAAGGAAAGAATTTTCTTTTTTTCATTTTTGGGGTAGGGGTGTTCTAGAAATATTTAGTTGCTATTCTTTCGTTGATTAGTATTGTGTAATTATTCTTTTAATTGGAGAGTGTAGCAAGTCTTTATTTACAATCTGGGATTTTGCATGAGTTGAGGCAGCCCTTGGGAGCTGCGAAAATGTATACTGGTAAACAATTGTCCAGATTTGATTGCTTAATGATTTATGCACTGATGGTTGTTGTGTGAAAGTAATTGGATCCTCTAAAATTTTAAATTAATCTGCAATTATGATGCAATGTAAATAAGTTTTGAAAACAAAAGGATAGGTGTTTTTGGTAACTGATCGGGTATGAAATTGGTGGAAGTTATTAGAAAGTTATTTTTTTGAAACAAATTGGGAATAGCAATCTCAGTTCCATTTCTTAATATCTTTATTCTTTAATTTATTAATGAACTGAGAATATTAAGGCAAGAATTCCCATTTGTGTAATTTTATTTCATGCATTTAATACTTCATTTTTCATGTATTATTTAACTTTCAGGTTAATGGCTCTTAAAAATTGTATTACACAAATCATCAGAAAATGGATTTCTGTAAAAAAAAAAATTATGAGAATTATTATGTATTTCTTAATTCCATTTTCTAAAACTCATTAAATTAGTAAATAATATTTTATAAATATCGCAATAGGATAATAGCAATATTTAAAATTAAAATTTTCAACATCACTGTCACATTAAAAAAAGTGTACAAATTGATAAAGGAAAATTCATGGACGCCCACCTAAGAAAACCTTATCAAATAAGTTTAACATGAACCGTAAGAAAACCTTATCAAATAAGTTTAACATGAAACGAGTAGATTTGCATATTTGGTACCCTTTCTTTTTTTTTTCTCTTGTTATTTTGTTGTGTTTTATTTGTATTAGTTTTGTTATGTTTAATAGTACTGATATTATTGTGCGTGTATAAAAAATTGTCATACCAAGGATGTTATTGTAGATAAATTAAAAAGAACGTGTCATATGAGGAAAGACCTATGAAAACATGTAAAGGCTAAAAAAGTTATTAAGATTTTTGTAAATAAGGATAAATAACTTAAAAATATTATTACATCCATGATATTTCACTAATTTTTTTAATTTGTTGTCACATTAAAATAATTAGAAGTTTAGTATCACGTTTGGTCTCTAATAAATATTTGTTGGAATCATTCAATTAAGTAATTTATTATTTTTGTCTTAATGTAGTTTTGTTAAAAAAAGGGTCATTGTGTCAATTTTATTAAAGTTATTATAATGACTATTATTTGTGTTATTTTGGTTGTTGATTCTCTTAGTTCAAATTCCCTCACTCATCTCAAAATTGTTCTCTCTAAATCCTTCCATTTATCTCACATAACTATAAATTTTTTTATTAAATTACAATTAAATTTAGAAATAAAAAAATAATTAATCATATATTAACTAAATTAAAGTCTATTTTATAAACTAAAAATTATTAATATTTAAAATAGTTTTTATTAGCAATAAATAATTACAATAAAATTATAAATTAATATTAAATTAATTTCTGATATTATTGTCAAAGTTTCAATTACTTACTATTAAGATGTTTTAAATAATGTTAAACAACAAGATTTTAATCTACAAATCAAATATAATATTTAGTTAATAATATAAATTATTTAAAATATTAATAATTTTTAGTTTATAAAATTATCTATAATTTAATCAATATAATATCTAATTTAATCAATTTTTAAAAAAATAAACATATTAAATAGTCTACGAGAAAGCTGTAAGGTCAATCCAGTAACAATGTTGGTGTAAGGAGAGTGTCAGTGTACTGGTGTAGAGTGTAGTGTGATAGTGTGAAAGCACTGCAACAGACTTTCTCTTTGTCTTGTCTGTTTTCAATGATAAAATGACGAAAACAATTTTTTTTAATAAACTTTTCCTGTAAATGTGCGATAAAATGAAACCTTTCAAAATTTAATAAATATTAATAGATTCTCTCAGTGCATAATCGATATAATTAATATATTATTAAAATAATCCATTATATATATAAATCGATTTATATTTTATATTGTAATAGAATAAATAATTGAAATAAAATAACAAGCTTAAAACTTATATTTTATAAATTAATTTTCTTTAATATATTATTATTTAATTTTTTTGTTTTTTGAAATTTAAGAATATTTTATTTTATTTAAATTTAAAATTTATTTTCATTGTAATATCAAAGTATAAATTATTTTATATCAGATTATTTTAAAAATATTTTTTAAATATTATAAAAAATATTTATTATATCAATTTTATCTTCTACCAACTTTTAACTCTATTTTTCCTCAATTTAAATAACTTCAGTTTCCTATAAATATTTTTTCTTTTTCACTTTTTCAAATATTTTAAATCAAGTCCTACCCAATCCAATCACTCTCTAATATTGAAATTTTGATGAAAAGTAAAATAATTTTCTAATACAAGTAAATTATCATAATTAAAAGCATAAATTGTGAACACATGTAAAACAAATATTGCACAATTTTTCACCTGTTAATAAAGTAATCTACGGTTATTTTTATCACAGTAGTAACACAATGTATCACAGCAAAATACAAAGTTAAGTGTGTTAAATAATGATAACGAGAATATATTCAGTGTATATAATTTTCATGGACATTTGAAATACATTAGTAATTATATATAAAACAAAAAATTATTTGCATCCTTCATTTTATGGATAAAAAATAACAATAAAAGCATAAAAAATAGTAACATATATGAATACTCAGTTAATATGAAAACAATAAAGAATAATAATACTTTAACAACATTTTTTAACAATATTTTAATATCATTGTTATTTTATGATTGACTCATGTTACAGTTTATGTTATTATTATTGATCATTGATTGTAAAGTAATTTTTTATACCAATCATGTAAAAATGTAAAAATATTATAAAAAGTGTTGTTAAAGTATAATAAAGAATTTAACAATTACATAGACTCCATATATTATTATCAGTATAGAAGATGTAAATGGAATGTTTTTCAAATTAAAAAAAAAATTGAAAAAAATATCTGTTAAGATTTTTCTGATGATATTTTCATGAAATTTGAGAAAAACATTCCACAGGTGCTGGTATACTACTTCGTATCAATCTGCACCTTTTTATTTTGAGGGGAAAAAAAGCGTAGCACAAGAAACAATAAAAATTGTATAAACTTCAAGGAAAGGGAATTTCTATAATTCTCTCTACTAAACCAATTCATTAACTTTGCATGTATTTTAATATATCATTTGAAAATGGCTAGTTGTATTTTACAATACAAACTTTGTTTTATATATATTATTTAAATTTACTGCCACTATGCTAAGCAACTTACTAACTTATTCATTGACCTATCTCCAATATAAAAAAAGAAACATATATATATATATATATATATATATTTATTAAGAAAATACAATGAGAAATTCTTATTTCCCTTTTCTTCTATCTTGTTCCCTTATCTCCAATGACATCATTGTCGGTGGAACACTGCCAAGTATATTATATATAATCAATCAATTATTAAAGACAAACGTTGAATACCATATATTTCCACACATTTTCTCAAAAATCCGATGTTATTCATCATAATTTGCTAAAAACATTAAAGTTTTTTTTTAATTATGTTACCAGGGTTTCAATTATTTTTCTCAATACAGATTTTAATATTATTAGTTGAAATTTATTAGATTATTAAATTACGTGTGATTTCTACAACTTTTTATACTAATTTTGAAAAGTGTTATTGATATTTGTTCTTATTTATTTGATTAAAGACAAAAACCTGGTAGATAAGATCACTTTTGAGAAAACCTTACGTGATACCTGTGTTTCCATTATCCTTAAAATTGAAATCTAAATTGATAATTAAGAAGAAGTTATAAATTTTGTGTCGCTTTAATCAATTATAAGGAGATGTTGGTAAAACAAATATTTAAAAATATAAGTTTTCTATTCGCGATAAAAAACAGGGGTGAAAAAGTAAATACACACCCATCTATTGTTATAATAATAATAATAAATAATAATAAATAATAATGAAATATAAATTAGGAAACCCTTTGTATGTTTACATAGTGGAACTTCCTCCATTCCCTTTCATTTCACAAAGCCACAGTTTCTTTCTTTCTTTTCTTTTGCTTTTACTTGGCTCTGTTTAATTTTTTATTTGTCTTTCTTGCACTCACCGAAAACCGCCCTTTTCGAAGGCTAAGGGCTTTTCTTCTCTTCCTGTTAATGGTTAGGGTTTCGTAGGGGCGTTATTGGAATGTTCCAGAAGCTCCCTCCTTCCTTCTTTCACCTTTTCAATTCCGTTATACAACGGGGTATCGTGCCAACCATGCATTGATTTTTTCTCCTTTTTTTCCTTCAGGTGATTACCCTCTTTCTTTATGCTTTTTGTGGGTGTTGATTGATTCTCAGTTCTTTTATTCTGTTGTTGGAGTTGTTTTTATCCAACCAGTTGGGAATAGTGTTATTGCGAAGTGTAGGGATGAGGGTTTTTTGTGTGTGAGTATTTGATTGTTCGTTTGGGAGTGGGGGTTTTTGTTATCTAGGTTTAGGAAAGGGGTTTCTTTTATGGCGAAATTGATTGCTTATTAGATAAGTTAGTGAGCTGGTTCACTATTTCAATGTCAAAAACGGCTTTGTTTTTCATTTAGCAAGGTTTGCGCTTTTGCAGTGTTTTTTTTTTCCTGTAATGGTGATTGGTAGAGAATTGAGGAGTGATATCATTAACTTTTAGCCTTTTTAGTGTGCCGAGCTGTGGAATTGATCTCTTTTCAACCTGTTTGTCCTGGTGAGTTTTTTTGAGCTACTATAGGTCTGTTGTTTTGCCATATTCAGTTGTGATTTAGCCCAAATACTGATATTTTAGTGTGTGTTTGGAATTAAGGAAGATTCAACTACTGACACTTTGAACCGTCGGTATGGTTTTCCTTTCAGACCTGAACCTGATATGAATGTTTACTATGGTGATTGTGTATATTGTCAGGCAAAAGAACCTTAACAGTAACATTAACAGAGAGTCAGGGATTAATAATTCCTTTCTACAAGGTTGTTTGTGTGTATCTGTCTCTATTTTCATGGTATGATGCTTTTTGTTTCAGTTTGGGTCATGATTTCTTTGTAGTCCATTTGTTGTGATTAAGCATATTGATCCTGGATTTTTAAAGGCATCATGATCATTTTTGCATGCTTTAGATATTTTAATCCGGTACCAAGTGTAGTTTACTTAATATTAACCTTGGTTTCTTTCTAATGTGATTTTTCGGTATTTTTTTGGATTATTTTGTTTGCTACTAATACCTCATGTTTGGACTGTTTGCAGTGGTGGCAGTTCTGGTATGGAAATGTATGATGCTTCTGAAATTCGGAATGCAGATGCTTATTTGGTAATTTTATTGAATCTTTGTATTTTCTGTTATATATAATAATGTTTCCTTTGATGAATTGATATTATTGTATTATGTGAAATGTGTTTTTTTTTTATCTGAGTTAGTATGACCATAAATTGCTACTATTGGATTTTCAGATTGAAGGCACCGATTTAAACTCACATTTGACAAACCCAAATTTCGAACAATTTCAAGTCATGTTTAATGATGGAGCCCCTGAATTTGTTATTGATCAGAACTCATATTACCCTGCTGCCACCAATTATGGGTATTATTGTACAGGTAAGATGAGAATGACTTACCCGGGCTTTTTAGTTTATGATATATTTTGTATTTATCATATTTACCAGTTATTTATTATGGTTAGGATTTGAATCACCCAGAGAATGGGAGGACCACCATAGGATTTTTGGTGTAGATGGTCCTGATATTCAGTATGCGGTGAGTCTAGTTCTCTCCACCTCTGTGTGTTACATGCTGTGTAAACAGCTGATTTGTTTTTTCTTTATTGGCCAGGGTTCACAACATGAAAGTTTTCCATATGTATATTATACACCTAGCTATGGATATGCACAGTCTCCATACAATCCATACAATCCTTATATTCCTGGTGCAATGATTGGAGTTGATGGTTCACTTGGAGGAGCAAATCAATATTACTCTCTCCCCAATTATCAAAACCCCATTTCTTCACCTGCTTATATTCCTTTCGTTGTTCAACCAGACAATTTCCCTAATAGTTCTGTTGACTCATTGTTTGATACTAGTGCTTCTGTCGGTAGACCTGATGGAAAAGGTTTAAAACATAAGTTCAGCTTAGCTTCTGGTGCCTTTGCTAGGAACTCTTCAAAATCATTGTCAAATCCAACAAGTTCCTTGGCCAGGATACCAGAAGGGCCAAGAGATAATGCTGGGATAAAGAAAGACGTGACAAGTGGCAGTGGTTCTGGCAGGGGTTTTCTTAATCTGCCTTTGCCAGCTGTCCGTCAGGTATAACCCTGCTCTTTTATTTTCATTCAAGTATTCTGAGCCAGTGAGGCCAGTTCTGCTTTTGACTTGTTTAGATGGGAAGCATCATATCTAATTCTAGCTGTGTTCCCTGGGAAGCTTAAACTGGCTCTTTTTTTATTGTTTTCGGAGGCTTGTTTCAATTATTGAGAAGTTTACTTTCTGTGTAAAAAAAATTAAATTTCTTGAATATGCTTCAATTTACCTCCCTATTTCATTTTATTTATTTCTACGAATTCTTATTGGAAACTTTAGACTGGCTCTTTTTATTATTGTTTTTGGAGACTTGTTTCAATTATTGAAAGTGTATTTGCTAAATTTTATTAGTTATGTTTATTTTTGTTTTTGTTGGTTTGATAGGCCAGAAGCATTGATGCCATAACCCATCCTGTAGATACTATTTCCAATGGAAACGTTTTTTCCCATCGTAAGAGTAGTGAATTTTCTGATTGTGGATCTATTGCTAATGGACAGTCTGCAGTTGCTAAACTGCGACCAAAGGCTCAAATGGCTAAAGGATGGAGTGATGTAAATGGAAGTTCTGATGTTTTAGGTGAGCTAAATCGGGGCCCAAGAATTAGTAATAGTAATTCAAAATACCAACTGGCTGTCAAAGCCTATACAAACAAAGGAGATGGCAATACACAAGACAACATAATCATTTATACTGATCAATATAACAGGGAAGATTTCCCTGTCAACATTGAAAATGCAAAGTATTTTGTTATAAAATCATACAGTGAAGATGACGTGCACAAAAGCATTAAATATAATGTCTGGTCATCAACACCTCATGGAAACAAGAAGCTGCAGAATGCCTATGAAGATGCTGCGAGAATATCTGCTGGAAAATCGGGAGGCTGCCCTATCTTTCTTTTCTTTTCTGTAAGTTTCATATAAAGATGCCTTCAATGAGTTTTAATTCTGTTTCCTTCTGATCTGCAAACCTAAACTTGTATTGCAGCCGTGATTTTCCCTTCTTTTAATCATGTTTTCTCTTACAATGTAGGTTAACGCAAGCGGTCAATTTTGTGGGGTTGCAGAGATGGTTGGTCCTGTTGACTTCAATAAGGACATGGACTTTTGGCAGCAAGATAAGTGGAGTGGAAACTTCCCTGTGAAGTGGCACATCATAAAAGATGTGCCAAATGCAAATTTTAGACACATTATACTAGAGAACAACGAGAACAAACCTGTTACTAATAGCAGAGACACACAAGAGGTATGCATATTATTTTAGCAGCTTCTTTACCAATGTTGAATTGACAAGCTCGCCCAACTACCTATAAGCATAATAAACTAACATTAGGATTTTTTTTTACCCTATTAAGAACTTTGAACATGTTTATTAAGGGTTGTTGAGTAAGCAGATCAGTACCACCCCACATGCTTAAATGTGATGAGGCTATTGGATTGCCATTTTATCATACTTCTATACTTGGTTGTCTTGATTGAAGTAATTAAGTGTTTTTTTTGGGAATTGCTGTTATTTCTACATTGTGTGGATTTGGTCTTGTTACAACGTGTAGATTTCATTGCTTTGTGCCTTTTTTATCCCTTGCTATTATATGAAACAGTTTTTTTTATCCTATTTCTCTTGTGCAGATAATGTATGGTAAAGGTTTGGAAATGCTGAAGATGTTCAAAAACCATAGTTTGAAGACATCTTTGCTTGATGACTTTATGTATTATGAAAATCGACAAAAGATCATGCAAGAAGAAAAGGCCAAATTGCTAATCAGAACTTTAGAAAATCCATTATCGTTACCTACATTGGAACCGCCTCGGAAGTTGAATTTTGTCTTTGACATCCCTCCTGTCAGTGTTGAGAAGAATTCAAAAACGGATGATGAGTTTGATAACTTAAAACAGACTTCAAGTAGTGGACATATTGTGTGTAGTTCTGATGTCACCAACATGGCACCTGTAGATGAAAAGAATGAGAAAGGTACTGTTGAGAAAGAAGATATCTCTTCTGTGTTTAAGATTGGTTCTGTCACTATTACCCCAAAACAAGTGGAGACTAAACCATCTTCCATTAGTGTCTCTAAGAAGGAGCAACCTGATGTTTTCACGGTAGGCTCAATGCAAGTTAAAGTTAACGGATTTGCTAAGTCTTCTAGTTTTTTGAAGATCGGGAGTATCCCACTTGATCCGAGGAAAGTAAAGCTGGACGGAGGCACTCGTGTTAAAAATGGATCTTAAAATTTGCGTATGCTTTGGAAGTTTGGGAAAATACTGATTAATACTTTATTGTTCCATTGTCAGGAAGTTAAGTTGGTTTTCTATTCAATCTTCGTATACTGTTTTTTTTATTCCGATGCCCTGAGGTGTTGAGTCAGAATGCTTTTAATGGAAATGTTACTCTTGTATTTCGGCCTTTAGCAATCAATATACAAAGGATGTTTCTTCGTTGCAGATTTTCTTTCACTGACAACATTCTTGCAAAATCTTCTATTGGGTAATTGATACGTTAATGTTGCTATGGTTTGAACTTTGCAATTGTTGTATTCTGTTTCCGGGCTTGTTTGATTTTGTAAGAGGAGAATTATGTCTTACGTTTTCTCTTTTAGTATGTCGATGTTTACGGGTAAATTGTTGTGCAGAACCTAGAACTAGAAATTTGTTGCGGTGAAAGTTAACGATGATTTAAGGTTTTTGTTTTTTTGACTATGAACTGTGATAGTAGGCTATCTATTTATCAATTGTTGTACCTATGCATCTAGTCAGTAATCACGATTTGAGCTTTTCTCTATCTTAAAATAAACACTTAAAATCACTTTATGGTTTTGGATATTTCTTTTGGTAGATAAGGGATAGGGAACTCGACAGCGAAAAAATACGGATAAGTATCCATTTCTCTGATACACTATTGATTTACGAGGTTTTAAATGAGAGGAGGGATTTGTATTATTCAAGATTTGATGCTCTAATAAAAGTTGTTAGTTAAATTCTTATGCATATTGTTGACTACACAATTTGCTATTTAAAATGTTATCTGATGCCTTTAATAAAGTATATAAGATAATTAATATGATGTTAAAGTCAAAAGGATAAATTATATATTAAATTACAATCGATACAATTAAAAACAATATAGCTTACTAGTAAGATGTTTAAATTTCTCGTAACATAAGAATTTAAATCTATCACTTAATATTGCCAGAGAATTTTTTTTCTTCTATTGCAACTACGTAGTTCAAACTCTCTCTCTCTCTTTCGTTATCTCTCTCTATATATGTATATGTATATATTAATTTAAAGTATTGATATTAATTATATATTTTAGAAGATCAAATATAATATTCAAGATCCTAAAGGATAAATTTTAAAGCCCAATTAGACAAAAACACCATGTCGTGATTTCTCTGTTATTTCATCTGGACTAATATATTTTGCCTAAAGAATTATAATATACGGATTGAAAAAATTCATAGAATATTTCGTGAATACTTAATTCAAAAGTGTCATTACAAATTTTGAATTTAATAATTTTAAAAAAATCATTTACTTCTAAACTTGTTAATTTATACTTTTGTTTATTTTGCTCCTGTTTTTTCTTTAAAGATCAATAAAATGAAATGAATTGATATTGGATGGCTATTTGATAAATTTGCAAAGCAACACCAATTTGACAATACTTATCCTGGAATGATGGTTGATGACTCTGGTTTACAAGGGTCATCCCAAGCTGCTTGAAATGTCTGCATTGGGAATCTCATGTAAGTCTCATTATTTTCTTTTAGAAAACGTTGTTTCATAGAACTTCTTCTAGAAAAAATATGAAACAAAATGTAAGTACACCTGATAAAAACAATACAGAGTATTAAGTGTTTTCGGAATAACTTAAAACTTTTTAATTCTGAATTTAAAAATATTATTTTAAATTGTATAATTTAAAATAATTTAGATTGAATTCTTTTATTAGAATTATGCAATTTTTAGTTTACCTCCTTTTAACTATAAATTTTTCACACAAGGTTACATTTGATTCTTAGAAACATACAATCGAGGTAACGTTAAAATTCAGATTACTATTTTTAATCGTTCAATTTAGAAAAAATTTAAATTCCACAAGAAAAAAAAACTTCAAAAACCAGTCTCAATCACTTATAAAATCTAAAGTGCAAACAAGTCATCTTAGAAAAAATATGCAAGATAATAGGGATGAAGGAAGCAAAAGTTGAAGTTCTTTAATCATAAAACTAATGAATGACCAAAGCCTTTCTTATAATTAATATAAAGGATTGGGATAATTAATCTTTTTATTAAAAATTTATTAACACATTATGATCAATTAGTTCACCTTAACCATGTTTATCAAGATTTGCATATCCTATGTTGAAGAGAGTATAATGCCTGTTTTAACCCCAACAACAACTGTGAAACAAATAAGGAACACGTGTGACCAAACACAGAGACAAAAAGGGAAAATATGTGTGACCGAACTAGTTGAGATGGCATGAGTGGGCCCACCAATCCCCTAAGACATGTCTTGCGCTGCTCTGCATATATATAGATCACTTCACTTTTACTACTATATTACTCAATTCTCTTCTGTGTCTGGGGAATCTCAATCGTGCGAGTGCGTATCACGCGCCGGCACTCTCTCCGATTAGGTATTCTCCACTCGCCTCCTGCATTTCCGTTTCTCACGCTCACATCTTCTTCCCTTTGTTGTTTTCGCCAATTTTCAGTTCCTACATGAGCCTGAACCGCTGATCGCATTTTGAAACCAATTCTCTGTGTATGAAATTCCTGAATTTCCCGACAGTTTTCTACTATTGTTATCCGATTAAAGTAGGACTTACCTGAAAATAAGAATTAAAATAGCTTTAAGTATGTTTTAGCAGATTAACTGGGAATATGTTGATAGTGCTCTATTGTTATGCTAGTTGCCTCTAAATAATTAATTAAAATTTTTAGAAATAGTTGCCACGCCAGTAACTGTAATAACTGTAAGTGCTTAAATATAGCTGCTCCCTCTTTATATTTTGAGAGTTATTATTGTTATTATTATGCCTTTGCATGTTATCAATTCCGGCATAAAAAACAAGAGTAGTTTATTTCATGTTTTGAAACTGTGGTCGTGATTGCAGTTGTAGTTGTGACCACTGCAAGTATGTGCAATGTGTGCTTTAGGCGTGAATTTGTTCAATGTTTCAAGCATATTTGACCATGACTAGTATTAACAATTCTGCAAGTTTTCCCTCCCAAATTCCACATTTCCATCATTAATAACTCATTACCATTTTGCTATATATCTAATCCTTTAAAGTTCAAAACTTCACATAAATCTACACAATGAAGAAAGAGAAGGAATGACAGTAATTTTGTAAGGGCTACAAACCAATATTTCAGCCTATTGTGGTCCGATGGAGTCCGATGTGGCCGTTTGACGTGCTAGATTGGGGTGTTGCGGTTATTTGTGATGTTTACAAAAAGTAGTGCAATTGCAGGGCGATGAGTTTGAAACCATGGTTTATAGAATCAGTTTGTTGGGGCAATGCTGTTAGTGTTTGTTGTAAATGTTTTTGATTTTGTTATATTTTTCTGCATGTTTCAGACACATTTATGGCTTGTGGAACTGGTCTTCTATATTTTCTATTGATGTTTCTACTTCAGTATTATTATGCATGTCATTAGATTAGTAAGTTGAAATAGCCATTGTATTGATGCAACCACACTCACGCACTGTTCTTAAACATGCAGGTAAAATGGCGGGGAATTCAAATACACGAGAAGGAAAAACCATTATGGTTCCAAAAACCGAGGATTTGGATTATGAGTTGCCACCTTATACTACATTTTCAGGGGATGTTGGAGTATGTTGTTGATGTCTCGATATACACCATAAACATCTTGCATTCTCATTATTTCCTTAATTATTTACCCATTTTCTGGATGTTAATCAGTGTTTTAGATCCCGGCATGTAGCAGCTGGCCCATAAAATTCTACATCAGTATAGCATGTAATAGGGTAGCTGCTATTCTGAAAATTTTTATAAATCTATTCTATAACTATAGAGAAATTTCCAAAAATAATGTAAAGATTACCCAAAATTCATGACATTCATAAACAACAAAAAGTCTTTAGTGTCTAAGCAAAACATATCAGTAAGAACTAACAAAAGGTCAAATACATGTTTTCCACGCAAGAAATATTAATCATCAATTGTCCTCTTCTAAATCAAAGTATTTTTTCTTTGTCATTTTCAGTACTAGTACTGCTGCAGTTTCTTTCTTGAAAATTGAAATCCAAAAAGGCCTTGGCATATTTTTTTTTTGTATAAACACATGGTGGTGTTATCCCGTTATCTACAGCTTCTGTTCAGCTCATGGCAGCCACAATACCAAACTGCTATTCTACAGCAGCCCCAGTTGTGAACAGGGCTTCTCCACAGTGTGACTATAGCAGTGCTGTAGTGCACTATTGAACGAGGAGAAAACTGTTGTAACCAAATTCCAATATTGAAGTAAAGTCTCTAAGAAGGATCCATGCAATAAAAAATGCATCTGCATCTTAGTCCTGTGTACTTGAATGATAACCTAATTATTATATGTGAAATTAGTAATGATTCAAAAGTCTTTACTGATTTTTGTTTGTTTGCCGTAACCCTATTGTACATGTTTTCTGAATTTTCTCTATTTACAACTCTCTACATTCATTGTAACATGCAAACTCCATTTGTTCACTGTGTACATATAATAGCACAAAACATATATAAAAATAATGGTCTTAATTAATTTTTCATATTTATTGTTTTCGTATGTTTAACATTTTTTTCTTCATAACTTCCATTCGTTTAACTTCTTCCTTCATAATTACTAGGAGGCCAATGGTGCTAGCTCGTCTGGAGGCAAACTGCGAGCATTCTTTATAGGAATGGGATTCCTACCATGTGTCGTTGATAAAGTGATTGAGGAGAATGGTATATCATGTGAGATCCAGATACTTATCTCGTGCACCAAATGCATGACACATTTGATGAATTTCTGAGATATTTCACTTTGTTGTTTGAAGTATTGTTGTTCTGATAGATTTTCTTTAAAATTTACAGGTGAAGAAAATTCTGAAACTTTACTAGAGGCCCTCTTAAGATTTTCTGTAAGTAGACCAAAAATATGTTAGTGTGATTTCATAGTCAGAACTCTTGGGATTAAGATTTGGAATTCTGGTTTGTTTACTATTTAAATTCATAAATAATGACAATACCTCAATGATGTGCATGTTCATAGAGATGAGAAAAGTTTATTTGTATAGACAGATATGCATATACATGAAGATTCAAATTATCATTTAGTAAGCACAGTCCTTTGGATTACATATTGCTTGCATAAAGTAGAAAAATAGTAGGCAAAAAAACAATTAGTTTTTTTATCAGTAAGGTTCCTTGTTCTCTTTAATTTTCCTCTCATGAGACTCAAATACGTCACCTTGTAGTCATGGATTTTAGTGCGGAGATGACCTTGCTTTGTGCACTGAGACATAAATTATGTCATTTTATCAGGTGTCTAGTGCAATGGTATGGTAGGAATTTAAATAAAGGAAAAATATCCATTTGTAAATAGTGATAAATGTCATTTACTATTTTAGGGATGCAGATAACTAACTCCTTAGTTTATGTCCTGTCTCTTCTATTTGAGAGGACATTGTATTCTATTTTCTGTATCAGTTGATAGTATATTGTTCCTTCTTCTTTTTCAAGATAGGTATTGTCATATTAGTGCTGCTTTGCGAGTTTATCAAATAGTTCTTCAATATCATATGATGCCATTGGATTGGCCCTTAAAGTCCTATTGAATTGGTCGTTACACCGATGAAAGCATCACCATTATTGTCATTCAAGGACCAAGTTTGTACCACTTATTGTGAGTATATCTTTAGAGAATAAAAATGAACATTTACTCTAATATAATGTGTTATTCATTTTGATATAGAATTTATTAGGGAAAGAAAAAGAAAGAGGGGAACAGGAAAGATTAGAATAGAAAGGATAGAGAGAAGCAGAGAGAAACATGAGGTCAAAGAAATTGTGCACTGCACTTATTATCATTTCAATCTGTCTACATTCAGTCTTTATTCATTTTTTAGGATACAACAGCATACCTTATTACAAAACGGAACCAAATAGCCACGAACTAACACTAGCTGACTAACCAATTAATTAACGTTTTGTTTTTCTTATTTATATATACATATCCAATTCCCCATATTTTTATACTCATGAAAAGAGGGCATGATAGTTTGTTTTTTGTCAATTGTATACATAAATAGTAAATAATGGACTAGGACTGTGTTTGTGTGTGTTTACATATCAGATTACCTATTCACTACATTTTACATGAAGTTAGAACAGGGGTAAAATACTGATTCTTTCTATAACTTTTTTAATGATTAGTAACTTGTAATGATACTCAACAGCTGTGTTTGCTCTCTTCATTTGTTGATACTGCTGCCAACATGCTTTGTGAACTCAGGACTTAATATCCTGATCGGTGACTATTATTTCCAATTGTATAGGCTCACAAATCCAATTGTGACTCTTCTGATTCTTTGAGTGGTTTTCACAATACAAGCAGTGGTACACGGGCCCCGACTATTTATCACGATGGTCACTCTAAAGAGGTAATTAGGTCTCTTCTGTTACCCTCCTCCCCAATTATAGACATTTGTTTAGTTGATTGATTTATTTAAGTGTTGACTATCCTTCCCTATCCTATTGCTAGAAAATTAAAGATTTATCCCTATGACTTACTTATTTAGGCTTCTGGAGTTATAATTTGGGATGGTAAGGTACTTAACGAAACATATCTCTGCTTGTATCATTTGAATTGTTTTGTTTGAGATAACTATTAAATATTTTAAGTAATTGAATGATGAAATAACGACAAAGCTTTATACCTGGCCCTTTTCCATGTTTCTCTTGGCTTTATTCACCCTCTCTTGAGTCTTGATATACTTTCTTTTTTCTATGCCAAATGGTAAAGGCACTACTGACCCTGATTGTGCAAAAGAATTAAATTCTAACAATGTTGTGGTGCAAGTACATCTATGCACACACACATTGTTTAGAAAAATGGAAATGCATTGATAATAAAATTGTATATAATTGGTTGCAAATATGTACTTGTTGTTTTCCCACAATTTGTTTTCTCTCCGAGATGAGAACACTGCCCTCAAATGCTTCACATGATCTTTAATGGAGAGGAGACTGCAAATCAATACATCATCAAAGAATATTAAAAAATATTCTAAGACAGAGTTTTGAAAATTTTGTTCGTATACCCTTGAGAAGAAGTGGGAATATTGTGGTTAAAAGGGCATAACCAATCATTCATAGTATTCACTATGAGTCTTGAAGGCAGTTGATGAGCTACGGCTCTGATTTTTTTGTTTCAGCCTATTTTCTTAGAATAATAGCTTAATCTTTTTCTATCTCTCTTTTTAGACTTAGCTTAACATTTCCTTTTCTTCAGCTTGATCGATCTTGTATCTATATGTTTCTGAGAATGCTGTTCATCATATCTTTTCCTCTGATTTCTTTTTGGTATCACAATCTATCCTAGTGGTTGTTGCTGGACTCATTTGATAATTTGTTATTGGACCACTTGATGTCTATTCCTGCAAGTTTCATGCTTGAGAGGTCCGATTTTAGTGTGAGGAGTGATATGATGATTATCTGCTTTGGACTAAGCCTTCACGGATTTGCTTTTGGTACCACTCCAAAAGACCTCTTACTAAGGGATGTATCTTATGTGTATATAAACCCATGTGTATTTTATATTTTATTCGATGTGGAACTTTGTTTGTACCCAACGGTTAGGCCAAACCAAAGAAGAGGGAATCTCTTACGTTCATCTGCAATTTCATTCATACCGACAGCATTTTTAAATTGCAACATCCAATACTTTGGTATGTTGTTTTCCCCCAAAATGTGGCACCATAATCAATGATTACTGCAATTTTATAACACTGATTGCTATATATTAGTAGAAAGAAGTTAGTATATACAGTTTATATAGTTATTACTTGTAAATCCTTTCGTACAGCTAGTAAGTTGCGCAGCTGTAGCTTTATTGGTGAGCTACTTAGTACAGCTGTCAGTAAGCAATGCCTATAAATACATTCTGTACTCATGTTTCAGAACGTGTGATACAATAATAAAGATATTTAGTTCATGTTTAGTTTCTTCTCTCTCATTTTACTTTCAGTTTAGTTCATCTAAGACTATATGAATCTGGAAATTGATGTGCGAAGCAATTGATCCTTGAAGAATTGTGTGCTAATTCCTAATTGTTCAATTTTCTTCTTTAGATAGTGCTTCTGCCTAGCTGCATTTCACTTATGCAAAACATTTCATGTCTGGGGAATTCATATGCCTCGCCGAAGACAATTGTTTAAATATATTTTGAGGTGTTCATCAGCATTCTAGTGAAATAGACTGTAAATAATATTGTTGTAAATGTCACGGGGCTTTTATGAGCTAGGAGATAATTGCCTTGCTATTTCTCTTTTATTATTTGCAAAATCTAGTTAACTTGAAATGTGTTCACTTTTTAAAGGATTTAACTCTAATGGTTTATGTAAAACTTTTAACTGATTTTTCAATTTGCTTTGTAATTTATATAGGCTCTTCAAAAATCAAATTCATTGTCTTCTGATTCTCTGGATAGTTTATTTGATGATAAGGATCTTCCAGAGGTTTCCAATGTCAACCAAGCAAAAGAGGTACCTGTTTCTTATTCCTGAGAAATCATCAATTCATTTATTATAAAATTTAGTCATCTTATAGAACAGAGAAACTGATGTATTATTTCCATTATCTTAATAAGTACTGGTAGGAATAGTTGAGTATTTGGAACTTGAACATTTGAAATGAGCCAAATGGTGAGGTGCAATTTATGTTGCCTATCTCAACTAGTGGAATAGGGTTTTTATTGTTTATCAGCCAGTTCTGATCTATTAATGTCACATTTGTGGTAGCTGTAATCTCTGACTATATGCTATTTTAATCTTTCTAATGTTCAGGTATATTCATATGTCGATTTCATCCCAAATTCCAAATAGATATATATTTTTTTTTCAAAAATTGTTTTTCAGATATTCTTGTATCCTATTGTCAACCTTTAAAATTGCTTATATGATTTTTTAAAATGTTGTGGCACCTGTCTGTTGCATATACCATGTGCATCATCTAAAGTTGTAGTCACCAGTTTGTTGCATTCACCTTACATAAATGAATTCAACCTGCAATAAAGTAGTAGGAGAATATTGATATGAAGCATGTGAAACACCAGTGTAATGGATTAAACAAAAATATGCTTTCTTTCTTAAAAATGTGTCATATTGCAGGGGAAAGATCAGCTATTTACTTTCCTTTTTTACAGTTTAAATAAGAAAATATTCTAGCTTGAGCAATCGGTGGTTTCGCAGCAGTTCCCGGTAGTTTACCAAGGGCACCATCCTACCTAACCGAGAATATAAATCCTAGCTTAGCAAAGTAAGTCAAAGCTGGGTAAATGAAGGAAAGACGAAACATGGCTATTAAACTAGAGATCTGACTTTCTTAGCCAAGATAGTGTTAAGATAACAGGTGCTTTTGCCATAGGTCGGGCCCACAACAAATGTCAAATGGCCTTGACAAAGCCTCATCTTTTAGGGTGTTCCAGATCCAGGTCATACACAACCTGATCCTGTTTCTTGTCTGACCCATATTTGGACTGAACAATATGATTCAACTGATTCATAGTACGATGAAGCAGAAAAATTATTTGCTGTCAATCTATGTTTTTGGCACTGAAAAATGGATTGAATTGTAATGCGTAGGATTCTGATAATATTGGCTTGGCACTTATTTTTTGCGTCATATGCATTATCTAAAGTAGTGGTCATTGGTTCCCTTTTACTACTGCAGGTGATGAATTTAGTTTATATTTCTATGAATATGCATCATGATGTATTCCAGCTTGCCATTGTTGTTGACCTTGACAATTTAGCCTCTTTACTGTGTCTTGTGGGAATATTTTCTTTCTTCATGGTTCTCATTATGGCAAGTGTTTTGGCTAATTCAATTTGTTTCTTCGACAAAATCTTTCTTGCAGGAGATCGATGAACTTAACAGAGACATTGATGATAAAAGAGGTTCCTTATTGATGATGAACTTCTCTATTGAGGAAGTTGAATTTGCAATCCGCAAGCTTGGTATGAGAATGTACATATTCATATGTAATGTTGCCTTGTGTAATTGATGTTTACTTTCTTATTGTATTTGGGTAGTAATTATTATGAAACCCTTGTAAGGTGCAGAATGCATCCACCTATATGTTATAATTTTACTAAATTTTTAATCAATGAGACTTCTAATATACCCTTCACGTCTAAGACATTGAGCATGAGAATGGAGGAGGGTCAATAATGGGTGATATGATGACCTACCAAACCTTTCTAAGATAAACACTAATAAGCTTTGATACCATGTTAAAAAGTGGATTATAAATCTAATTCAACTCTACAAAATTATATTGGTAGGTTAGGTTTGCTTACACCTATATATTAAAATTTGACTATATCGATAACACTAAGAATATCCATTTGATGGTAGTTAAAAATGGTGCAGCATTGACCATTTGTACAAGTGGTCCTTGCAAACCTTTGCCTTGCTTGAGTTATTAATTCTTGCCTGCGTGGGACTTGATGTTAGCAGTACAACTTACTAAGTGAACAACAGGCTATTGTTGAGAATATATTGAAGTGTTTAGACTATACGTGTGAATATTCTTTATATTATGTTTTTACAGAAATGAAAACAAAACTAACTATGAAAAATTTGAGCAAGCTTTTGAATATGTATAGTTGTATACATTTCCTATATCAGTGTTTTTTCTGTCAACTGGTTGTCAAGATCTAATTAACTTCTTGGAATAATATGTATACTTATGGAGATATAAGTTCATATATATGTTTCTTGATTACTCACATTGGTAAGGGTTTTTTTATACATTTTTGTTTCATATAGGTGGTGAAGCATCAATTCCTGAGCTGGTGGACTTCATCTTTGCTTTGCAGATTGCTAAAAAGTTGAAAAAGGAACCAGAAGATATCACCTACGAGAGCGATGAGGTTAAGATATATTTAATGAGATTTTTTAGGAGATAAAATACTGCGCTCTGCTAGTCATGTTTTTAAGTTAGTCCTCAACTTTATTATCTGCTAGACACGATACTATGGTCCTAGTTGCTACAATGCTACAAAATAAGCAAGACCTTTGAAGGGAACATAACTATATCCTCTACTTAATTTAAAGACTTTGACGTTCCGATTTCATATAATTTACGTCCAATGGAAAATACAAATTCTTTCATAAAGAGTATTAGTTTTATTAGTTAATTTCTTTTGTGCATGCCTTTTCTTGTCATGTGAACTATGGGTTGTTTTAGTTTGACACGAGTAGAAGCTCAATCCATTTGGAGTAGATTGTTTATGACAAAATTGTTACTTATTGTTTATTTTAGGAAAGTTTAAATTTTATCTTTGATTGTATTCTTATTCTCTATCAAAGTTGTTTATTTGTTGTTAATGCTAGGATTATGTATTTAGAATAAATGTAGGGAGATGGATTTTCAGAGCATGCCAAAGTAATATAAGTCTCTAGTTCATGTTCTTCTCCAATTAACCAACCTATACCACATTCCTGTATAACAAAAGACTTGGCATCAAAAGTCTTTGAAAAATTCAACGATTTACTTAATTTACCTAAACAATTGAGATTGAAGGGACATACAGAAACAAAGAGAACAAATTTTAAGTTTTAAAAAGGAGAAAGGGAAACATGATGATATATTTCTTTAGTGAAGAAATCAATCTCACATGCAACTCAGCACTCACACACACAGATTACTGTAAAACGTCTGTATATTACTCTGGTAAACAAGAAATACACTGTACACGTCCAAAACAATCAAAGGAACACTTTCCCTTCACAGGATACAAAATCCTGACTGTACACAGAGTTAACAAAAGCTAACCCTGTTACAAGGTCCCTCTGCCTTCTTGTAAAGGCAACCCAACCAACTAACCAACTGCTAACAGCACAAACACCCCCTAACCGCCTAGTCAATAGTTAAAGATGATTCAAATAATTGGATAAGCATCAAGAAGCATGGCAACCTCTCTGCATATCGAACAAAGGTACTCCCAGCAAAAGACTGCGAGAAGGTGAAAAAACTACTCAATAAAAATGTGCTATCCCAAGAAGATTATGGCACTTTTTTACAACCAAATAACTCAAAATCCACATCCTGAAAACAACAGCAAAGCTTTTGGGCATTTTTGCGGTTACCAAATCCTCTTAACACCTAAAAAGTTGTAAAGGGTCTGTTAAACAAATCCAGTGCTCACTAAAACCTGAAGCATGTAATACCAGAGATAAGAAACTGATGGCTAATGCGGAGCAAATAAGAACATGATTCAGACAGCTTTACTACACACTTTCTGTTAATGAGGTTTTCTGGGAGATTCAACTAGCGACTTTTATAAGGTATCCCCTAAGTGGATATGTGGATGTGTCGGATAGTTTAGTATGCATTTGCATTAATGAGTTTTCCCGTTTTTCTTATGTTACACTTTACTTGAAAGTAGTTGTATCCTCTTTCTTTGTTTTGTACTTGTATATACCATCAAAAAATCTTTCCACTTATTATTTTAATTTATGTATCTTGTTATGACTGTATTATGCATCCAATTTTTGTTACTTGTGGGATGTTAGGTCAGCAATGAAAAGCTCTTTGGAATTATGGCAAAAACACTTCAATTGTTTGAAATGGGTTTCTCTGAGAATGAAGTATCATCGGCAATTGATAAATTAGGTGAGTATTAGTGAAAACTGATCGTTTTCTAAACTAAGCAGCTGTGTATTAGGTTGGTAGTGTTTCCTTTCAAAGTATTTATCTTTAGAGTTGTGAGATGACATCAATGGAATAGAACTTATATCATTGGCTTTTATAATACTGGATTCTGGAAAATGATATCCATTTCTTTCCATTCATGTTTTTTAATCAGCACTTAACTTCAGGTTGCTTATTAGTATTTGCATCTTTAGCTTAGCAATTGGTCGTTTTTCAGGTACCGAGGCACCAATTTCTGAGCTTGCAAACTTTATTTTTGCTGAACAAAATGGTGTCGATTATGTGATGGAATATAAGGTTAGACTTTTTAGTTGTAATATTTCAAATTATATGTTCAATTATTTTTTCTAATTCAGCTTGTTTTTATATATGATTTATTTCAACAATAATGAGCATTGTTACGTAGAATCATATTTGCATGCATACATACGTAGAATAATAAATGAAGTTGTGGCAAGTGAAAAGTATATCCACTGTCTTTATGTTGAAGCGAGCCTTATCTGGGATTTTAGGAGTTTGAAGATTTAAAGGATAACTATTGAGTGGCTTCGCCTACATTTTCTACATTGCATGACCAAGATTAAACACTACCGTATTCCTGTTCTCTTATAACTAGTCAACCGCATGGTAAATATTTTTGGGCTAACTAAAATAAGAATTGTACCCTAAAGAAACAAAAACACAGAAGAATATTTATAACTTAACTATATTATGTAAAATTCTCATAAGTTAAATTACTTTTCTATGTATTATATATATATATCTTTTATGGTATACAGAAAAACCCAACTGAAGATAATGCTAAAATGAAGTATATGTGTCCGGATAATTTTCATCAAACAAATCGTTTTATAGTATTGAATTGGGTCTAAACCACTTACATAAAATGAACAGTAGTTCTAAGAAACCTATGAAGTAAAAAGTTAAGGTCGTGTTTGGCATATTCAGCATAAAATTGTATTGTGCCCAGGTCATTCTTTTGTACATAAAACCAGTCAGGTTTTTTTACTGAGTGATGAAATTTCTTGCTTTTCTAGTTTCCCACCACTCCTGCTTATTCTGTGGGGATCAAAGATGAACCAGATTTAGATTTATGTGGTACAACTGAAGTGAAAGCTGAGAACTTTAGCCATGATCCCCCACAATCAAGCCACGTCAATGTAGAGGAAATTCACGATGATACTAGGGTGAAAGGCGAAGAAGGAATTGATGAATTTCCCAGCAACGTTTCTGACCAATATTTGAATTTTGTGGAGAATGAGAGAGGTAAAAGGCCCAAGTATGAACATCATGATTCAATCTCTTATCTTGATCCCTGTTTGGTGGAAGAGAGGGTTGACAGCATTGTTGCTGAACTGTCAAAACGTCCCAAACCAAATCCATCCAGGTGTCTTAGTAGTGTGGCCGCTAAGCCACCATTTTTCTTATTTGGAAATGTTTCAAGTATATCCTACGACTCATGGGGAAAGATGTCTCAGTTTTTATATGGTATTGAACCTGAATTTGTGAATACTCAGTCCTTTTCTGCTTTGGACAGAATAGAAGGTTATATACACAATCTCCCAGTTGAAAACAGGTTCCACATCCTTCCAAAGCCTCCTATGACTATCGAAGAAGCAATGCCACGGACAAAGAAATGGTGGCCACCTTGGGATTCAAGGAAGCAGTTGAGTCGCATCTATTGTGAAACCAGTGGAGTAGCTCAAACTTGTGATAGACTAGGAAATGTTCTAGCTGATGCAGGTGGAGTGCTCACATATGAAATGCAGAAAGACATTATTCGTTATTGTCGTGGGTTGAATCTTGTGTGGATTGGCAAATTCAAACTGGGTCCTGTAGAGCCTGAACAGTTGGAGCTCATTTTAGGCTACCCTTCGAATCACACTCGTGCTGCTGAGGGCAATTTGGCTGAAAGGCTTAAATCACTGAAATACTGCTTCCAGACAGACACATTGGGGTATCATCTTTCTGTGTTAAAGCCCATCTTCCCTCATGGATTGACAATGTTGTCACTTTTTAGTGGTATTGGTGGGGCAGAAATTGCCCTACACCGGCTTGATATTAAAATAAAAGCTGTTGTCTCAGTTGAGACTTCTGTGCAAAAAAGGAAGATTCTTGAGAGGTGGTGGCGTCAATCTGGGCAAACTGGGTCTTTGGTTCAGATTGAAGATATTCAAAAGCTGACTAGTAAAAAACTTGAGGGTCTAATCAGTAGATTTGGTGGTTTTGACCTGGTCATTTACCAGAACCCATGCTCTTACTCAAGTTCCAGGCTTCAAACAGGTGCAGGTCTCTCAGCCCTTGATTTTTCAGTTTTTTGTGAATGTGTTCGTGTCCTGCAACGTATAAGAGGCTTGTGTCAAAGGAAGTGAGCGAAGTGACTCGCATCTATCTTTTCTATCTTGTAGAAAATTATGTCATTCAATGGATGTCATGTGCAGTTCTTATCTGAACATTTTCCTGTTGTATATGTACTTCTGCACTATAAATTTCAGTCAAGGGATTTTGGTAGTAGTTATCTTTCTTTTTAATCACTAAGAACTGTTCATATATGTAAGTAAATGCATGGTAAAGGTTGTCAAATGATTTTGTTAGTAGTTATCTCTCATTAATACCACCCAAGATTACTCCATGGAATTTTTAATATCAATTCATTTAGTGTTTGTCAATTTAGGTAACCACTGACCAATTTATAAATCTAAAGGGTTTAAATGTGTTTTTTGTTCTATGATAAATTGTCAGATTTTATTTTTGGTATGTCGTACTCTTGTCCTCAATAATTGCTTTATTTTTTTCTCTAAAATATTTCCATTGTATGAACTGTTTTTGAACAAAAAGTAAAACAGTTATTAAGGATGAAAAGTTTTAAGAATATTATTAGGACCCAGATCAAATTTTGATTATTTATTAGAGGCCAAAAATATATTTAAGTAGCTTTAAAATTATCATCATTTAATAATTTTATGAAATACAATGGTATTTAATTTTTTTATTTAAGAAATAAAATAGTGTTTTATAATTTTTAAAATCAAATTGATCATGCTTGCGATTTCAAAATTTATGTAATTCTTATTTCTTTTGCACAGTTCTTCAGAAACAAATGTTAAATTGTCAATATATGAGTTAGGAAGTAAGTAATGGACAAAGGGATACAAAGACGCTCCGTTTCAGTAGATATTTTTATTTTCTGAAGAATATCTTTTCATTTTCGTATCCAGTGATATTATAAATAGGGTAAATTATTAAAAGAAAAATTTATGTGGTTGGGTTCGTTCCTCATGTTATAAAAAGGTTAATTTATTTTTTATAATATTAAAACAATCATCCCATAAATATAATTTAACTTAAAATATTCACGTTTGAACAATCAATAAATATCACATTAAAAAAATATTTGTACATGGTATACAGCTAAAAAAATTTCTCATTTCTCAAATTATCTTTTCCCTCCTTCTCCAATTCAATTGTCCCTTCCACACTCCCTCTGCTCTTATTGTTGACATTGAATTAATAAATAATATTGTTTAAAGTTAAGGTTTTGTGAGTCGTAAAGTTAGTTAGCTCTTTAGGTATAAATATTTGTTTTTCTAAAATATTTGAACAAATGTGGAGGTGTCATTCAGGTTAAGTATACATTGTTAGTAAGATTATGAGTCATATGCTCATGAACTCAGTTTTGATATTAATTTCTGAGTGAAATTTGTGAGTTGTTTCCATAACATTCAATCCAACATATAATTATGAATTTTAAATTATATAATATAGAATATATTTTCAAACGGTGTAGTCTTGAATATTTAATAATTCATAATAAATTTCTAAATCTGAAAATGTATTTCAAACTATATAATTTAAAAATGTAAAAACAAATGTAAATTCTCAAAAATTGTGTAATCTAGAAATAAGTGAGTTATTGATAGTTTCAAATTACATATTAAGAAAATGTATTACATGTATAATTTTGTTTTTTTGACCGGACATACAAGCAAGAGATATAGAAAAAGAAAAATAACCTACACAAAAAGTATGAGGTTTATTTTAAATTAAGTTGTAGAGGATAGAGAGTGACAAAACGGATGAACATGATCTATTTAAGCCTAATTCAATATTGTTTACCAAAAAGAGATTAGTTGTTAATTGAAAATAGATTGAACTTTATAATATGACTTGTTTGTATTTTTTTTTGTCATCGAAAATCTAATATCACATGAAAATAAGCTAAATTTTTTTATTTTTTACATGAAAATGGGCTTATTTCAAGCTCATGTTATGTTATTTGGTTGATTTCGAACTAAAAAGGGCTTAAACGAGTTGTCATTAAAGTTGTCATTAGAGTTGTTTCAAATCTTGGTTGAGTTATATCAAACATTGGTTGAGTTGTATCAAACTTTGTTTGAGTTGTCGAATTGTGTTAATATGAATGTTGTGATGCAGGTTCAAATTTTTTTTAATTAAGTCGGGTTATTAGAGTCATCCGACTTGACTCGTGAACTAGCCTGTCGAGTTATTGAGCTTGGTAGATCAAGTTAGTTTGGACTCACAAGTTTCATTGGACTAAAGAATTGACCTGTCAAACTTCATTTTTTTTTTGTCACCCTACGAAGTATAAATAATGTCAATGTTAAATATGATTTTTCTTTTTACACCTTCATGATTTATTCCTAGGTCTCCATAAGTGTACATAGAGTCTAAATCATCATTAAGATATATTTTTTATATTGTAAAATTCAAAATACACTTTTTTTTCTTTGGAAATGCATTCTAAAATAATAAAAATATAATTTTAATTACTCTAGTTTAGAGTTTACAATTATATTTCTGTACTGCCCAACTGAAAAAAATAACTACATTTTCATATTAGATATTTCTAAAACCACTTGTAAATTATACAAATAATAAGTTAAAAACACAGTTATGGATTACAGAATCCAAAACCTTCTTGTGGGATTTTCTTCATAGGTTGTGCAATCCATTAGAATCATGGATTCTATAATTCAAAATGCTACAGTTATTCATAATGGTATGAACCATAACTTCAATTTGAAAATAACTCAAAATTAATGCCACCTCTGTAACTAATCAAATCCTTTGAAAAAAAAACAAAAAACTTAGAGTTAATGGACTTCAACACTTATAAAAAAGCAAGAGCTCACTAGTAAGGACATCACTCAAGGACCACAGTTGATGTCTTGAAGGTTGAATACATTATAAGACGAAAAAGACAAACTAAACATTGTTAACAAATGGGATTGTGGAAGGAAAATAAGGGGACACTACAAAAATAAGCATGTCACATATGGGATGTAATCCACAAATTAAAAAGACTAACCCTTTGTTCACTTGAATGGATTTGGAGAGAGTGATTGAGTGGATTTGAAGATAATTTTTTTTTTGTTTATTTGAGTGAATTGAAGGTAAGTGAGACTGAATTTCGAAGCAACGTTTGTGAGAATTAGTATAGGATTTGATTGATTTGACAGATTAAAAAAATTTACTTCCAAATTCATTCTCTCTTGCCTCCAAATTCACTCAAATAAACAATAACAAAATTTATTTTTAAATCCTTTCAAATCCACTCAATTACTCTCTCTCAAATTCATTCAAGTGAACAAAGCCTAAAGATTAAAACTTTGTACGAATCAATGAAGAGAAAATGATGGAGAGAAGATGGGTTAGGAACAAGTGGGGTGGACCCAATAAGTGAACATCACCATAACAAAGGGTTAATGTTGACTTTCTTTCTTCCTCATGCACCTTCCATTTTTTTCTTAAGTATGCATTTTATCCTTTTTTTTTTTGTTATATATCCATTCATCCTCATAGAACATTTATTGTTACCCTTCCATGTTACTCTTTAAAAAGATTATTATTGAAAGTTAGTTAGTTGTGTTAAGTAAATTATTCAATTTATTTTTCAAAAGATTTGAGCAAGACCGAATGTGATACGTTGATTTTTGAATTATGTCTATACAGAGTAATTAAAAGGTAGAAAGTCTTTTAGATTTAATAATTTAAAATAATAATTTCATATTTTGGATTATACAATTTAAAACATCATTTATAGTGTTTTAAAACGTACAGTTCGTAATTATGATTGAGTTCCAGATTGAACATTTTGGAAGAAGTATCCCACTAGAAGAATTATTAATTCTACAGTTTAAAATTCTAATTTTAACATATAGATTGTAGAATTCTAAGTCGTTTATATATCACCGTTTTGGAAGTTTTAAAATTCAATTTGGGATCTGACAATCTAGATTTTTTTTTTAAAAGATTTGTTAAAGATTCTTTTTTTGACTTACAAATAATGTAATCTGGAAGTTTTTTTTTAACTTACTCATTAAATGTTCCTAATAGTTTTTATTTTTATTATTATGATTGAAAATATGCTTATATCTTACAAAACTTCAATGATCACTTTTTTATTAACATATTTAATGAGATTCCTTATATGAAAAAATGTTAAATAATAATAAATTAACAAGCGAAGTTTTCCTAACAAACAAGTATGATATTTCACTATTTGTATAAAAAAATATAAGAAGTAACACGTGTTAATGTTGTAATTTATTTGTCTAGGTATTTAGTATACGTAATGATGATATATATATATATATATATATATATATATATATATATATATATATATATATATATATATATATATATATATATATATTGTTAAGTTGTGAAAAAAATGATAAATATGGATATTGAAAAAAAATACAATTAACTATATTTGAAACTAGGAAACTTTATAGTTTGTTTAAATTATATGGTAAGTTAGTGAGCAATTAGAAATGGTAAATGATGAATGCAAAATTACTTTGTCCATATCTTAATCATATGAAAAAATAAATAAATTAGTAGATTATTCATACCTTAACTTGTTAAAAGTTTATGAACATTCCATGCTTAGTGAAACTCAAAAAATACTTTATTGACTTGAAAGAAAAACAATTAAAAGGATGTAACAAGTATCACAATGAATTTTAATAAACCGAAATATAATATTACAATTTATATCGTGACATATATATTTTTTTGAAATGCATGTATATTTTAAATTAATATTACAGTTTAATGCACTTTTCTTTGTTTTAAAAAATTCCGGTTTATTATTAATTTGATTTGATTGAATTGTTTTCTAACAATCTTGTTCCGTACGGTCTCTCAGCTCAATGGTCTCTCAGTTCCCTCATGTACTAAACGGTCTCTCGACACCACTAGATTAGGTCGTTCTCAGATAAGACTAACTATCAGGTTGGCTGACTGACCGGTCAATCACCAAGCCGACCGTCTAGGTCGGTCACTTGACCGAGCGACTGATTATTAGGTCGACCACCCATCAGATCGCCCACTTACCAGGCCAACCGACCACCTAGGTCGAGCCGACTACATGGTTAGATTATAAACGATAATGATTCATTAAGCTCCTAATACAGATTAAGATTTGATTGGACTGTCATTAGGCCGACGAAAGGTAAAGACCCATCACAACTAGTATAAATAAAGGGTTGTATGACTTTAAGACCATGATGCAGGATATACATGCATTACTTGTTCTTCCAACTGCTTGGTTACATTACTAACTTGAGCGTTAGAGTGTCTTTGACAAGTACCCGCCCACACAGCTTGGATAAGGAGGAGGAAGGACGACCACTAGGGAGCCCGTCCGGCCTACGTGCCAACTGGAAGGCTACTACGCATCTCGTTCGGTCTTCAAGACAACTTGGAGTGCTTTGAACAACGTCCGTCCGATCTTCAACCTGTGGTGCCTTAGACAACATCCGTCCGATCTTCAACCTGAAGTGTCTTGGACAACATCCATTTCAGTCTTCAACCTGAAATACCTTAGGTAACGTCTGTTCAGTCTTCAACTTAGAGTGTTTGAACAACGTTCTTCCCGTCTTCAACCCTGTATTATACCCGAAACTAATTTATAATTCATTATAACATAACACAAAATGCATTTACAAATTATCAAAATGTATTTTCACACTAATCCAAATTATCGAGAGCATTACAAAAATAATCTCAAATGATATAATTTAGAAGTGTTTTTTGGATTACATACTCTACGACATGTTTTAGATTCTACAGTCCTAAACACAATTTTTTTTTTTACTTCAGAAATATTCGATCATAATGTTGTCTCCTGTTCAACAACTTAAAAATATCAAGAATAATGTCTCCCCAACAAAACTGAAAAAACTGAAAAGATTAAGATAAATAATTAAATGCTATTAAAAGTTTAAATATTTAATAGACACTATATGTATTACTGTTTAGTTCCTAAAAGAACCATATAACAATTAAAAACCTTAATTAAATATTATATCGTTTTTTAGCTGTTATAAAATTTATATAATCAACTATTATTGGACACTATAAAAAAATTTGTTTTATGTACTCTGAATGTAGGAATTTACAATTCACGACCTTTGTGACTCTTGAGTTACATGACGATATTATTTTGTTTTTTATGTTAACACGTTTACGTGGTTATTTAGCGATCAAATAAATACTAACTGCCGGCTGTATAGAGATATTGCTATGGACAAAACTTCCAACTCGAACGGATGCAAGAAGATTACAAAACTTTAAAACGCGTCTTTCTCATTGCTGCATCAATCCATAATCAACTAATACAGACAATTTAATAACTTTTTATCACAAACTTCAAAACCAATTAAAGATATTATA
Organism: Vigna umbellata; assembly: GCF_029865625.1. Taxonomy (NCBI): domain Eukaryota; kingdom Viridiplantae; phylum Streptophyta; class Magnoliopsida; order Fabales; family Fabaceae; genus Vigna; species Vigna umbellata. The sequence continues at coordinate 106,298,998 of NC_142165.1, forward strand.
AGTAGTCAAAATATATACCTATTCACTTTTTTTTACAATTTTTTTAAATATTATTATAAAAAATTAGAAAAATGGTTATTTAAAGAGTGAAAATATAAAAAATGTGTACACTAAAAAAAATTCTTTTGATATAATAATATAGAAGTATAGATTTTAAATAATTAATTTAATTTTTGAGATTAATTAATTAGAATAAAGAGTGATTTAAAATTATAAAATAGCCTTTTTAAATTTAAAATAAATAATTTTAAATTAATAGTCTTTTAAAGAGTAAAAATGAAAAATGTAATTATTTTAGTTTAAAAATAACAATTATTTAAAAGATACAATTGAAAAGAAAATACGGATAGGAAAAAAAATCCTCTTTATTTATAAGATATAAATATATAAGAAGAATATATGTATTATTAGATTTTTAGATGAATTATTACTTGATAATTCACAATAATTAATACACATATCAAAATTCTCGTACTATATGATGTTTTATATACACGAAAATTAATTTGATCTAATTAAATTCTTTTGTGTTATTTAATTTTTAAATATTTGACACAACTAATAAAGATAAATAAAATTACAATTTAAAAGTTAAACTAATAAAAAACCATATTTAATATACTTAAAAAAACATGCGAATTCCTTATAGAATTAAAAATAGTTTATTTCAAAATTTATAAATAAAAACAGGCAAATAATCTCAGAAACTACTTTTCTTCCTTTATAAATTGTTATTCAAATAACAGAGTTGAAATAATGCATTTCAAAACATAAATTAAAGTAAAATACATAATAATTTGACAAAGTAATCCCATATTTTAAAAGTTTTAAAAGAGTAAACTATGTATTTGTTATAAAATATTTCTTTATCATACATGTATGTATGTGAGAACGAGGTTCTTGACATTTTGAAACACTTCAAAAAGTGAAAATCAAACAAATTGTTCACCACAAAATCAGCTTAACGTTATGTGCACGTATATGCAAAATGTCTTTCTCGAAATATCAATAATTTTGACTTGTTCATTAGATTGATAATAATTAGTTGCTATAAGTGAAATATATCCTAAAAGGAAAATAGCTAGAAGGTGATCAAAGGTAATTAAAAACCAAGAAAGAGAATGATTTAAAAATTGAAAACAAAAAATTATGATTGAATTACTCTTTGAGTAATGTAGTCAAAATTATTTAATGATTTTCTGTAACATTAAGCATATAATTTATTTAATAAATACAAAATAATTTAAATTTTTTATAAGAATTTGTGAACTTAATCTATGTAAGGTAATGCATCTATTTATTTGGTTTATTCGGTATAATTTCTAAATGAATTAATTTGTGGTGTTTCTCACATTATTTTTTCGAAAGTAAATTTTTAATTTATAGAATATTTCATTTTTTTTTATTTCAATTTTGTTTACAGAAATGTTTAAAATGTATAACTATAACTAAACTATGACCATTGATCAAAATATTAAAAGTTGAATTGATAAATTTATAATACACAGGTCGAAGCTTGTATTTAATTATGGGTTAATAATATTGGTGTTTTTTTTATCATCGGGTGGTAAGGAAATAATAGTAATTTATTAAGGAGTAAATTAAAAAAAAAAATCTAAAGATATTAAGAAGAGAAAAACAATACAATATTATTGAAATTATTGGACCGCAGGGTCGGTGTCAGCAAGTACCAGGTTCTGGCATTATATTACATGTCCGCTTATAAACTTTGTGTGTTGCAAGTGACCGGGACCTATATAGCTTAAGCATAACACCGATACATTCTCAACTTTTATCGTCATTTCTTCTATTTAACCGTCCCAATCTCAGGATCACCAGCCCTAATCCATTTCTCTCTCTATTAGTCTTTCCTCTATTTCTTCTTCTTCTTCGCCATGCATTCATCCCAATTTCACCATTAATTGATCGCACTCCGATTCCTTCACCATGTTCGAAGCTCACGTAAGAATCTCATTCGTTAATCTCTTTTCCGCAACAATCTCAAGCTCGGTTTTCAATTCTAATTTCCTCTGCTTGAGTGCGTGCAAGTGCGATGTCTATTTACTTGTATTTCCATGTCGGACTTCAATTTTAATCTTAATTTTGAATTTCAATTTGCTTCTTGGGTTTGCAATGTTGCTTCCTATTGCTTGTTGTCTGTTGATTTTGAGTTGGATTTGGAATTTTCTTTGCGTCTTTTTGTTTCGGTTGGCTTGATGTGTTCTCGGTGAATCCTGTGACGAAGGTGATAGTGATGTTGCTTTGTTGACAGGTTCTGCATTTGCTTCGAAGATATTTGGGTGAATATGTACACGGACTCTCTACGGAGGCGTTGAGGATAAGTGTCTGGAAGGGTTTGTATTCTGTCATTTTCTCACATTTTACTCACTTTGTTTACTGCCTCTGGATTCGGGCAAAGTTCGATAAATAGGATTAATGATTATTCTTTATGGTGTATTATTTTACTTACACATTCTATACTCTGTATGGACGCGTGCTGCTCCACTTTTTTTTTTTCTTTTCTGATTTATACCAACCTGCGACTAACTAATTCTGTTAAATGTCTCCCTAAGTTCTCAATTTATATCTGAGCGTATAGTCAAATTTTTTTCCAACTCTTTGGACCTACTAAAACTTATTGCATTGTAGTAAATTGGTGAAGCACGTTGTTTGGACAACGTTGGATTTGTTAGTTTGGAATTATTTTCTTCTTAATTTTATAATTTATAATTCACTTTAGTGGTTTTATGAGCACTAAGGAAAGTCAAATATGCTGGAGTTATGCTCTTTTAACTGGACTGCTGGCAGTACATTTGATTGGAGTGCAATTTTATTATCCATAGAATGAATTACTGTTATTATTATTTTTTTTGCTTGGGCTTGTTTTTCCAACTCTTATTTTGAGGTCATTGGTTTCTTAAGGTCTGTTCTTTGATTTATTTATTTGTGATGAAAACATGTGCATGTATATTCTAGATTTAGTTTCATTTTCACGTTTGTCTATATTTTCATTCTACACATTTTATTATTTATGCATTTTTTCTGTAAAACCTAATTCAAACTTGTGCGGGTGAATATCTTTCATTGCACGAATTTCTTATAAAACACATTGTTTTCATGCATATTAATTTTCACATTACTGCAATGATTTTCTGTATTCCATTGAGATCTCATGGTAGTTGTTATTCCAACCAAGACATTATTGATGTCTGCAGGTGATGTTGTCCTGAAAGATTTGAAACTGAAGGCAGAGGCACTAAATGCACTAAAATTACCAGTTACGGTCAAAGCTGGCTTTGTTGGTACAATTACATTAAAGGTACGTTCAGTCATTTAGCATCATTTGTTGTCTGAGTATTGTTTTACTCAGACAGTTATATTGTTGATAATCAATTAGAATGTTGTCAATTTTTCTGTTATGTATAAACTAGTTAGTTTTAAACAGCTGTTACTATGACAGCTGCTACAGTTAATTCAGCTATATGTAAAAGTATTGTGTACTCTGTTTGTGAGTAACTTACAGCAATGACAAATTTAGTTCCTCTTTCTATCTTTCTCTCTTCGCACTTTATCTTCTTTCTCTATATCTCCGCACTTTGTCCATGAAGTAAGTTTGAACCATTACTGATTGAAGATGTTGAAGCTTTACTTCTTGCACATAAATCTCGCTTATAAAAGTTTTGAAAGAAGGTTTGGATGGATGCATCCATTTTAAATCTAACTCAAGGTTCTTTTCCTAAATGGATTTACAAAATGAAGAAGACAACACTATTGTTCTACCACAGAAGACACAAAATCAACAAGCTGAAGTATTTGTTATTATCTTTTTGTGGTGATTCTGGCTCTAGATATGAGGGTTGTGGCAGTGGGCATGGAGGCCAATTTGCCAATATTTAATGTCAAGTGTCTTAACATGGACTTACGACTTCTTTTTGCTTTCATTGGTTTGATCAAAGTTATCAACCTCCTACTCACAATTGCATTGCATTTCGTTATATTATTTTTGTCAATGCTTTTTGGTATACAGTTCTTGGAATGTTGGTTTGAATCCAATTGAACTTCACAAAACCGGTTTGTGAAGTAAGGGTTGTCCCACTTGTATTTTGTATCTTTTTACTATCATTGGTTTGATCTTATATTTATTCAATGTGAGACAGGGGCTTTTCCGAATCCTAGTATTTCCATTTTTATGTTTTTCACTTTCTCTTGAATTCATCCATGTGCTTTCAAATGGGTTTTTATTTTATTTTTTGTTACTTATGTGATATAGGTTCCATGGAAAAGTTTGGGGAAAGAACCTGTGATTGTTTTGATTGATCGTGTGTTTGTTCTAGCTCATCCTGCTGCTGATAGTCGGACTTTGAAGGTACACTAGTATTCTGTATTTGGTCTATTAGGTGTGCTTGAAATTTTATTTACAGCTTATTTGAATATTGTGACATAAGCACTAATGAGTGTTTGGAAAGCTTATAAAAGTAACTTATGATGTGTCCATATTTTATTTTCAGATTATTTCAATAAAACAACTCAGGGAAACAACTTATATAAAAAAACTAACCATAATTTCTCTTTGGATTATGTAAACATGTTATTCATAAGTGCTTATTTGAGTGGTACTTGTTTAATGAGCACTCAAGTGAACTGTTTACCAAATTGTGCCCTTAACACAGATCTATGTCTTTTGCTAATTGAGTTTTGTTTTGTCATAGGAAGAGGATAGGGAAAAACTTTTCGAAGCCAAGCTTCAGCAGATTGAGGTCAGACTCTATGTTCATTTTGTTAAAGTATCTTATTTATTATGGTATATAGTTGTTTGTTTTTGTCAGTTGATTGTGTTATTTGTAATTATCTTTTTCCTTGTATTTTTGTATGCCTATTTTTGGGCATGTAAACAATATTTTCTATCAAATTATATATTGTTGAGGGAATTATTATTTACCTGTTTGGGTTTTTGTGAAATCTTCTGGAAACAAAACCCACTTTAAATTTTTGAAATTATAATGGTGATATAGAAATTTACTGCTAATGTTGTTGAAGTATCAAGTACCAAGTGCCAAGTAATATAAGTAGTAGAATGTTGTAGTCCTTGGTCTTATACTTCAGTGCATCTTAATTTTTACTAACGTTAGCAGTGGTGGTGAGCAACTATATTTCAGCTTCTCAAGGGCTTTTTCCCTCTGCATATGAGCAGAAAATCCCTAAAAAGGATATTGAAGATAACTGAAATGCATTTTTCCACAATAGTTGTGAGTACTGTAGGATTTATATTTCGATGACTGTAGTTGTCTTGTTGGCTCAGTATATAACTAAGTTCTCTAACAGAAACTGTAACATAAACACATATAATGGATATAGCTACCACATACACTGATAGCCCCATCAAACTTCGCGTGCAGGTGAGACAGCATGCCTAAGTTTGACACACAGCTCATTAAGTTGCTAGGTGGACAAAGGCTTAATTAGGGAATTAGCAATCTGATCATAGCCAAGTATATGGCAAACACTCAGCCTTGGAAAGAACTTAACCTTTTCTCAGTGAAAGTGAAGATCCAACTCAAGATGCTACTTCCTTGCATGAAGATCTGATATATATATATATATATATATATATATATATATATATATAACAAGTAGGTTTTGCAAATCAGAGTTCATGATGAAGTCACTGAAGTCACAGGTTTTCAATTGTTGTGCGAGCCATGCCACAATGGTCTACTTGGTTGTTGATCTAAAAATGATTCCAAATTCATGACCATATTAGTTCCTAATTGACAAGTAGCTTTGAAACTATTTTCACCACCATTGTTGCATCCTTGACCTAGATTTTGGTTGTGCTTAAGATAAATTAACGATAAATAAAAGAGACAATGTGTTTTAGAGGGCTTGAAAAGACATCTCTTATGATCTCATATTTATAATAATAGAATTCTGATGCAAAAACTGTTCATGGATCCAGCACAAACTGACTAACAACACCAATTGCAAAAGGTAGATCGGGTTTGATAATAGTAAGATAAATAAGTTTTCCAACCAGTCTCTTGTATCATTTTGGATTAGAGAACGATTCACCTTGTTTAGTCACTAACTTTTGATTTGGATCCACGAGACTGTTTACTAGTCTACAATCAATCATATTTGTCTCTTTTAGGATGTCTAGAACATATTTCCTTTGAAGGATTACAACACCTTTTGCTTGAGCTACTTCAATTCCCAAAGTAGTATTTGAGACTGCTAAGATCCTTGGTTTGAAAATGTTCAAACTAATGTTTCTTCAAGTGAGATATTTTAGCAACATCAATTTCTGTAATGACTATATCATCAACATATATTATTAAGTAAACACATTTACCAAGAGAGGTTTGACAATAAAAACTGAATGATATGCTTCACTATATTGCAACCCAAAGGTTTGAATAATGTAGCTAAGTTTTCCAAACCAAGCGCATGGTGATTGTTTGAGGGCATAGAGAGGGCGACACAACTTACAAACCAAACCAAACTCCCCTTGGACAACAAACCTTGGGGGTTACTTAGATCTCCATAAAGAAAAACATTTTTAATATCTAATTAATGAACTGACCAATGATTAATTGTTTCCATGGTAAAGAAACAATGGATAATAGTCATTTTGGCCACTGGAACTATTAGATTTAATATTTTTATCTTTTATCTGTAGTTAGTTTGTTATTATTTTTTACTTGTATTTTAGGCTTATCCCATATTTCTTCTATTATAAATAGAGGACCTTATGTGTATATTCAACACAAGGGAGATTAATCACGTACATAGTCTTTACTATATTCAACATGGTATCTAGAGCTTGAGGTTTTTTTAGGAAAAATATTGTTGTCTTTGCCACTACAGTGGTGGCGCCATCTACCGCTGTCGGCGACACCGTCATCTATCGTTGCCATTACCAAAGTTCCTGTTTTGACCGACGATCTCGGTTTTGATTGTTTCGGCCAGGTGACGACCGTGCTGTAAACGTCACCTTCATCGGAGCTCCTACGCGCTCTCAATGCCTTTTGAAGTTGTGGATATGCTTCATTTTCCGTCGTGCATGGTGTCACGCCTTGTCTCCTCTCAAGCAGAGATTTAGAGCGTTGATGTTGCTCTTTTCCCTCTTTCATGTTTGTTGTGCGTGGTCGCACGTTTCATCTCCTCTCAGGTAGCTATTCAGAGCATCGATGTTGCTCTTTTTCCTTTTTCAGGTGCTTTGATTGAGAATCTTGAATTTTTAAGTTTTCTCTCTCCTATTCAACAATGACTTCTTTTGTTTGACATGTGCATATATGCTTTTTCTCCCGTGGGAAAGATTAGTTTTGTCAGTTTATTTATAGTTGTGGTGACTTTTCAACAATGATCTCTTTATCCACTGGATGTCGAGAATGTCTTCCTCAATGACGATTTACAAGAAGAGATTTATATGGAGCAACCTCTCAAATTTGTTGCTCAGGGGAGTCTTCTGGGTTGGTATTTGTCTTTTATGTTGTCTCTGCAAATCATTAACAATTTTGTGTCACTCGAGTGCAGAAGCATATATTTTTACTAAGTCTTTATTTATTATATTAGTAACAAACTTGGTACATACGATTTGTATGCACCAGCTTGAAGGGGAGTGTTAGATATATTATCTTTATATTTTATTTTTAGTTAATTTGTTATTATTTCTTATTTGTATTTTGGGCTTAGTCTATATTTCTTCTATTATAGATAGTGGATTCCATGTGTATATTCAACACAAGGGATCCCATACATAGTTTTCATTATAGTTAACAAGAGTCATCAATGTGAGCGTATCCTTTGCAACTAATCATGTCGTGAGACGATAAACTTCACCTTTGGGGCCAACTTTAATGGCATAAACCCATCTACATCCAATTGTCTTCTTTCTAGGTGGATGAGGAACTAACTCCCAGGTGCTATTTTGGTCAAGAGCCTACATATCTGCAATCATGGCATGTTACCATCTAGGATAATCAAGACTTTCATTCACATTGTTGGGAGTAGAAATAGAAGACACCGAGGATAGAAAAGAACAATAGAAAGATGACAAATTGCTATAACTAAGAAAATTATAATTAGGAAGTGGATTACGGGTAAAATGAGTACCTTTTCAAAGGGATATGGGCCTGGTTGAATCATAATCACTAAGAGCCGGGGTATTGAGTGACAATGGAGAAGAACTTGAAGAAGAGTATTCTTCTTGTAGCATTGGACTAGTCATTTGGGTCTTGTGTTGGTAGTTAACGAGTAGAGGTGAAGATGGTTAAGAAGAATTTTGATAAGGACTTGGATTGTCAAAAGCACTAAGAATAGTGGATTCAACTAATAGTGTAGGGAGGATATGTTGGATGGAATGAGCGTCTTGAACAAATGAATAAAAGTAAGAAGTCTATTCAAAATATGTGACATTAGCAAACATGTAGTAGTACTTCTTGGTTTTAGAAGAGTAATACTAATACCCTTCTTGATGTCGAGAATAACATAAGATGACACATTTAATAGCACGAGCAAAGAGTTTTTTAACCTTGGAGAGAAATCATGAACAAAACATGCACAACCAAACAAATGAGGAGGCATATGAAAAAAGAGGATCATTTGGAAAAAGAATGGAATAAGGAACTTTATTGCTGAGAGAGGAAGACAACATGTTAATTTGAAAAGAAACAATTAGGATAACATTGCCCCAATGATTGACAAGTATGTTAGCATTAACCAATAGGGTATAAGCAGTCTCAACCAAGTATCTATTTTTCCTTTCTACAATACTATTTTGTTGGAGTCTAAGAATATGTAGAGTGATGTAGAATGCCATGTGAACTTAAAACTTCAGTGAAATTAGAGGTGAAGTACTCTTTGGAATTGTCACTTTTTAATTTTAATTACTTGACCAAATTGATTTTTGATTTCATTCAAAAAGGATGTAAAGATAATCAATAGTTCAAAACAATCTTTCATAAGATAAAAACCCATGTACATCTTGAAACCAAAAGATGAGACATGACTTAGTTCCCAAATGTCATAATGGATAATAATAAAAACAATATTACATCTTGATTAAGATCTTTTAGGAAAAATATATCTAAAATGTTTTCCTGGTTCATATGACTCATATTCTAATGTCTGGAGACTACTAAGTTAATGGACTATTTTTCTTAATTTTGACTAGTCATTATGTCCCAAACGATAATGTAAAAGTTTAGGAGATGGAGATGCAAAACAAGAGACATGTGGACTAGATCCAAAATAGTATAAACCTCTAGATTCACATCTTTCTCCAATCCATTGCCTCATACCATGTTCTTGTGTAACAAAGTAATTGGTATTAAAGGTATTGAACAATTTAAAGACTTGCTTAGTTGCCTTAATGAAATTAGATTGAATGGACAAGTATGAATTGAAAGGACAAATTTTAGGTTTAAGGAAGGAGAAAGGGAAACTTGACCCACCCATTCTTTGCAACCATTGGCTAAAGTTATGAAGTGAGGATTTTTTGGAAAGGAAAGAGATGAGAACAAGGAGTTATTATCATAAGTGTGGTCAGAAGTATTTGAGTCAATTATCTATGTACTTGGACTATTCACATATTGTGAGATGCAAGCTATTGACAATATGGGATTTGTAGATGGTTGTCCCAAGCTATTCAATTTCAATCTTAGATATTCTCAGTATTCTTTATCGGATAACTTGAGTTTAACAACTTCAACTTCAGAGATATTGGCTATCTTGTTAGGAAATCCATTTAAAGAGAAATAATTCTTTTGAATGTGTAAATTGTGTCACTTACTTTATGATATTAAGTAATCTCCACATGTTTGGTTTGGAAAATTTAGCTACATTATTCAAACATTTAGGTTGAAACACAGGGAGGCAGATCATTATGTTTTCTATTGTCACACCTCCATTGGGAAATGTGTGTACTTAATGTTGTATGTTGACAATATAGTCATTACGAGGAATGATGCTGCTAGAATATTTCAATTAAAGTAACACCTATGTAGTCATTTTTAGACAAAAGATCTTGGAAGTCTCAAATCAAAGGTAAGAGTTGTATTTTGTCAAAGGAAATATGCTCTTGACATCCTAGGGGAGATGAGCATGGTTGATTGTAATCCAGGGATTTATTGTTGTTGATTTGAAATAATAGATGTTCTTGACCTAACAGGTTTGTATTTCCTTGATAATTAGGGTGTGAATTATTGAGTGGAAGGTAGAAAACTGTGATCAAACTTGAAATAGGAGAAAATAACACTGTAACCAGTATTGAACACCCTTCACAGTCGTCCCCACATCCTCTAAAACTGGTGCCGTAGCCACCTTGAAAAGAAGACTAGCCACAAATTCGTTGACCTACACTTGAGTACCATAGTTAGTCAATGTTTGAGCTGTAGAAGATTCTTCATCATTTCTTGGAACAAAATTGGTTAAGGGTGCATGTGTGAGGTTAAGAGAAACAAAAATCTAAAATAGTATTTCTATTGGTATTTTTGAAGATGACTCATGTGCAAGAGTTGCTTCAACTTCTATAGGAAGAGGTTTGAACTTACTTTCAATAACATAAATAATAGATTGATAATCTTGAGGCAGCCCTTCAGGAATAGCATCAATGTGTTTTGGAAATAGGATCTTATATAGAAGAAAGACAGGAATTGGACAGTTATCAAAAACCTGTACAGGAAACAGAACAAACAATGTCTCTGGTAGGCGCTGGAGGTGGGGGTTGAGGAGCAGGATTATTTTCTGAATCATTGGATTGTTGAGCTCTTAATACCATATTAGAGTTAAGAGAACGAGCAAGAGTAAGAGAGAGCAGAAACAGAAAAGGTAGTTTTCTTGATACAAAGAATGAAAAGAAGCAAAGCTGTGAAGCAACAACCCATAGAAACACCTATAACGTAAACTGTATCTATCTAAATGCAACAATAACATGATTGAACCCATGAAGGATGGTGTTATGTAAAAATATTTATCATGAGTGGAATGGGGAGTGTGATTTACCCTATTTTCTTTTTTGGAAAAAAGAAAAGGGAGGTTTGATTTACCCTATTTGAACATGTCTGCTTCGTTCTGTTTTTTTCCTTGCCTTTACACCATTATTTTATATCAATGGTTTTGTCCTTTCATGCATAATCAGTTTTTGATCTTCGTTTAACATTTGTTCCATGTATTAGTCTCTTCTTTTTTAATTTGTGTTGGACACAATGTCTTTTCTTGGCTTAAACTAAAAGTTAGAACCAACTCTCAATTGAACTAAGCCAATCTGTTTGTGTTACAGATTTGGATTCTGTTCATATACCTTTATTTCGTAAATCGACTTTTGTAACATGCTTTTGATCTATGGTTTTTTTTTCATATGTCTTCATGCAGGAAGCAGAGTCAGCTACACTGGACGCAATATCTAAGTCCAAATTGGGAAGTGTATGATGTCGTAATCTGGCTATTGTTCTGAATACATTTGTTTCTGTGTTTTAATAATTCATTTTTGTCATCAAGTTGTTTACTGTAAGTTTGTGCATATATCTGTACTTTGTGACAGTCATCTGTTTTGTTGAAAATAAATCTGAATAACCATGTTTTGTTATGATTGTGTTTTAGAATAAGTTATTGTTAAATTGTGATCATGTTTCATGCTTTGTTATCATTTGAGGCTATATTTGGAGTCTGATTTCGGAGATGAAGAGGCTGTTTATCTTTACATCTGTAAGAGTACTCGTAGAGGAGTATGTCTCATTAAAATTTAAACGATCAGGAAACAGATGCACTACTGAAATGTTATTCATTTTTTGGTTTCTTTTAAAGGGTGTTGAAAGTTCATGAGACAGTGAACATATTTTTTCTCTTTCTATACAAACAATCACAAATACACACACACACTGAAATAACAAGATTGTTACTATTATCTCACAGCCGTCTTCTGGAAATTCGTGGCTGAGTTCTCTAATTTCTACAATTATTGGAAACCTTAAGATATCAATCAGCAATGTGCATATCAGATATGAAGATTCAGTCAGGTTGGTTTATAAGTACCATTTTAATTTCCATAGCACAGTAGAAATGGACATGGAAAATTGACATTTATTTATTTCAGCTTTTTAACAGAGGAAGTTTTGGTTTTGTTTATTTTCATTTTCTTACGCACAAAAGTGTTGTTTGCAGTAATCCAGGCCATCCATTCTCTTCAGGTGTGACTTTGGCTAAGCTTGCCGCTTTTACAGTGGATGAGCAGGGGAATGAAACTTTTGATACAAGTGGTGCTTTAGACAGGTTGAGGAAGGTGAAATTTTCCTCCCTAAGAAAATTTTATCGACAGCATTGAATGTTAATTTTAACTTGACAAACCAAATTTAGACATTCCAGGATTGTTTTTGATGCATTAGAGCATTATCTTTTAAATGCTATTAGAGTTAAGAGATGGAGATAGAGAGAGAGAGAGGAGAAAGAGAAACCAAGGGTAATTTTGTATTGATAAATCAGTTGGAATTGTTGCCTTTCAATGTGTAGGGCTTTTAATTTTAATGTTTGTCATATACATAGGACAGGAAATAAATGTGCTGTCTGACAGGCTTGTTAGTTTGGGTCTGGTGGGTTCTAGGGTAGAGTTTGCTTGGTATTGTTAGTTGAGCACTCGTATTACGCAAGACTTTTTCAGTAGTTGGTATGGGTTACTGGATTATAAGTTTTCTTGATTCTACATGGGTTTGGTGGACAACACTATGGTTGGTTTAATATTTTGTTTTATTTTTTTGTAATGTATTTAATGGTTGATTTGGTATTGGAGCTTTGAGGTGCTATCCTTGTTGGGATTTCAAAGCTTCATAGTGATGCTTTCTGGAGTGAAACCTTTTATAAAAGCATGTACCAATGAAAACAAGGATTCTCTTTATATAGAGGATGAAAAGAAAGAAAGATGTAACAGAACAAGTGATAGAAAAACCTATAACAAAAATTATGTCAAACTGAATACAACACTGTCAAATGTCTTTTATGTTGTTGTTTGTATGCTTATGTTCTTACCTTTGTATTGTTTGTTTGTACATAATTATTTTTGCAATATGCAGAATTTAGTGGCCCCCCTACACATGGTGTAAAATATGATTCTGTTATCTGTATTTTTAGTAACTGACCCAGCTCATTAGTCATCTACCAGCTTCTGGATAGTTGATCCAGCTGTCTTGCAGATATAATATCTAGAGTTATCTGCAAATTAATTATCAGCTAGTAGCGTCCAGTTTATAGCCTAGCCTATCTGTATGTAAAGGTCTTAACGTTTTGTCTCTATGTAATCAGAATACATTTAAATTTGATGAGCATTTTCAGTTCAATTTCTCTTTTTCTCTGGTTGTTCACCTGGTATTCATAATTCTGGAATAAAATGGAAAATCTTTTTCTCTATTCTTCTGATAGCCAGATGGTTTAACAAAGCCATTGCTTGGTTCATAAAATATTTATCCACTTTGATATAGTTTGATCCTTAGTACATATATTTTTTGTTAAGTAGTTTAGCTTACACTTGAAGTGGGATTTTGTATTGTTACAGTGAGTGCAACTTATTTTTTGTCTGACGATTATTTGTTCTCACTACAGTCAGTGCAACTGGAGAGACTAGCTCTTTATCATGATTCTGACCACCTTCCTTGGGAGATTGATAAGAGATGGGAGGACATCACTCCACCGGAATGGATTGAGGTTTATTGTACTTTGTTTGATAACTTTAATCTTCTTATTCTATGAGCTACATATATATAATTGTCAAGAGCTTTTTCTTACTGGTATGTTATGCGACTTTTGTCTTATTTTCACATGTCTTTTATTTTTTCATTGTGGTAGATATTTGAAGATGGCATAAATGAGCCCACTGATGATCCTAAGTTTGTATCTAAGTGGGCTACGAATCGTGGATACTTGGTTTATCCTATCAACGCAGTTCTACAGTATCATCGGCTTGGAAACCAAGAAAGAGCTAATCCGGAAATTCCATTTGAGAAAGTTACGCTTGTCCTCACAGAGATCTCACTTACTCTTACAGAGGTATTTTATTTCTTAACTATTTGATACTTCTATTGAATCAATGATGATTTTAGAGTTAAATAGGATCCTGATTAAGGAGATAACTCTAGAAGCCTGTTTCTATACTTTGAATCATCTTCCTTGTTTGTAAGATAACTTGCCTGAATTGAATATTTACTGGATATTGTAATTTATATTTTTAATTTTTTTGCCAATGTAGGTTGGAGTGGGATAGTATTAGTACTTGACAGTTGTTGCTTGCTTATTGTGTCCATTTACAATTAAAGCTTGGGAAAATGTTTTTCTTTGGTTTTTGTCCTTAGTCATGTTATGTTTATTTTTTTTTCTTTTAAATTTGTACTAGAGTATGAAGGGATTCCTTGTTGGATGGTCGTAGGAATTGGAAAATGATTGAGTGATTCCTCACCCTCCCATATTTTCTTTATCTGATTTGACCATATTCTAGATTTTATGTTATCACTTGATTTCATTTTTTTTTCTTTGTTATCACTTGATTTCATTTTATTTTTTTATTATCACTTGATTTCATTTTATTTTTTTATTATCATTTGATTTCATTTTTTCTTTGTTATCATTTGCTTCCTTTTATATTTTTTATTTTGATAAAAGGAGAAAATTTTATTAGAATGTTGTGTATATAAATGGGATCACCAGAGATCTCCAACATACATTAGTTGGATATGTCATGATGTATTCATATTAATGAATTAGATTCAGAACATAAGAGTAATATGTCTGGTATGACGCCAGATAAATAATACTCAAAATGTTCTAACAATTTGCTTTCTAACTTGACTTGCTTTAACTGACCCTTTGTCTGCTTTGATATTGTTTTGACTTGTTGCTCTGTGAATTATAGTCTCAGTATCATGATTGGATTAAACTTTTGGAAGCTGTTTCAAGATACAAGACATATATGGGAGTTTCTCATTTACGACCTGCAGTTCCCATCTCCAAGGCTCCTTGTTTGTGGTGGCAGTTTGCTGCGCAGGCTTCACTCCAGCAGCAGCAGAAGTGGTAACTTGAATTTTTGTTGTTAAAATACGTCATCTACATTTTATGTTTATTGTACATGGAGAATTTTGGAAAAGATTGTAGAGAATACCATTACTTGAAATGTGAGAGAAGATACTTATTCAAATTGATTAATCCGAAATAGTACATCAACATCTATGTATAGAGAACTTTAACCCTAAAGTATCTAGAACCTTCTAAAATCTTCTAACAACTTCAAGTAGAGCATTTAATGTCCTACTAACAACACTCCCCATTAAGCTTGCATGTGAGATTATGAAATTGCTTAGTAGGAAGAGCTTTTGTGAACATATTTGCTAATTGATGCCCAGATGGAATATAAGTAGTGATAAGACCACTATTCAGTTTCTCTTTAATAAAGTGTCAATCTATCTTTGTGTTTGGTCCTATCATACTGAACTAGATTGTGAACAATGCTAATAGCTGACTTATTATCACAATAAATAATCATAGGTTCTTCATAACCACTTCAAGATCATTCAAAATAATTCTCAACCATAACAATTCACACACTCCATGTGTTAGGTCGGAATTCAGCCTCTGCACTAGACCTTTAAATAATATTGTGTTTTACTTTTCTAAGTTACCATATTTCCACCCAAGAACATGCAATATCCTGAGGTAGATTTCCTATATGTGATAGACCCTGCATAATCTGTATTAGTATGCACTTCCATTTTTTAATTTTTCATTCCTCTTGCAAATCATGAGATTCTTGATCAATTATAGAGCATAGCATATACAATTAACAAAGATTTAAATGCACAAAGTCATAAACAATAACTAAGCAAACTTAAATCTAAAAGGATTTTAACATAAGGAAAAATGTCTAACATTAAATCATTCTTTGAATTAAAGAACCTCAAATCTAACAGGATTTTAACATAAGGAAATATATTAAACATTAAAGCATACTTTGAATTACATATAATATATAAATATCTGACCCACTTATGTGTATATTTAAAATATATTAACATTTTAAAGATAATTGGATAATTTAAAACAATGCATTTTATAAATTTATAAAAACTAATATAATTTTAAAAAAATACTATAGCATATATACATATGTTTGTGTATATATGTGTATATATATATATATATATATATATATATATATATATATATATATATTTCTTGAAACTTGTTGAAGGTACACTAAGGAGACACATGCATCAGTGACACGTGTCAATGTTGTCTCTGAATAACAGTAAGTTGTTCTGTAATCCTTTACCTGGCTCTGGTAAGACTGCAAGCAATTGAAGGCAGTGCCATTTTTTCTGCCATGATGACAAGCAAGTGGGGCTGAAGACAGTAGTTGCTAACGGATGCTCAATTTTCCCTGTTTTAACTAATTTCTTGAAAATAAAAAAAGCATTTTAGGCACCCTTTTTGCACCAATATAATATGGTTCACCTGTACACAGCCATTCATCTGCTACTTCTACAATTTGATAAGCGAACAAGCACTTGGGGAACCTGCCTTTAAAATCTAGATGTTTAGGGTGGAGAACCAAACACTTAATTGAGTACCCCATACTATTGATGTGGGATTAGACATCCCATAATATCGAAACCATATGGCAATTCATATCTGGTTCACGCACCAAAATGATAAAGCAGCGTGGTTCACATCACCATATGCTTGAATCAAATTGTCTGCATTGTATTATCAATTGTAGGATATTAATAAGAATGGATAACCACAACAGGTGGTAGTGGAGAACCAGACCCCAAGTCCATCGGGCAGAGTCTAAATCCAAAATCTGAGCAGTAACCTTAGATAAGCTGCTGCATTGTGGGTCTATGCTTGTGCTGGCAACATTCTTTTTCGTGCAGGACATCCAAGAGACTAGGTTTGGATCTAACTATGGTAGCAGCAGAAGTGTAGAAGTGATTATCAGGGTGGTCTGCAGTCCAATCCAGTGTCACTGAAAGCTTTTAACGTAAGAGGCTGATGAGCAGCAGCAGGAAGGATCTGAAGGCCAAAGAGTAGTTACCCTTGAGTTACCTATGGATATTGATAGAATCAACTGGTAATTTTTGAAACGATTTAGGGATTCACACAATATTACAGGAACAATACAACTTTATTATAGAATCTTTTTTCTAGATCAACTTGACCCAAGAGGAAATGATGCACACTTCAAGAATATAGATTGCCCAAAAACTCTTCCATTATACACCACAATCACACAGTTGCCTCTCTAACCAACGTCCTATTTATTCAACTAATTACAGAGCAGTTAATTATGACTACTCTAATTGCTTTGAATTAGTTCTATAGCTGTATCGCAATTAGCTGCAACTACTCTAACCACTTCAAGTTGGTTACAACTGTATTTATATCCCTATTCTTGTGCCTTCTGACGTATAATTTCTTAATGAGAGGTCTTGTATCAGATATATTTGACAGCAGTTTGTGAGCCTTAAGAGGGTGAGCCGTGAGTTAGCAGACTTTATTAACTTCATAGATGGTTTTTTGGCCATGTAATTATGACATATTGGAGAACCCCTTCCAGACCTGTTGAGAGTAAGATCAGTCAGCAGGTTTGTTTCATTTTTTGAGAGCTTGCAGTTAGATGCTGTAAGGGAGGAGATACACTAGGCCTTAGGCATGTTGGTTTTATGCAAAAGATCTGTAATTTATTTGCTTTGAGTAAGAGAGTGGAACTTTGAATGATGTCTGACTTAAATGCCAAAGACGTATTCAAGCTTGTCAGGTTGTTTTATAGCTAAAGTATAATTTAGTTGAGGATCAAGGCTATGATACCATGTTAATGGTACAAAGAATTTGAAAGAAAATATTGAAGAGAAATCTATTGTTATTAATGTACTGATACAACATGAGAGAGACAATCTTTCATAAATAGAGCTATTGACTATTAAGAGTTAGCTTAGATCTTAACAAAACCCTGTAGACAACTATCACAATGTAAGGTGTGTGGCTAACTAAATAACTACTTAACTTCTAATATTATATGTATTGCCATTCATTCCTGGAATCTTGATCTGAGACTGACTTAATGCTTCTGTACTGCATCAGTTATCGCTTGTCATGGGATCAAATTAGGCATCTTTGTCAGTGTCGACGTCAGTATATTCAGATGTATGTGGATTTTCTTCAACAATCATCAAATGTCAATCGCACAGAAATAAGAGAAATAGAGAAAGATCTTGATTCGAAAGTGATTCTTCTATGGAGGTCTGAATAATTTTTATCCTATTGTGCTGATGCTTTTTAAAGGTGGTTGTATTTTTTTGTGAAAAAGATCATGTTTTGTGACTTTTGTTTTGTCATTTCATGAATAAGGTAAGGCACTTTGTTTGTGTGCATGTGTGATTTACTGAATTGAGATGCTTGTAAGCAATAGTTTCTTAGTAATCTATTTTTTTTTAAATAAGAATTCAATGATATTGAATAGCTCTGAATTCTGTATAGGAAAATGAAGTGAAGAGAGAGATTAGAGATTCTGGGTTATGAATCTGGTTATTTGTTTGTGCTTATCTGTGGGTTCAATGTGCTTTGTGCTCTTTTCTGCTGTATCTTATAAGAATGTTGTTGAAATGTGATGTTATTTTGTTATTATTTGTTTTGTATGTACCCGGTTTTAGGTTTAGGGTTTAAAGTATGCCTCTTTTTGTAACCTATATACACCCACACACACACACATCAATCACAAGCACAATAGGTAGGTTGAATACTCTCTGTTGTTTGTTATCTAGGCTACTAGCTCATGCCAAGGTTGAATCCGTGAAATCAAAGGTAGCAGCTGAGGAAAGAAAGATCAAGAAAAAGAGCTGGTTTTCGTTTACATGGTACATGTGAACTTCATTAATTCTACACATTATCACTTGTAATTGTTTTCATGTTGGTCCTTTTGTGGATTAACTTTTGTAACATTTATTGGTCTTTTTGGCTCTGTTTTCACGAGGTTTTTTCAGTATGCATGATCATTTATTGTAGTTTCATTTTTTATCTAGGGGTGAAACGGAAGAATCTTGTTTGGATGATGCTTCCGAGGAGCAAGAACTTAGACAAGAATGGCAGGCTATCAACAAGCTACTAAGTTACCAGCCAGAGGAGGACTTGATGTTACGATCAGCAAAAGATATGCAGAATGTGGTTCAGTTACTGGTAACTGTATCCATTGGTCAGGGTGCTGCCCGGATTATCAGTGTGAATCAGGAGGAAATTGTTTGTGGTCGATTTGAGAAACTTCACGTGTCAACCAAGTTTAGGCATCACAGTGTTTACTGTGATGTGTTGCTAAAATTTTATGGTTTGTCTGCTCCTGAAGGTTCACTTACACAGGTTTGCACTCTATGAAATGAATGCCGCACAAATATTTTACGCATAATATTCAAGTTTCCAAATTAACCTTGGTTTATTTCTGGGTTCCTCTTTTTCTTACTGTATTATTTACCTGTCCTTTTGTTAGGTTCTCCTTAAAGTGATTGGATTGGCTCAATTCAATTGTTAATATAAGTCAAGTCTACCAATTTTTTTTTGTTTGTTAATTCGGTAGTTGTTGTCTACTTGATGTGCAGAGTGTCTACAGTGAGCAGAAGGTGAACGCATTAGTGGCTAGTTTTGTGTACTTACCAATTGGGGAGAATATTGACTGGAGATTGTCTGCCACAATTGCACCCTGCCATGTGACGGTAATTTCTTTCTTTGGGAGAGTCAAGAAGGAGTTTTTGATTTTCCATTTTCAATTTCGTCTATCTGTTTTATGATTTTCTTATTTTATTTGAAATTTTCTCTCTGGGCCTGCTGAGACTCTTCCATTGTCCCTCCATAAATAACTGAGCTAAGACTTGATAAAGCTAGAAATGAGCTGCTATAATATATTCTAAGGAAGTAATATCTCCAAATGGTTTGACATTATGTTCTGTCTAAGTATACCACTAATAACTAGACCGAAAGGTATCTATTCCTGGCCTTGAAACGGAACAAATCTTTCAAAAATTGGTTGACAAAATAGTTTCGCATCAAATATTGTAATTTGTAAGAAAGGTTGCAAAGACATGCTATAGAAATAAAAAACTTCTACCTAATGGCTTAAAGTCAAACTATTCAATTTAGTAACTTCTTGATTTTCATTGTTGCCACCTTTCTTACTCTTTACTTACAGGTTTTGATGGAAAGTATTGATCGTGTCATGGAGTTTGTAAAACGAAGCAAAGATGTCAGTCCTACTGTTGCATTTGAGACAGCTACAGCCTTACAGGTGATTATATCCTTGTGCTTAAATTAAAATATTTGTTAATTGAATAAATATTATATATAAGGACACCAGTGCTTTCATTCCTGAATTTCCCTTCTCTTGTTTGTTTTACTTTTGCTTGTTATACCTCAATTACTTTTGATATAGGAGTGTGTTTGTTTCAAATTGTTTTATTTAAATACACCTTTATTAAAAGTATCTCTTATGATATGTTTTGAACCGTTTGGGTAAGTGTAAAACAAATCAGAATCTATAAAATAAATTTCTACAAAGGCTGATAGGAATAACTTGACAAAATAATCACTTGTTACACCAAAATATTCACAACAAATTTATAAATTACAGGGAAATATAACAACTTGAGATTAGAATAGAAAATATATTTCTAGAGGACTTGAGAGATCCCTCTCACTGTCTCATAAAGAAAATACAAGAGTACATGGAATAGTAAGGGACTACACCTACTCCTAGGTGTAGAACTAGGTACAACTAATAAATGATCTAGCAGACTGCACCCTGCGTAGGCTTAATTATTATACTTAAATATAATTATTCTAACACTCTCCTTCAAGCTGGAGCATATAGATTGTATGTGCCAAGCCTGGAACAAATAAACTCAATCTAAGGTCCCCTTAATGACTTGGTCTATACATCTGCGAGTTGGTCATTTGATCCAACAAACTTGGTACATATTTCTTTTGTCAAAAACTTTTCACGAACAAACTGGCAATCAATTTTTATATGTTTAATTCTTTCGTGAAACACTGGATTTGACGCAATGTGGAGAGCAACTTGGTTATCGCAATACATCTTCATAGTCTGGATGTCACATAAGCAAAGTTCTTGAAGGAACTGCTTTACCCATATAAGTTCACATGTTAGTGACGCCATTGTCCTATATTCAGCTTCGGCAGTTTGATCTAGCCACTACATTTTGTTTCTTACTTTTCATGAAATAATGTTTCCTCCAAGGAAAACACAATATCCATTAGTAGATAGTCTATCAATAGGTGAACCTGCCTAATCTGCATCACAGTACACAGAAACCTGAATGTTTCCTTTATCTTCATATAACAATCCTTGCTCGGGAGCCCTTTTGATGTACCTTAGAATCCGAATGATAGCATTCCAATGGCCAACACATGGAGCCTGCATGAACTGACTAACCACTCAAATTGTAAAAGATAGATCCGCCCTTGTAATAGTGATATAAATGAATTTCCCAACTAGCCTTCTATATCTTTCCGATCGAGGAACAACTCACCTTCTTCTGTCGTTAATTTTTGATTTGGGTTCATAGGACTGTGTACCGGTTTACAATCAATGAATTCCTATTTCTTGTAAAATATCAAGAGCATACTTGCTTTGGGAGATTACAACTCCATTTTTTGACTGAGTTACTTCAATGCCTAAGAAGTTTTTGAGGCTTCCAAGATCCTTGGTTTGAAAATGTCTACATAAGTACTTCTTTAGTTGAGATATTCCAACAATATCATTTCATGTAATAACTATATCATCAACATATACCATTAAGTAAAAACATTTACCAAGAGATGTATGATAGTAAAAGACCAAATGATCTGATTTACTCATTTTTAGCCAAAATTTTTGAACAATGGAGCTGAACTTTTCAAACCAAGTACGTGGTGATTGCTTGAGGCCAAATTTTTTGGTGTGTACTGTGTAAGAAAAACGAGCAGATGTTGTTCCTTTACAAAAAGTGCATTTTGGGAGTGAGTTGGTTTCTTTATAAATTATAAAACCCCTCCAAAAACATGTTGAGGGACCAGGTAGTCTAGATTGATGAATGTATTCTTATTTATTTATTTATTTTATTTACTTATTTATATATTTGCTTGATTGTTTGGGAGGTTATGTTGAAATTATAAGTAAATTGTGGGAAAGGAAATATGTGATTAATATATTTAATTGGAGAAAAGTAAATTGTATTTATCCTGAATTGACTCATGTAACCAAAATTTGGAGGGTAGGTGAAATTTGAGAAAGTAACTCGTAGAGCACAGGAGCAGTTTCAAATGGCTTTAGAAGAGCAAAGCAGGTTTCATCTACTGTCAATTCTCTTTTTGTTTTGGATGGATGTTTCTGGTTTTTTTTATCTTAAATGATATCTGTTACCTTTAATTTCTCTTTATTCCATGTTAATAACTATTGAAAAGCTTTTTGTAACCTAGTAATATTTTGAAATATTGAATATTTTAGTGAGATGTAGTCAGCCTTTTCCTGTTGAATACACAGGAAAAAAATATTTCCAAAGCATTATAATCTTTTGGGTACATATAGCAAAGGAAATCCCTTCCTGTTTTATTTTTTTTCAATTTTTGATTCTTGGCTTGCATGATTTGAATTATTTGATACTTCATTGCATTTATTTTTCTGATTTTTTTAAGCATTGTGTTAAATTGAAAAGCCTCATTAAGCTCATTTACAGATTCTTGTTTCTGACTGAACTTCCAGATTTGCATTTGATATTGATCTTGATGCTCCAAAAGTTAGAGTTCCTCTCAGAATTAGTGGTTCAGACAGATGTGGTAGTCATTTTCTTCTGGATTTTGGTCATTTTACACTGCACACTGCAGTAAGCTACTTGAAATACAAGATTCTATTTTGGTTATTTTACTCTGTACACCAGGTTTATTATTTGGCTTGGAGTATTCTTTATTGATTCTTGTTTTTGCAGGAAAGCGAGTCTGATGAGAAAAGGAAAAATCTTTATTCTCGTTTTTACATAGCTGGACGAGATATCGCTGCCTTTTTTACAGACTGTGGCTCTGAGTTTGGGAGTTGTAGTTTGGTGAAACCAATAAATGACAGTCAAGTATTGAATTCGTATATTGCTAAAAATGATGAAAATGTGTTACATCTCATTGATAGGTGTGGAATGGCAGTACTTGTTAATCAGGTATGTTTCCTAAATGGCTCATATTTGGATGGCAATTGTATGTGCATGACTTGTTCATATTCTGTTTCTTTCTCTGGTTACTCTAGATTAAAGTGCCACATCCTAGTTATCCATCCACTCTTATTTCCATTCAAGTGCCAAACCTTGGCATTCACTTTTCCTCGGAGAGAAATTTCAGAATTATGGAGCTGCTGAGCTTATTTAATAAGACTATGGAAAATTGTAATCAGCCTAAAACTGATAGTTTCCAATCTAAACCTGTTCCTTGGAGTTCTTCTGATCTTACCACTGATTGTAGAATCCTAGTTTGGAAGGTAACTCCACAATTCTTGTTAAATTTACTTATTGGCCATTTATGTTTTAGGAAATGAGTCAGACAATATTTTATTTTACAGGGAATTGGCAATTCTGTTGCTACATGGAGTCCTTGTTTCTTGGTGCTCTCAGGATCATATCTTTATGTATTTGAATCTTCTAAGTCTCAGAGTTACCAGCGATACCTAAGGTTTTTAGCACTTCTTTCCCTTTTTTCTCTTGGACACCAATTCCAAGTTTTTTATTAAAAAAGTAAAATTGAAGAGAACAGCATATACATGATTTAACTGTTTTTTCCTCCCAACAGAATGGACTTGTTTGTATTAAAGAATATTGCAAAGATAATTAATGCCAATACAATTTACAGGAGAATAATTTAGATATTGTTACTTCCGAATTGAACATAGCTGTAACAAGTATGCATGCCACCTCGAAATTAAAAATTGAAGAAGCTTTTATCTCTTAAAGCATTCCTATTCCCAACATGTATAAATGTTGAAAGGTGTTAGGAGATTGTTGAAATGCTTAATAGTGACTGACTTTGCCTCATAAGTGATCAAAAGATTTAATGAGCGTGCTTGGGTAACTAATTGTTAAATGTTCCTGGAACTGGTTAATGCTGAGGTGATTCAATGTCTAATTGCAGTTAAAAGTAGTTAATTGTGTCTTGCGGTTAATGGGTGGACATTTCCAAGGTGATGCTCTTCACTTTTCATAATAAAAATAAGGGTTAGATAATTTTTGTGTGCCTCCAAAATGACGTCACTGCAATTGGTACCTCCGAAATTCTCAGTGCTTTTTTACAGATATTTAATAAATATATTAATTTACATTCTTTACAATAACTTTATTACTTTTGAATTCATGATGTTGACCTATAACGATCACATATTTGCATGGAGGCGAGCGTATGACTTTGTCACATTAAAATGTCAAGTTAATATGACAAAACTGATAATTCAAAGTACGAGAGTAACGATCAGGAACAAAATAACACATTTGTTATATGTTTGGTATAAAAAACATTTAAAAGTGTTTGGAGGTACCAATTTTAATATGGGTCAATTTTTGAAGTTTTAAAATAGTTTTTTAACCCTAAATAAATGAGCAAGGCTGCTGAGTTTGTGTACATGTCAGAATTAGAAACTCTTTTAGATCAATCTGATTAGAACGTCATCTCATACCTTGACGTTAAAAAATCAGTTTGAGGTTAGCCTTTTTTTTTATTAATGTGGAACCAATAAAATTGCCACTTTGTTTCTTGTCAAAATCTTTATATGAATGAAATACATAATCATTAATTAATAAACACCAACACATCCCGTTCCCTTTGTGGATCACAAATTAACCGCTTCTGTGGATCACAAATTAACCGCTTTGTAGGAAAGCAGCTGTATCCTAGTTTGTGTAAGGACCTCAGAAAAGATGTATAAACAAGCTTTAGGCTTTGTCTCCACATTGACAGTTGTTTATCAGGGAATGTGTCTGTAAATGTAACCAACACGAATTGTAAATATAGCAGAGTCAGGTGACTAACCTAAGTCTGCTAATTTTTGTCATTCAAAATTCCTCTCTCCTCTCTCATCTTCATTTACTTTCTCTGTTGTGTCAATTCCACATCCAATTACAAATTTAAAAAATGGAGGAAAAGTCTAAAACTACCAGATTTGTTGGTATTCTTGTGTTTCATGCCTACTTCACTAACATGCCTTGCTGATCTTCATCCTCTCATGATACTAGTGTTGAAACATGGCTGTAAATATTGCAAATTTATTGTACAATAAATATAGACTGATTGGATAATAAATATAGATTTGTTTGTAAGAAATCCCTAAACTTAAGGGATTGGGATTATGAGTTTATTTACTAGATTTGCTACAGATTTAAAGTCTTTATGTTTGGAGATTTATTTCCTTTTATTAGGATTGCATTTTTCCTTTAGATACCAATGTGTTTTTTTTTAGATGAAGAAAAGTTGTTTCACAATTATTGCTTACTGTCTGCACATTTTTTCACAACTAGCATTGAGTAGATATGATTATGTTATTCTGACAGATAAATGCATTTCAAAGGAGAAAGTCATTATATTTTAAATACATTTCACTTAAAATATGATTTACTTTGCCGGTGTATAAGCTAGTCCTCATTAGAATTGTTTAGGATCTTCTTGTATTGGGCTTAATTCATTTTTCAGTCCTTTAGTTTAGATTATGTGCGATTTTGTTTCCTGAAGTACTTCTTGAGCTAGTCCTTTTATTTTTAAAATCAAACCATTTTGGTTCTTCAATCTATTTCCTTCTACAGAAAATCCCTAAATTCTCTCTTAAAACTCAAAATCTCCACATATCTTTTTCTCACTCCAAATTCCCCAGCTAAAATTTAAATTTCATCAAAAATAAATCTCAAGTGTCTCCGTTTTCACACCCTAATCTAGCACCACATTAAATATTTGTAGTTTTATTGATTTTTCCATTAAATTTTTACTTCTGCATATTTAAAACTAATTTGTCTCCCGAATCCATCATAATGCCCAAATATTTGGGACGAAAATGAGAACCCATTTGAGGGTTTTAGGTAGAAGGAAAGCAACAGAGGAGTGAAATTTGTGTAATTTTAAAACTGGTGGAACTAAATTTGGTCAATAAAACTTGAAGGTTCAAAGCTGCAAATAAGCTGAACTTAAACTAAATTTAGAAAACATTAATCTCTTTGAACTTATGTAAATTTGTTTTTCATCTCTGCAGCATGGCGGGTAGGCAAGTCCTTGATGTGCCCTCGACATATGTTGGTGATTCAGCATATTGTATTGCTTTAAGCATCAAGCGAATGGACATTCAGAAGGTAAGCCAAAATTAATCTCTTAGAACAAATATCACAGTGAAAAGTGTCCCCTCTAATCTGCTACTGGTCATGGTGGACTCCAGTTTTCAATTGTATGTGTATTTTCATCACTTGGCATGTTCTGGTCTCACTAGAGATGGAATGCCTTAAGCAAATTATTCCATGGCGTGGTATCCAGTTTATCATGAAGAAAATGTGTTCAAATGTTAAGAACCTGTGCAGTAATACATTACACTCATCAAGAAAAACAGTAGTGTGGAACCTCCTACCTTGCAAAGTGTCACTGCATAGACAATTTACTTGACTGGGTGCTTACGATCTACAAATTGGTCATCAAGAATGCATTTCTGAATATTTGGAGACTAACATAGACTGGTTTTTAAAATACATTTCATAAATTTTATAGTACACAATTAGCCGTCTGATTTGGAAATAATGAGTTTAAACTGAAAAGGACTCTGGCTAGCTGGCTTCCCTACCTATCAACATTGGAAATCACAAGACAAATATACAGAAGGAAATAAAAGTGTTGATAGACTTGCTAATTTGAGAGGGCTCATGCTGTGCACGGTAAAATAAATAAATATTAAATAATTTAAGAGAGAATTTAGAATGAATTCTGCGAAATTGTATTTCTAAAAAGTCAGAGGTAACCAAACAGATTCAGCTATTTTAGCTGACTACGGTTCATAACTTGCTATGCTAAGTCAAACAAACTAATACACTGTGAAATGTTTACATAATAGACTTCGTTTGAATCAAGTGTATACAGATGCAACACTCTAACATTCACCCTTGTTCTTGTAGTTTGCTTCACTTAAATATAATTTTTATATTGATAGATTATTAACTTCATGATGTATAAATTGGGAGACAGAAAAGATGATGTCGTAAATTATTAAGTGGATATAAACAATAAAATTTGTTAGGAATGTATTTTTTTGCAGCTTGCTGACCTTTTCTGTCTTAAATTATGAATTACTTTATAGGCTCTGGAATCTTCTAGCACATGGATCTTAGATTTTCAAAATGAGGATGAGAAGGCTAACTGGTTTAGAGGACTTGTTCAAGCCACTTATCAAGCTTCTGTATGGCATCTTTAATCTGCTTTCTTCTCATGCTTTTTTGTTTTGTTAATGTTTTATAAAAGAATGCATGTTGTATGTAGACTCCTCCATCAATTGATTTGCTTGGCGACTCAGAGGTTGATGCCACTTCCTACAATGCTCTTAGTACCACTAATTCAAAAACAGCTGACACCGTTATAAATGGGTCACTGGTGGAATTGAAGCTATTTATATATGGAAAGGTTAGACGAATTCATTTTAAGGTTTTGTCTGGGAATAGTACAAGGAATGAGTAATATTTGTTGCATACAGACATGAGTAATATTCCCATTCTGGCAATTTTTTGTTTTATTCACTATTCGCAAACAATTAGTTTCAACTAATTGAATATTTTCATCTTTTCTTCCTCACATTTATTTGTTTAAGTTTACTATTTAAGTTGTTATGTGCATTTGCAAAATTCATACTGACACACACACATTAATATTTGTGCAGGTTGGGGACACCATAGATGAAAAGCTGGATGAGTCTCTTATTCTTGAAACTGTTGCGGATGGGGGGAAGGTTTGTGCATATATTTCTACAATTTGTGTGTAGATAGATACTTCTTTTAATTGGAATGGACCTAGATTTTTGATAGTCATATGCACTTTTTGAGGTGTCCTTGTTTTAAATTCTATTGGACAAATACCACAGCATTGGGGAACGTCGTAAAAGACCAGTATAATTTAGGAGCAAGTTTGTGTTCTTGAATATTTTGGTGGAATATCAAAATCTAAAGGGATTACCTTTTTCTTTTTATAACATGCTTCAGTTATCATTTTGTAATAATATTGGTCAGAATCCTTTAATTTATGCTGTAAATAATATTTACATGTATAGTTTAACTTACATAACCAGGAGATTTAATTACTTTCCATAATTACGAGGATAGTTGGCAGGATTAATATACTAACAACATATTTTATATTTAATGTAATGATCTTTGGTTATGAATAATAAGGATAGGTTGTGTTTATCATAGATAAGATTTTCTGTTATTAAGAGCAATTGCTCTTCTATGAATACTATAGGCAATTTTTTTTTGGACATTCTATCAACGGTCTAAAGTCCTTCGGAGCTTGTTTCTCTTGTGCAACCTGCATTGCTGCAAAACTACAATCCTTTCTTTATTCTACGGTATTACTTCTACGCCTACATTGCCATACTTCAAACCTCAAAAATGTCTTATACTTAGATAACCCTTAACCAATAAGGTAATGTGGGAAATGTTGAACTTCGAAATATTTAACCAAACCTTAGGCTTAATGGTCTTACCTTCTAGGAAATTTGTTGTTGGTTATAGGTGGACTTTTGCTATCAAGATTGGCCATGATGGTATTATTGATCATCTTAATGCTTGACTAGTGGCCAAAGGTTATACACTAATTTTTGGGTTGGACTATGATGACATGTTTTCTCTAGCTGCAAATATGGCCACTATTCGCTTATTCATAGCCATGACAACTCTTCAACGTTGGCCTCTTTATCAACTAGATGTGAAAAATGCTTTTCTTAATGGTGATTTGCATGAAGAAATTTATATGGAGCAACCACCAGGTTTTGTTATTAGGGAAAGTCTTTCTGACTGGTGATTGGTATGTTGTTACTGCAAATCTTTATATGGCCTCATAGATTCGCTTAGGGCTTGGTTTGGCAAAATTAATGCTATTGTTACACAATTTGGTGTGACTAAGAGTGAGACAAATTATTTAATATTTCACCGTTACTTAAATGCTAGTTGTATCTATCTAGTAGTACATATTGAGGATATTGCACGTACAAGAAATGATGACTATGGTATTTCACATGTAAAGCAACACCTTGTCACCACTTTCAGACCAAAGATCTTGGCAAACTAAAATATTTTTTGAGTGTTGAGGTAACACAATCCAACAATGGAATTGTTATTTCTCAAAGGAAGAATGCATTAGATATTTTGGAGGAAATTGGGTTAATTAATTCAAAGTTTGTACACATAGCCATGGATTGCAATGCCAAACTCCTATCTAATCAGGAGAACCATTCAGATCCTAAGAAGTATTGAAGATTAGTTGGAAAATTGAACTATCATATAGTTACTCACCCTAACATTTCTTTTGCACTCAATGTGGTGACTCAATTTCTTAATGCTCCATGTGCAGATCATTGGAATGTTGTCATTTGTATACATATATTCTCCTTTCAAAGGATTGTTATATGGACACAATAATCACACTAAGAGTTGTATGCTTTTCAGATGCTGATTGGACAAACTCTCCTTCTAATAAGTGATCCACTTTTGGATATGGTGTCTAAATTGATGATAATTTGATTTCTTGGAAGAATAAGAAATGGTGGTGCAAAAGCAAAATATAGAGCAACGACCTTAGTTACTTGTGAGCTTATTTCTCTTGCAAAATTACTTAAAGAATTGCAATATGGAGAGGTAAGTCAAATGACACTTATATGTGACAATAAAACTACTTCTCATATTAGCTTAAATCTTATTTTTCATGAAAGAACCAAACATATTGACATAAATTGGTATTTTATTTTAGAAAAGATTGTCTCTAGAGAAATGAAAACTAAGATTTTAGTTCAAGAATTGGATCAACATATTCTTCATGGTGGACTAAAACTCCAACACCCAGTGAGCTCATCAACATAACTTTTAATCTTAAGAAGATAATCTTCCATTTTTTTTTTGAATCAAGTTGAACTGCACGCATCACAATCATGGTTGTCAAACTTGCGAGTTAACTCGTTAACTCGGACGAGTTTACGTTCCTAGTCATGACTTTCGAGTCAACTTGTAAGCAAACTCGTTTTTCAAGTGAACTTGGTAGAATCGGATGTAGACACAGTTCACAAGGTTAAACTCATGAGTTTGAAACGATTTGGCGAGTTCAATGGGAAAAAATTTTATATCAAAATGAGGTCGTTTTGAGGACGATTGTGGAGAAGACTCACTAGGATTAGGGTTTTAGTGTTTTCTGATTTAACCCTTTCTTCATTCCTTTTGAAGTGCTCTTCTCCATTGTGCATCTATGGACCCTTTCTTGCTGTCGCACTCGCTGCCGCAGTTGGTCGTTGTCGTTCGGTCTTCATCATTGCATGCCCTGCTTTGCATCATGCATTTAAGAGAGGAGAACGATTCAGGCCCTATCTTTGTGCTCCGCTATGTATAATTAACAATTTGTCCAAGTGTAGCTCTTGCACCTTTTTTTTACATGTAACATTTGTGTGAATTTATTATTTTATTAAGTTATTTTAATTTTGAATATTCTTTGCAATTTTTGTTCATGTCATGTAAAGTAAACTCTTACGAGTTTACAAGTTGAGACTTTGAGTTGAGTTTATTGAGCTCTCAGCTGTTTACATAAACTCTCGAGTTTGACTACCTTGATCACAATGTAATTGATGTATATGAGATTTGGTTTACATAACAAAATATTCATGAATCTTCTCTCAGACCTCATAAGAGTGATTGCACCGAAGGGCACAAGATAGAACAAACTTAGAGAGGGTACACTCGAGCCAAACAAGCAATGTTTGGTCTTGGACTTCCATGATTCATACTCTAAATTAACACGATCAAGTGAGTGATTGTTTTCAAGGAGATAACAAGGCAGAACTATGGTATTCACAACAAATCATTTTAGCATGTGCAATTTTATTATTAGTTCAACATATTTCCACTAATGAAGGTAATTCGAGTCATCAAGCTTTTTAGCAATGGAGGATAGAAATGATTGTGTAGCGAAAGCCGTAGAAACATAGGAAGAGTAGGCAAAGATGAAGATATTGTGGAGAAGGTTTACGAGACTGAACCCATGAATAAGAACTCAAGATAAATGCAAAGAGAGATTCTTGAGAGTAAAACGATGAAGAAAAGGTTACAAAGGTGAGCCCTAGATTTGGAGAAGATGAAGCATCATAAAATAGTTATCTTGAAGAAAAAAGAATGAGAGGAACAAACCGAACTTTTATTATTTTTGCTTACATGAAATAAGAGTACAAAATTATTTATAGGCAACAGTTACAACAAAAGCTATTGTTTGCTGCCAACTGTAAAAGCTATCAACTATACAAACTGACAATTATTTATTCACTCTATCTCCTCTTTCTCTCGCTCTACCACTCATTATCTCAAGATCTGTAATAAGTTAAGTCTAAATTTAAAGTCTTAGATGATATGGCATCCTATCCTAGATTTATTAAGGAAGGTTACCTACCGTATTATCTATGTGGAGTTAAGTTCATTTCCAAATTCTAAAAGAGACCTTGGTGGGAAAGATGTAATTTAATTATTTTGGTATTTTGTGGATTAAATTTTCTTTTTCATAAACATGGAGAGCTTAAAGCATCTTATAATTTCTTGAACCATTACAAAATTATTATTTTGAAATGCATGAATATTGTTCAGCTGACAAAACTAGGAATAGACTGTTGCTGTTAAAATGTGAGCTATTACAGTGTATTATCTGACTCATAAGAAGGGTCGTAACCCCATCATAGAACTAATAAGTTGGCCGTGCTCAGTTCAATTAAATGATTGAAGTTCTGACCTAAGAATCGGGAAATTAAAAATATTGTGTCAACTAATCCATGGAGTAATTATGACTATGTTATTTGCCAATAAAATTATTCCAATTCGGAAGTAGATTTTTGTACTGTAAGTTGATTTAATTGTAAATGCTTGGCGGTTGCTTTTTTGTTTCCAGGTCCAGGTCCTTCGTGCTGATGGTGACCTGACAGTTAAATTGAAATTGCATTCTTTGAAAATTAAGGATGAACTTCAGAGTCGTGTATCAGTATCTCCTTGTTATCTTGCAGTTTCAGTTTTGACAAATGAAACTTCATCCTCTGACATGTTTGATTCTCATGGGAAGGAATTGTTTCATGATGATGATGATTGCTTTACAGATGCGTTATCTGATTTCATTGCCCAAACTGATGGAGGACACGGTCTACATAATATAGACTTGGATCATAGGGGATTGGTGGGAGTTGCTTCTGATTTCGAGTCTCTGGAAAGCACAATACACGAAAATGATATTGAATTAATAAAAGGAACTCCTCGAGAGGTATATTATGAGGCGCAGGGAAGTGATACTGCAAATTTTGTGTCTGTTTCCTTCATAACAAGGAGTTCTGCTTCGCCTGATTATGATGGAATAGATACTCAGGTACTTGGTTGCACCTTGTTGATGATGAATTGGAGTTTCTGGTCTTCTCTTAAGCATGATACATTGTCTTACTCACTTTTCTGAATGTTATTCTTCAGATGTGTGTTCGTATGTCCAAACTGGAATTTTTCTGCAACCGACCTACTATAGTTGCTTTGATAAGTTTTGGATTGGACATAAGCTCTGGAAATAAAGTCACAAGTCCCACTGACACGGCCACAACTTCTTCAGATAATCTTTCAGTAAAGGGGAAAACTGATGAAAAGGGGGCCGTTAGGGGTTTGTTGGGATATGGTAAAGACCGAGTAGTCTTTTATTGGAACATGAATGTGGACAGTGTAACTGTTTTTCTTAACAAGGAAGATGGTTCTCAACTCGCTACATTAGTTCAAGAAAGTTTCCTTCTGGAACTTAAGGTAATGACAAACCTTTTTGTTAGCTAGTTAGAGTGTTCCCTTCTCTTTTCCCTGGCTTTCTCAAGTCTATTGGCTTTCAGTCTATTTCTAGGTTATTCGTTTTCATGTTCTTCTGTTGTAAAAGCACTTGTGCTTTCTATTATTCACTGTCATATGTATGCTAGCTCTGAAATCCAATGTTCTTTTTTTTCTATCAAGGTTCATCCAAGTTCTCTTTCCATAGATGGAACGTTAGGGAATTTTAGACTCCGTGATACATCCCTTGGATCAGAACAGTGTTGGGATTGGCTGTGTGACATTCGTAATCCTGGTGTTGACTCCCTTATAAAGGTGTGTTCTCTGCCTATAAATCATTCTTGTGTACTTTTACTTCTTTTATTAGTACATTTTGCAATTGAAATGAATTATTCTACCCCTTGTATTGCATGGACTGTTTTAGGTTTCCTTTCCTTTTTCATTTTATTGACTCTAGTGAAAACAAATACGCTATACACACGAAAGTTCATTTTTTGTGTGATTACTTTTTTTTATGATAATAGAAAATAATAAAATTATTAATTTTGTTATTATTATAATTATAAATTAAATATAAATGATTTTTATAACTTTATTGTAAATAATTTTTATGTATTTTATAGATAATTTTTAAATTAAAAAAATGGTTAAGTTAAAAAAAAGGTCAAATTGAAAAAAGCGGTTAAATTTAAATAAACAGCATTTGAAAGATAATATTGCTAAAATAAATATTTTGATTTAAAAAAATTATTTAAAAGGTAAAATTTAAAAACAAATCTGGACACCAAATAAAGGAATCCCCTTTATATGTAGATGTAGATAGATTTTGTGCCAGCTTAAATTCGTTTATTTTAATTTTATAGATTCAATATTATCTATCAAATCTTTGAACAAAGCAACAAATAGTTACAAAACTCATTCTAACTTTATAAAAAAAATAGTTGCTTTATGTAATTATTGTCAGTGTTTTGTATGTCAAACTATACTATGTTTTTTTTATATTTTATTATTCTTAATTTAATATTATGTTTGGATAAAAAGTTTCAGAGGTTTCAAACTTTTCATATAAAACCATAGTTATTAGAACCAGATCAGTTTGACTGTGTAAGACAGTAGTTTTCCAGGTTAGGTAGTTCATTTAAAAATTAAAGGGTAACAACGGAGTTAACTTGGAGAGGGGTAGTGAGCTTGTAAACTCGTGCAAATTTACTAGTTCAATAGTGAATTTGATAACCATGCCCTCATAACGGTATTTGTGTGCACACTACTGAAAATCCCAACTCTGTGATTGTCTTCCTATACACACAAATTTGTATTTGTCTGTTGATATTTGACCATTAATATTTAATAATCTATAATGTCATTCATCCATTTCAATATAAGTTTCCACGCTGATCAATATATGATGATTTTTGTTTTTAGTTCAAATTCAATTCTTATAGTGCTGAAGACGATGACTATGAAGGATATCATTATAGCTTGCAAGGCCATCTTTCAGCAGTTCGCATTGTTTTCCTTTATAGATTTGTGCAAGAGGTATCCTCCAAAACTCTGTAAATTTGGAGTCTGATGTTAAAGTTGGTATTTTTCTGTTTCTCCCATTAAAGCTGTTTCTCATGTTTTGTTTAAAATTTTAAGGTTAAAATATGTTTAGACCCTTGAATCTGGGTCACTTTCTTTTAGTCCTCCATATTAAAAGTTGGATTTTTTTAGTCCTTCAATTTTAAAAAAATGTTCTTTTGTATCCTTCTGCACTAATAGAGTTATACTTGTTGCTAACATGACTAATGATATCATCGGGAACAATTGCACGAGTAACTGAATTTATGATGTGGAAACTCATTTTTAGATTGTCTAAAATATCTTTTTAATTCCTTGAACTTAGGTCAATTTTTCACATAACCCCCCACATTTAAAAAAAGAGAAGATATTTAGTCCCTCAAATTGAGAAAGAATGAACATCTCTAATTCAAGACTGAATGTGAACTTTTGTTTCATTCAACTCCTTTACATGAAAACTTATGGGATGGAAAATTAAAAGAAAATTCACTTGAAACATCTCTGTCACCCTTTTTCTATTGTATGAATTGGTTATTGAATAATATTTTATGATATACTTGTTAATATGATTTTAGTCATCAAATCTAGTGAAAGTGAAATGAAACCTTGTATTCACACATTCTAGTGGCTATGAATACTATACTATAATAAGTAAAAACCGATGTCAAAACTCTATTAATGTCAAGGTGACAAGACCAAGGAAGATAGAAGATAAGAAGGGACTACATCATTGTGGTAGTAGTAGTTCTGAAGTTTAGAAGAAAATAATTTCTCTTTTATATGTTTTATATACATACATTGATTAGATAATTTAGGATACAAGCACAATCTATTTTAGGAAACAAATCCCTAGATTGTGGGATTGATATGCTAGAAATAAAACCATGATAAAGGCAATATAGAAAATTAAAACCAATAAGAATAAAATCTGAAACTTCTTAAAATATATTGACGGAATAAAATCTAAAGTTTCCTAAAATATCTCTCACTCCAAAGTGTTCTCCATTTTTAACTTGGATATAGTTTTCTCAAAGTTATTGTTGTTTAGTCCCTTGGTGGGTATGTTTGCAAGCTGTCCTTTAGTACACACATGGGATGCAAACTAAGCCACTGCCAATCTTTTATTTGATTAAATGTTTGACCACTTCAACGTATTTAGTTCTATCATGTTGTAAAGGGCTGTGAGCTATGCTGATTGCAAATTTATTGTCACCATATAACCTTCAAGTCTTCCAATATAATCTTCAACCATAATAGTTCAATCTTCCCTTGCCCATTGCTCGAAATTTTGCTTTGGCACTACATCTAACTACTACACCTTTTTTTTTTACTCTTTTAAGTTATTAAGGGTGTGTATGGATTGGGGATAGGATTTGAGGGAGGGTGAGTGGATGGATTTGAGGGAATGGAGAAGGGATTGTGGTATTATTGAGAGTAAGGAAAAGATGGTATGATTTGAATAAACTTGAGATGAAAGTTTGTGTATGATATGATGGATATGATAGATTTAAAAAATGTTTTAATGAATAGACTTAAATGATTGCTATTTTACCCTTGAAGGTACATGTGATATAAATTTACTATTATTATTATATTAATGAAATAGAATAAAAACACTGACAGAATAAAAATTGCATAAATAATAGAATAAAAAACAAAACAGTAATTTTGTGGGGCCATAATCGGTTTTGTGCAAGAAAAGAATGAATTCTTACACTTCTCCCCATTACAGTAATTAGGTCAAGAGTGTATTTTTGCTAAGATATCAGGATCCCTTTCTTGGAATGGGCTACTTCAATTCCTGAAAAATATTTTAACTTTCCTAAAATCTTGATTTCAAACTCTTTTAGAACTATGGTTGTTTATTTGGACATTTCCTTGACCATCTACAATTATCATTCCATGAGCTATGGAAATTTTTTTGCCGGAAATATGTGGAACTTTTAGAGGGTTGTCATATGATTTGTAGCTCTAGAGTCTAAAATCCAATAATAGGTGTTTGAGACATTAAATTCAACAGAAATTGGTAACTTAGGGAATATGTCAATGGACACACACTTGTCGGTTTCTCTCGTTTATTAAGGAACGACCTTACTCTTTCTAGTTTCTCATGTTTGAGTTGCATAGATCCTCCTTGAATTTCGAGAACACTCAGTAACTGTTCTATATTGTGGGGCTTGTCTCTATTTTTCCATTTCAGCCATTACGATTATGTGCAATTAAGGCACAAAGAAATAAATTCATAAGGTTGATTAGACACACAACAATGGAGAATGTTAAGAAAATGCTTTAGGAATATTTTATTTTTAATTTTAATTGAGTCAAAGTCTTTTCCTTATTTTTAGGATTTAGTTAATTTTTAATTATGGATTGGAACAGTGGATTAAAATTAGGATAAAAATGTTAGTGGGTAGTTATTTTGTTAAGTTTTAAATATTGCAACGTTTCTCATTATTTCATAATTAATAATATAGAAGCATTTTAGCTTCAAGCTTGCTACTGTTTTGATTCTAAAACCAACAATTGGTATCAAGAGCCTTTTTCTTTAGGGACATGTGAGAGAAAAATCTGATAGCATGGAAGGAGATACAAATTTTTTAACAATAGCACCATCAATCTTTGATGGTGAAAATTATCAAATTTGGACCGTACGAATGGAAGCCTACCTAGAAGCTCTGGATCTATGGGAGGCAGTTGAAGAAGATTATGAAATTCCTGCGCTACTTGGCAATCCAATGATGGCTCAAATCAAGAATCACAAGGACGGAAAAACTAGAAAAGCCAAGGGAAAGGTGTGCCTCTTTGCTGCAATTTCACCAACCATTTTCACTCGAATCATGTCTCTAAAGGCAGCCAAAGCCATATGGGATTATCTCAAAGAAGAATATGATGGAGATGATCGAATTAAAGGCATGAAGGTGTTGAACTCATTGGAGACTTTGAATTGTAGAAGATGAAGGAACTGAAACTATCAAGGAGTACTCTGAGAGGCTTCTGAACATAGCAAAAAGAGTAAGATTGCTTGGTTCTTAATTTAAGGACTCTCGTATTGTTGAAAAAATTCTGGTTACTGTACCTAAAAGATTTGAATTTACCATAACCACGTTAGAAAACACAGGATTTTTCCAAGATCACCTTGGCAGAGTTGCTGATTTCCTTGCAGGCACAAGAACAAGGAAGGGCTATGAGAGAATAAGGCTTTCTTGAGGAAGCCTTGCCTGCTAAACATGAAGACAACTAGAAAAACAAAAAAAGGAACCGACAACCAAATAGAGACGGTGTTGCCCGAAATGAAAGCAAAGCAGGAAGCTCCAAAGGAAAGTATCCTCCTTGCAAGCATTGCAACAAAATGGGTCATCCTCCATTCAACTGCTGGAGAAGGCCTGATGCTAAATGCACCAAGTGCAATCAACTTGAGCATGAAGCTGTCATATGCAAGAACCAAAATCAACAACAGGAAGAAGATGCTCAAATTGCAAATGAAGAGGAGGAAGATCAACTTTTTTGTTGCAACCTGTTTTTCAACCAATGCTTCAAGTGAATCTTGGCTATTTGATAGTGGTTGTACTAACCACATGACCTTTGACAAGGCACTCTTTAGAGATACGAGGCAAATTGATGTCACCAAAGTTAGACTAGGCAATGGTGATCATATCTCACTCAAGGAAAATGTGACAGAAATCTAGCACAAGAAGTGAAGACATCCTCATCATATGTTGGGTGCAAAGAGTTTCTCTTATTTTGTAGCAATGGCTGCAACGTTGGTTTTGATCCTTCTCAATGTGGTTGTGGTTTGTCGTGGAGGCAAAACAATTTTTTTCATCAGGAAGGTTGATACTGAGGACATGCCCCTTCACAGTGATGTATTTGTTGTCCCTTCTAGCTATAATGCTCCTCAGCATGTTCATATAATAATAGGTGACTATGTGGGAAGGGCCATGGACGAACCAGGAAACAGTTTAGTACGTTATTGGAACGAGGTGTACGAGGAGGACCTTCTTGACTATGAAGACGAAGAAGAGAAGGAGCCTAAAGGTGCTAATAAAGTCAATATTGAAGCTGTCAAGAAAGGTTATGTTGGAATTCACAGATCAGGAATCAGAGACTTTTTATTGAAGACAGATTGACCTTTCATGGACTTTTACAGTTCCTAAAGCAAGGAGGAGTGTTAAGAAAATGTTTTAGGAATATTTTATTTTTAATTTTAATTGAGTAAAAGTCTGTTCCTTATTTTTAGGATTTAGTTAATTTTTTAATTATGGGTTGGAGTAGTGGATTAAAATTAGGATAAAAATGTTAGTGGGTAATTACTTTTTAAGTTTTAAATTAGGATAAAAATGTTAGTGGATAATATAGAAGCATTTTAGCTTCAAGCTTGCAACTGTTTTGACTCTAAAACCAACAGAGAAGTCTAAGTTTATGCAATAACAAAGGTTGATTAGACACACAGAGAAAACATGCAACAATGAATGTTGCAATTAGGTTTGCAACAATGAAGCCTATGATTATGTTTGTAGCAATGAAAGCTGTAACTAGGTTTGCAGCAATGAAAGTTGGAATTAGCTTTGCAACAATGAAAGTTCTAATTAGGTTTGCAGCACTGAAAGTTGTAATTAGGTTTACACAACAATGAAGACTGCAATTAAATGACACCATCAGCAATTAAATCACACCATCAGATGCTCCCAGGGATCATAATCTTTCGTATCATCTCAAGTTTAGAAGAAAATAATTGTTCTCTTATTCAGTCTCATTACATATATCCAAGGTTGTCTAACTCGAGAGTTTACGTAAACTCGTGAGAGTCAGTAAACTCGAATCTTAAACTCGTAAGAGTTTACTTTACATGTAAAAATTATAAATTCATACAAATCTTTTTCATAGAAATATTGTTAGTGTAAAACATAAATTAATATATTAAAGTCTCTATGTCTAATCCTCTAATAATGATATCATTATCTCCATCGTTTTCCCGGAATGTTGAAGATGTACTTGGATTAACTTCTACCTAGTTTGATGGGTTTCCAGTAAGATAAACTTTTTCACTACAAACACAAAAAATAAAATGCCGAACAACTTAAAATATTGTCTCAGCAAGGGTTGTTCAACAGTGCAGTGTGTATCATTTTATTTTTGAAAAATAAAATGAATGGTGCGGTGCTATAAAATGAAACTCATTAATATTGTCCTGTAAAATGCTTTGGTAATAAAACATGAAATCAATTTAAACATCACCAACAGTATAGGTGGCAGAGGGTTTAAACTTATGCAACCCGTGAGTTTGAAGACGAGATTGACAGCCAGATCAACGGCAGATCGACGGCGATCGCCAGATCGACGACGACAGCACAAACGGTGCGAACGAAGGCGAGATCAAACGACGACAAGGAAGGTGTGACGGAGGGCGAGATCGACGACGAACGACGACACGACAAAGGCGAGATCATACGATGAGATTGACGGCGAGAGCGTGAGAAAGGAGATGAATAGTGAGAATGAAAGCAGTGAGTGAATCGGTTCAACGAAAGCTCTAAAAACCTAATCTGGTGAGCCCTAAACAAATTTCTTCTCAAACTCGCAAAATCAAAACCCATCTCGCGATTTCAGGCGAGTTTAACGAGCCTGTCACCGATTCTACCGATCCCACACCAAAAATGAGTTTGCTTATGAGTTAATTCGAAAGCACCGAGTGAACTCGTAAACTCGACCAAGTTAACGAGTTAACTCGCAAGTTCGATAAACATGCATACATCGACATATATACATACATACATTTATTGGATAATTTAGGAAACAAATACAACCTATTCTAGGAAACATCCATGAGATTGTGGGATTGATATGCTA
The DNA here is from genome assembly GCF_029865625.1 of Vigna umbellata. Lineage (NCBI taxonomy): Eukaryota > Viridiplantae > Streptophyta > Magnoliopsida > Fabales > Fabaceae > Vigna > Vigna umbellata. Next base: position 106,339,488 of record NC_142165.1, read on the forward strand.
GTAATAAGCCAAGATACAACTAATATACAAAATTAAAACCAATAGAATATAATCTTAAACTTGCTGGTAATGTTTCAACCAAAATGATGCATTTATTACTTGAGGTAATAAATTTTTTTGGCATCTGTACTCGACTGGGGAAAACTTAAGGTAGTTGGAGGTTTTCGAGAGTGAATTGGATGAAAGTTCACACTAATGGAGCAGCCAGATGTTGTCTAGGATTAGTTACTTTTGCTGGTATGTTTAGAGGAAGTGGAGGGGATTGTATTGGCAGCTTCTCTTCAGTTTTGGGCATTCATAATTCCATGTATGCATAATTTATGGGAGCTTTTTATGCTATAGAGCATGTTTGGAATGCAGGGTAACTAAACTTTGGATGGAGTGTGATTGAGCTCTGGTTTGCCAAGCATTTTCTTCCCCGTGGGTGGCTCCTTGGATGCTAAGTGGAGTTTGGTGAAAATGTTTGAAGTTTTGAAGTGACATTGAGTATCAAGTTTCACATATTTTTAGAGAAAGGAATTATTGTGTTGCTAAATTTGCTGATTTAGGCTTTTGGATAATAGGGAAGATTTTAAGTTGTACATTGTTATGCCTCATGTTATCAGTTTATTTTTTTATTTTTCATGACAGATATCAACTTCCTATGTTTAGGAAAGTTTAGCTTCGTGGGAAGTTTAGCTTCATGACAAATATTTTTTGTGTGATGTTAAAAGATAGGTATACTTTGTAGTGTCAATTTAGCTTAAATGACAAAGTATAATATGATGCCTAACATGACCTTTATAGAAAAAGGAAATACACTTAGACTTCCTAAAATATCTTGATGGAGTAAAATCTAAAACTTCTGAAAATATCTCCACAGTAGTGATCACCGAGATCACTACTTTGAGAAGAGGGAAAGAGGGAAGAGAGAGGAAGAATGAGGAGCGAAGTAAGATATTTCAAATACGATTAAAATTGTCTTTCTCAAATTTGACATGTGTTAGTTAGCCAACAAATTTTCAACAATGTCAATTTTCAAAATCAAAAGGATGTATTTAAAAAGTGGAAGACTGAAAAAACCACTTTTAAATTTGGAGATTTAAAAGCTAATTTTAAATTTGAGGGACTTAAAAATTCAATTTTACATTTGTAGAAGTATAAAAATCAATTTCAAATTTGGGGAATCAAAATAGATTTTGATTCCAATTTTAGGGAGTAGAAGTATTTTAGTAAAAAAAGGTTTGAAACATGTATTTGCAGATAATTAATTTAATGATAAATGTCATTGTTAACATGGATGTCACTGGCCATATGGGCAATGAGTGTAATGTTGTCTGTAGCGAGAGCCAAAAGAGATGACTTTTGAAATATGGGGACAAAATAAACATTTTTTGAATTTGGAGGACTAAAGGAAAAAACAATAGAATTTTTAGCAACTAAAACCATATTTGTACCAAATTTTTTAATCACTTGATCTTCGGGGTTCCTCTGGTATTTGATTTAAGGGAAAAATGTTTGTATACTTGTTGGTTGTTCCAGATAATGATGTACTTTATGGAACTTGCCTCCCCACACCCTGACGAAGCAATAAAACTTGTTGATAAAGTTGGAGGATTTGAATGGCTCATTCAGAAATATGAAATGGATGGAGCTACTGCACTCAAACTGGATCTGGCACTCGACACCCCAATTATAGTTGTTCCAAGGAATTCAACAAGCAAAGAGTTAGTGATATTTAAATCCATTTGTGGAGTCAATCACAGCGTTTATTTAATATGCTTGGTAATCTTTTATGATGGTGTAAGTGCTTAGGACCTGTTTGGACAAGTTTATACATAAACTCTTGTAAAAAAGAAAAATAAGAAAAGAAAATTGAAACTATCTTCTCTCTCATAGCTTCTTTAAATTGTTTAACTTGTTTATAAGTTAGTTTTAGCTTATAGAAAAGTTCATTTCATATATATATATATATATATATATATATATATATATATATATATATATATTCTCTATTTGAAGTACTTAAGGAACCGACATGTAATAGGTGAAGATTTCATTGCATGATTATTCAGGTAGTTGACAGAAATATTGAATTACAATAAGCATGATTTTGCGTGCTTGATTGTGTAATGATGTTCTCTTTTGTTGGTTATTTGAGAGTTTCAGATGGTAATAGTTCTGTTGGAAAATTACATATTATATCTTTTATCTGGTAGGATATGTAAGTAGAGACAATGAATTTTTTCAAGCACCTTGTGATATCTTCTCAAAGCTACCTCTGCTAAGCTTAAGCTATTATTAGGTAATAGACAATAAATAATTCTTAAAAAGTGAACTTTAAACCTAACTCAACATTACATCACAAAACCTTACTAAATCAGCTTGAAAAGGATGTTTGCACCTACTTATATGTATTATAATTTAGTAATATCTATAGCTGCTGTGGAATCTCCATCATTAGTTTTATATCTTACAAGCTGAGAAATCTTATTCTTGTTCTTTTATTGACTTCCAGTTTTATACAACTTGATCTTGGAAAGCTACAGATTAAAAATGAATTCAGTTGGCATGGTTCTCAAGAAGAAGATCCATCCGCTGTGCATATTGATCTTCTTCATGCTCAGGTACACATTTCTTTTTACAAGTGGTCTCCCAATTAAAATCATTGACATCCTCCTGACTGGAAATGAAATGTCAGATTCTGGGTATTAACATGTCTGTTGGAATTGATGGTTGTCTTGGAAAACCAATGATACGTGAGGGTCAAGGACTTGATATATTTGTTCGACGAAGCTTGAGGGATGTTTTCCGGAAAGTTCCAACATTTTCACTTGAAGTGAAGGCAAGTCCAACTCCAAACCCTAATGTTTAAGTGTTTTCTTGTATTTCTTTCCCAATCCTGGGACAAATATATCACTTGACCTTGCGTTTTGAAGTTTATGCGCTAATAACCATGCTGAAATTCCAAAACAATTGGGTAATGAAAAACGTACTGCCGGGGTTCTTCATCAAAACATTCACCCATTGTGTGGATAAACACATGTAAATATGATTAACTTATCCTCACAAGTTGTTCAAAGTAAATTATTGTGACTTTATTTATTTATTGAGTTGTGTTTGGGATAATAATGGTTAAATGTTTCAGATGATTAAAAATGTCATCAAAGATATTGAAATGCGCAATGATGGTTAGAGGTGGGTTAGAGGAGTTAGGATCAATGGAAGTCATGGAAACAAAAAAAAAAATTGGCAGAAGCCAAACCGTATTGAAACTAACAAGAAATAGAATTCATTAATAAAAGAAAGTTACAAAATGTGAACCTCTTACAAAAGCCCGTACACATATGTATGCATACAGACATTCATGCATACATACATAAATATTTATATATATACATACATTCATATACATGTGTGTGTGGATGGAAAAGCATAACATAGGAAAGAAAGATCAGCTGAAACAAGCTGCAACTGTAAAACAACAGGAAATAGAGGAATATGCTCTACCGTATTCAAACCCTAGTACTGGAAAACCTTTATGTGGTATGAATTATTGTAGATTTTTAAGCTTTCCAATCAAATTATTTTAGTTTATATTTTTCTGATAGGTTTGCTTTAACTAGGATTAGGTATATTAGGAATTTTTCGTTTTTTAAGGTAGTAAATTAATTATTAATAACAAAGATTTTTAGTTTGTGGATTAGATGCTGTTGTAATCAGGTGACAAATAACAAGAAGTATAGAAACGGAATGTAACATGGTTTGATTTCATCTATTTTGTAATGCTTACTTCCTCATCTGAAACAGCAGTTCATTATGATTAGTTCTGAATTACAAGTACTTGGTGTTGAGAATTGGTTGTGGGAGCTGCATAAGGTTTAATCAACAGACCTTAGTCCACCCACTGCTGGGAATATTTTTAATTTGTATGTGCCTGCTTTTTGAATCACTAGTTAAGATCATCTTAATTTGCTTGATGGTTGATTTTGACTTTTTCATATAAATAATAAAGTCAAGATCCACCTTCTGAAGTACTTAATTTATGAGAGAATAGAGAGTTCCTGTTATCATTTTAGATATGAATTCAGTCCATTTACACAAGAATTACAGAAGGTCTATATAGCCTATTAGAGGATGGAATCCCTAATCTCTATTTTACTCATACTAACTTGTAGTTAGAGCTACACAAAAAAAAAATAGAGTAAAACTATACACTATTGTGGAAAAAACCAAGTCTCACATTGACTATATGTTCAACATTCGTCTTTCATTCTTATTTTTCTTCCCCTTAGAGTTTCTAGGCCTTCCATTTCTTATTACAGTGCTAATCACATTTCCTAGGTTACATTTTATACAGTCTACTGATTAGTGGGCTGGTTATTTCAATATGCACTTTTAAACAGTAGAATCACTCAATTGTGTTGATGAATAGACTTAAATCTGATTATTCTTTCCTTTTGATAATTTTATTAACCTGGTTGTGTAATAATACTAGTCAACACGTAGGCATTGTGATAGTCATTCAGGCTACCTGTGGCCAGTGGACAGATTGTTAAACATGTTTTCAGCAGCAGCATCACACAGTCAGTAACGTTGTTAGGATGGCCCTTTTGAACTTTTAGTGAATCTATTGAAGCAAGTGTAGGGACTCAGATGCTCCCTCAATAATTTTTTTATTTATGTACCTGCCAAGACTCCTAAAAAAAACATAGTATACGCTGCTATAACATTTTCCCCTAGTTGTCTAGCCTAAGGCCCAGCAGTTAGTTGTAAGGAGGCTTCTTGATCTGACTCAAAGCAAGTCTCCAAACAGAATATATCTACAAAAATAAAAATGTGTGTATCTTATAATCTAGTTTCGTACTGTAAGTAGTTGTTATGCTCAAGTTCACAAAGGAGATTAAATTCTTCAGCTAATTTTATGTGCATATGAGCAGGTGGATCTATTGCATGGTATACTGTCTGCTAAAGAATACAAGGTGATTTTGGATTGTACATACATGAATTTATCTGAACAACCAAGGCTTCCTGCAAGCTTTCGTGGTGGACAATCTGGTTCAAGGGATACCATTAGGCTTCTGGTTGATAAGGTTAATCTGAACGGTCAACTTCTGTTGTCACGAACAGTTACAATCATAGCTGTTACAGTTAACCATGCCCTGCTAGAGCTTGGTAATGGCACTGGTGGTGAATCTCCGTTGGCTCATATTGCTGTGAGTTCATACTTTAAGATGAGAAAAATGTACAGACAGTTGAATTTGTTTCCATGACATTTCTTCAATATTTTGATTTTATTTTAGTTAAATAAATCATTTCATCTTTTTCTCTCAGCTTGATATACATGAATGGAACATGCACATATCTCATTCAGCTTTGTATTATTGCGAATTTTACAGATGGAAGGTCTATGGGTTTCTTATCGTATGACCTCTTTATCAGAGACAGACCTTTTTGTGACCATTCCCAAATTCTCTATACTAGATGTCCGCCCTGATACAAAACCTGAAATGCGTCTGATGCTTGGATCTTTTGTTGATGCTTCCAAACAAGCATTTACTGGCCCCTTTTTGTTTAACCCTGGCAGCTTTAGAAAGACCACCAGTGAAGCTGGAATTGATGATATGCCCATTTCAACAATGTTCTTGATTGACTACAGGTGGCGAGTGTCATCCCAATCATATGTAATTCGTGTGCAGCAACCTCGAGTCCTTGTTGTGCCAGATTTTTTACTTGCAGTGGCTGAGTTTTTTGTACCTTCTTTGGGAGCACTAACTGGAAGAGAAGAAATAATGGACCCAAAGAATGATCCAATTAGCAAAAATAGTAGCATAGTGCTGATGGAATCAATTTACAAGCAGAAAGAAGATGTGGTGCACCTCTCTCCATCTAAACAGTTAGTTGCTGATTGGGTAGGCATTGATGAATATACATATGATGGTTGTGGGAAGGTTATTTGTTTATCTGTTGAAACAGATGCAAAGGAAGTTCGAAGCACAAGGTTTAGACCAATTATAGTCATTGGACATGGCAAAAAATTGCGATTTGTTAATGTAAAAATTGAGGTAATATGCTTCCTCTCAGTCTGTAATTACTTTTCTAATTTCCTTTGTATATTTGAGAGTTCTATAGTTTACTTTTTCCTCGAAACACCTTTAGGAATCTAAGGCTTCCTCAATGTTACTAATACTAATTATAATTTGTAAAATGTACACCTTTACAACAAATTTTATTTGTTCTTACACTGTCCAGTAGCCACTTCAATGTAGAATTTCTTGTACCGCCCTTTCCCTATTTTACTTGCTTATTATTAGAAGCTCACAATTTTGTTTTTTATTCATCAGAATGGTTCTCTTCTACGGAAGTATGCATGCCTTAGTAATGATAGCAGCTACTCAATCTCTAGTGAAGATGGTGTTGACATTGCAGATCCTGGCAATTTTCCATCTAATGATGAGAAAAACATTGACAATGTGAATCAGATATCAAGCACTTCTACATACTCTCAAAGTGGTTCAAATGGAACTCAGAGCTTTTCCTTTGAGACCCAGGTAGGTGATATTTCATGTTTCCATGAATAATATCGTCAAAATCCCTTTATTTATGTTGCAGGTAATATTTTCTTGTACAGTTTTAATTACATAATTAGGAAATTTAATTACATTTTGTTGGAAGTCCCACATCAACTAGAGATAAAACCAATTTATAATATATAAGTGGATGCAAACCTCACCTTATAAGCTGGTTTTGTGGAGTTGAGTTAGGCTTAAAGTCCACTTCCTAACATAGTATCAGAGTTATGGTTAGAGTCTATCCTAGCAATATTTGTTGTTTGTTGGGCATATTGTTTCACATGCTATCGGACCGTTATTGGACCACTCATTAATGTCTAGTCTCACGCTCGAGATGATATGTATACCTCGGCGTGAGGGGTGGGGGGTGTTGGAAGTTCCATATTGACTAGAGATAAGGCCAAATTATAATATAGAAGTGGGTGCAAACCTCATCTTACAAGCCGGTTACAAGCCGGTTTTGTGGGGTTGAGTTAGGCTTAAAATCCACTTCTTAACACATTTTCTCTAATTAGGAAGATTCTACATATACGTTATTGACATGTATAAATAAACCAACTCACATATGGTTCAGTGTGTGAAGTTAATAAAATACATTCGGTTCATTCTCTCTGTTTTCTCTATTCATGTTATTCAAGAAGAGGAGGCATTGAATAGTAATGATTTGAAAAATGTCATGAGTGTTGAAATGGTTGCTCTAGAAAAGATCCAAACTTCGGAGTTGGTGGATCTACCTCAAGAATAAAATCTTGTAGGATTTAGGTTGGTATTCAATGTCACAGTCCAGATCGGACATTAGAAAGGTGTAAAGCAAGGTTAGTATATACTCAAACATATGAGATTGACTATCTTGAAACTTTTTTACCTGTTGCAAAAATGAATATTGTTAGTAATTTATTGTCTTTAGCAGCTAACTAACTATGGATGGAGTTCACAACAATTTGATGTCATAAATGCCTTTTTGCATGGAAATCTTTAGAAAGAAATTTACATGCAGGTCCCACCTGGTTTAAAGCCGAGGAGGGAAAGGTGTGTAAACTAATGAAGACAATCTATGGATTGTAACAATCTCCTAGAGCATAGTTTGGCAAGTTTACTACTAGAATGAAGACCATGGGCTACAAGCAAAGCCAAGGTGGTCAGACATGGTTTATTAAGCATTCAGCTTCGGGGGAGTTACTGCACTAATTGTTTATGTAGATAATATAATTCTAACAGAAAAGGATCAGGCAAGAATGGGAGCCTTATAAAGATGTTTGATTATGAAATTTGAAATTAAGGAGTTAGGCAGATTAAAATATTTCTTGGGCATCGAAATGGCTCATTCCCATCACGGTATTTTTATCTCTCAAGAAAAGTATGTACTGGATTTATTAGCTGAAACTGGTAAATTAGGATGCAAACCAGTAGAGGCACCTATCAAACTCTTCCTTTCACACAAAATCTTCTTATCTCAATATAGACTTCTCATAAAGTCTTGCCTGCCTAACAAATGCATTGATTTTTATATTGAAGATCCACAAGATAAATGTGATAAGAAATGTTAGTTTATGTTGGGTAAATTGGATTTGTACTTCAATAGTTTTTGTCAATTAATAAGCACCCATGCATTTGGGGAAACTCACCCTCAAAAGCTAGCTTTAAAGGTGGTAGAACCAAACACTTAAAGACTCTGCCTAGCATCCCATACCACTCTATGTGGGATTTGAGCACCTCATAATACCCAAACTCCTATCACATTTATACCTTTGTTGATACCAAGAAAAATTGTTTGATACCAGCCTAGATCATATGGTACATTCTACTAGAATCTAAACAGTTTTGCCAACTGCATCATTTGTTGCTGCAATTTTGTTTGGTTCTTTCGACTGCTTGACTAATTACATTACCTTTAAAAAAAATTACAAACGTATTGATCCTTTATTACTTCTTCAGAAACAGCAGAAAATAAAATATATATGAAATTCCTACCAGCATTCTAAATTGAAAGAACTAGCTTTAGTTTTTTGTTTATCTTGTCTAAGCTATCAGTCTGCACTGAACTGAATCAATAATTATCCAAGCATAGCGTCTAGAGCTTGTTCACTAAGACTTCCCTGAGAAAAGAATGAAACAGAAAGAAAATTGACTTCTCTGTCTGTAATATAAAAATTAGCTTATTTACAAGTTAAAATAAGTATTTGAAAAGGTATATGATACAGCTTGTACAGATTAGTTTGTTGCATAAACTAATTTCATTTTTTTAGACTTAATTTTCTCTCCTACAAAAGTCTTTATGATTAAGTTTGTCCCAAACAAGCTTATAATTTCATTAAGTCCAAGTCCACACTAATAGCTCGCAAATTGCTGTACTGATGCAAAGTAATGTTCTTTATATATGTTTACCTTTAATCCAAAAGAACTTACCTACTTGTCTAGCTTTAAACCTATTCATTTTATTGTGTTCTGATGGCTATTGTACTTTGTTGTTAGGTTGTTTCTGCTGAATTTACCTTCTATGATGGCACTAAGTCATTTCTTGATAATTCATCTTATGGTGAGAAGCTTGTTCGTGCAAAGTTGGATCTAAGTTTCATGTGAGTTTCAAAGTATAAAGTGTTAAATTTTCTCGGGAGAGTTACTGTTTTAGAATTCTTGGTAAAAATATTTTCAGTTTAGGAACAAAGTGACTATAGACCTGCTTGGATGAGCTTTTTTGTAAGTACTTCTGATAGAGAAAAATTGAAATTAGACTCTATAAGGTAAAATTAGCTTATGAAGAAGTCAATTTCATTTATCTTCATATTTTTCTCTCCTAGAAATGTTTATGAAAAATTTTGTTCAAACAGACCTAATGCATGTTCAGGGTTAGACCATTAGCTAATGAGAACTTTGTGGACATTATGAAAATTTGTTAATTGTTTTTCAGTTGGAATTATATTTGGTAAGAAATTCTTAAACTATATCTCCTAACTTTCTCATAACAACTTGTGTTCAATCTCTCCTTTTCGCTGATTCTTTCAGAAAAAAATTGTAAGAATTTTCTGACTGAAACTTGACCCGTTAGTTTCTTCAATATATTTGAGTAGGTATGCCTCCAAGGAGAAAGACTCTTGGATTAGAGCTCTCTTGAAGGATTTTACTGTTGAGGCTGGTTCGGGTCTTACCATTCTAGATCCAGTAGATATTTCAGGGGGATACACTTCTGTGAAAGACAAAACAAATATATCTTTGCTATCAACAGACATCTGTTTACATCTTTCACTTAGTGCTCTTTCTCTTGTGCTAAATCTGCAAAGTCAGGCATCTGCTGCATTAAGTTTTGGAAATGCAATTCCTCTGGTTCAATGTACCAACTATGACCGAATTTGGGTGTCTGAGAAAGGTTTATTTCCAATTACGCAATTTTCTGGTTGCAATTTTTCTTTTTTTTTTTATGTAATCAATTTATCAACTTGACTGATATTTTTTTTGAACCATTTATAACCGGGAAATCAGGTTCTTATAATGAACTATTTTGCAGAGACTGGTCATATAACCTTTTGGAGGCCTCGAGCCCCTGCAAATTATGTTGTATTGGGAGATTGTGTGACATCAAGGTATATTCTTTATTTTTTTTTTCATTTATACCTTGTTTTTGCATTCTAATCTTCTGGAACACACTTTCTTGATCATTCCCAGTGAAATCTTTGTAGGAAGTTTTCAACTTGGTCAAACATCAAAACCACATCACGTAAATGTCATGAAATATCGTTTAAGATGGTCCTTTTCTTGATATTGTTATACACTATATGCTTTGTATAATACTTAAAAATTAGAGAGAGAAAGAGGATAGATTCTGAAATGCTGTATCTGTTGCAACTGAGCTCATTATTGGATTACTTTGAATTGCCTAAAACAATTTTGGAATACGACAGATAATATAGTTTTTCCATTAGTATTCTATGTTAAATATTTTTTCCAGTGAATTCTATTGTAAATTGCCAAAGACATAGATTCCTTACTGTGTAAATTTTGCATTTCCATGTCTTTTCAGGCCAATTCCTCCTTCACAGGCAGTAATGGCTGTTAGTAACACATATGGTCGTGTAAGGAAGCCAGTTGGTTTCCATCTTATTGGGTCATTCCTCAACATTCAAGGGCGTGGTGGAAGTGAAGACCAATATTTTGATGACAATGATTGTTCTCTTTGGATGCCCATTGCACCCTCTGGGTACACAGCTCTAGGCTGTGTTGTTCATGTTGGGAACGAACCACCCCCAAATCACATTGTTCACTGCTTACGTTCTGATCTGGTGACATCAGCAAAGTATACAGACTGCTTACTGAATATACCATTAAATAGTCACTTTATTTCTGGCTTTAGCATATGGCGCCTTGATAATGCTGTTGGTTCATTTTTTGCTCATTCTTCCACTGGTTGCCCTCCCAAGGACAGTTGTTATGACTTAAATCATCTGCTTGTTTGGAATTCAAATCGAGCTCCCTTAATAGGTCCCGTGTCAGATTATCCTTCTGATCATGAAAATAAAAATATCCAGACAAGCAAAAGCATAAATACATCTGGATGGGATATTCTCAAGTCCATTTCAAAAGCAACTAATTGCTATATGTCTACGCCTAACTTTGAAAGGATATGGTGGGACAAAGGCAATGACCTCCGCCGACCAGTCTCCATTTGGCGACCAATCGCACGACATGGTTATTCTGTCTTGGGTGATTGCATCACTGAAGGGTTAGACCTATTGCCTTCTATGCCTTTTTCTAACTTTCTATCATCTTTGTTTTACTCAACCTACTTAAATGGTTTTTTGGGGACTGATTTTTTTCTTTCTTCTCTTCTCTTCAGCCTAGAACCCCCCGCACTAGGAATAATCTTCAAGAATGACACTCCTGATGTCTCTTCCAAACCTGTTCAATTTACCAAAGTTTCCCATATTGCAGCAAAAGGGATTGATGAAGTTTTCTTTTGGTATCCAATAGCTCCTCCTGGTTATGTTTCTCTAGGATGTGTTGTCTCCAAATTAGATGAGCCTCCACGATTGGATCTGTTTTGCTGTCCAAGGATGGATCTTGTTAGCCAAGCAAACATTCATGAGGTCCCTCTTTCAAGATCTTCAAGTTCAAAGTCTCCTCAATGTTGGAGCATATGGAAAGTAGAAAATCAGGTTAAAATTACCTCCGATGGTTCACTCTAAAAAAAGATTTTGTATTGAAAGCTCTATTTATGTGTGGTATTAAGAAAATTCTTTTATTCTTAGAATTTTGGTTTGGGTCTAAAGTCTCACACCTAGCAGTATTGAGTTTGGCACCAATAATAGAATAAGAATGGTCTTGGATATCAATTTACAATTTGGGTCTAACATGATTTCACAAAATTGATTTGTAAGGTAAGGGTTACCTCCCCCCACTTACACTAATTTAGCTTTATCTCTACTCCATGTGAAACTTGGTTCTTTTCCCAATTGGGGTGCATGTTAATTTTATCCACGTTCTATGGAATTAGCTTAGGGGAGCATCCACATGCCAAATTTATTATACAAATTATTAAAATAGAAAGCAGAGAACACTTTAGCAGGACTCTATGATCATATTGAGCTAGTGTTCCATACCATATTTTCAACCCTCTCCCCCTTGCAAATGAAACAAAAAGATTTTACTTATTATACTATGTGTCTGCAGGCTTGCACATTTCTAGCTCGTTCTGATCTAAAAAAGCCATCAAGCCGATTAGCGTACATAATTGGTGATTCTGTGAAGCCCAAGACTCGTGAAAACATAAATACCGAACTAAAGCTTCGATACTTTTCCTTGACAATTTTGGACAGCTTATGTGGAATGGTTTATTTTCTATACCTCTTGTGAACTGTGAAAATAGTTGTCATTCTTCTCTATATTTTTCTCCAACAATATTTTTTAATGCAGGAATAATCATTGTGTTATTTTCAACTACCCTTACAGATGAGACCCCTATTTGACACTACAATTACTAATATTAAGCTTGCAACCCATGGAGGACTACATGGGATGAATGCAGTACTGATTGCTTCAATTGTTGCATCAACCTTCAATGCACACTTAGAGGCATGGGAGCCTGTTGTGGAACCATTTGATGGAATATTCAAGTAATTAATGTCATTTAATTTTTTTTTTTGTACAATATTTTAATTACACATTGGTACTGATTGTCTAGTACCTTCTTGTGATTTTAGTCATGAATCAATCCTGTTGAGAATATTCCATTAATTAGATGTTTATTTTCTAACTTGTTTAGGTTTGAAACTTTTGACACCAATGCACAATCACCATCTGGAGTTGGGAAGAGAGTTCGAATTTCAGCCACCAGTATCTTGAATGTAAATGTTAGTGCAGCAAATCTTGAATCCTTTGTGGGAAGCATTCTTTCATGGAGACAACAGTTAGAGCTTGAAGAGAAAACATCGAAGCCAAATGTGGTAAAATTAAAAATCCTTTATCCTTTTATCCTTTAAAGCTCTCAACTTTTAACCTTGCTGTCTGGATTTGCAGGAGGTTGGTGGTCAAGGCAATGGAGAAAATACTACTTTTTCTGCGCTTGATGAGGATGACTTACAGACGGTGGTAGTTGAAAATAAACTTGGGTGTGATATCTTTGTCAAAAAAGTCGAGCAGGCTGTAGATACAGTTGACAAACTACAGCATGGCAATTGTGCTTCTGTCTGGATTCCACCTCCAAGGTTTTCAAATAGGTTAAATGTAGCAAATGAATCTAGGGAAGCACGTTATTATGTTGCTGTACAGATACTTGAAGCCAAGGTCATAATAAGTTGAAAATGAGTTATACATAATTCCAATCTTCTTCCTGATTTTCCTCCCTACCCAGAATGTTGAATCCAATTCATTTCATATTTTGTAGGGCTTACCTATCATTGATGATGGTAACAGCCATAACATCTTCTGTGCTTTGCGTCTTCTTGTTGACAACCAAGCATCAGAACAGCAAAAGCTTTTTCCCCAGAGTGCAAGAACTAAGTGTGTGAAGCCTGTTCTATCAAGAATTAAAGATCAGGTTGAAGGTAGAGTAAAGTGGAACGAACTTTTCATTTTTGAAGTCCCCCGAAAGGTATTGCATTTTTAATTGATTATTTTTACAATTTTGCTTCATTTTTTTTTTCCAATTTCCTCAATAACTGAAAATTTTATTGGAAGATTTTGAGCTGAAAATTTGGCCAACTAGAAAATAATGCCGTAACTTTAGAAAATGTTACTTTTATTAAGCAACACTTATTTTCATATATTTACATTGTCATTATACATCCATCCAGTTGGGGGTTTCTCTATTTTATTAATTCTTGGATCCACAATTTTGTGTACATTTAATTCTATACTTTAGACCTGCTTTAGTATCAACACAAGCTCTAGTATGGTCATCCCTTGAGGTTTTTGGAATTTTTGCTCAGTCCACATTTTTTCCTTCCCAATACCACCCAATGTATGTGTGTGTGAGTGCATAAGGTGTTTGCATTCTTCCATTTAAATTTTTAGGCATTGACTGCATTTACTATTACATTGAGAAATTCATTACAGGCCCCTGCTAAGTTGGAAATAGAAGTGACAAATCTTGGAGCAAAAGCTGGGAAAGGTAATTCTTTGATGACTTATTCTGTGATGCATATCTTGGATGTCTTGTTGACTTTAGTTTGTACAAAGTCTAATGCTATTGATTGAATCCATTGGAGTAATTTAATCAATTAAAGTAATTTAATCAATTAAAGTAATTTAATCAATTAAACGAATGTTTCTATGCATTTTGTTATATCTCAATTTCAACCATTAGTTTTCATTTATTATTTGGAGTTATATATTTTCTTCCAAATCAGTTTTTTTTTCCCAAAACTTATGTAGTCAACATGCAGGGGAAGTTGTGGGTGCACTATCCTTTTCTGTTGGACATGGTGCAAATACTCTGAAGAAGGTTGCTTCCGTGAGAATGTTTCAACCAGCAAATGATGCCCAGAGTATTAGATCATATCCACTTAGTACATTGGTCAGTTTCTATAATTTAGTCATTTTTATCTGTTAAATGTTATTAATTGTCTTTTTATTTTTATTAAAAAATAAATTCATTAAGTGTGTAGGATTTTCTATTTACTTTTATCCTATTTCACTTATTCTGGTTCAGCAAAATGTTGAAGCCATGCATGATGGATGCCTCTTTGTTTCAACCTCTTATTTTGAAAGAAACAAAATTGCCAACCTTCAAAGTGATATGGAACGTGAGAATGATGATGATAGAGACATAGGTTTTTGGGTGGGGCTCAGCCTAGAGAGTGATTGGGTGAGTATCAGATCGTTGCTTCCACTTTCAGTGACTCCAGTATCATTACAGAAGGAATATATTGGTATGGAAGTTGTGATGAAAAATGGAAAGAAGCATGTAATTTTCAGAGGTCTTGTTACAGTAGTGAATGATTCAGATGTTATTTTGAATATTATGACAAGCCATGCATCTCATACTCATGGTCCCTTGCTTCGAGTAAACAGTTCTAGTACTGTAACTGAAGAAGTCTTTCAAAATCAGTATTACCAGCCGTCAACTGGTTGGGGTAACAATTGGCCAGGTATGCACAATGATAATCCTGGACATTGGAGCACAAGGGATTTCTCAAACTCATCAAAGGTTGGTATATTTGTATATTTCAGTTATTACCAGTTAACTCTCTCAAGTAAGATCCATGATTATGATTATTTTCCTAATCTCACTTGTATCATTTTGAAGGATTTCTTTGAACCTCCACTTCCTCAAGGGTGGAAATGGTCCTCAGGTTGGTCCATAGATAAGTCTCAATATGTTGACAAGGAAGGCTGGGCTTATGGGCCTGACATTATAAGCTTAAGATGGCCTCCTACTTCTTCACTGTTTTCAACCAAATCAGCCTCTGATGTTGTGCGTCGAAGACGTTGGGTTCGTACTAGACAGTCTTTTTCTGACCAAGGTACAGAGTGCTTGCAGAGTGGAGCAAGTACTGTGCACCCTGGAGCTTCTGCTGTTTTATCATGGAGAAGTACATCCAAGGACTCTGACCATTGCCTGCAAGTTCGACCTAAATTTGATTACTCTCAGCCCTCGTACTCATGGGGTTGTGCTATTGCTGTTGGTTCAAGTTATATATATAGCAAAGATAACCTATTAGATCCAGGTTCTAGACTAACTGCTGTAACACCCAATGCCTCTTTGAAGCTTAATGAGCTCGAGAAAAAAGATATACTTGTGTGCTGTAATCCTAATAGTGGAGGTAAACAATTGTGGTTTAGTGTGAGTACAGATGCCACAGTTCTCAATACTGAATTAAATGTACCTGTATATGATTGGAGAATATCTATCAGCTCTCCTTTGAAATTGGAGAACCGACTACCGTGTCCCGCCGAATTTTCAATCTCAGAGAAAATAAAGGAAGGAAATTGTATTGAGCGACATCATGGTGTCGTATCTTCTCGTCAGACTGTACATATCTATTCAGCTGATATACAGAAGCCACTGTATATTACTTTGAGAGTGGAGGGTGGCTGGGTCATGGAAAAGGTGATAACTTTTATTTTAAAGAAATTGTCTTAAATTGTCTGTGCTTTGCAATTTAGCTCATATGGTTAGACTTTTTTACTTGATTCATCTGCTCAGGACCCAATTCTAGTGCTGGATCCTTCTTTCTCGAATCATGTTTCATCTTTTTGGATGATTCACCAGCAAAGTAAAAGGTATGTAATCTGTTTTTCTTTCAAAGTAAGTTGTATAAATTTATTTGAAGTGACTCGCATTTGTGATGTATTAAATTCTATACAAACATTTCTTCCAATAACGTATTTTGACTATTTGAGATTTTGAGCAGTACTTTTCCTTGAAATACATCAATGATATGTTATCTTTATCATATCATCACAGCAATACGACTATAACTTGTTAAATATGTTATATTCTTTTGTAATGAAAACGTAAACATGAATATTTATTTGTCCTCCAGCATAACATTGTCTACCTATATGTTAAAATATAGAAAACAAAAATTTAGACTGAGTACCTTTGTGACTGAATACATGATGGATAAAAGTTTATATACTCATTACATTTATTATGCATGAATAAAGAATATTGTCTCCTCTAAAATAAATATAACATGACTATAATAGTGAACAAAATGTATTATTTTGATTCTCAACACTCCCTCACAAGCCAGAATATAAAATCATATGTACCAAGTTTCTTTTGATCATAAATTTGATGAAGCTTGTGGGAATATCTCCTGACTAGATTTTCTCCCTTATGGAAATGAGAGTCAATCTTAATAATCTGTACAAGAGAAAAGGATTTTATTGAATTGAATAAATGAAACAGTACATAAGCATCTTTATACCTAAAGTGATGATTACTAAGAGATCTCTAGTATCTTACAAGAGCACAATAGCAATAATTACACTTGAACTATGTAAGAAAATAGAGAATAATTTCACTGATAAGAATCAACCAATTACATTCTCATAATCTCTAAGTGTAATAATAAAAATGTACTTAAATGAATAGGAAGGTTTTGAAGCTAATTTTTCATGAGTACTATGGAGATATTGTGTTAGGGAACTAATTGTATCTAGTAGAAGAAGAAACATTACCCAGCCTAACTGCCTGGCAGTTAGGTAAGTCAGTATAAAAGGGGTGGGTTGGTTGGTGAGAGGGGGAGTCTTTGAGTGTTATTGTTTGGCGGGAACTCTTGTAGTTCTTTGGAGGGAGGTTAAGCTCTCTGGTTACGTTGTAACACCATTCTTACTGATTCTTTTTCAATAAAAGGAGGCTGTATAATTCAGATATATTGTCTTTGTGTGTATTCGAGTGTTTTTCCATAGGTTCTTGATCCAAGAACCTATCATTTGGTCCGACCTGCCGGATCCAAACGAATTGGAGAAAACGCGAAGATGGAGAATGCGACGGAGGCAAGGCTTGAAGCCATTGAGATTACGATGGAGGGGATGAAGGCTGAATCGACGGCGGTACGAAGGGACCTTCAACAAATAATGAGGATTTTGGGAACGCAAGGCCATCACGGTCCTCAGGCGGAAGGGAGTTCAGAAGATAGCTCCGTCAACGATAATCAGCATAGGGGACCCAGAGTGATTGGAGTGGGCGAAAATGGTGGAAAAGGGGAAGAACAGAAACCGTGGAGGAAGAGGGTAGAGTTACCGACCTTTGAAGGAGAGGAGCCACTCAGTTGGCTCAATCGGGCAGAAAGATTCTTTGACATACAGAAAATAACGGACGACGAAGAAAAGGTGGAACTCGCATATGTGAGCATGGAGGGGAGTGCGGCGTACTGGTTTACGTTTTGGAAAGAGAAGGCTCGAAATCGATCGTGGGATGGCCTGAAGGCGGCCATGATTAATCGCTTTGGGAAAGGATTCAGAGGCACGGTGTTCGAGCGATTGGCCACTCTACGGCAAGAAGGCACAGTGGAAGAATTTGTTCGGAGTTTCGAAACGTTGATGGGGCAGACGAAAGGGGTACCGGAGGAACAGGTGTTAGGGTATTTCTTGGCGGGGTTACGGGAAGACGTGAGGGGACAGGTGCGAATTCAGAATCCTTCTGAATTAATGGAGGCGATGAGGATAGCAAGGGATGTGGAAGACGCGGCGCTGCGAGTTCAAGGAGGGCAAGCGAGTGGGTCTAAGACGAACCCATACGTTATGCGACCCATCGGGAATGTGACGCGAACGGAGCCGGTGAGAACTGCGACGACCCAAGTAGTGAAAACGGAGGGTGGAGGAGTCGCGAGAAGAGAGGGAGCGATGGCGGCGAGCAGCTCGATAGGAAGTGTGACCGGAGGCGCCGATAATCGGGAACGGACGGTGCGAAATTTACCGTATCCGGAATTTCTTAAAAGGAGAGAAGAGGGTCGTTGTTTCCGGTGCGGAGGCCCCTTTGCTCCTGGCCACCGATGCTCGGAGAAGAGTCTGCGAGTTTTGCTGTTGGCGGAGGATGAGGATGAGGATGACAGCAAGAATGCACTCAATATTTCATGTTCCCCGACTAAAGAAGGCTGTGGGTGAGAAGAGGGTGCCTCCGTTGGAAGATGGGGCGTTAAAAAAAAAAAAAAAAAAAAAAAAAAAAAAAAAAAAAAAAAAAGAGCAGTTTTTCAACCTTGGGGACAAGGTTGTTGGGGAAGGGGAGTATTGTTAGGGAACTAATTGTATCTAGTAGAAGAAGAAACATTACCCAGCCTAACTGCCTGGCAGTTAGGTAAGTCAGTATAAAAGGGGTGGGTTGGTTGGTGAGAGGGGGAGTCTTTGAGTGTTATTGTTTGGCGGGAACTCTTGTAGTTCTTTGGAGGGAGGTTAAGCTCTCTGGTTACGTTGTAACACCATTCTTACTGATTCTTTTTCAATAAAAGGAGGCTGTATAATTCAGATATATTGTCTTTGTGTGTATTCGAGTGTTTTTCCATAGGTTCTTGATCCAAGAACCTATCATATTGAGAATATTTTTTATCCTAATAATCTACTATTACCAACAATTACAATATCTTCTTGTAGCTTAACAAAATATTCTCTCTTGACTCAATACTCCCCTCAAGCTATTGAATGGAAATTTCATTCCTAGATTGCATTTGAGATCATGAAATCATTCTATGGGAAGACCTTTATAAACTGATCTGATAACTGAGGCCTAGATGTGACATCAGAAGGTGATAAGGCCACTATCTAGTTTTTTTTTTAATGAATATGTTCTTGATCTTATCATGCTGAACTATATAGTGAGCTACAGTAATAGCTAATTTATTATCACAATACCCAATCATAGACTTTTCACATGTTGCTTTAAGATCGTTCAAAATAATTCTCAGTCATAACAATTCACAAACCCCATGTGTCAGCTTGGATTCAGTCTTTGCACTAGACCTTGCTGAAACTTTTTGTTTTTTACTTCTTCAAGTCACCAAATTTTCACCCAAAAGCATGAATATCTAAGTTGGATATCTTATCTGTAATAGACCTTGCATAATTTGCATCACTGTACACTTCCATTTTTTATTTTTCATTCCCCTTGAACAACAATACCGATCCTACACTTGTTTTCAAATATTGAAGGATTTTATTCACAGCCTTTGAATTATGCATGAACTAACTAACTAGGCTCACAACATAAGCTATGTTAGGTTTGTTGTGGGCTAAGGAAATAAGTTTTGCCACAAGTCTTTGATATTGACCCTTATTTGCAGTAGCACCACCGCCATTAAACTCAATTTCTATGGTTTTGTACAACAATCCAAAAGCAACCGAACTATATTATGGAGGATTATCTAAGATGATAAAGGGATTTGTGAAAGCAACAAATCATATTAGAGCACTCCCCTTGAGTAATTAAACTGGGTGGTTGTGCCATCCATCAAGTATACTTATATGTCAAGATTGTCATGCAAGAAAGCATTCTTAAAAATTGTGTTTAAGTTTAACCCAATGATACAAAATCGGCTTATAAGATAGAGTTACACTCCACTTATTTAATATAATTTGGTTATATTTTTAATCAATGTAAAATCTTCACTAAGTCCCCTCTCACCGAAGATGGGACATCCCAAGCATGGGTTAGATATTTGCAAGTGATATGATAATGATTCGATAGTATAGACTCTTAGAAAGTGAGTTTATATCTACCTAAACATTGCAAATCTGACTTATTAGGTAAAGTTTTCACATACATGTATATTATAATTTTGCTATATCTTTAGTTGATATAGCATCTACAACAATATATTTTTTTATTAGAAATAGTTTACTCCGTTAAGGAGTTTTTTCACAAGGATTGTATTCTTGAAATGAATGTTCCGGTTTATATTATGTGCTTGTTGTGTCAGGTTGAAAGATGAATGTGGGAAAGGTATATTTTCTTGTGTAAATTTTAGTCTAATAATCCACTGTTCCTCCTTCCAATTTTTTTACAGAGTTATGTTTTCTTCTTTCTTTTTCCAGAGTTATGTATTGGTGAAAAGGAAAGGTATATTTTCTTGTGCAAATTTTAGTCTAATAATCCACTGTTCCTCCTTCCAATTTTTTTACAGAGTTATGTTTTTTTTTTTCTTCTTTTTCCAGAGTTATGTATTGGTGAAAAAGTGTTGGCTATTCTTTTTTAACAGATTCTTTGTTCAATATAATGTTGACAATGTTCATTTTATTTAGTTAAAATAATCTTTATTTTAGCATTGATTATCTTCATAATTTTTCAGGAAATTACGTGTGAGCATTGAACATGATATGGGTGGGACTAGTGCTGCTCAAAAAATGTTAAGACTTTTTGTCCCTTATTGGATTGTCAATGATACTTCTCTATCTTTGGCATACCGTGTGGTGGAGGTAGAACCTCTGGAAAATGCAGAGATGGATTCTGTCTCACTCTCTAGGGCAGTTAAGTCTGCCAAGACTGCTTTGAAAAATCCCATAAGCTCATTAGATAGAAGGCATTCTAATTCAAGAAGAAGTCTACAAGTGCTTGAAGTAATTGAAGACAATAGTCCATTTCCAAGCATGCTTTCGCCCCAAGATTATGTTGGGCGTAGTGGAAGTACAATGTTTCAATCTCCTAAAGATACATATTTATCACCTAGGCTGGGAATTTCTGTTTCTATGCAGTCATCTGAAGTTTACAGCTCTGGGATTTCTCTGCTTGAACTTGAAAAAAAGGTGCTTTTTAAAAATGGGATAACCAACTGCTTTATCTTTTTGACTTGTGTGCAAGTATTTCCTCAAGTTTCTCCCATGGTATTTAATGTTCATTGAAACTCTCACAGGAACGTATTGATGTCAAAGCTTTCGATTCTGATGGATCTTACTACAAGCTTTCAGCAGTGTTGAACATGACTTCAGACAGAACAAAGGTTGTCTATAATCTATATATAGTTCCTTGCCTATACAAAATCATTTTGATTATCTATTAGGAAGTGGTTTTAAGCTTTACTCATCCTTACAAAACCAGCTTGTAAGGTGAGGATTACCTTCACCTATATACTCTAATTTGACATTATTTCTAATCAATATAAGATCTCCAACACATCCTCTCGCATTAAGGCATTGAAGTCTCATGCATGGGACTAGATATTTGTGAGTGGTCTGATAGTTGCCCCCAATAGTAGGTGGTACAATAGGCTCAACAAACCTCACTAGGAGAGGTTTTGATACCATATTAGGAAGTGTGTTACTTAAGATTGAAACTGTAAAATAATTCTAGAGGGCTTAATTGATCTCTCTCACAATTTTCTATTTATAAGAATAAATTGATACACAAGTACATGATAAATAGGGTAACCCTAGACATAATATAATCATGATAAATAGGGTAATCCTAGACACAATATAATCATGATAAATAGGATAACCCTTGACACACTATAATGATGATAAAATAGGATAAATATCCTAACAGTGTTAAACCTAATTCATAAATGGCTTTTAATGTTGAGAATTTGCCCACATATATACTGTAACCAAGAATCTCCAACATTAGCTTTTGAAATTCCTATTATGATTGGCTATTTAATATCACATGGTTCAAGACCAACCTATATATTTCAAAACTGTGAATATGTAGAAACAATCCCATAATCATGGGGATTTGTCCCTTAGAATATGTTTTCCTGATTTCCTAAAATTGTTATTAGCTTTCTGTATATATAAATCTAGTGTATCTCAAAATAAAATAGCAGAAACTTGAGATGGTATCAAAGCTCCTGATCTTTGGGAGCTTCTTATCGTGGGACCGAAGCCTAATAGCAGTATTCACTCCTGCATGACTTATGTCATGATGTCAGCCTTCATTGTTACAAAATTCTCATCTTCTCCCTAGCACCTTGATCATGCTTACTTGTGATGGCTAAAATCTTGAACCCTACTCAGGAAACTAGAGACAAGCCCCAGAATGTTGGACGATTGCAAAATGTTCATTTTACTTATAGTTTAAATAGACGTGATTATCTCACATGGTCTCAACTCATTAAGACCATCTTCAAAGGGAAAGGAAAGGTCAGTCACTTGACTAATGATGCTTCTGGTGAAAGGGATGACCTGTTTAAATCAAGGCATGAAGAAGGTTCCATAATCATGATATGGCTATGGAATTTGTTATTTAGCTATATTTATTTATTATTCAAAAATCTATATGTATTTTACAGTAAATGTCTAATATTTGCTCCCATATTTCAACAAAATCCTTCAATATTTAATGACAAGTCCAGAAAGGATATGTAGGGTTTGTCACAGATAGGAGATCCACCACAAGATATTGCATGTTCTTTGGTGGAAATTTGGTGAAGTGGAGAAATAAAAAACAAAATGTTGTTGCAATCTCTAGTGTAGAGGTAGAATTCTGAGCTATGGCACATAAGGTGTGTGAATTGTTAATGCTAAGAATTATTCTTAGTGATTTAAAGTGATTGTGAAGAGTATATGACTCTTTATTGTGATAATAAATCAGCTATTATCATTGCTCACAATCCAATTCAGCATAGTAAGACCAAGCACAAAAATAGATTGACACTTTTTTAAAGAAAAATTTGATGGTGGCCTTATCATCTTTCTTGTGTCCCATCTAGGCTTTAGTCAGAAAATTTATTTACTAAAGGTCTTCCCACCGAACCATTTTATGATCTCACATGCAATCTAGAAATGATAGATATCCACTCACCAGTTTGATGGGAGTGTTGATTTACTAACCACGGTAGGATATTGTAATTAGTTACAAGTGTGTTGTTAGAAGCTGGTAAAAGATTTTAGAAATCTTTATAATCATTACTTTAGGGTTATAAATCTCAATATACAGATGTTGATGCATTGTTTCAAAGAATCTATTCAATAAAATCTATTGTTTCATTCAATTAAATCTTTTTCGGGTTAATATATATTATTACTAAACTTGAGCTGTGGTTAACTAACTATTAAGCTATTTAATGTACAGGTTGTTCATCTCCAACCTCACACAATGTTCATTAATAGGTTTGGATGTAGTATCTGCCTGCAGCAATGTGATACTCAGTCAGCTGTATGGATTCATCCTACTGATCGTCCAAAGCCTTTTGGTTGGAAGTTATCAGCCAGAGTTGAACTTTTGAAGGTATGTTTTATTAATTTTCAAAATATTTGTCTAACTTCCATATTTGTATTGTTTTCTATATCTCATTAAGGATCCTATGTTGATTCAGTTGCGGATTGATGGCTACAAATGGAGTACACCGTTTAGTGTAAGCTATGAAGGTGTAATGCGCATTAGCTTGAAAAAAGATGTTGGAAATGAACCAATGCAAATAAGGGTAGCAGTAAGAAGTGGTGCCAAGAGATCACGTTTTGAAGTTGTTTTTCGTCCAGATTCACTATCAAGTCCTTATAGGTTTTTGTTCTTAGTTTCTTCCCTTTGAACCATCATAATACTATGTTCATTTTTCGACATTGAGGAAGGGTAATATAGAAATTCACTTGTATGCATGCATTTCCTGCCTCATTTATTGGGGAGCAGTTTAAATACCTTAGGTCACTTGGTTTTAAGCTGAAATCGAACCCACTACGTTTTATTAACATCTGAAGTATGGTGGATTCCCCATTTCTTCAACTATTTATATTGTCATGATCTTGTCTTTGTTAGAGTCAAGACCAAAATTTTCATGGACACATTTCATAAGTATGATGTTTGTTATTTAGCTTTTTAATGTTTTCTAACTGTATTTATGTTCACAGGATTGAAAATCACTCTATGTTCTTGCCCATTCGCTTTCGTCAAGTTGAAGGTATTAGTGATTCCTGGCAGCTGCTTTTTCCACATTCTGCTGCTTCATTTCTGTGGGAAGATCTTGGTAGACGACGTTTACTGGAACTCTTGGTAGATGGAACTGACCCAGCGAAATCACTTAAGTATGATATTGATGAAATTTCTGATCACCAACCTGTTCATGTAGAAGATGGAGCAACTAGAGCCTTGCGCGTTACTATAGTAAAGGAAGAAAAATCAAATGTTGTTAAGATCAGTGATTGGTTGCCAGAAAATGAACCTACAGGAGCTCCGAGAAGACATTTATCATCAATGAATGATTCTCAAAAGCAACAAATAATGTCAATTACAGATTGTGAATTCCACATCAATTTTGATCTTGCTGAGCTTGGAATATCTATTATTGACCATACACCTGAGGAAATTATGTATCTCTCTGTTCAGAATCTTGTTCTGGCATATTCAACTGGTTTGGGCTCTGGAATTAGTCGGTAAGATTTGCAATAGCTGTATCTTTGAGTTTTGCTAGAACTTGCATCATGGTTATTTATCTTCCATTAGTTATTTTCTGA
Organism: Vigna umbellata; assembly: GCF_029865625.1. Lineage (NCBI taxonomy): Eukaryota > Viridiplantae > Streptophyta > Magnoliopsida > Fabales > Fabaceae > Vigna > Vigna umbellata. The sequence continues at coordinate 106,364,357 of NC_142165.1, forward strand.
TGTGTCCTGGTAGATCTAACTATCTAGTCAACCAAGACAACTTTATCACAGAAGATTTAAATTAACTGTAGAGATCTATTTCTGTGTAGTTATCCGGTTTGTACAACCATTCTGATTTTGAAATTCAATTTCAATCCTATTCCAGATTCAAAGTCAGAATGTGTGGGCTACAATTGGACAACCAGCTGCCATTAACTCCAATGCCAGTTCTCTTCAGGCCACAGAGAGCTGTATCAGAAACTGACTATATCCTGAAGTGCTCCATTACAATGCAGTCAAATGGATCAGTGGATCTTTGTGTCTATCCATATATCGGTCTTCATGTGAGCATCAAGCGATCTTGTATTTACTATTCTGAAAAGAAAAATGTCAATGTTTAAGTTTATAAATTATGACACTTATTTTATATTGGTTTCTTGCAAGCAGGGTCCAGAAAGTTCTGCTGCCTTTTTGATAAATATTCATGAACCTATTATTTGGCGTCTTCATGAAATGATTCAGCAGGTGAAGCTCAGTAGGCTGTATGATTCTCAAACAACAGCTGCATCGGTTGATCCAATCATTCAAATTGGGTATGTCAGACTCTTGGAAATGCCTCATTATATTTGTGGTTTTGCTTGAAACTGCATATAACATTACATTGAATTACAGTGTACTTAACATTTCGGAAGTTCGATTCAAAGTGTCAATGGCTATGTCACCAAGTCAAAGACCAAGGGGTGTTCTTGGGTTTTGGGCATCCTTAATGACTGCATTGGGCAACACAGAAAATATGCCTGTAAGTTTTTTAATTACTCTGTACGTTACCTTAATTGGTGAACCACTTTCAAAATCCATTGTACTTGCTGAATGCAAGTTGTCAATCTTATGTCTCATTTGTTTTCAAACCAGGAGTACATTGTGTAAGTTTCACAAAGTGATTAAATTTCACCAAGACAATTGCAACTGAGTACTAGGTTCATAAAATATTATCTTCTTTATACAAGTAAATATAAAGCATGGATGTACGATCTCAAGACCTTTTTCATATATTATTTAAATGATTGAACTAGTGTATAAAGAATAAAACAGCAAGGTAAAAAAGGAAAGAAAAAAAAAAAGCTAATTCCTATACTTGAAAGGATTAATATGAAAGAAAAAACACTTTTATTCAATTGATTTATTCAAAAGAGTACATCAGTCTCTAACTCTAACCATATAGTAATTAAAGAGATCTCTAGAATCGTCTAACGACTTCTAGTATTATACCGAATATCCTATTAACAACACCCCCTTCTATCATTCCCATTATTGAAAAACACAATGAGTGGAAAAGAAGATTATAGCACAATTTTGGTCACATGTAAGTTTTTGAAGGAAAATAAGATTATTAGAAAGTTTTAGAACAAAGGACATCTTTAAGGTTTTGGGATGATAATAGAGAAACATTACCACGTCAAGTTATTGGGACACGAGTACCATTGTGATTACCAAAAAGAGAAAGATATGATGTTAAAAGAGATCAATGAGGAGTCATATGGTAAGTTTTCGAAGGAAAATAAGATTATTAGAAAGTTTTAGAACACAAAGAACATCTTTAAGGTTTTGGGGTGATAATAGAGAAACATTACCACGTCCAGTTATTGGAATACTACGAGTCCCATTGTGGTTACCAAAAGGAGAAACATATGATCTTAAAAGAGATGAATCAGGAGTCATATGGTCACATATGATGTTAAAAGAGATAAATGAGGGGTCATATGGTTTATGGTCTGTCATTAAAGCAGTGTTATCGATATCAAATAACAGAAAATATGGGAGACTCAAAAATCTTTTGTAAAGTTATTACAGAAAATATCGGAGACTCAGAAATCCTTTATAAAGTTATAACGAAAACTGAGTTATGGTGGAAACATTGCTTTCTAAAGAAATATAATACCACCACATATAATTCTAGTGCAAAAGTAATGATATTACAATGAAAATAGGTATTTTTTTGAAAAATAATTATAGTAAAAGTGAAGAAGAAGAAAAATTTTTAAAAAAATGAATATAAAAAAATAGGCTTGGTCAGCGACGGCTGACGGCAACAACGACCGGTAAGCAGTGGTGGCAGTAAGTTAGGGCAACTGAAAAAATATAAGAAAAAGTGTTTTAAAGATGTGTGAATTAGAGTGGGTTTTCAATTTCTATTGGGTCTGGCCCAATTTTTAACTGTTTTAAACACAGAAGACAAATAAGGTTGGTGCAATTAGGGTTTTCTATCATGTGATGCGGCTGTTGTTTTTCTTCTCCACACCCCCACTTCCGCCACCACCAGCCGGTATGCAAAAAGCGGCCGCCATGGACCATCATGGGAAATCCGTTTTGCCACCACCTTGTTGTGGCGACAGGTCGGAAAACCGCTGCCGATCTTGGCCATGGTGCTGCCTTGATAGCACTGGGTACAAGTGTCCTGAATCTCAGTCTTTACATTAAGTTTTAAAAACATTAAAAGAGGATTTTTCTGATTTCAACTTGAAAAGATTAATATGTAAGAAAGAAGATTTTGGTTCATTTAATTTATTTGTGTTGAAATATATTGTATTGTATAACTGGCCTTTTAGTTTTGGGCTTTTAGGGCTGGTCCATTGTTCCTTATATAGGACTTTTCTGTGTAATAGAAACTTTAACTACAGTAATAATATTTTTACCATCTCTCAAACTTTCACATGGTATCCAGAGCTGGTTAGGGTTCGTCGCTGCTCACTGTCCGCGCCGTCGTTCACCGTCGCTTTCGCCGCCGCCGTCCGCCGTTGCCGCCACCGCCGTCGCTGCCTTTTCTCCGGCGAAGTTAAGGGTTCGGTGCGCCTCGACGAGCGCGACCCATCCCTGGTGGTCGCCGCCTCATCCTTCTTTCGACGCGCCGTCACGCGTCGTTTCTCTCTAACCTCTCTCGGGCGCGTGGGCTTCACGCGCCGCCTCTCCCGTGTCGGATCTTCCCGGTCGTTTCGCCTCCGTCTCCTGAGTGTATTGTGGTCTCTGATTTGCTGTTCCGTTGACGGTTGCTCCGTTTAGGGTTTCTTCCCACACCTTTTTTCCCCTCTTTTCTTGTTTGGCTTTATAATGGCTGGGCTTGGAACACCGTCTCTCTCTGCTACTCCAACCATTACTTCTGCAAAACTCAATTGGAAAAACTATCTATCTTGGTCTTCTTCCGTGGAGTTATGGTTTCTTGGTCAAGGACACCATGATCATCTTGAACAAGATGTTTCCACCGTTCCTGAAGAAGAGAAATCTCAATGGCAGAAACTTGATTTTCAACTATGTGCTGTCTTATGGCAATCTGTTGAACCAGAAGTCTTAGAAATTTTAAGACCTTACAAATCGTGCTCTTCCTTTTGGAGAAAAGCTCAGGATATCTTTGCTAATGATGTGCAACGTCTCTTTGATGCAACTCAAAGAGTGACTTCCCTCAAACAAAACAATCAAGATATGGTTACTTACATAGGAACGGCCCGTGCTGCTGTAGAAGAATTGAAGAATTTCCTTATGGCTGATTCTTTAGAAGGCCTAAACAAGAAGCTTGATAAGTTTTATATGGTCTTAATTTTAAGAGGTCTACATTCAGATTTTGATCATGTTCGTGATCAAATGTTAGCTGGTGATCAAGTTCCATCAATGGACAGCTTAGTTACTCGACTTCTTCGGGTACCTTCATTAGTTAAAGACGAAAGTTCAATTGGTGGTATTGAAACATCAGCTATGGTAGCACCACAACGAAGAGGAGGAGGCAGAGGCAACCGAGGAGGACGTGGTGGCCGTGGTATGCGTCCTCAGTGCACATATTGTAAGAGGATAGGCCATACTCAGAGAAATGTTATGCCTTACATGGATATCCTGACAAAGTCGCTCATGTTTCGAAATCTGATGATCTCGAACCCAAAATTTCAAATGAAGAATTCCAAGAATTTTTGAAGTATAAGTCTGGAAAATCTTCTAATCCTGACCAATCCTCTTCCATGTCCAATGTGTCAACTGCCTGTATATCTCAATCTGTGGAAGGTCACAATCCATGGATCCTTGACTCAGGTGCCTCAGACCATATCTCTGGTACTATTTCTTCATTTTCTTCCATGTCCTCTCAGAAATTCCTCATTTAATTTAATTACTGTTGCCAATGGATCCAAAGTTGCATCTCAGGGAATTGGCAGAGTTTCCTTATCTCCTTCACTAAATTTAAATTCTGTTTTGTATATTCCTCATTGTCCTTACAATTTAATCTCCTTGAGCCAATTGACTCGTTCCTTAAATTGTTCTGTAACCTTTACTGCTAATTCCTTTGTTATACAGGAACATGGTACGGGTCGCCTGATTGGAGAAGGACATGAGTCTCGAGGACTTTATTTTTTGAAACATAGCTCTTCAGTTTCCTGTTTTACCACTTCATCTCCAAAACTTTTGCATGATCGGTTGGGCCATCCAAGTTTATCCAAGTTGAAGATGATGGTTCCAAGTCTCAAGAACATTCAAGTCTTAGATTGTGAGTCGTGTCAATTAGGAAAACATGTTAGATCTTCTCATCCTAAAAAGTCTGAGACACTATGTAATTCTCCTTTCTCAACTATTCACTCTGATATTTGGGGACCAAGTCGTGTCACTTCTTTTGGTTTTAATTATTTTGTAACCTTCATTGATGAATTCTCTCGATGTACTTCGGTTTATTTAATGAAAGAGAGATCTGAACTTTTGTCCATATTTGTGTCCTTTATTAATGAAATTAAGAACCAATTTGGGAAGACAATTAAAATCCTTCGTAGTGATAATGCTAAGGAATATTTTTCTTCAGCGTTTTCTTCATTTTTATCTTCCCAAGGAATTTTACATCAGTCAACATGTCCTCACACTCCACAACAAAATGGTATTGCAGAGAGGAAGAATAGACATCTCATTGAAACTGCACGCTCCTTGATGTTGAATACTAATATTCCTATACATCACTGGGGCGATGCAGTCCTCACTGCCTGTTTTCTAATCAATAGGATGCCTTCTTCCTCTCTTGAGAATAAAATTCCTCATTCTGTCATTTTTCCAAATGACACTCTATATCATATCTCCCCACGTGTATTTGGGTGTACATGTTTTGTCCATAATGTTTCTTCAGGTCTTGATAAGCTATCCGCAAAGGCTATTAAGTGTGTCTTCTTGGGATATTCTCGTCTTCAGAAAGGGTATAAATGTTATTCTCCCTCCACCAAGAGATATTATATGTCTGTTGATGTCACATTCTTTGAGGATACACCGTTTTTCTCGTCCTCTGTGGAGGATCGTTCATCTGTTCAACAAATGTTGCCTCTACCATCGTGTGATCCCTTGGTTATTCCTGCTTCTATACCTCAAACTCAAAATGTGAATGACATTGTTCCTCCACCTCTTCTCACATATCAGCGTCGGAGACAATCTCAAGCTCAGAACAATGAAGATCCTCTAGACTCATCTCCTCCTCCATCAGCTCACCAGACCATGGATCCTTCATCCTCCTCGTCTTCTACTGACTCAGATGATAATTTGCCCATTGCCCTTCGAAAAGGTATTCGTTCTACTCGTAATCCATATCCTGTTTATAATTTTTTGAGTTATCATCGTTTGTCTTCTACCTATTTCTCTTTTGTTTCCTCCTTATCCTCCCTTAAGACTCCTAATAATATTTATGAGGCACTTGATCATCCTGGATGGCGTCAAGCCATGGTTGATGAAATGCAGGCCCTTGACCACAATGGTACTTGGGACCTTGTTCCTCTTCCTCCTGGTAAGAAGCCTGTTGGCTGCCGATGGGTTTATGCTATTAAGGTTGGTCCTACTGGTGAAATTGATCGTCTCAAAGCTCGTCTAGTAGCTAAGGGATATACTCAAGTTTATGGCATTAATTATTGTGATACTTTTTCTCCTGTGGCTAAAACCAGTACAGTTCGTATTTTACTTGCTATGGCTGCCATTCGTCATTGGCCACTTTACCAGTTGGACATTAAAAATGTCTTTCTTCATGGTGATCTGGAAGAGGAGATATACATGGAGCAACCTCCTGGGTTTGTTGCTCAGGGGGAGTCTGGGTTAGTTTGTAAATTACGACGTTCCCTCTATGGCCTGAAACAATCACCTCGTGCTTGGTTTGGTAAATTTAGTCGGGTTGTGCAAAATTTTGGATTGAAACGATGTGAGGCGGATCACTCAGTGTTTTATGGTCATTTTTCTCCTGACAAATGTGTTTATCTCATGGTGTATGTTGATGATATTGTTATTACAGGGAATGACAACACTAAAATTACTCAATTAAAGAATCATTTGTTCAACCACTTTCAGACTAAAGATCTGGGTCGTCTAAAATACTTCCTTGGTATTGAAGTGGCACAGTCAAAAGAAGGTGTCATCATTTCACAAAGGAAATATGCTCTTGATATTTTAGAGGAAACAGGCTTGACAAATTGCAAGCCTATTGATAGTCCTATGGACTCAAATCAAAAGCTAATGAGAGATCAAGGTGAACCTTTCTCAGATCCAGAGAGATATAGAAGGCTGGTTGGAAAACTCATATATCTTACAATAACAAGACCTGATCTTTCTTATCCAGTGGGAGTTGTGAGTCAATTTATGCAGAATCCACATGTTGACCATTGGAATGCAGTGATTCGAATTCTCAGATACATAAAAGGAAATCCAAGACAGGGATTGTTGTATGAGGACAAGGGAAGCACTCAGATTGAAGGATATTGTGATGCAGATTGGGCTGGTTCTCCAATAGATCGAAGATCTACTACAGGATATTGTGTTCTACTTGGAGGGAACCTTATATCTTGGAGAAGTAAGAAACAAAGTGTTGTTGCTAGATCTAGTGCTGAAGCTGAATACCGATCTATGGCTTTGACTACATGCGAACTTGTGTGGATCAAGCAACTTCTTCAAGAATTGAAATTTTGTGGAAATGAGTCGTTGAAATTGTACTGTGACAACCAAGCAGCCCTTCATATTGCCTCCAATCCAGTGTTTCATGAGAGAACAAAACATATAGAAATTGATTGTCATTTTATTAGAGAGAAGTTGTTGACTAAGGAACTTGTTACTGAGTTTGTCAATTCTAATGAACAACTCGGAGACATTATGACCAAATCTCTAAGGGGGCCTAGGATTCAATGTATATGTTCCAAGCTTGGTGCATATGATCTATATGCTCCAGCTTGAGGGAGAGTGTTGAAATATATTGTATTGTATAACTGGCCTTTTAGTTTTGGGCTTTTAGGGCTGGTCCATTGTTCCTTATATAGGACTTTTCTGTGTAATAGAAACTTTAACTACAGTAATAATATTTTTACCATCTCTCAAACTTTCATAATTTGAAACCCTACATCAGCGTCTATATATAAAGAACTCTAACCCCATAGTAATATTTCCAGAGAAGTCTCTAGAATCTTTTAACAGCTTCTAGTAGTACACTTGATATCCTATTAACAACACCTATGATTAAGTATAAATCGCTAAACACCAATTCTGCAGTAAATAGAAATGATTGACAATACTCTCATAAATTATAAGACATAATAATATTCCAGATGTTTTTTTATCTCTCTGACAATGTTTAACTAATTGTGATATAGTACCACACAAATGTTTATTCACTTTTAGGATACGGGAATATCATGAAATAATTATTACAATAAATATTTATTTATTAACCAGGTTAGGATAAACCAGAGGTTTAATGAGAACGTATGCATGAGGCAGAGTTCTATGATTAGCATGGCTATCTCAAATGTCCGAAAAGATCTTCTAGGCCAACCACTTCAGCTTCTCTCAGGTGTGGATATATTGGGCAATGCAAGTAGTGCACTTGGACACATGAGTAAAGGTGTAGCTGCATTGTCTATGGATAAAAAATTCATTCAAAGTCGACAGAGACAGGTTTGATTGGATGTTCTCCTGTGCAATTTTTCCCTTGGTTCTCATGCTTTGTGTGTTAGACATTTAATATAGTATAATGTTAACATCTGCTTTCAATATAACTGCAGGAAAGTAAAGGTGTGGAGGATTTTGGTGATGTAATAAGAGAGGGTGGTGGAGCATTCGCTAAAGGTTTATTCAGAGGGGTAACTGGCATTTTAACAAAACCTCTGGAAGGAGCAAAATCTTCTGGTGTTGAGGGTTTTGTTCAGGGTGTTGGGAAGGGAATTATTGGTGCAGCTGCGCAGCCAATGAGTGGAGTTTTGGATCTTCTGTCAAAAACAACTGAAGGTGCTAATGCTATGAGAATGAAAATTGCGTCTGCTATAACATCAGATGAACAACTTCTTCGGAGGAGACTGCCTCGTGTTATAAGTGGTGATAATTTGCTTACACTATATGATGAGTACAAAGCTCAAGGACAGGTAACGTGGGTTGAACTTGCCATGGCAGATCTAAAGTTCATTTGTTATTTTTTATTTTAACATTTTAGATTTAAATCATAAAATATTGTAAATGATAAGTTCCATACAAAGAAACCTAATTCTACTTGAAATTCTAGACAGTGGTTTAGGCATATGCTGGGAAGATTAAAGAAGAGCTATTGCATTCTGTCAGTTTTGAGGAAACAAATGTTCGAATTTTTTATACAATTTTATTCTAAGTTGTACATGTTTTTGACAGATGTTGTGTTTATAGGCTGAAAAGCAAAAGCTGGAATTGTATTAATGTAATTGAGGATCCTGCTTTCAAGTAGTACTTCTGTTCCTTAAAGAGTTTCAGGGTTCACTCAACAAGTCTTTTTTATTTTAATGACCATTTCTGACATTAGAGAATAACTATAATGTTAGACTTTTATAGTCCCCACCCCTTGTATTTCTTGTTAAACTATCATCTTCACTATTAACGTAGTGACAAAACATAATTTTTTTTTCAATATTACCAGTTTTGAGCTTCATTAGTTGTTATCCTTAAATTGTTACCACTGTATTTCCAGGACATACTTTAGCAGCTAGTGAGAGAGAACGTGAATTATGTGGATGGCCATGTTATGAAAATATTTTGATTTGTAATTTACTGATTATACTGCGCTCGTAAATAGTCCTATCAATGAAATTTACCTCATTTCCTTTTCCTACTCCTGACTATAGCCATACTTCTGTCTTGAAGGTGATACTGCAGTTGGCCGAATCAGGTTCCTTTTTTGGTCAGGTTGATCTGTTCAAAGTTCGTGGAAAGTTTGCCTTATCAGATGCTTATGAAGATCACTTCATGCTTCCAAAAGGAAAAATTCTCATGGTCACGCATAGAAGAGTCATACTATTGCAAGTATGTAGTCGTGATTGAGAACAATGAGTAAAACCTTATTTTCTTGAACCAACTGTTACTTATCAATCTTTATCTTTGTCATTGTCAGCAACCATCCAATATTATTGCTCAGAGGAAATTCAGCCCTGCACGGGATCCATGCTCAATATTGTGGGATATTCTGTGGGATGACCTTGGTACCATGGAATTAACTCATGGCAAAAAAGACAACCCGAAAGGTCCCCCCTCAAGGCTCATTTTGTATTTGCAGTCTAGGGCATTGGATACGAAAGAAAATCATCGCATTATAAAATGCATCCCAGAAACTCGTCAAGCTCTTCAAGCTTACTCTTCTATTGAGCATGCATTGAACACATATGGCCCAGGAGTATCAAAGGTATGTTTTATTTCGTATGCTTCCTTATTATACTCTAATTTTGATATGTTTTTAGTTCTTCAAGCAATTGTTTAACTAGTGAACACCAAGCCTAAATTGTTGGAAAACCAACGGACTCTAAATAAAACATGACACATCAGCTATTTGTTCCCAATGTTTATGCACACAATATTAGAGCTGACTTCTGAATGAAATTATTGTCTTGTTATTCAGGGAGTACTGAAAAATAAAGTGAAAAAGCCATATTCACCCCATATTGATGCCCCTAGCGCTGACCTATCCCCCCAACAGATGCCTGGATCAACCCCTCTCTCCTCAACTTTTGGAAGCAGCGCCCATCACTAGGACCATCATTGTTCATCACTTTCAACAGTCTAGACAGTCCTGTGCTCTAATGAATATTTATCACTGTACTTGATCAAGATGAAGCCCAGTTGCCCTTCAGTTTCAAAGGTATCACTTTTTTCCATTTTTCGCACCACCCATATCAGCATTGAGATTACAATGCTGGTTTCTGGAACCATATACCTGCCCGATGATAACAGTTACGGTTAGTTGGAGGGAATTAGTTCGATATCTATGAATCCTGTAGAAGGCCCGTGTCTCCCATTTTTTGTTAAAATATAATATCCAATAGTTCTTGTATTATATTGAATGTAATAGCTTTTGTTGTACATATAAAAAATCACATAGCTCAGATAGGAGGATCCTACTTTCCCTCGTGATGCCCTTTTCAAGTTTCATTTCTTCAGAGGAAAAGCCAATTACTTACACGATATCTGAATGTCTTCCATTTTGTGGAAGCATATAAAATTGTTAATGCTTCTCAATAGTTAGATTTAACTTCTCGGGATAGACTAAGCAAGAATATAAAATACTTTCTTATTAGAATCACAATTCGTGTACGTACACACTATACTAAGACTGAATATTGATAGCCACTAACGTTAAAAGGTTAAAGTATTTTGGTATTTTGGGGATATAATTTCTTTAAAGGTTAAAGTAGTAAACATGCAAGCCTACATGGGTTGTTTTCGTTAAAAGTATACAACGAAATTCAGTTTTTGAAGTAGAACTTTGGTGTGTTATTCAGATTACTATAGGTGTGCAATTTAGACTTTTACACATTTTTTAAAATGGAAATTCTTTATTTTAAGTTTCTATTTGATAGGATGGAATACTTCGTAGATATAGATGAAGTGTTTTATATTATTACATAATTTCTTATGAAGTTTTGGTTTAGTCCTTTTATTTTTACATTTTTTTAAATTATATTAAAAATACTGCATTTGATTCATACATAATGTTTACATGGTTATGATTACAACCGTGATACAATAACGTTCTTTCTTTTAATTAAAATATTAAACACGAACTATTAATGGGAAAAAAGATTTTTTTTTCCTAATAATTATTACTATCACCATACAATCACCAAAATCAAATTTTCTTAATAATCACTACTCTCGCAATACAGGATTTCGGGATATAAACGTATTATCAAAGTTAATGGTTAAATAAAGTGTAACCTCCTCATTTATGTAACAATTTTTTAAACAACTTCCTCTGAATTATAGGTTTTAAATTGAACCTCCGAATTTTTTAATTATATATACACGTATGTTCATTACCATACGATAATTACCAATTATTAAAATGTCTAAAAATTTTATCCCATGGTCTAGTGTAATGTTTAACGCATTTTCTCACTACAATAATTTTGTAAGTAAAAGTTTGTTTACAAATATGTTAAAAATAATTTTTTTTTAAATTATACGAAAGGGTTTCTATATGTTAATTCATGTAGGAGCTAATTTTAAATTTTGAAAATACTCTTTGTCTTTTCATTTTTATGTAGTTTTGGAAAAAAATTGTATGGGTGATATAGTTAACTTTAGTAATATACGAGTGTAATTATTATATACCATGTTTATTTTCTTTCAATTATTTATGAAATGAAACTAATTATATGTGCTTACGGCAGTTATTTAATGCATTTCTATATTTTCCTTCTTTGCATATTTCCTTGATGATAGTGACCGAAATTATCTTTTAATATTAAGTTAACACTGTCTGATGTGACATCTCAATTATATAGAAAGCATATATAATAAAAAACTTCATATGAACAGGAAAGCAGTTGAGAGCAAATAGAATTACAGTCATCCTCAAAGTATTTCAGAATATAACCTTAAACCCTAAAGATATCTAAAATGTAAGCTAAAAGGGAAATAATATTTCATACTACAAGATTAACCAATAACATCCTAAGAGACTAGGCAGCAGCATTGTCCTCAACTTCCAAAGTTGTCTCCAAAGGAACCTCCTCGCCATCTGCTCCCATCTAAATAGATGATCATCGCAAGAAGAAACATACACAAGCAATACAAACAAGCAAGGGTGAGCTAGATATAAAAATCATGTTATTCAATCACACACGACATGCAAAAGTCACTCAAACATGGTACATTGACATCACAAGACTTATTGCTTTATAGACCGACACGTCCGGACCAGAATGATTGTCGAGCTATGGCGGGTTATGCACTCGTGGTGGCCTCTACTGCTTTGCAAAGTCGTTGCCAATGGGTTTCACCCTACCACACTCACGAGGTTAATCCGTTTCGCGCCCTGGAGCATACTAGAAGCCTCCAAGACTAGGACCTCCTGCTACTCCTCACCACATGGATCAATCATCTCTACTTGAGAATGAAAGACCATTGGAGCGTCAGGAAAACCCTCAAGACTGAGCTACTATGCAATCATTCTACACTAAGGATCTCACCAAGAGATCCTACACAGATGGAACTTGATTTACAACTTGGATCATACTTTCATCACTTTGTAATCATATACTTTCTGCCACAATCAACATATACACAATCTCAACAATATACATTACTCACCACTCATAAATTATAAAAATAACATCTCCACAATTGAATCTAAGTTAATCAATACCAAGAACCAAACAACTCCAACTAACCCATAACAGATCATAAAATACATTAATTTATACATACCTACAAGTAATATAATTATTGATTAACACTCACGTTTCAATATAAGAAACAACTATCCTTATTTTATTATATATATATATATATATATATATATATATGATACGTACATTGTCTTATAAATATATATATTTACATTATATTATTATACATATATATATATATATATATATATATATATATATATGATACGTAACTTATATATATATATATATATATATATATATATATTATATTAAATATATACGTAACTAATATATATATATATATATATATATATATTATATTAAACTAATATATATTATATTAAATATATACGTAACTAATATATATATTTATATATGGATCCTTACTTTGAATTCCAAACACACAGTGACTGATTTTCTAAAATTATAATTGACTAGAAATTAACACATGATAACTTTGTGCATCTACAATTAACTTGTTTTATTTTATTTTCATCCTAGTAGAGATCTTTCTTTACTCTAATTGGTCACCGGAGAGGACGCAGATGTCTGAACTCATCAAACTCACCTTCGACGCCAGCACATATGACTAGTCACAACTGACTGGACCAGGCCAAGGCTACTCTATAATCAGGGATGTGCCAACTCAGGTTTTTAAGGTTCCTCTATCCTACCAACTCTCAACAATTAACAATAATTTATTTAAATTATTTACCCTGTTCTCTTATGCTCTAAATCTGAAATGCCTAATTTTAATATTTTCACTTCCTCTCACCACAACCTCAAACAGTACGTGTACATCTATTTAATACTCATATACATGCTATTACAGAATCCTTACTCCAGACCTTCCAACAAGATCAATTTCAGCCAACAAACTCATTCAAAACAGATTAAATTCATCACATCACAACATGCACAATTTCACAGTTTCAGTTATAACACCCAATACAATAAAAGTCATAAAACAGTTTTACAAGAGCACACCAGTTCAACATTCATATGCATATATCTCATAAATTAATTTCAAACAAAAATAACTAGCTCCCCTTACCTGGAAGTCAAACAATATATTCAACTAGAGTGCCTAACCGTTCCCCTCACAGTGAGAATCCAACAGTGCCCTACAACCACCTGAATGGTGATGAAAACAGCTCTTAGAGCTAGAATAGACAGAGAATCAAAATGGAGCACCGCTAATTGCATACAACCAGTAAAGTAGCAAGCCCTAGGGTCAAGAAGAGTGGAGAAATTGACTTACCCGTCCAAATCAGAATTTCAATCGGATGAAAGGGAAGCTCTCAACTCCGTGAACGAAAGCACACTACCTATTTGAAATTTCAACGGTTCAAATGAGTGTTAGGGTAGAGAGAAGGCAGAGCAAGGAAGAGGAAAGTGGAACTGAGTTTTAGAGAGAGAAAGGAGAACTGGAAAATGATTCAGAGCTAGAAGAATGAGACCTCTTCTGAGGTCCCAGTGCCCTTAGTTTCTTGGGCCAGGCTGCAGGGCCCAATAGCCTTACATTCTCAGGCTCTTACATCTGATAGTTGTATGCTTATGTGTGTGTGAGATTGTTTATGTGTGTCTATCATTTATGTTTCGGTATATGATTGAGTATGTTTACAAAACATATATTTATACTTCACTCTGAGCTTGTTTTGGTAATTCTAAATGTTTTTAATCTAAATCTTTCACCACTTGTACTTCGAATCGATCGAAGGTACCTGTCAAAGATATCTGATATTTAAATTAGTAATTAATCTGATTGGGATCAAAGCAAAGTTTTAATTTGATGGATACTTTTGATCTCTATTTATAATTTTTAGGATTGGTCTAAAATTAATGAAATTAGGGCTCATTACCTATTAAGTAGCATTTATCATTAATTTAGGCTTGAAGTAGTTTTTATGGATATTTATAGTTAATGGTGTTCGGTCTCTAGTTAGTGAAACACTAAATATTTAAGGAAAAACAACTACAAGTGTAAAAAATAGTGTCCAATGCACTTCGATTATTTTATTCAATAATTATATAAAATCAAATCATACTGCAATTAATTGATATAATTAATTAATGGTTTAATACCTCTTTTGGTCCCTCGAAAGGGGGCAAACATTTAATTGTGTCCTACCTTATTTAAAAAGTTCAATGTGGTCCCAACTTGTGAAAAAAGAGTGCAATTAAATCCTTTTTGGTAACGACGTTAATTTTTTAACGGGCCAGCTAAGAGGATGTACTGGAAGTTTGCAACGTGTCTGAAGAAGGTTAATACGTGGCTGTGTGAAGTTAATACGTGGCTGTGTGAGGGTAAACGTGTGTATATTATTGTGGTTAATAAATTAAAGGTTTAATAGCCAATTTAGTCCCCACTTTGGTTGAAAAATCTCAATTTAGTCCCTCGTTATAAAAGTGTTTTACATTAGTCCTAACTTTTAAAATAGTGGGTCAGATTGGTCCCTTTCGTTAAATATAAGTTAACGAAATTAATGGATGATGATGTGACACAGCTTAAAGCTGATGTGTTAGATTGGTCCCTCGTTAGCTTTAAGTTGTGTCACATCATCATCCATTAATTTTGTTAACTTATATTTAACAGAAAGGACCAATCTGACCCACTATTTTAAAAGTTAGGACTAATTCAAAACACTTTTATAACGAGGGACTAAATTGAGATTTTTCAACCAAAGTGAGGACTAAATTGGCTATTAAACCTAAATTAAAATACGTAGGACGCAATTGAACATTTGTCCCCTTCAAGGGACCAAAAGAGGTATTAAACCTTAATTAATTTATATAAAATAATTATGATAAAGAAAATATGATATTGTCTAATATGTAATATTTAATATTTAAATTTTTTATTTATTTTTTTAATGTTAAATATTTATAATTAAATAATAATTGTATAAATTTTAAATTATGAAATAACAATGAGATAGAAGTTAAAGAAGATACAAATATTACATAATTACATGTAAATAAAATTTTATAACAAATAAATCTATTACTTTTGTAATCTCTATTAATTTTATTCAAATGTATGTTCATACTGCTTTCTAGACGTATATATAATCTGAGTTTTTTAAGATATTATATATTGCATTTTCAAAAATATATAAAAATTTCAAAATATATTTTTATCATTACACTATAATAAAGGTGTGCAAAGAAAACATGATATCGGCTACAATTTATGTGTTTATATTAATTTCCTGTCTTTATATTTCACATTATTTTCTTTTTTGTGGGCTCTGACATCATTTGCTTTCAGGTATTCGTTGAGTCATTATTATTCGTAAAATAATATGCTTAAGTAAAACTTGTTCGTTCCAGGTATAAATATATCATACTCGCTACCTTAAAATGTAAGCCAAGAAATAAGAAAGACGTTTTTATTTTTTTGTTATATATTATGTTGAATAGTAAATTATAATTTTCATTATTTTTTTTTATTTTCACCATTTTATAAAAAAAAATTAGAGTTTCTTTAATTTTTCCTTTTCACAATTAAAGAGTCTCAATGAGATAGTGATAAAATGAATATTAGTTCTTATTGACCAGACTTTCAACCAAAATAAATCTTTATTTTGCTCTCAAATTTTAAGTTTTATTTTCTCTTGTTATTTGTATTGGGGAAAATCTTGTTACTTAGTAAATCCAATTAGATAAATCCAATTAGATAAATCTTTATTACAGTATGTAGTGATATACTTGGTTTGTAAATTTAAGTATTTTAGAAACAAGTTGAGACTTTTTTTTTAACTTTTTAAAATTTTATTGAACAATTTTTTTAAATGTTATTAAAATAATATATTTACTTTATTTTAAGTTGAGATGAGAATAGAATGATTTAGTAGATATTCTTTAGATTGATTTTAATTTAAGAATGAAAATATTTAATTTTAATGGTTTGCACGGGATGAAATATATTAAAAAATATAACATTCTATAACAATAGTAATATTAACAATAATAATATTAACAATAATAATATTAATAATAATAATCCTAAATAATAAAATATCATAATCCATATTAAACATACATACAAACTAAAATCATACATAATATCACAAAACATACATTGGCATTCACGGTGGTGCGTAGCACAAGACCTCTCCCAAAAGAGAGCGCTCAACAATAGTATTGGCATTCAACTGTAGTCTTAGCGCTCAATGGCAGTCTTGATGCTCAATGATATGTAGTTTTGATGCTCAACAACAGTTTTGACAATTAACATCATTATTCTTGTAAAACGTTTTGCTCAGCCATATCATTGTGTTGCTCAGTGACTTATAATTAAATTATCTCAGACCTATAGTGAAAATTGTCACCTAACAGTACTCTATCACCGCTTAACTCCCCCGTACCATTTGCAAAATTGGTCGCTTAGTGGTAAAAGTGGACGCTTAGCGGTTTGGAACAAAAATGCTTCCAGACTTGCATAATTAAGTTTGCCCTTAGAGTCACACCAGTGCCGCTCAACGTTATATAAAATAAAAACAAATTCAATTTTGTGATCTGGGGAACCAGTAACCTGTTTAAATTATTCAATTGGTATTCCTAGTGCTTAGTCAAAAAACAATTTTAAATGTGAGAGTGTATACCAACTTGCTTAAATGGTAAGATTCTTAATTTTTCAATTCAACACCAATTCAAACAATGTCAAACAATACACAATCATTGTAACACCTTCAAATTACTCAGCAACAAATTCAAATTACTTTGCAATTCAACCACTAATACCAAAAATATATCAACCTCAGACAAATCAAACATACAATTTAATAGTCCTCAACATCTAAAATTTTTCAAAACAAGGTAATTAACTTCCTTTACACAGAGAATAATTGAACAATTCTTGAAATCTTAAATTAGCTCCAACGCATAGGAAACCTTATATGCTCATATGAACAAAAGAAACGATCATGACACATGGTCACCACCACTGATTAGCATAAAGTTTTATATAAGACTTAAACATCACATACAATCTCAGATAGCTCAAATGTGAAGGAAGACAAAATCGACAAAGAAAAAAGAAACATAAAATCAACTAACTTTATATCTAACTTTATTTGAGAAGATATACAAAATTAAACTCAAGTATTACTTTGATTGTCTTTGATTTTTAAATAAATAAACACATTGTTATAAAGTTTAAAGAAAAAAATGAGAGCTATAGAAAAATAAGTTTTTAGAGAAATAATATGATTTAAAATAATGAAATTTATTTAAAAAATTTTATTTATCTTTTAAACTCTTATTACTAAAATAATCCAGTGTTGTAATTTTAAACATCCTATCGATACAATTTTCTAGGCTGTTATAAAATCAAATAAAATATAAATTTCAATTATCAAATTTATATTAAAAAAATAAATATTTATAGATATAATGTTAATGAAAGGAAATTCAAACAATTAAAATATTAAAACGAGAACTCGTATAGTTGAGTAGCGAAAATCTTTATAAGTAACAGTTCGAAAATAATTAAAACATTCTTCAACACTAACACGCGATCATATATAGATGCTAAATTTTGTATTTTTAATATTTTACACCCGACTAATAACTTTTATTTTTGAGAACCACGACAATAATTTTTTAACACAAAAGTTCAAAATTCAATGCTATCAATTTTTTAAAATCTTAAATAAACTAAAAAACAAAATTTAATTTCAAATAATATTATAAAACCATTTCTTACTTTTTTCTTCTTCTTTCAAATTAATTAAAATTTTATTCTCCACATTTTTAATTAATTATTTGAATTTACTTTTCCCTGAAGTCAATTCTATTTTTTTCCTCTTATTTTTTCTTTAATATTTTATCGAATTTGGATAACAAAAAATTATGAAAAAGGTTTTTCTCACCAAAAGTGCAAATTTTGAAGAGTCGAATTTCCAACGTGCACATTAAATAAATTTATTTGGGAAATTATTTTGACACTGAATGCATTTTGAGTTTGTTTTTTAATGTATTGGGGAAACTTTTAATAAAAAAGAACTCTTTTTTACTAATTTATTAATTAATAATATTAAAAAATTACATCGTGAATATGTATATAGGGATTGTATTAACGTTTTCCTAGGAAAAAACAGAGAAGCATAGAAAAAGTGAGAAGGGTAATTTGGGTAAAGAGAGCGGAAAGAATTATAGGGAGAGCATAGAAGGGAGGGTAGAGCCGAAGTTGTTGGGTTGTGCTTCTCCGCCTTCTCCACCGCCACCGCCACCGCCAGAGATGAGTTCTGCTGGTAAAGCTTTTATTTTGTTGTTGCTTCTATTCATTCTCTGTTTCCCTTCCCTCTTCTTTTCAGCTTTCAATCCAAACTACTCAAAATACCGATATCTCTTCCACATCATCTCACTGACTCGATTCGTGATTGTATGCGTACTTTTAAATACCCATATTATTTTATTTTATTTTTTACACTCTCTCTTTACTAGATCGCTATGCTCCTGCTTAATGTGAAAACCCTAGTTCGTTGCATTTCCCTATTTCTTTATTTATTTTAACGTTTGGTTTTGTTGTAGTTGCTGTTTTATTTCGTTACATGCATGGGTAAAGGTAAAGGTAAATAAAGTTTCAGTTTTTCTTCATGGGTCTCGATGGTTGAATACTCTTCTTTCTTGAATCCTATATATGGTTTAAATCACAGTAGTATGTTCAATTCTCTCTCGTTTGGATATAAAATGGAGCTTCTTTGAATCAAATTTAGGTTTTACGTTTCAGATACTGTCAATGCAAGTGCAGCTGAGTCTGTCAAAGAACCTGTCATGGGGTCTAGTCTGGAAGCAAAACAGGAGGATACTGGTGAGGTTTTGGCTTCAATATGCATGTTAAGACTTTTGGTTATCTTTGGCAATGATTGTCTGTCGTGGAGAGTTTAATGTTTTTGCTGGTGATAAACTTGCTCACATCACATGCTCTTTCTCTTGCTAGAAATAAAAGCTCAAGTTGATGCCATGTGGGAACAAATGAATAAGGGAGTATCTAAGAAGGTCCTCACTAGATTTACAAGCAAGCCTAATTCTGCCCCCAAAAAAACTGCAAAAAAGACATCTTCAGTAAGGCATTGTTGTTCTCTCCTTTAAGCCACTTGTAAAGAAATAAAATAAAACATCTTTCACTGCTATGGAATTTAATATCTTTCCTGATAATTTTGAATATAGAATTGGATGTCTTATTTGGGGTTGGCACCAAAGGCAACTGAATCCCTCGGGCAAGGTGCTTCAAAGAATGAACATGGCACCACGCAAAGCAGCACCAGTGAAGAAGCCATGAAGATTGCTGCTGCTGCTCTTGCAGCAGTGAAAGATGATGCTGCCATGGCTGCCTCAAGCAGGGGGAAACTTGTGGTAAGCATATTGCTATCTATTGTACCTATTTTTGGTCATGTGCTAATCTGGCTGAATTGGGAAAATTTTGTTTGCAATTAGCCAAATGGAAGGGCAAAATATTTAGCTTGAATATTTTATTTAGTTTTATTTCCATACGTAGAGATGGCCGGGTTATATAAAAAAAGGCTGACAGATAAAAACAGGATTTAGCTTATATCCAGCTGTTTCAATGTGTAATATTCTAGGGGTGCCTACTGTTAAGCCCAACGCAATTATGGTGTATACCGTGCACTAAATTTTTCACTTGAAATTTGAAATGCTTTGCATTTTGTTTTTATTTCAATATGTGGAGATGCCTAAGTTAATAATAAAATGCTTTTTATAGACATGATTGGATTTAGTTTATATCCAGCTGTTTCAATATGTAATGTACTGTGGGTGCCTATTATTAAGCCCAACACAATTTAAGTATATACCATCACACAAAATTTCACTTGAAAATTTGAATTCTTTGGATTTCAACTTGGTTGATGATCTAGCATTCTCAGCACCCGTGTGGGGCATGAGTCTCAATGTTTATAGATTTTCTTCCTTTATCAGATTACCGAGGTTCGGGATTTTGCGGGTCAAGAAATTGAAGTTAAAAAGCTTGTTGATTCTGACTCAAAGGAGGCAATGGAAAGAGCCAAAGCTCCTCCACCTTCTGCAGTGGATGTTGTACTTGAACAAATCAAGAAGAAACAGAAGCTCAGTGTACTTGACAAGACCAAAAAGGACTGGGGAGAATATAAGGAAGAAAATAAGGGGCTGGATGTAGAACTTGATGCTTATAAGAAAAGTTCCAACCAGTATTTGGACAAGGTTTCTTTCCTACAACGAACAGATTACCGTGAGTTTGAGCGAGAGAGAGATGCACGATTGGCTTTGCAAGCCAGGAAGCGACCAGATAATATGCAAGAGGATGCATATGAGTGAAGGTAGTTGAAGATTGGAGTTGCTACGAGAATTATTTACGGTTTTGTAATCAGTTGATGGTCTAAGTGCTATAGTTCATGGGAAGGTCTCAATCTCTCAAGAGGTATAAGACCTTTGATCACATTAATGGGGTGTGATGCTTGTTGAGCTTTTGAATGCTATTCAATGACATGGTATGCGCGATGTGGGAAGGAAAAATACAGGGTTGAAGAAAACAGGTGCTAATTTTAGACTGACATTTATCCATTCCTTGAGAGCCTCAAAGAACGCATTCACAACTTGCCAAAGGTGGTTTCAAAGAACTCATTTTATGTCTGTTCATTATTTGGTTGTTTCACTACCCCTCTTTTAAGTAAATACTAGGACTCGATTTTCTTGCAGAGCAATTCGATCCTTAGTTTCAAGGCGTAAGAGATCGTGTGCAGATATTTCCTTAAATAAGTATGGTATCATTGCTAATAATGTGCTTTTATTCTCGGCCAAATAACAATTATTTTATTTTAGGTTTAAATCCTTTAGTTATCCTTGTGGAATTTTCCCATTTTGATCTCCATTTTTTGGAATTTCCAATTGAGTCCTTAAAAGTGCTAATTTGAATCAATTGAACTCTTACCGTTAAATTTACTTAACGGAGTTAAGTTTTTGCACAGGTGGGAGGTTAATGTGTCAATTTTTTAATTGGCATAAGTTGAGTGTAACATGGAATGTTCTAAGTTTAACTTGAAAAATGTTCGATTAAAAATATAAAAAAAAATATCATCTTCCATTACAAGCACCACCTAGAAATCCTATCCAGAAATCTTTTTCTCAGAGAGACAAACTATAAAGAGAGACCCAACAGATAGAGAAGAAAGAAGCAATGGGTAAAGAAAAGTGGAAATGGTGGTTGGAGTGCCAGTGGTGGATGCATGGTTTGGCGTTTCTCGCGATTTGGTGAACCCGTTTTGGAAGAGGAAGAGAACGGGTCGGCGACGCTTCCGATCGGTGGTGCCTCCGGTTGCTGGTCGAAAGCTCATCTTTCTCAACCAAGGTAGTTTCTCCTTGTTGTGACATTAACAGAGGGATCCACGAGCGGAGGAGGCGAGGCGGTGACATTAACAACTGTTGTAATGGCGGCGGTGGCCGAAGGAGGAACTTGTTCGTCGCCTTCCATTGAGGAGAGAAGAAACTCTCCCCGTCTTATATTCCGATCTTTTTTGTCTCGACAGACAATTTGTTCTCTCTTCCAAAATTAATCTAAAATTCTAACATTGCACTGAGAAAATAACATGAAATAGAGAGAGAGAAAGAAAGAGAGACAAACATTGAAGAGAGAGAAAGCGATTTTCGAAGGGTAAGTATTGTATTTGTAGGTAGAGAGGAGTGAAAGGGAACATGTGCTGGTCGTGATTTGTGGGATTTTTGGCAAAGCCCCTATGTATTTTTAGCGAGTAATAAAAAAAGCGCACTCAAAGAGAAACGAAGCAACATAGTTTTATTACAGTGAAAAGAGAAAAGAAGCAACAAAATTTTATTACAGTAAGAATTATCAGAGCACACAAACTTTTTTAAGAAAAAAAAAACAACGCAAAAGAAAAGTAGGAAGTAAATCACAGGAAGAAGAAGCATCGGTGAGGGCAAAATCGACTTACCCGAAAATTCTATTATTAAATCTCATTTTAGAAACCCTATTATTAAAATCTAATTTTTTAAGAAATGTCACATATAAAGCTTTCAGCATGCCACGTCTAAAAAATTTGTCATGTCAATCTTCCACTTCATAAAAAACTTAATTTTGTTTACCAAATTTAACGGTAGGGGTCCAACTGATTTAAATTAACACTTTTTAGGACTCAATTGGAAATTTCAAAAACTAGATCAAAATGGAAAAAACTAACAAAAATAAAAATAACTAAAGGATTTAAACCTTTTATTTTACTGTCGTGGATAATGGTATTTTCTATGATTGGGAACGTAATTCTATGGTCATTATTACGACTAAAAGAGTTTAAAATAATCTGCACAGCTTAAATTTTAGGTTTAATCCTTTACTACATCCCTATTTATGTACGAATTTCTCAATTGGGTCCTCGTTTTTTAAAGTGTATCAAAATGGTCCCTAATTTTGAAAATTGATATCAATTGAGTCCTTTCCGTTAAGTTGGCTGGACGGCGTTAAAAAAATTGATGAGTGGGATGCTGAGATGACGAACGAGCGCTCGTCCACCAGCGAACGAACGCTCGTCCATCAGCGAACGAACGCTCGTCGACCACCGAACGAACGGTCGTCCAGTGTGGAACGAACGGTTGTCCAGCAGTAAGAGGTCGACGAGCGTTCGTTCTCTGGTGGACGAGCGTTCGTTCTCTGGTGGACGAGCGTTCGTTCGCTGCTGCACGAGCGTTCGTTCGCTGATGGACGAGCGCTCGTTTGTCATCTCAGCATCCACTCATCAATTTTTTTAACGCCGTCCAGCCAACTTAACGGAAAAGACTCAATTGATATCAATTTTCAAAATTAGAGACCATTTTGATACACTTTAAAAAACGAGGACCCAATTGAGAAATTCGTACATAAATCGGGATGTAGTAAAGGATTAAACCTAAATTTTAATATTTTGTATATATGTGCGGCTTATGAATTGGATATGTTAATCATAAAAAAATCTTAAAGGAGTCTATAGCGTGGTAAAGTTTTGTACCTTTTGCAATCTGCTTACTATCTGGTCGAAGCACTAATAATTGAAACAAGGTATATGCGGCAAAGGATGGTTAACTCAACGTAATTTTTATGTTTGTTCACACCTGTTTTAAGAAATTACAATAGTCTGTCTTACCTTCCTTGACTAAATTACGGGTTCTGCCGTAAACAATAGCATTCATAACCAATCCACGTGCGTAAACAAAAACAGTTAATAAAAATGCGTGACTTACTTTTGATATTTTTAGAAATACTTTCCAATTTTAAAATAATTAAAATTAAAGCTGTAATGAAGGCAAAAGATACCTTTTCACATTGTAATTAACTTTTCTACTTTTGATATTTTTAGAAATACTTTCTCAATTTTAAAATGATTAAAATTAAAGCTGTAATGAGGGCAACTTCACATTGTAATTAACTTTTCTACTTCCTTGACATGAAAATAAGAACTTCACGGAAATAGAACTATTTATAAATAAATAAATAAAAATACTCAAATATTATTTTATACCAATCTGACAATAATAAATAATAAATATTCCTATTTACACACTAAAAATAAAGACTCTGTAAATGAAACTTTCCCATTTCATTATAAAGATATTGTAACAACGTCCCAATCCCCTACATTTGTCATTGCTGATTCTTTAAAGCTATTCTACCATTCTTTATCTTCCTATTTTGTCCCGTGTTCTTTGCACCTGTATTTACTCCAACTGAAACATCCCATATATTTCTTGAAGACGAGTACGATACTTGATGAATAAGACTAATCATGAACTCAATTTCACAGCTTGGTCACCATTTTTATTCCTTCAAGTATCCTGCTCATGTAAGAATTCCTGCTAATAAGAAGATATGGGTGGATGAAAAATAATTTATAAATACCCAACAATGTGTTAATCAAACCGTTTCACAATCCCATTTAAGTTGTCTTCACCCTGTAAGAATTACAACATTGTCCCAGAGTGAAGGGGAGATATAAATTATTGAACAGAGATAAGAACAACACGATCATTCCTCTTATTATGCAAACAAGTAAACAGGGGGATAATTTTCATTTAAAAACCTGAATCTAAATTTAACACAGCTGGTATCATCTCCAAGTCATTGTAAAATTGTTGGACAAAAATGAAACGAGAATGAAGAAGCAACTAGCTCTTCATATGTGAATGGGCTTGTCATAAGTGGCCATTGCGGCTTCTTTCACAGCCTCGCTCATTGTTGGATGTGCATGGCACACACGTGCAATGTCCTCACTTGATGCATCATACTGTAGTGCTATTGCTGCTTCGTGAATGAGCTCTCCTGCATTGGGTGCCATAATATGCACTCCCAATATCTTATCCGTCTCCTTCTCAGCCAATATCTTCACCAGTCCTTCAGCATTATCAATTGCCTTAGCTCTGCTGTTAGCCATAAATGGGAATTTGCCAACACGGTATTCAACTCCAAGTGCCTTCACTTGCTCCTCTGTCTTCCCAACATAAGCAACCTCGGGGGTTGTATAGACAACACCTGGGACTTTGTCATAGTCCACATGGCCAACCTTTCCAGCTATGTATTCCACACAAGCAACCCCGTCTTCTTCCGCCTTGTGTGCCAACATTGGGCCTGGAATTACATCCCCAATCGCATAAACTCCAGAGACATTTGTGGTGAATCTTTCATTTACCAAAATCCGTCCGATCTTGTCAGTTTCAACTCCTATCTTGTCTAACCCAAGTCCAGCAGTGAATGGAGTCCTACCTGCAGATACAAGGACAACATCTGTTTCAAGTGTAGTCTGATCACCACCAGCAGCTGGTTCAAGTGTTAGCTTCACACCATCCCCAGAAGTATCGACTCCAACAACCTTTGTCTTCAGCTGGAATTTCATGCCTTGCTTCTCAAGAGAACGCTGAAATTGTTTCCGGATCTCCGCATCCATGGTTGGAACAATTTCTGATGCAAACTCAACAACTGTTACCTCAGAGCCAAGTCGGCCCCATACTGAGCCCATCTCTAGCCCAATGTAGCCTGCCCCAATGACTACTAGTCTCTTGGGGATTTCAGTCAAAGCAAGAGCACCAGTTGATGATACAATTTTCTTTTCATCAATAGTGACACCAGGTAGAGATTTCACATCCGAGCCAGTGGCAATTATAATATGCTTTCCTTTCACAACAGTATTTCCACCGTCAACGGTGTCCACAGATACTTCGGATGGTGAAACAAACTTGCCATAACCTTTGACATAGTTTACCTTGTTTTTTTTGAACAGTCCTTCAATACCCTTGGTAAGATTCGAAACAGCTTTATCCTTTTGAGCCATCATGGCAGCTAAATCAACCTCGACAGATGAACACTTGACTCCATGGTTGGCAAAGGCATGTTTAGCCTCATGGTACATGTGGGAAGAATGCAAAAGCGCCTGAACCAAATATGGAGGTACCCTCCTAAATGAGTACATACATCTCTAGAATGCTATATAAATCATTTTATTCAAACTACAAATGGAAACACAAACAACAAAAACCATAGTCTTTCACAGCAGATAGATGGACGGATCAAATGAGATTACATTGTTTATATATGGGAGCATATTTGTTTACAGATGGACAACAATGGAGATCATATTGGTGATCAGTAGAGAAAATTATAAAGAAGTTAAAGTATAATCTGCAGCCGGATGTGAAATGAGTTTGTATGGAAAAAAACAAAATACAATGAATGAGATGAGCTTTATTGGAAGGCATTGAAGGAAATTACTAAAAAGGGTCTTAAGGTAAATTATATCCCTGAAAATTTATTTTTTTTACCGTCCAATACTGATTCATGAAACCAGTCTCACCTAGTGAGACAAGACTTGTTGAACAAAAAGCAATTTATTGTATAAAATTTAGCAAGCTAAACAATAGAAGTTCTCGCATCCGCTAATATTCCGGTTGAGACCTTAAATTTTGATATTGCAAATCAAGCAACTCATCCACTCAACAGGAAAAATTATGCAAAACAAAAAATAGAGCACAGAAGCATACTTGCACCCAATTCCTAGATAGTAAAAACCACAAAAAAGGAAATGAAACACATGCTCACACTTCATCAGCTTCATCACACCTCAACTCCTTTTCCCTACCACCTTGTCATAACAAAACACACTCCTCTCACTCCCAAAAAAAAAAAAAAATCTGCAACACCAAAATTAGGCCCTTCACTACAGAAATTCCAAATTCAAGAGTCTTTCCTTTCAATCTCTTCCGAAAAAAAAAGACAACAATCAGAAACGACACAAGAATACAAAGGAAAACTAAATTCCCAATCCGGTACAGAAAGAAACGAAAAACTCCATAAAAAAAAGGAAAAACAAAGCGCGAAGAAGAAAATGAAAAGGTAATGAACCTTGGAAGGGATGCATCCAACGTTGAGACAGGTGCCGCCGAGAGTTCCACGCTTTTCGATGCAAGTGGTTTTAAGACCCAACTGCGAGGCTTTAATGGCGGCGACGTAGCCGCCGGGACCGCCTCCGATGACGACAACATCGTTTTCGTCAGATCCGGATGCGAATCCCCTCAAACTTGTGAGGAAAAGCGACGACCTGGATGATGAAACGACAGCGTACGCCTTCCGTCGAGCCAAGCTTGCCATGGCCATGATTCTTCTGTCTTTTTTCCGATTCCTTGGGATTTGATTTGAGCTACTTCCTCTCACAACCTAGCACACCACACTAAGCATGCTCTTTTTTCTTTATTTATACATCTATATAAAGAGAGGTAATTATTATTTTTACATAATTATTATTTTTTATATTCTTTATTAAAAATGTAATTATTAATTTTATATTCTTATTTTTTATTATTTTCTTTTATATATTAATTTAACCAATTTATATAATACAAAATATTTTAAAAATACACGTACCCATACGACAGCGCATGTATTATCCATCGTCATCTCATCTCTCACATTGTAATGTTACAATTATAATAAATAACTAACAAATAATTAGTGTTTCCTATTAAATCTCGGTAGCATGTCAGCCCTTAGATCATTGCTGATGCATCATCATCTGTCGCCCTTTGTTACTCCTTTTTGTTGTTTTTTATTTATTCTACCGCATCTATGGCTGTTCTTTTTTGACCAACAAGTTAGAATCAAATTAAATTAAGCAGATGCATTTTTCTTTCAATAATATTTTTAGTTAACATCGTATTTTCAAATTTAAAGTGATTGTTTTAAAAATTGATTTTATATTTTATGAGAAGATGAAAAATTACTTAAAAAAATATCATAACAGTTTTTTTAAAATATACTCAAATATTATCTGTTTAAATTATAAATTCGAGCAAGATTTGTATTTTCCAAATTAAACTTTTCATGATATTTGTTTAGTCAATTTTCCATAATCTGAAAACATCATTTTTAAAAAGCAATTACGGTTTTGAAAATTATTTGTTGTGGGAACATTTGAGTGGAAGAGGCAATATTGTTAATAAATAATCCGTTATGATGCTGTATCTTTGGGTTTTGATGTGATTACAAACTCATTGGAGTAGCATACACTTAATCAAATAAATGAATGTGGTAAGAGTAATACCATAATTTGCAGAACATTGGTTAAACGCTACGCTAAAAGATCAATTATAAGATATATGGCTTTTTATATTGAATAATATTATCCAGTTAGGCTTAAACCGATTTTATAATATAGTCCACTTTAAGATAATTTCTCTCATTACTTTTTAAATAGTTATAATAAAAATCAACACATTTGTTTTGTAATTGAGTGATGATATTAAATTATCTTAGATTATCTCAGTATATGGTTTTCTCTCTAAATAAGATTCAATGATGATACAAGTTTTAAAAGAAATATTTTAACATGTAAAATTCAATGCATGTTAAGGTATTGAAATACTTTTTTTTTTATGAAATTATAAAACACTTGGATTTATTTTAAAAATGAAGAATTTTTAATTTAAATTTCTTTGATAATGACTCTTTCTATTATTGTTACCATATTGTTACCGGAACCCAGTAGTATCACCGTTATCACTCTTATATTGAGCGGAAAAAACAAATGGTAAGAGTTTGTAGAACGATCTGTTTTTGATTGAAGTTTAATGGTCATAATGAATTAGAGGTTAGAAAGAGGAAATTTACATAGTTTTAGAAATGTTGTTGGGGCAGGAATGGCTGCCATATATTTAGGATCTGAAAAGGAAGGGATATGATAGTTGGAGTTGTAGATTGGGAAGTACCAACATCTGTGAGCAAATTTCCCTAGTCATACGTTTGCAAGATTTAGATAACGAAATAACGGCCTTACACACCTTACCAAAGCCTCAGTATTTGGTTGGACTAGGGCAATTCACAGGCTCCATTCCCCTCTCCTTCTAAATGACAAAAAATAGTATTTCTATTATAACAGAGAAACAATCATCACATGTGATATTGCCCCCATGTCATAGGTCCTACGGTGATAAGATGGGCCATGCATATCGTCCACCCATAAAACATGGCGAGGCTCAAACAATAAATTAGCTATGCACTCAGCTATGACGACACCTCATCAAAGAAAATATCAAGTTAAATTCGAAATGAGTATCAAATTTTGGCTGCATGCACCTTCAGAGAACTAGTGAGAGCCTGAAACCATTTCTATTTACAGAAGCAGAAACAGTGTTAAAATGGAAACGACCATGGAGGCCACCGAATCTAATCCGCCAAAATTAGCTACAATTGTCTCTATGCCACCCAATTAAATAGGTCTGAACCCCCCTCTAATCCTCACTAAATATCCCTTCTATCCCTACAAAACTTCTGGCTGCTTTTTAGCTCTCTGAAACAGCCTAAAAAACAGAATATTTTTTTTTTATAAAGGAACATCTGTGAATCACAAGAATTGCATGTACAGTCAATTTTGCTCAATAAGGCTCTTCAACCTATTACGGGCCTCTTCGGACAGGTTGCAGGCTTTGAATCTTCGCCTCTGGGGAGGACATGATTCAACAATGCTTTCAATGGGTGATAAACATACAACAATCACAGTGAGATTATCCGATGTATGCAGGCGCAATGCTTCCTTGACTAGTTCCATAGCACACTGTTGTGGGTCATTATGCCTTCTTAATCCTCGTCGAACAAGACTAACTGCAACTTGGCTAGACATTACATCCCAAATCCCATCACACCCAATGATCAAAAACTCATCCTCCTCGGTCAATGTAGCCAGTCTTACATCTGGCTCAGCAATAAGAGGAGATGCAGCACCGAGTGGAAATTTCAAGTCCCAATCTCCAAGGGCACGGGTTACTGAAAGATAACCATTGAGGTATCCATCATCAATAAATCCACCTACCCCCTCCACCCTCAGCCGTTCCGGCAGAAAACTTGGCCTGTGATCGTTAGACATCTCAACAGCCACACCCCTCCGGCAAAGAACTGCTCGGCAGTCACCAGCATTAGCAACAAGCAAGTGCCTTCCAAGTACAAGGGCAGTCAATGCAGTCGTTCCACACGAACTACTAACAGTTTGTTCATCAGCCAAGGCAATATCTGCCCGTAGAAAAGCTCTCCTATGGGAATCCTCTAACTTCTCTAGAAAGAACGAATCAGTATCATATGTCTGCAGCATGTCCGCATCTTCAAAAAACAATTTCATAGCATTTCTCTTAACAAAAGCAGCAGCATCAGGTCCTCCATGACCATCAAAAACTGCATAAAAAGCACTCCGTATCGGGTACTTGAACACAAATCCAAGATGAGCACCTAGATCGTCAATACAGATGTGTTCATCATCCATAGAAACCCGCGGCCCAATCTCAGCATAGCTACCAGAACGCGCATTTGGAACAAAACTAGCCGCAGGGGTCTCCGAAATGGAATGCTTAATGAAATCAGAGTGATTCACTGCCTGCTCAACATGTAACAAAAAAGTCAGCACAACAAAACTAGAGATCGACTCAAAGTTTTACAGAAAAAACATGAACCTGACCATTAAACTCACCAAGCATAATAGCTCGAAATTACTAAAAAGAAATCAATAAATTTCAACTCAGTGAGGAGCCTACGTTAATGGGATAATAAACATCCAATTACAAATTCTACTTCCAAAATTCAGATTCGTAAACTTCACAAGCACTAGTTCCTAGTTAGGTAGAGAGGAGAGATAGGTAATTAATTTTGGTTGTTCGGTTTAGGGAGGAGAGGTGTAGAAAAAACTGATGAGACCACTCTATTATTCCTCAACTATTTCTTTTCATCAATTTATCACTACCCTTATTTTCCATCAAATCAATCAAATTGCTCGACTTTCAAAATACTTTCGCTTCTCACTTATTTCTCCTCTATCAAGCAACTAAACCTTCAATTTATTTCTTACCTATTTATCTTTTCTCACCTTAATCCTTCTCCATTTTCATCCTTTTCTACTTATTTCTTCTAAACCAAACATACCCAGAGGGGTATTGGATCTTCCCACATTTACCAATAAAAAGAAACAAAACCAAATTCACAAACCCGGTTCAGATTTGACAGTAAACTAACCTAAAAAGACGACTCAAAAACCAATTCCTTCAAGCAAATTAACCAATGATAACCGCAATTAAAATCAAACCCGAAAGGCAAAAATATACAGGGATTGGGACAAAATCATACTTGGCCAAAGATCGGAACAGAAGGTGAAGGCGATTTGGGCGAAACCACGACCTCAACGTTGTGTTCTTGCGCAACGCAAATATGATACTTCACGTCCAACATCGGAATGGACTGCTGACAGATAATTTCCGCTTCCGCTACCATCTTCGGACTCACGATCATCTTCAATCGCCGTTCCGCAACGAAATCAACAACTAGAATTTCCTTGATTGAATTTGAAGCTTTCGAATTTGGAGTTTTCTCTGAAGAACAGTGACAAAATTAGGGCTTTTCTTTCTTTCACCTCTATGAATGAGTCTGCTGCGAATTCTGCGCACAAGATACTTAAAAGGGTGCTTAATCCGACGCACGAGTAAGCAGGTCGGTGCGCGTGGTGTGAAAACTCAAAAATGCCCCTGCGACACGGTGTCGTATCGTGTTTGCATTTTCTCTCTTTCTAGACACTTCCACGAAAGGGTATATTTGTGACGCGAGGACAAGAGCGTGGAGTCGTCACGCCTCTTCTGATGTACATCAAGTTCGTGAATATATAAAATGACGTAAATATCCCTGGATTTGCTTATGATTAACGTTTCTTGCGTTAGTTTAGTACCCGCAGATTAGTTAATTAATCCAAATTTAAAAGTTTAACTTTGCGGCCAAGCACGTGGCAATCCATGAATTGTATGGTTGAAGGTTGAGGTTGCGTATAAGTAATTATAATAGTGAGGATTGTTGCTTTGACTTAATAAATTGTGAATAACTTACAACCACGTCAAAAAAAAAAGTTGTGGCTGTGGCTATGGATACATACAAAATATTCCAATCATTTATTCTCCACACGGATGAACTTATCAACATAAATTTTGTAAAGTTATTATCATTATGAGTATAAGATAAAATTTAGTGACGTCCTTTAAATGGAAAGAGCCACTGAAATTGAGAAGTATGACTTACTTTATTCCATAATTCAATATGAATCTAACATTTCTTAAATTTATACTGCTTTTCTTTCTCAAATTCATTGAAATTTTGTGCCTATAAGTTATATTCAGTGATTAAGTTTAATCTGCATGAAGGTTCATTCAATAACAAGAAAAAATACTAACACATACAAGTAACATATGCCTATGAATTATGTGCAATTATTATAATTTTCTCATTTGTGAAGGTGGATTCAAAGGTTTTCTTTTTCTATATAGAAGTAGTAAGGTTATTAATTAAGGGGTTGACTGAGAAGGAAAAGTAATTGCTCCCCGTTTTCCCAATGTTCAAATTCCATGCATGGTTGAAGTTGAAGTCTTCATTTGACTGTTATTACTATTGGAAAAGAAGCTATGGGAAACACCAATGGCTTCCATTTCAATCAGACTCTAATTTTATATAGTTTTCCATACAATATCTTTCCGTTAGTGGCACGCTTAGTCATAATCTGGTTGCGTACGATGAGTTGAGTTTGATTTTGCTCTCTCCACCCACTTACTAAACACCAACTGTTAAAGCCAAAACCAGTCTCACATCATGCCTCTCAACTTTTCATCTTTATAATCATTTACACTTTCTTTAATCTTAGGTGCTTTCTAAGCATGATATAGAGATAAGCCTTATTTTTTGGGCAATGTGTGTTCTAGTAAACTTACACTAATTAAGGCTTTAAGCCTTTGATGCATAATATTGTGTAGTGGTTATACATGCTACAGTAGTGTTATAGGTTAGAATAAAGTACAATTATGTACACTAACCAAATAAATAAAAGAATGGAAAAAACAGAACTCACCAATGGTTGAAGCATAGATGCAACGGGGATGGAACAACAAAAAGACTATCTCACGGGAATTCAGCAACTTCACATCAGCATTTTGCTATCGTTTTATTACACGTATTTTAGGTAATAAAAGTTAGAGTAGATTTGTTTTTTTTTTCCCTAAACTATTTAAGTTTTCTTATTTTGTCCTCCAGTTATATAAAAAGTTATTTAATCCTATTTTTAGATTTCAATGTGTTCTACCATTAAGTACTTATGCAGCTCGAAAAATATAAAAGTACCAAATAACAAATTGTTATTTAGAAGGATTAGAGCTATCAAAACGAGTAATCCGGTTTAATCCGATCTGACTCACCATGGGTTGTTCACTTAATGAGTCAATCCAACCCGACTCACTTATTAGCGAACGGAAAAAATTCCAACTCGGCCCGACCCATCACGGGTTGGTGGGTTAAACGGATTGACTCACTAACTCATTTAATTATAATTTTTTTTAAAGTAAAAAAATTACAATCTTTTTTAGTTGAAATCTAAATAAACGTCACACTAAAATGATATTAAACAACAGAGACAATTTAAGAAAAAAATATCATATAATCCAAGCGTAATTTAAAAATATGTACAAAAAACGAACAAATAAGTTTTTAATATTGATAATTTTTGTATCACTTGTCCATTTATAATATTAGATTCTTGAATAGATATATCTATAAACATCTTCTCTTTATCACCATCTACAATATAATAAAAAAATACTAACTAATAATATTGAAACACAAAATAATAAATAATTAAATTAAATTAGGTGGGTTGGTGAGCCAACCCGACTCACTACGGGTTCAACCCAATCCAGCTCACCGCGGGTTTAAGCCAGGTTGGGTTTGAAAAAAATGTAACTTTTTTTTTATGCGGGTTAGTTTTCACTGACTCACTTAGAACCCAACTCACCACGGGTTTAACCCGACTCACCACGGATTTAATCCGGTGAGCCGGGTTCTAAGTGAGTCGGGTTGAAAACTAGCCCACATAAAAAAGTTACATTTTTTTCAAACCCAACTCGACTCAAACCCGCGGTGAGCCGGATTGGCTCGCAGGTTACAACCCATTTTGACAGCACTAAGAAGGACCAAATGGAAAAGTAGAGATATTTACAGAGGGGCCCCAAAATTGCACTTCGGGAACAAAATTAACAAAGGGACTGCATGGGAAATTAACAAAAATACAAGAGTAAATTATAACTCTTTGAAAACGGGAGATTAAATGGAAAAGAAATATTTTGAAGAACCAAAAACATCGTTGAGCCAACAAGTTAGTACAACACGATGTTTTCATCCTATGTTTTCAGTGATCAAGAATTTCAATGTTCATTGTTCAGAACCAAAATGCCACGAGTTGACAGGAAGTATAATACATGTATTTTCAAGCAAAACAATTGTTTCTGCTGAAATGGTTGTAATGAATGAATAAATCAATGAACAATAGGATACAACATACACATAAGATGATTAGTGGTAAGTTACATATAACCTAAACATTTAAAAAAGCTCAAACTTCAAAATCAACTATTACAACTAAAAAAACAGAGATATCTACTCACAGCATACTGGCTGGCGTTCTTTCTGCAATTTCTCCCAAAGGCATAGCACCATCCTTGGGCTTTGATAATGGGCAAGTACATAATTTGATTCACATCCGGCATTGTAAAACCTCTCATCATTCATATAACGCACTTCTTTACCACCATTCGCGAACTGTTCAATCCATATGCCCATGGCAACATCTTCTAATTTAAAGAGCTAAGAAATATCAAAAAAGGCAATCAAATAAATGTGATCTTCCATTAGAAGAGATTGAAAATAAATAATAAAAATTGTTGTTCAATAAAGAAATATAAGGCAGGGCGAACATAGGAGAAATGCAATGATAAGAATTAAACTTTTTTTAATAATACACCTTATGTAGTTTAAGATAATACTGGTTTACTTATGCCTATTTAATGGAATGGAAGTGAAGATTAAGACTTTCTTCATTTTTTATTATGATATCTTTTAATTGCTATATCCTCTGTGTATTTTCTTTTAGTTTCTCATTCTACTGTTACACATTTTTTAAACTGTTTCATAATTTCTTTCTTTTATAGTTTTCCTTTCTTCTCCTAACATCTTCATTTCGCTTTGTTTATTTTATATTGGTTTAACATTTTGTTTTCCTCATTCTCTTATCATGGTTAAGAGAAAAAGAAAATGGTCCAGCAGTCTGAGATGACTTACAATAAACTTTTCTTTTTTACAATCAACTTCATTTGTTTTTAAAATTAACTACTTTGAAATATATCAAATAGAAAATAATTATTAAATAAAAAAACATTAAGAAACATATCCTTGAAATATCCAAAAGACTCTAAAAGAAACACATCTTTAATCGCCCCATCTTGTAATGGAAAAGAAGAAATTTTTACCTGGAGTTTTCTTTCTTGATGACCATTGACAACGAATTTTGCTATGTCTCGAGAGATAACATAGCCAGGACCATGTGCCCATAGTGGGTATGTATCATGTGGCCATTCCTAAAATTACAATAATTAATAATATGAATAAATTTGGGTGTTGGTGGGGGAGGGGAAAATGCTAATTTAATTAATTAATAGAGTCATTCAGGCATGAATACCTCCTCACTGATGTACCACTTGCTGCCTTCATCCCTCTGAGGAGATGATTTAGAAGATATGAGACCGTATAAAAGGCCTTTGGATGGCTTTTCTTTGAGGCTGGAAAGCACTTCATCAATTCTTACAAAGGCATCATCATCTGTTTTCATGATGTATTTAGAAGGGATGATTTTTGTCTGCAATTTTAAAAACAAGAGCACGTTAAATACCTTGTAGAAAGTAAAGGCCTAAAGAGAGAACCAAATACCTACACAACTTTTAAATGATATATTTGATAGATATTAACAATTGCTCGATTATTGAAATCATTTTAAGGTCTTGAAAATAGTTACAAGCAACATCTTGATTCATAAACACAAAGTTACAAAAACCCTTGCTTAGATGAAAAATGACACTGTCACAGAAATAAAGGTTGTTAGAAAGAATAACTCAGAATATCATTATTGGATCTCCATAATACAAAGTGTCTTACATGATCTCTAAGGAGTAGTAATTAGAGTTCTTTTTCTTTTAATTTTGTATCACAATGCTATGTCAGTAAACTCTGTTTAGTATTCAACAAAAAAATTGAAAGAGACCAAATTGTGTAAATAAGCATTTGAAGAATCAAAAGTGCAGTTAAGTGTAAAACTTCATACCTCACAAAAACAATGTGTATATATACCTCCACACCACTCTATCTTGATAATTTACAAAAAGGCATTAATTGAAATTGTCTTAAAGTCAATGTGTAAGCAGTTGACTCAATAATTTGAATCGAGATAAACAATAGCAATCCCAATATATTTTGTGCATAATATCTTAATAAACTTACCCCCATAATGCAAATTGCAATTGTCTTCAAAGAAATCAAACTATAGTAATCTACAAAAGGCATTAATTGAATATCTCCGTATGCTTGAGCTTCAGTCCATAACTCAAAATTAACCCTATTGTTCTTGTGCTGCAATAAAATCAAATAAAATGTTATCCAACAATTATTTGAAAAGAGAACAACATTTCCCAAAAAAATTGCCATAATTTAGAATGCTTGGTGGACTCAAGATACAGAATTTCGTGGGTTAGAGTGCTAGAGATCAGCAGCTTTGGTTTCAACTTTCAACCACCATTCTCTTGCGCTAAAAACTAAAATAAATTAAATTATTCATTTTAATAATGAATACAACTTCAGCAATTCAGGTAATATCCCAACCACTTCATACTGTCATTCTACTTCTACATAATGCAACTTCTTGAGTATATTCCTTAAGGAATATGACACTAGCACTCCCATGCTCAGTTGTACTAAACTATTTTACAAATCGATATAAGGAATCATAAAACAAAAACCAAGCGCTTGACTTACAAACCATTGACTGATCACACCTATAAAAATGGTCAGTAAATTCAGAAATTACACTTCATCAATTTCTTTATAAACCAGCCAATTTCATCCATATTTCTTTCAAACAAAGATAAGTGCATAAATAACCAGGAAAGGATAGCTTTAACAAAATTCTGAGGCAGAATTAGTGCATAAACTAGAAGAAGATTTATACTAATGCATAGTTTCCTTTCAACAAGTTTAAAATGCATTGCTTACAAGCCCAATGAAAAATCGGACAGCAACTTCTCCAGAACGTACAGCCTCATATTGCATCCAAGACCTCCTTAGGGCCATGCGACGCTCAAAGTTGTTTCCAGTAGAGAACACTCCAATTAACAAAATAAGCCTTTTTCTGGGGATAGAAGGAGCCTTCAGATTCTCAACATCAGCAACTATATAATTATCTTCAGTAACAGGCAAACCTTTAGCCAGGATTGACAAGAGACTTAAACTGCCTGATACTTTAATACTGCTGACTAACCATGGTTCAAGTTTCTGCATAAAACCTGTACAAGGTTAAAATGACTAGTTTATTAAAAGCTTTTGGTTTTAGCAGTATTTCTCTTCCCATACCATACCTCCCTATATGCAAAAGATGTTTCATGCCTTCCATTCACAGTCATATGAAATCCCTCTGAACCAACCCACAATGTGGAAGTGAAAGGATTACCCTCAGCAAAGGGGAAAATAGCATTTCTATGTGCACTTTCTGAGGAAATATTAGAAGGTATACTAGCAGCTTGACCAAAATTTCCATTCCCTTTGCTGTTACTTCTGACTGCTTGCACATTGCAGGGAACAAGTCCATCAACTACAACATCCAGTTAGATAATTTAGAAGTTATGGCAAGCCTCCCTCTTAAACAACTGCACTCAAGAATAATAAAGGGTCCATAATAACACATAACAGAAGAGCTTTTTGTTATTAATTATTACATGATTAATCTTACAAACTTAGCTGCTTAAGCATGAGATGAGGTGTTGCCACTGCAGCTATAGCCTATTGAAGAGGGAAAATGATATTCAAACAAGACATCATCCTAGTTACGATATAAATTTACAATTTTACATCCTCTATAAGAAAAGGAAAATATTTCCAGTTAAAAAGTTTTTTTATCCATCGTAGTGTGCAGAATAGACTAATTTAACAACTAAAGATCTATAATTGCTCATCACTTTTAACAATAAAAAATTTAAGATTAGAAATGAAAAATTACTTAATATACCTTCTTGGATGTTGGCAGAGCCATGTGCAGGACACCTTTCTTCTTTTCCCCACCCTAAATCACTAGTCCATGTATTTTGAACAATATATGGTTCTTCTGTCATGTTTTCTCCCGGAAGACTCACATTATAATGCAAGATAACTGGAGGTTTTGGCTCCCCTTCTAGCTCTTGCCCAACAAGATCAATCTGGAAGCTTCTGTTTTGTCCATTGGGGATTCCAATCAGTGTAATAGAAGAATCTACCACCAGACCACAAGGGAGATCAAGAGTGATTCCATTATCTAGTTCAGCCTTACCAGGTGAAGTCACAGAGAATGGGCAGTTTTTATTTTCTGGGCCATCCATCTTATTAAGCTTGGAAGCTTTGTCCTCTTCAATGGTGGACAGCAACTCTTTCCATGCTACAGAAGCCTCTTTAATTCCTTGAGCTGTTTCATCCAAAGCATCTGACCTTGACAGCACGGTACGTAAGGAATCCCAAACAAGCACAGAATCCATCTCTCCTTTGGATAAGTTTTTCATACCATACAGATCATCGAGCCCTGCAACATGTACCAAATATGGCCTTTTTGTTGGTTTTGGTACCCTTTTTGATTCCATCTTGGAAGAGTTTACTGGAAGATTATTGCTTTGTTTGATAGAATCATCTGGTGCATGGTTATTAAAGAAATTGTATGCTGATTGTTTTGCTGACTGCTTCTGTGGCTGCATTCCTTTCAGGTTGTAGAGGAAAAATAGCATCGTACCCAGAGCTATTATCAACAGGCCTCCATACCACTTCCTCATTTTCGGTAAACCTTGAACCAAGTATAGCTTTTTTCTGCATGCAGATAAATTATACAACTTTCACTACAAAAAAAAGGACTAGAGTTGCACCACCTATTCGATAAAAAAAAAAAAAAAGAATAAAAGCAAATTGACAGAATACAATTGACATTATCTAATCTGAAATCCAATTATAGGAATGAACTCTAATCAGCCCTCCTTTTATGCTTTTTTGCAACTGACGATGAAGGAGCACATCAAGGTTTTTCACATCCACATAGGGAAATCCCATACCATAATACGGAATGGTATATATGAGCTGACGGCCATCAGAGTAACCTATTGAAATACTGAAAATGCATTACGAGCACTTGATTTGCAATTTTGGTGTTCAACTTACCATAACAGAGAGAAAATGAAGGAAGTGGATAAAGTTGAGGTTATTGAATATTAACTGACATGCTTTAACAATCAACTTTCACTATTTTTTCTAAAAAATAATCTTTAATGAGTGTTACATAGAACTAGTCCCTGAAATCATAAGCTCTATTCAATTTAGTCCTTTATGTTATAATAAGAAAACCAAGTGCCTAACTCTCAGAATTGACAATCAATTAAGCCCGGAAATTGCTTTCACCGGTCGGTCACTAGTCCTTAAGATTACATAATCAATTACTTTAGTTTCTGCAAGTGTTAACATTGATAAACTGATAGCTAAATTTAACACTCATCAACCGACAAGATCCCTACATTCTTAAACTGCAGAGCTACTTACTTGACTGTGCTAAAAAATGTTTAATACATGTAATGGTGACTGCAACATGTATTCAAGTTCTGAGCAGTGGAACTGAAACAACAGTCCAGAATATCATAATTTTATGCTCAGCGTTTAATTCAAATCTTATGGGGCACAAGTAATTTTGTTGTAAAGCCTCCACCTTTATATTTTATTTTCCTCCACAAAAGTGTAGAAAAACACAAGATCCAGAAAACGAAACAGAGAGAAAAGAGGGACTGACCATTGAAATGGTGGTTTGAAGTTAGAGAGAGAGACGGTGGGAATATGGGTGACACTCAAATTCCTCCATTGCAGCACCACCATTTCCATTTCTTCACTGCTACTCTACAGCCACGGAACGACGTCGTCTGGCGTTTCGGATGCCACGATGTCGATTGACACTAACCTAAATGTGATGTGTTGGACACGTGCAATAACGAAGTGACACCTCATTAAAATCTCAATAAAAATAATGCTAAATTAAAAAGAAAAGGAGTTCTTTCATTTCATCTTTGACGTTGCATCTTCCAAATTTGATCATATTTTCGACTATGAAGTAAAAAAAAGAAAACTAAAGTGCAAAAAATCATATGGATCGGATTACAAAAATATTGTGAAAATAAGTCAAATATTTGTTTAAAAAATAAAGTTAAAATACTTCATTTCTTGTATTTGTTTAAAATTTTTAAATAAGTCTTTATATTTAGATTGGTCTAATTTTTAAAATATATAATAATTAAGTTATTTTTTTAATATTAAATATTAAATATTTGTCACGAATGATTTTATCATTTAAAAAAAATTGAATAATAATTTTTTTTCATATTTCAAATGAAAATCGTGTCACCTATATGTAAAGTTATTGTTTTGAATTTTGATTTTGCATTTGTTATTTTGATTATTTTAGTTTTAATTTTTTAAAATTAAACAATTTTGTCCATTTTTAAATTGAGATCAAATATAACTTTTATAATTATACTTTTATTAAAATTGATAATTTTTTAAATATTTTTAATAATATTAAGTTTATTTAAATTTATAATTTATATTAAATTTTATTTAAAAATTGTTTTTAATTTTAACATCTGAATTTATAATTTTTTAAAATCAACTCTAGTAATTGTATAAATATTATTGATATATAATGTTGTATAATTATTTAAAATATAAATTTAGAACTTTATATAAATTTATATATAATTATTTGAAACATAAATTCAAATAAAAAATAATATTAAAATCTATGTAATAAAATATTACACAAATACTTTTAAAATTGTAAAACAAAATTAAAATAAAGTTTAATCAAATATGAATTTAAATAAAATTAACTTTATTAATCGTATTTAATTAAAATATTATTTTTTAATAAAAATATTTTTATAACATGTATAGAAAATTTAAATTTCGTATTTTAACCAAAAATAAAATTGTTTAATTTAAACAAATTTAAAATTAAATTGAGTCAAAATAATAAATATAAATACCAAATTGAGATTTGACTTACCTTAACATGAAACAAATAATTTAAAAAAAAATGAACAAAAAATAAAATTTATTTAAAAAATATTTAGAAAAAAACAGTTACATGTGTAATGTATTTAACGTTGTTAATATAATACTAATATAAATGATTTAATTGTTATATATTTTTAAAAATAAAAACTCAATTTAAACTAATGAAAATACTTACTTGAAATTTTTGAATAAATACAATGAAAAATAAAATATATTAACCTTTAAAAAATATGTCTGTGATAACTTCTCATTTATCAAATTATTTTAAAATTTTAGACAAGATTACTTTAAAAATATTTCTTTTAAATATAAATTTTAAATTATAATTAAACGTTTTTAGTTTTTAAACATGTTTTCATTCATTATATTTTAAATTTTAATATATTTTAGTTCACAAACCCTAAAATGAATATTATTTTTTTAATTTAATTATATTATTATTTTTTAGTTTGAATTATATATTAAATAGTATAAGTAACTTAAACATTAACCTAGAATATGATATATGAAAAAAAAGTTAAAGTACCTATTTTTGCAGTTTAAGATACAATCAAGAGACACATCTCTCAGAGTTTAAAGTTTCAAGACAAGTCAACAATATTTACTAGAAGAAACTCATTACAAAAATATTTTTACATGGGTTTTTTAAAATACATTATATTGATCCACAAATAGACTTAGATATAAAAAGTCATATACATATTATATTTTATCAGTTAAAAAAACCGATATAAAATGACTAAAATATTCAAAAGAATATATTACGAGCAATGGTGAAACTCGTAACTATCAGCAAGACGAAACGTTTCGGAAGTACAACCGCGACCATCGGCGGTGCTACGCCTAGCGAGCTTGATGGCACCGCCGACTGCATTAAAATGTGCCACCCTACTTAATTAGTTTTATTTAACATCGATTCAAAATCTTATGGTTATTTTTATATTATACACTACTGATACTTTTACTCTAATATTTCAAATTTCTTAGCCTATCTTTTCTTTATCTTTCTTTTGTTAACTCCAGTGTACAAATTGACATTATTAATCACTTTCAAATTAACAAAATATTATATTTTCATATTAATTGTTTTAATATGAGTGTAAATTTTATATTATTAAATAGAAATAAGAGAATAAAATACTATAAAAAGATGAAGAATTTATTAATATATTATCTAAGATTTTGAATAAAAAATGATATTAATCTTTTATATGATTAGACTTAGTAATATTTGTGTCTTTCACGAATCCCTTTTTATGATCTAATAATTTTAAATATGGATATTCACTAAATATAATCTATTGTTATTTATTATGATTTATTGTTTAATTTTCTCTTAGAATAAGCCATTATTTGAATTTTCATAACTTAAATATATATCAAAAACACAAAATAATCAATTATCTCTACAATATAATTTTCAAAATATGGGTAATTATCAAAATTTTAATAGCTAAATACTTAAAATTGTTACTTTCTCTGCATACAACATTTTTTATAAATAATATTTTCACGGTATTTTTATTGTTTGAATAAGATATTTCATATTAATTATTTTAACATGCTTATTTATTTATTATCACTTAAAACAAGATGTGTAAATATTTTTGCCTCACATAAAACCTATTTTTTTTTATACCAATATCATTTTAAATATATTGTTTAATATCTGTATTAGTGTATTCAATTAATTGTTTTGTTTGTCTGAATATTTACTGTCTAGATAATTTGCACAGATAATTATTTGAGTTTTCTTAATATATATTATGTAAGAATTTTTGTTGTCATTAACTCTATTATTTTATATTAATATTATGAGAATGTTGATTAATGATAAAGAAGAGTGGTGTAATAATTAAAAGAAGAGAAAAAGAAATTAAGAAGCAGTAAGATGTTAAACATTATCCTGTTTGTGAAAGTTTGAGGAAAAAGTTAGAGTGATAAGAACGGGACATTATCCGTAGCAATGGCACCACACAAATGGCTTCTCTTGTTCTTCAATTCACTGCTCTCAAGTGCTCTCCACTCTCTTCTTCTTTTCTCTCCCAACCTTCCCTTTTCACCCAACATCGCCATAACCAAAGGCGCGCTTCAACTTCCATAGTCAACTCTGTAGCATTGGCCAATGCACAGAACAAAGAGAGAGTCCAGCTCAAGAAGCTCTTCGAAGAAGCCTATGAGAGATGCCGTACTGCTCCCATGGAAGGGGTCTCCTTCACCCTCGAAGATTTCACTGCTGCTCTCGACAAGTATGATTTTGATTCTGAAGTTGGCTCCAAGGTCACTCTCGCACTTCTTCTTCTTCTTCTTTTCAATTCAATTCTTAATTGGGTCGTCGGCAAACTAAGAAAGATCGTCTTTTTAATGAACATTGGGTTGCGGGTTTGGGTCAGGTTAAAGGCACTGTGTTCTACACAGATAACAATGGAGCAGTTGTTGACATCACTGCAAAGTCCTCGGCGTATTTGCCGTTGCAAGAAGCGAGCATCCGCAAGGTTAGGCACGTGGAAGAGGCGGGCATAGTTGCTGGGTTGAGAGAGGAGTTTTTGATCATTGGTGAGAATCAAGCGGATGATAGCTTGATCTTGAGTTTAAGGTCGATTCAGTATGATCTTGCATGGGAACGTTGCAGGCAGCTTCAGGCAGAAGATGCTGCTGTCAAGGGTAAGGTGGGTTTGTCGTACTACCGAACTGTGTTGGCTTCGGTTATATCGTATTACTCAAGCAATAAGGTTATTTTGATAAGATTATTGTATTGACAGATTGTGGGGGTGAACAAAGGTGGAGTGGTGGCTGAGGTTGAAGGGCTTAGAGGGTTTGTTCCATTGTCACAATTGTCAACGGTTAGCTCTTGACTTGAGCTACATTCACATTTATGGACTCACTAATTTTGATTCTCTGTTGGGTTTTTCATGCTGTGCCGTGTCTTTGAAATACATTGATAGGCATGATGTTTTATAATATATCAAAAAGATTTTTAAAGCTCCAACAAAAACCCAGCAAAGAATCTAGACTCAATCTAAACTTGCTCTGTATGCTATGTAACAGGTCAAAAACCGTCTTATCAATGAATGAGTGCACAACATTTAATAAGATTCCATGTAGACAGTAAAAAATAACTTCCTATATTCTCATTGAAGTTGAAATTGAGTCGTGCATTTTTCTTCAAAACTTATTTGCTTCTACAAGTTATAAATTATATCATTTTGCAGACTAGAAAATGAAACTTCTCATTTTCATTTCTGTAATTTCTGTCTTTCATTTAGCTTCTAAGACCCTGGGTTATTATTTTTTATACCTTTATCAAGCAGCTGAAATTCTTCTCATTTTGTTTATTATCTTCTCAGAACTCCAATATAGAAGAGCTTCTTGAGAAGGAGCTTCCTCTTAAGTTTGTGGAGGTGGATGAGGAACAATCTAGACTTGTCCTCAGTAACCGCAAGGCCATAGCTGGCAACCAGGCACAGCTAGGAATTGGTTCAGTGGTTACTGGCTCTGTTCAAAGCCTGAAGCCATATGGTGCCTTCATTG
Organism: Vigna umbellata; assembly: GCF_029865625.1. Taxonomy (NCBI): domain Eukaryota; kingdom Viridiplantae; phylum Streptophyta; class Magnoliopsida; order Fabales; family Fabaceae; genus Vigna; species Vigna umbellata. Next base: position 106,409,228 of record NC_142165.1, read on the forward strand.
ACATTGGTGGAATCAATGGCCTCCTTCACGTTAGTCAGATCAGTCATGACCGTGTAACTGATATCTCAACTGTTCTTCAACCTGGCGACATATTAAAGGTAAAACTATAGCGAGTAGTGTAGATTTTTGTCTGGATTGGTCATAATAGTTTTACAATTTGTTTAGGTGATGATCTTAAGTCATGACCGTGAGAGAGGTCGAGTAAGTCTTTCAACTAAGAAGTTAGAGCCCACACCTGGAGACATGATCCGCAATCCAAAGATTGTCTTTGAGAAGGTATGTTATGAACAAGCTCCTTGAATCTTTTACTCATTGCATAAGTAAATTATAACTTGTACTTTCAAATGCTTAAATTAAAAACTCCATTCATTTCCACTTTAGCTATCTAATGCCACAGTTTGACATCATATAGGAAGCTTAAAAAAGAAGTTTCTTTTTTTATTTTAGTTGTTGGAGATCATTTATACACACCCACACACAAGTGATAACCCTTACTCTATTAGTGATTTTGAGATTGAGTTAAGCCTAAATGCAAATTCTAAAGTAGTATCCAAATTTATCTTAGTAATGGTTCTAGACCTATTTGACCATCTGTTATCTGTTGAAATTGAGAGAAACTCTAATGTGAAAATATTCTGTAAAAGGAACCCGTAGACTCGGCAGCTTATAGCTGTTTTGTCAGAGCAAGAGCGGAAAAAGATATAACTACCTGTAACTGAGGTTACACATACAGATACAGAAATACATGAGCACAGGCTTGTCTTAGCTAAAGGAGTAAAACTGTACTATAAACTATTCGGCCATTATTGGATCATTAGAAGATGCTCATTCAGTCATGCAATTTTTACACTTAAAATTACGTTGACCCATTCAACACTCAACCGTAGGGGTTGTTGGAAATTTTTACCCGATTTCTAGAATCAAGTTAAGCGCATACACTAATTTCTAAAACTTTTTCCTTCGATTTCTTTAACATGTTTTAAATCTATTTCAAACCATTTTTGAAGGGGAAGTCACTCACGTAACTCTGAACTTCTTGTTATATAGGCTGAGGAGATGGCTCAAACATTCAGACAGAGAATAGCCCAAGCAGAAGCTATGGCTCGTGCTGACATGCTTAGGTTCCAGCCTGAGGTATCTATGGATTTTATTATTTCTTCAAAATTCTTAATCTGGTAAAAAGGGAGAAACAGAAAATGATTAAAGTGAGACTAATATTGAAAAACATAGCAAAGTCAGGTTCTTGCTGCAGCTGAAGATTGTTGGGTTTCTGAAATGACAAGAATAAAATTATTTAAAATTGGATCTTACTAGACAAGGAAAGGAATGTCACAGTGCATGTGCATAAAAATGGAATTTGCTACTTCGGACTTGTTTCTGATTCACTTACCTGAAGCGAGATACGAACATATTTCTGCTTCCGGCAACTAGAAATTTATCTTGGGGTTTGGTATCTTCCTATAATATCCATACATAGATGGAAGAGATATGATAGAAGAGCATTTCATGAACCTGTCACTCAATATTCCATTTTTGATTCGCAGAGTGGATTGACTCTCAGCGGTGATGGGATCCTGGGACAATTTACTTCAGACTTGCCTGAAGAGGGACTAGATCTGACTGAGGTGCCACCAGCTGAAGCATCATGATTGAGAATTTCGAGGTTTTTTTTGCTTACATTTTATAATGTTGCTTGTAACAATCCAATATTGTTGTCGAACGATGTATTGATGCAAATGTATTATTGAGTCAAATAAATAGAACTATTAATACTATCATTACACTATGAAGTGATTCTTCACTAGAATATATTCATCGCTAAAGCAACTTAGAGTTTATATTCATTGTTATCCATCTACATAAATACTAAACCACACTAACGCTTATGTTGTTGTAATTCCAGTTCTCATTTGTTTTCTTCCCTATCTTTTTTCTATCACTTTGTGTTAAATAATTTAGATTTATGATAAAAATAAGTTCGTCAGATTTCATTACTGAAGATTATCCAGTGGATCGATTCTAGATAAAGTCGGAGGGGTGAACACGTTTAGAGTTAACTAGGTTTTGAAGAATTCTATATCACAACCGATAAAAATTTAATCGGTAGGGTCGATTCGTTTAGTTTTATTCAATTTTAACTATCCATTCAAAACAGTTCAATAAGAGAACATTTAAGTTTTAATCAGGCAGGTAATTAGATTTACAATAAAAATAACAAAACCAAAAAAAAAATGGAAAAGATGAAAAAAAAACAAAAAATATGAATGAAAATAATGCCATGTTGCCTGAGAAGACTATAGTCCATAAATCTAATCCTCTAAAACAATAATGATACATGAGTTTTTTTATAGTTTAAAGATGATCGAGTATGGGATTGTTAAACTAAACATTCATCTCAATTAAATTACTAAAAATTCAAGATTATTAAACTCAAATCCACACCTAGTTTTTTTTTTCTTAAACAAATATTTGTCAGGAATGAGAAATTTGTGCTTTCACTTTCCCTTCAAAACCTAATTTCACGACCTACACCCTCAAATGCAAAAGAACAAAACCTCCAGGTGGAGTTTTGCTTTTATGATCATAGAAAATAATCAGGAAAAAACCCTGCCAAAGTGAATTTCACAAAATAATTCACATTTTAGGTATTTACATTTAGAAAAAAAGACACAAATTGGCAGTCAATATTGGATAAGAATACAAGTATATATATACACATACATACAGTAACACATGATATTTTTATTCAGCTCTACCCATCCGATTATTTGCCATTTCCTGTTCCACTAATCGTCATCGGAGTGATTCTCTACCAAGCTTCAAACCCTAAAGATATCGTAAATTCCACTTCATGCTTTTAACTTAAATCAAAGCCAGCATCGGCATTTATGGCATACAGTAGTTTGGTTTCCAATTGCTCCTTACTGCAACATGATTTTCAGGGGAAATGATTTAGAAGAACCACCAGGAACTACTTCAACAATAAATAATCTGAAGAACAACGAGTTGACAAGTCATAAAGAAACTCTTCTGAATCATAAATAATATTTTAAATGCAATTTTTTCTAAAAAATCCGTTGCATTGTTTTTATCTCAATACATACTTTTCCAAAAAATAAAAAGAACTCAAGGATGTTACAAATGCTCCGCTCATTCTTATCAAATTCAAATCTACTGAAAATGAAAAATACTAATTATAGTTAGAAAACAATCTACAGAGGATCTATTTTTAACATCAAATGGATATCTCTATACCATATATCTTGGACTTTTTTTTAAATAACTAAATATAAAACTCACTGCCTGTAGCACCAATAATGACACATTTAAAAAACCGTGCACTTTTGTCAGAATAAGTTGTTTCAAACATAATTCCAGCCAATTAATGCTAGTTATTTAATATACTTCACACAGAGTAAACATAATCTCTTAATTTTCGTTCAGCATTAACAATTGATATATCTCCAATTCTGGCTGTTCTAAAAGTCTAAAATTGTAACCACAGAAACTATTATATATCAGTTCTGCAAAGGTAACCTAGCCTAGGACAAACCTTGTATAAGGCGGAAGCTTCAGTAGATTCATACAAGTAGCCGATGTTGGTAATCGGTCAAGTGATTCCTCCGCAGCATTACTGGAAGCACTACAACGAAAAACATTAGTCAATTCCAATCTGTCATCCTTGTCTTCTATGCTTAGTAATGCTAGAATTAAATATCAGAACATATTTGCTGGAGCTGCATTCACCTTTGAATGCAAAACAAAGGTTCGAGATTTCGGAAACCAAGCAATGGCCCACGAGAGCAACCTGTTACGAACCTGTACAGATGATAAATTTATTAACCATATTAAGATCGGTCATATAAAACGGCTACCTATTCATGTGTATGTGTATTCTTACTTCAAAAATTTCTTCCTGTCTTCCAATGAAAAGCCTTTAAGAACTTCCCAAAACATCTCAATAACATAGTGGTCCTATCATAAGAACTACATGTTAGAATTCAATAATGTCAATAAGAGCAATGCCTTTTAAGCTAAATGGAGTTTGTGGCGTCATCATCAGAAAATTAATGATTGAGATTTGAGAGGTAAAACTTGGCAGTGTATTTAAACAGAAAAAAGTAAAAAAGGTATGCTACAAGATCCACAAACTCCTCATGTGGATCTTATTGAGTTTAAACATGAGCTACACACGCCTTTATTTTGTTCCTTACTGACTAAAAGCACAAAAAATGCCAGAAGGCTTACACTACGATAATCTCCTGCATAGTTGGTGTGCAGCCGTAAATCATCAATATCCAAGCTGTCAACTGAACCTGATATCAGAAGCTGTGGAAAACAATGATGTCAAACAAGTTGGACTCCAATGAAACATATAAGTGTAGGATAAAACTAGTTGAAGCTCACGTCCGGAAAGATGGCAAAAATAAATACAGAAGTTGAGGATAAGATTTAATTAACATTGTAATAACTAATGATAATTAGGAAAAAAATTACAACTTAGATAAAATTCAGTTATGTGCCTTTCTAGTTGTTGAAGACACCCTTAACCACCACACAAGCAAATATCAAAACCAATGTAGTTAAAATTGAAATTAAGATCGTGGAATTGTGTAATTCCACAATTTCGCACAATTGACTTTGTTCTAATTGATAATAAAACTGACTTTGTTCTAATTATACACACATATATCCAAATTTGTTCATATTTTTGTAAAAATAAGAATCTATAATCCATGTTACAGTCCCACGAATTACAATATTGCGAGCCCTTTATAATTCTAACCATAATCTCAATTTTATCTATCTTGATAAAAAACCAAGAATACAGTGGGAAGAGAGAACAGCATAGCTTTCAAGACCCAAAATTGGCAGGATTATTAGAAAAAAACCTGAAGTTCATGTTCATTAAACATATCGATCCAATCCTTCTGAATAAGTTGTTCAAATCCCCTCAAGAAATGCGAACTCTGTTGGCGTATCTGAAAGCACAATTATTTTTATTATTTAATTGCAAATATGGAATTATTTGTAGTACAAAATGCAATACAATTACTTTTTTCAAAAGTACTTTACCTGAAAATTCAAGCGGTGATTGGCTACAAGATGAATAAAAGTAATAACATTCTCATTAGTGACACGTAGGTTTCTTCCCCCAGGAAGCAGTTCCTCCTCTGTTTGTTCTCCATATTCATTATTTACTATAACAAAGTATAGTTCCAACTCCGAAATGTCTCCCTTATAATGCTGTTAGTCAAACAGATTGAAAGGGCAAAATTGATTCAATAAGAAAATAGAAGCCGTCCTACAGAAAAAAATTATCATCTTGACAAACTACACATCACACCAAGCCTAAAACCCAAAGGCCATACATGAATACTATTTAACTAGCGTAGATTGTATTTCAAATGACTATCAAAGCATTTAACAGTTGTATATTTGATTTATAAAAAAGTAATAAATTCATATTAGACTTTTACAAGCTTAAATTACAGAACACAGATCAAGATTTAGAAAAGGAATTGAGTAAATAAAGTCAGAATATTAGACTAGAGAATGAAGTTGTCTATTTTTTTGTTCTTTACCCAGGTTATTTCTATTGAAAAAACCATGAGTTACCTTAAGCCTCTGTTTGGATCCATTGATGTACTGTTAATGGAAAAAAGGGAGGCGCAGATTCATGGCTTAATGTTCATGTTTGGATGAGTGCTAACAAAGCGGAATTGTAAAGACGGATAGCGGAGGGGTAGGGTGGAAATGCCCCCTCATGATTGTAATGAAAAGAGTGAAAAGACAGGGAGCATGTTGTATTTTACAACTCTGCCCTTGTCCTTCCAACAGAGAATCATGACCTTTTTTGGGTTTGTTTTATGTGCATGAAGAAAAATTGTAGTGTATTAAAGTTATAGGACATTGGAAACGGTACACACTTTGGTTTATAATAGATTATGTCATCATATATAACCTATTATGTCCAAAGATATAATCGATTATATACCATGTCTTGAAACCCATGGGTAATTGAAAAAAATGCCATTTGTCTAATCCGTTTGCTGTGTTTGTCAAGAACTACACATGGATCGATGATATATAGGTGTAAACATTGGACATTGTAAAATAAATACCGATTGATTGGATAATAAATATAAATTTGTTTTAAGAAGCCCCTATAATTAAGGGATTGGAATTAGGAGTTTATCAGGTAGATTTGCTCCAGATTTAGAGTCTTTATGTCTGGAGATTTATTTCCTTTTATAAGAATTTCGGTTTTATTTTAAATACCAATGTACTGTTTCTTTTCAAGATAAAGAAAAACAATTTCATAATTATTGGTTCCTGCCGACAAATTTTTTCAGATGTATATTTATTGTATTTTCTGAAAATGCATTCTAAACAACAATACAGAAAATAATTTAAATCAGCTGGTTGCATTAATCTATGAGATATTTAATTCATCTAATTTAAATGAGTTTATTCTTGTTAAATATATATTTAATTTCAAAAATTAAATAAGTTTTAAAAATATTATTTCCATTACACAAATTAATTTCTTCTATTTTATCTATTTTCAAAATTAATTTATACTCATTCTTATTAAAATACAACCAAGGGCATTTATGTAATTATAATATTATAAGATTAATTTAATTTTTTTATTTCATATTAATCACATTTACAACAAACTTTAAACTAGTTTCCCCTCAATTTCCACTTTCTTTCCCTTAATTCAAATATCCTCACTTTCCACCCTTTCAATCCAAACAAAGATAAGACTAAGGCAGATGCAAGTAGATGAAAGTGCCAGAGATTAAAGTGACATTACCTTGAGAAAAATGAGATGGCGATACAATTCCGGGTCCAAGGAGGGCAAGTCATTCAAATAGTTGTACCTGGTATAAGGAAACTAAAGGTGTAAGAAATCCCATTATAAGCATGCAGTCCCTCCGTAACACATACTACTACCCTTGTTCCTCTTTTGGTATCTTTTCCAAGGCTGTCGCACATGAACTAAAAAGTATAATTAATGTTTTACTTTTTATAAACAAATTATCCAACTTCCTATTATACACTTTATCTATCTTATTTGTCATTTATTCATTCCAATTTCTCGAGAAATGCATAAAATAATTAGAAATTAGGTGTCAAAAGTAAGGATAAAATTGGAAAAATATTATCTTGAACTTTTCAAGTTAAAAGGAACAATTTTTTTTTTTCAAAAAAAGATTTACAATTGAATAGGAATACAGGGGTAAAAGGACTTCAACAAATTCAGAGGCAGCTCATTTGCTACTAACACCCCCTTGGCAATATTTTATATATGCATTTTTAACCTAAAACATCTATTTAATCCATGAGAAATATTTTAATAAAGGGGAAAAGGAACAATAACTCTCTTACTAGTGTCTACATCATACAAATAATTTAATTGCTAAATCTGAGTTCAAATTTATGTTAAACTTTTTACAAGTTTGTTTGGACTTTTTCGAAAGATCCAGTGGAACCCCTATATTAACCGGAAGGGCACAAGGTTAATTAAAATCCAGAAATACAATTATCCATCTAGTAAAAGCAGTTGTAAGCAAGAAAAATAATGTATGAAAATCCAAGATTTGAGCACTTGAACTAATTCAAAATGAACAAACTACCTAAAGCAGAGCAAGAGACTCCTTGAGTCTTACTTTTGTTTCAATTTGCTCAAAAAGAATGTAGCAAATGGTATATCAACCAGAATCCCTTCAAACATAGCCTGCACACGCAAGTAGTAACTGTGAAGCAAAGTTCCAATTAAGTGCAGGCAGTATAGTTATAGGAGAAATACCGCTCAAACAACATGACAAAAAAGATAGAATATCAATTTGGAGTAAATTCAGGTATCTAATGAAAAGGCCTACTTAAATAAATTTAAAAAAAAAAGAAAATAAAAAGGGAATTGGAGAGGAGGGGAATACCTTTGCAAGAAGAGTACCAAGGAAGTGGAAAAATTGGAAATGTTGTTCATGTATCATTCCCGATCCAGGATTAGGATAAAGCAGGTGATCTGCTGTTTCCTAGATGCATTGGCATTCAGTATGCTAAGAATAAGTAAATCACAAGGAAAGAATAAAAGGATAACATGGGCACGATTACAAAATGAAGTAACTTTTGTCACTCCACCTATCCAATTGCATCCATATTCACACTCACTAATACTTCAGTAACCTAGATTTTTTAATGCGGTCAGCTATATACATAGTAGAAAAAACCTTCAACTTAAATATACACAACAGGACAATATTTCTGACCTTAAATAATCCATACTGCACATCAAAGGCAGCACGTGTGATGTTCTCCATGAAATCTTTGAATATTCCACCGCCATCAATTCCAGCCTCTTCAACTCCAAATTCATTGACAAAAGTCACACGGATCTGCAAAGCAGCAAAACGAAATCACTCTCACATAAAAGGAGGACCTATTAGATCCCTCAAAGAAAAGAAAATAGGGAATGAATAACAAATAAGAAAATATGCCTTAGAAAAGGAATTACCAATCCTCGAAGACTATTTTCTGTCAATTGACTCATTTGATTATAAGCATCTTCTAAAATACGGTCTCGTTTTATTCTGAACCGATTCCTACTAAATACAGCCTGAGATCCATGCCTTTGCTTAACAGCAGCCAGTTGAGACTAAAGAAACAATAAATAGACTATATTGGTGATCCATTGACATGGTATGATACAGGATCTCCAAAACCTTGCTTGCAGTTGCAGCTATCTACTGTAAATTAATAATACAAGAATAACTAGAAATAAAATCAGTCAAAAAAGATATTCTTACAGAGTATATTTTAACCCGGCTAGTAAATGGTATCAAGAAAGGGGCCTGTTTCAATATTTCATTTGCTCGCGTATTTTCTATTAAAGCCTGTGGAAAAAATGATTATATTATACAAATAGAAATTCCCGTTTCCATCCTATAACCATAATCAATGAAAGAGAGAGTACCTGAGAGATAAATAGGTCATTCACACCATCAGCATGGAAGTTACTGGGGGATGTAAACTGCCGCCTATTGTTCCAATCTTGCAGCTATGGAAGAAATTCAAAATGTAAGTCAGAAATATAATAAAGACAATTCATATAGTATGGTTATTGGTGATATTTCATATGCATGGCTCTTAAAAAACAGACAGAAAATCTTTAATACAGAAGAAAGTGGGGACAGTAAGGACCTTTTCTTCAAATATTTATTCAACAAATTGGAGAAAAAAAGAAAACAAGGTGAAAATAAAGTGAAACTCTTGGAAAACGTCTCAAACCAACAGACCTGAAGAAAACTGGAAAGCCTTGGTATCTCTTTCTTGTGTTGATAGAAGAAAAAAAAATGTTACTAGTAATAGTGAGAATGGAGAAGATGGCAACAGCATAACAAAAGAGAAGATAAATATCCCCAAAATAGAATATGGAAGAAACTAAAAAAAGGAAAATGAGATGAAATAACATTGCCCAGTCTCTCTCTGTTTGCAAATAAGACAGAAAATCCCACCAAATACTCATAAGCATAGCATAGAAAAACCATAATACAAACATATCCTAAAGTCAAACCCTGAGAGACGCCCTTGTGATATAGATATCACTTTTTCTGTTTCCGAGCAAAATGTAACAGGGAACATGATATAAGATACACAACATGTGAGATGTTTCTACCTGGGAGAGAAGCTCAGAGACTGCAATGCTAACCCTCTGTTGAATGGCCTGAACAAACCGCCCCTTTCTAACTGAACTATTTGGAACTGATTTTACTGAATTAGACGATGTAGTATGATTCACCCACAGTAGCTGCCACAGAACCTGTGAATACAGAAAAACTATCCAGAATTAATTGAAATTGCAAAGGTCACATTTCCAGAGCTTATGCAGAAAACATGTTTGCGATATATTCTGGTTCAATGCCACCAAAATATATATATATATATATATATATATATATATATATATAGCATACAATATTCAGGTTTAACTCAATCAATGTTGTCAAACTCGTGAGTATACTCATAAACTAAGAAGACGTTGTGAGTTTTGGTGTGGCGACCAAGTAAGCAAACTTGGTGGTGGCATAGAGATTTCACAAATAGTTGCCAGATTGTGAACTTGCCTTCAAAATTGGAGGATCCTCGGTCACTTCAATCCTGAATGGAGCCTGTGTGGACTTGGTTTTTCAACCCAAAACAAATAGCCCGTATTGTATTTGGGCTTTCTGGTCGATTCATTGAACCACCTTAAAACTTTTCAAACATAGCCCCATTTCCCTAAGATTGGCCAACACAGATGATAACCAATTTGCCATCTCAGCTATCAACCCCAATGAGCTCCATCACTCTCCTATTGCTATTGCAGGTCCATCAATCATCACATCACCGTCTCTAACCCTCTCATCACCACCATCGTCCTTGTCCAAGCTCATTGTTGTTGTCAACCTTCGTGTGACCATCAGCATCCCCAATTGTTTCGGGTGCACAGCATTATGATAGATGGCTTTTGGTAGTTGTTGGAAGTGTTCTGATTTCATATTTCTTTGTGATGTTTTTCTCCATTATTTCTTCTTAATATTATGTTATGTGCTTCATTTATCAGTTCTTATGAGTTATTTATTGGATCTTAATAGTTAAGTTATTTTAGTTGCTTATAATATTTTTAATGTATGTGTATGTCTATAAGGTTTTCTATTTGCATAACTCTTATGAGTCAAGTCACGATCTCTTATTCCCCTTCCAGTCCTCTTGCGATCCTCAAGTTTGAGAACATTGAACTCAAGTTCTTCATTCATTAATATAATATCTTGTCCTATTCAACCACAAAAACTGTCATGAATTTCTCTACTAAAATAAATCATAAAAAACATCTACCTGTCTCAATATAATGATGAGGGTCCTAATATCCTTCAGTGATAGCGGTTTCTCCTGCTCATAAAATTCTTCATTATCAACAATCATAAGCATGTGCCTGAGATAAGAGAAAATAGGTTACAGTATAATGATTTAGATCACAGATAGGGTTGAATAATAGTGTTTTGAGAATTGCTCAGAACTCAGAAGGTGTATTTTTTATATTGATTCAAGAGTTAAATACATATAAGTACAACAAAGGCAATAAATACAAAACTAACAAATCTGCAATCATGTAAGCCCCTTTGACTTCAAATGATAGTCATGACTCATAAGACCCATTTCCAACAAATATATTCAGAATTAAAAGAAGTTAGAAAAAAAGTTCATGGTGAGTAGAGAGAAAAAATTTTCATGTCTCAACAAGAATTTATTAAGATAATGGCACAAAAAGTTTTACTTGTAGACAGGACAGAATACAGCCAGAGGTAACAGCCAGCCAGGTGCATCATTTGAGGTGAGTGATGACCACTTTTGGTTCTCATGACACTTCTTTGTAAAATTCCAAAGGGTAATAACAAGTTCAGTTCTGTAAGCAAGCACGGTCATAATCCGCTCAAGTGGCAGCTTGCCGAAGGTAACATGCAAAAACCCACAAACCGCATCAACAGCAGTAACTTCTCTATCATTGGGTCCATAATCTGAATCGTTGACAGATGAAATCTCTTTAAATAGTATGTTTGTCTGCACATGCCAAAAAGTAAAAATCTTGATTAAATTTCAAAACAAATGTCAATGAAATTTCTAGTCAAGGGATCCTAGACACAAATGTCATTTGCAAGAAGTCATACCATTTGTAGAAGGAAGCGAGGATTTACGGCATTATTAATTTGCTGCTCCAATTTCCTATCTAAAGCTATTTCCTTAACTTCATCTCCAGTCATATCATCGTCAGCGCTCATAGAACCTGACATTGCCACTCTAAAACTTGTTAGAATTTTGAATGGATTGAACCTAATCCCAAAAAGCTAACTTGAGAGGAGGCTTGCAAATTCATTTTAAGGAGTATTTCCCTGTTATTCTTTTTAATAGTATATTATTTTGTCAAAATTAAAAAGTGATAGTATTATTTAATAAAGAAGTAAAAACTTCAACTAAAAATTAGAACATACAAAAGGAAAGCATACTTTCTGTACCATTGAAAGTTTTTGCAGATGGGACTGCCTCCAGCAAAACTGTAGTGACAGCCGCAAGGTCTATTGCCTGAAAGGGATCAAACATTGATCAACTACAAAGCTGAGTTAAGTTATCAAGCACAAGTTTCAAATTCAATTGCATGGCAGCATCTTTAAATGGCCATCACTGCGAGCAAAAGATTCCCTTCAAACTAATTTTTTTTTTTTAGATACTTACAAAGTGACATTTTGTCTAGAAAAACACTGCTTTTGCCTAATTTCCCAAATTTTTAATAATTATGAATCTGAATGTTGTGCAAAAGGCAATACAAGATGTGGGCTCCTACAAGATGTAAAAAGTCACTGACATTTGATAAATTGTAAGAACTTAGCCCCCGTTACCCACCACAACCAAAATTATTTAGCTGAAGGTTAATGGCCCATGGTTGCACAAGACCAATGAAGGGATACCACCATCAACTTACAAAACGTAAAACAATTTGACCCGACTTCTCTTCAATAGAAGTTATGATATGAACCTAAAAAACCAGAAGATATATAATCCAATCCTTGTAATTCTCTCCTAGGCCATAGTAAAACTACTTTTATGTAATAAAAGAACCGAAAGCAAAATCTAGTAGACATCACCAAATCAATTTTAATAGAAGTAAAAAATCAAAGTTCCTAGTCATACCCACCATGAGATCAATCTCTTCACTTAGATAAGTCAAAAAGGGATATGAACGAGGCAAGTTATAGCAGATGGCATACTGTAGTGAATAAGCTCCTTACCATATCAAATGAACAGAGAGGATGAGACAAAGCAATTCCAGCAATTTCCAATACATTTCCAAGCATACAGGCATGGCTAGGAAATTCATTTGATATATCCTTAGGTAGAAAGTTGATTATATTTTGCCCAAACTGTGCCATTTGATGCATGTAAAATTGGCTCAGGTCCTCTGCGGCAAACATCTGTGTACCAATTCAAACATTTAACAAGACTTGCCAAAATTTACCTATATAAGATCTGGAACGCTGGCAAACATACACAGCATTCACCAGCATTAAGATGCATAGAGACAGAGTTTTTTCATGCTTAAAGTTTTCCTTTGACAGTTGTGAAAAGGATAGACATTCTTGATGACTAATACATTTCTTAAGCTTCTACTTATTACAAAAGGAAAGAAACCCCATCAAATAGAATAAATGGAAAATGTACCTGTTGTAAATTCGGGAAAATATGCCACAAAAAAGGAATTGTGATGATCTGGGATGCAAAAGTATATCTTGGGTTAATATGTGAACAGATGCATGGCTCCTGACCAACGTGACATACTACAGCCATAAGCACACGCTCCAATGATGAACCCTTGCCAATGGAAAAATTATTTTCTGCATCATTACCCTACAGGGAATCACTTGGGAAGTTTAACGCTGGTGAATGATACAATACCTTATCTGAAATGACAAAACTAGAGAGTATAACATAAACAATATGGCATTGGATATTTAATCAATTAGCCTAGCTCCTTCTTCTGGTGAGGGAAACTTCATTAGGGGTTCACCGACACCCCCCCCCCCCCCCCCCCCCCCCCCAACACCCCAAAAAGAAACCCTCAAACACTATGGCTCCTTGATGATTACAGGTCAAAAGGCCCATGTATGAAAATAGTTCAAAAGTAAAAATGCCCACAAAAATTATGGATAAGGGTAAACCCATGAACTATTTTCTAAATATAAAAAAAATCCTACTTAAAAGTGAAAATGAAAAAAAAACAAATATTTACTTAAAAAATTGTACACGTTTAGAAAATATTTACTTAATCTAAATCCACACCTAGGACAGAATGAGAAGGGTTACCTTTGACATAAGTCAAGTTAGAACAAGTTAAGACCATGTTAAGCTAATTGAGACGAACCCTTGTTTACATGGTCCTAAGTTAGACTAAGTTTAAGTCAGGCCAAGGTGGGTTACGTTTTAGTTAGGCAAAAACAAATTGAGTCAAACTCAAGTAGAGTTGAGCTTAACCCAAGTCGTGTTAAGTGAGATTGAGTCCAATTGCAACCAAGTTAGATTACGTTAAAAGACAAGCTTAACTTGTGTCAAGACAAGTATTGAGTTGGGCTAAGCCTAGGTCTGGCTGAGTCAAGCACATGTCAATATTCCTTTACTAAATTGATCATTACACATACAAGAATAAATAGATTCAAAATGAGTTCTGGTATAGTTTGAATGAGACATTCAAATTCAACACTGGCTTCTGTAATAATCAATACATGTTACTAGACGTAGATGTTGATCCAGGAGAAAATAATTTTTATAAGCTACAATAGAATACAGTAATTAATTACAGGTGTGCTGTTAGATTCTAGACATCTCTTTTTAATCAATGCTTTAGGGTTAGAGTTCTCTATATATTGAGGCTAATGTACTGTGTCATTGAATTAATTCAATAAAATCTTTTCTCTCGTACAATTTAATCTTTTTCAAGTGTAGATATTGAGAATACTACAGAAAAACGCAGTAGAAATAAAGGAATTTGAAGAAATTTCACTTAAAGATAAATGTACTCTTGTCAGATAACACATTTAGAAAACAAGGATCTTTCTTCATCCAACAAAAAAAAATAGACCGAGGAAGAAAGAGTTAACCCACATTGTTATTTTCCCTTGCTTGCTCCCATATTTCTCAAATACCTCAAATTATGAATTAAATTGATTCTGAAAGACATTACCTTCCCTGTAAGAATGATCTCTCTTAGTAGGCCAAGTGCATTGTTTCGAAAGAGATATTCTACTATCTTACAGCTCCATGGCAATTTGGAATCAATTAACAATACTAAAACCTCCAATAAAGGAACAGCTGATACATTCAACTCCTTAGGAGTCAACAAAAGCTGGCCTTTTAGCTGATTTCTGTCCACATAAAAATTAAATAAGCAAGGTAGCAAATAAACCCAAAAATACAAAGTAGCAAAAATAAAATACAAGAACTTTTTTCAGTTAATAAGAATAAATGGTACAGCAAGACAAAGACCAAAGGCAAGAAACAGTCCATGAAGATTACAACTTTTGGGTTAACTTTGAAATACTTGCATAGCATCCAATTGCCAACGTATATGCACGGGTGGGATGAGACACTGTTTCTCTAGTGACCATCATATATGAAATTTTTGATGACTTCTGTTTTTCATTATTTCAGACAAATAGAAATAGAAAACATGTCCCACATTGGCTAGGATCATGACAAATACTCATTATCAGCCTTGGGCAATTCACAGGTCCCCCACACCCCCTACTTTAGGGTTAAATTTAGTCTTAATCTCATTCCTAATATGTATTAAGGTCTATCAAGCCGCATTATTGGGTTAAGCCACTTGCAAATGTTCAATTCTAACCTCATGCTCCAACTATCCAGTCTTGAGAGAGAGCAGGATTTTAAAATGTCTCATTTAGGGATGACAAATACACCCACACTCGAAAGTATTGCTTTAATTTATCCCAAATTTGATGGAGAATACCCACATTGACTAGGTACAAGTATGAATATAAATATGGATAATACCTGATTTTTTAAACCAAAGATGGGAATGGATATGTACATACTTGCCCTGTTTCCATGGTTTTAAATTACTAAAATATCATTTATTAGGTAACCTAAAAAACCTATTTTCGTTGTTCCATTTGACCTTTGGTTTCATTTCATTTGAAGAACCCTTTTTTTTGCAATAGAATTTTTCATTCTATCAATTGTTTGACTTGTTCGATATCCACAAAGTTTGCTTAGATCCTTAAGGTATTTTCTCTCTCCTCACAACATCTACTTCACATTTTTCTCTTATGTGTAGTTTCACTCAAATGATGTATTCCCTTTCAAGAATTGCAAACTACAATTTCGTTAAATTAAATCATTTTTTGGGCACACATTTGATCCTTTCTACTCCTTTTTAATATATTTTTTTTTGTTTATTTCTTATCATGTGAGAGTTTAACTCTCCATTTTGAGTACTCAATCATGTAAACCCTTAGTTCATTAGATAACCTAAAAAAAACTATCTTCTTTTTTCTCTTTGGTTCTTAGTTTCATTTTACTTGAAAAACTTTTCTTTCACTACACAATTTTTTATTCTCTTTCTCAGTGGTTTGAATTGCTCGACATCTACCAAGTTCACTCATGCTCTCATGGTAATCCTTCTCAATATTTGAAAAAATAATAGATGTTGTAATTGCCATGGAATTTTAATTATATGTCATTGTTTCCTCTTGTCTTGATATTTGACATTAAAGAAAAGAAAATGTGTCTTTTAACATTGA
Source organism: Vigna umbellata (assembly GCF_029865625.1). Taxonomy (NCBI): domain Eukaryota; kingdom Viridiplantae; phylum Streptophyta; class Magnoliopsida; order Fabales; family Fabaceae; genus Vigna; species Vigna umbellata. The sequence continues at coordinate 106,425,586 of NC_142165.1, forward strand.
ATCATTGATAATAGCACGTCTTCTTTGGTGTGACTTTTATTTTTTGTAAAAGAGTTATTTAATTAACACTTGGAATAATATGGAAGTGGGTACGAATATACCCACTACCCGAGGGGGACTGGGATAGGACACAAATTCCATACCAGACAGCGATAAGGACAAGATGTGTATGAATTTTTAATTCAGATATAGGGATGGGTAGACAGGCATAGTCAAACCCAAACTATTTCCTTCCCTACTCACATTGGCTAATAATATACCTAAAATACTCCTTAAAAGTCTTGGGCAATACTCCTCCTTTAGGCCAGCCTTGGGTTGACTTAAGCATGCTAATTTCTAATATAGAACAATCATTAAACAAATTACACCTCCCAGCCTAATTATTCACCAAGGTTCATGTATTGTTCATGTATGCTTAAATTGCAAATTTAAATTAAATTTAAAAATAACTGAAATAAGATAAGAAATGAAACATGTTAGGGCAAGAGAATGGCACCAGAAAAACAACAGTTTGATATTGTTGGGTAACAAAATTAGAACTGTAACAGGAAAAAAGTTAGTTACTCAGAATTTGAATTGTAAGGTTTTTGGTAAAAGTAAAACTAATTTATTCCATTTAAGGTCCTTGTAATTCTTGGAATTTTCGCTTCTAAATAAACTTAGTGATGGAAAAACTAAATTACAAGAGCTCCTTCTAAATAAACTGAGTGATAGAAAAACTAACGCCCAAGTAAGAGTCATTTCAATGAGTTCTTCAGCTCTTTTTCTTATTCATTTTCTAGTTTTCTTTCTCTTAACCAATCTTTAGATACTATACCCTTTGGCAGATCCATTTTGAAGTCTATAGTTCCCCAATAAATCAACAGCAAATGCCAACATACTTGGGGACATTTGCACAATTATTAATGTCTTGCAAGTTTTGAGAGCTGGCTCACAACATAACATCAGAACATCTGTAAACCAAGTGGCTTATAATTCAACCCTTGCCACCGCTATTCTGCTGATACAGTTGAATTTTAACACAAGGTAGATGGACAGTGTATTGTCCATAATTCAAGTGTAAAGAGATCTTATATAATGATGAGCAATGCTAGATAAGTACTATAAATCATTCATGTGCCTGCTCCTAATAGTCTAAGCTTTTGGGAGAGTCGGTTCATGACATGTTAGAAATAAGTATGTTTTGACAAGCATCTATTATATTTGCTACAAAATAATGTAAAAAAAGCACAAAGTAGCCAAACAGTAATTAAGAGATAAAAACCTATTTTGTTGTTAATACTAATAGAGTTGTAATATGTGCTTATAGTCAAAACCACACACACTAAAGCAAAATTATTACATTTTTTTTATCAGTAAATGTTAGTTGTTAGTATTTTGTTAATCAGAGGAATTGAACTCAACCTCTATCACACTCCATTTCAAACCCTTCAAAATTATTACATAATATATATAAATTTGAGTTCATGGCCCGTTGTCATGCGCTCTTTAGCAATACATAACAAAATACCATCAGAACCAATGTAACATGAACACGAGAAAACCTCATCAGAAAAAAAACAACATCGTAAATGATATAAATTTTATAGTCCAACATGAAAGAGAAAGGAAAAAACAGGTTAGATAGTTTTCAAAAGCCAGAAACTCAGAAAAATTAGATCAAACTATGGCATGAAAACCAACCTATTCTGATGCAAAGCATGAATACAAGCCTGTACAAATCGCTTCACTCGGTAGTTCACCAAAGCACAGGTGGAAGAGTAATCCACTCCCGCAAAAATGTTCACAACGTCCCCTGTTGCAAATATTTTAGCTCTAAGTTTAGTGGCAAACTCTTGGGGAAAAAGACTGGAAGGAACACAGGAATCTAAAATATTTCAAACTTCTAGCAAGAACCAGACCTAACAATACTAGCATGGTTTTATCAAACACTTCAATACCTGTGTTTTTATGAGATCATACAAAGAAATCCAGAAACTAGAATACAACCTTTGTCAAATCACAATTTTTTACTCAAAAGAACAATAGTAAAAAAAAAACTGTATTTCAAATGGAAGGCTGATTTTGAATTACCATTATTTTGAACAAACCACCAAAGCAACCGGCATATTTGAACAAGAACTAAAAAATCATCAATATCATCTGCCTTAAAGAAATAGAGGAACTGGCAGAGGAAATCAGAATCTGGACCAAAAGAGTTCCTGAATGCACAGAAGATGGCGTTTATTTGATTAGTAATGGTGCAATTTACAAGTAAGATCGAACCAAAATAAGCTGCAATATAATAAAGAAAATGTACAGTACTCAACAATTATAATTTGTAATGATAAAAAGATTTCACCTGTCCACATTTTGGCAATATTTCCCATAGGCTTCATAGAACTGCTCTCGCAACTTAGATTGTTCAGTTTTGACAGCTTTTCTTCCTCTGAAGCATTTCTGTAGCTAGAATCAGTCAAAAATTTGCTTGACACATGAAATATTTTGACTCCCAGAAACATCATGTGCCTTCCCAGCGTATAGAGACACATTTTAATAAACTACCACAGTACACACAACACATCAAACAAACAGGCAGCGAAACTTTAGGAACTACAGAACATGCAACAATGCAATCTACTTTTCATTTTTCATGTAGCAATGAATATTCGGGAATATTTAAAATAAAAATATCATGAAACCAAAAAATTGAGAAATGTCGCCAATTGTTACCGAAATTAAAAAAGGAATGCAACTTTAATTATGATTTAATACACTGTCATGATGCCCAGCATAAATCGACGAAAAATATAGCACCAAAATTTCATGATAGATGGGCAGGAATTTAAAGCATTGAGTTAATAAATTACTGGAATCAAAACCTTTTAATATTGAAATCTTGAACAAATTAATAATAAAATGCTCTTTCTCCTAATGATCATGTGGAGGTCTAGTTCAAAAAAAATTGTCCATTTCCCACAATGTAAGGAAGCTAACTTGCCATAGCCTCATAGGACAGTAGGAAATTCTGTTGGGGGGTTTTGGAGAACCAAAACTCGGTGCAATTTCTTTTGAAGCATCTCTAAAAGGCTTTGACAAGAATAAGAAAACAAGGATTTTATAGCAGTGTGTTGTTTTCTCAGATCTTTGCATGTAACAACTAACAGGACCTTCCAGGCTGTATTTTTTTGTCCTTGCATCTATTATGGGACAGGATCGTGTATATGGACTTTTCTTTAGTACTGCACTCGTAGATATTTCAGTAAGGGAATGCATGTCTTTGAAAAGAGATTCACGAGCTTCATGGATTTCATATTCAATTTTAGTTTGCCTTTTCTTTTTTGTTTTCCTTTTGAAGAGGATTCCCTACCCTCCCTCAGATGTACTTTCACTTTTTTCTCCTTAACAATATTCTTTTATATCGAGAATAACAATAACAATAATGAGGTCATCTATGAATATGATAGCACAGTAAAACTACCGAAAGAAGCTCGAATCTTTATTTATGTGCTTCCTTAATACCAAGGTACTATGACATGTTTGCATACCTAGGCACTGAACCAGAATACCCATCATCACTTCTTGTATCATACTCATTCTAATAAAAGGAGTCATTTAGTATTGCAGCAAAATTTGTGTATATTAACACATTTTTATTGCTAAACTTATCCAACATGATGGAGTTAGAAACAGCAGAGCAATCCTAGACAAAAGCAATTTAAATTGCAGGAGCTAGCCAAACACGACAAGAAGTTCGTACCATCAAGCATTGGCAGAGTTTTTGAGGGGCAAAAGGTGGTCGTGCCTCCCCTAACTTTTCTCTCTAAATTCTTTACTAAATACATACATAAATGCATTCGTACATACATACACACACATATATATTCGATTATATTTTGGCTCTCCAAAATTCTATTTGAAGCTTCTTGCTCCGCCAAATTTTCAATCAAGCTACATCACTGTCATCGAGCATTACAATGAGAAGAATTTAGAAACCAAACTCGGCGGCGACTGCAGTATGGAAACAATGATATGCAACCAAATTGCAAGACACAAGCTAAAATCAAGCAAATGCACTTCAACCTGAATTTTGAGTACAGCAGAGTTCTGCTGGCGCAACCACAAGCGCCGGTTCCTTTCAACTCGCGTCTGTTCTAGAAGGTTCTTCCGGTCCCTTTCCTTTGAGCTGCGACCGCCCAAATCGACACGCTTCCGCGTAGAAGGATCGCCGCTGAAGAACATTGTTTACCGTAGTTTCTTCTGCTCGGCCAATTCATGCCCTAGTTTCCATCACAACTAAGATCGAAGCATGCAAAACGCGTTTAATTTGCAACGGTGGCTCACTTCAGTTGGAAGAAAGGGATTTAGCCAAAAAAAGTTGCCCTAGAAATGGAGAAAACTGGGAACAGTGTTCTTTGGTGCAAAAAGAGAGGAAAGTCTCGACAGTAATAATGAGATTTCTTAATCCAATAAACCGCTTAATTTAATCACTGAAAATCAAATATAACAATAATAACAGCAGAAATTGAAGGGAAAATCGACTAATAGAAGAAGAACACTTAATTTTCCTTAGCTTTTTTCCGTGTTTTTCCCTCCCCCACTTTCCAGGAGCTGGGTAGGAGAAAAGTTTACAAAAAAGTTGTTTTCTCTATCAGAAAATATTTACAATGATCCAGTAGTTATTTTCGTTACATCAGCTTGTGGCAACTTTAACTATTTTTATTATAAATGTGAATGAAAATTGTTAGATAATATAGAAAAACTAAATTCTTTTTTTATGCTAGTGCATTTTTTTAGAAAAGTGTATTATTCACTACAGTTGTTTTTTTTTTTGGATAAAACACTTACCTTTCAGCAATTTGCACAAGAGAAATGGTAAATTGTGGATCTAATTCTCCTAGAACAGAGAAAATGTGTTTTAAATAAATAGTTTGTCATATTAAAAAGTGGGTAAATTTGTGTCAGATTCCTTAGCTTTTCATGGTAAAATGATCTTAAAGTGTATTTATATCAGTTTCTTTTAAAGTTTATCTCCCTTGAACTTTCACTTTATTTTAAGAAAATAACTTACTTATGTGTTAAAAATAAAACATGAAAACAAAAAAATTGTAGAGAGCACTTTTTTTGTTTGCTTGATTAATTGAGTTTTTGTCATATGATTTTGTATATTTTCACACTATCACTTTATTTTTTTATATATTAAAAAAATGTAAACTTTTATAATTAATATAAAATAATATTATTTAATTGTTTTTATTAAAATAAATTGTTTAACGAAATTATCGCACTGATAACTTTTATGTTATCCTTTATAGTAATAGCAATAAAGAGACCATAGTTTATTTGTACATTTTTCAATAAAATATTAAAAATTAGTTATCAGTTTAAGTTATAATTATATTATCATTCCATATTAATCATAAAATCTTATATTCAGAAACTTGTTCTGAAAAAAACCTTTTCTAGAAAATTTGTTCGATAAGATATTATATATATTTCAAAAAATCACGAGTTTCAAAAAGTTTGTTCTTAAAATTTGTTCAAATAATACTATTAAAAGTCATGATGTGGAAATTTTGTTTCAAATTTCGTGGTCTAAAAATTTCAAAAAACTTGTTACGGAAGATTTTCAAAACAAGTAATTCGAAAGTCACTTTTCAAATGATAAAATTATCATTTTAAACATTATGAAACAAATAAGACAAAATTAAGATTCAAGTTTCTTCTTCTTCTGCAATGGAGAAGGGAGCTACAACAACAATCATACAGTGGCAATGACAATCACAGTGGTGGTGGCATAGTGGATGATAGGCTATGTGTGTTGGTATGAGGTGCACTTAATAATAATTGGGTGTAGGAAGAGAAAGCCTTATTGTTTTTGAAAATGATAAATGGGCCTTCAATTACATGGTCCAACAAATCTTAAGAAAATGCTTCCTCGAATCTCATAATGGGCAATAGTTTCTTGCACCCCATTAAATTTCAACGGCACCTCATCAGATATGTGAAATGTCAAAACTAATCTTTACGTGCTTTTTAATCCAAACATAATCTAGGTTTCAATTGCCCTCATGATTTCTTTCAACCTCCATGAAATTGTATCTATACCAGTTCCATTACTAAGAAAAAAACTGAAAACTTCACTTTTGTTAGTAATTCGCATTAAATTTTAACTACTCATTAAGGATGTGTTATTTGTGAGAAAAAAAAAAACTCATTTGAACTGTGAGATAAAAAAAGAAAAATTTAAAATGTAAAAACTTGATATGGAGAGAAACCTAAACCGAAAGATGGATTTGATAACAAGTTGAGCAACATACTGATTAAACTCATAACAAGTTGCTTGGTAAACTATTTGCAATTACTACAAAAACATCTTATATAAAATAATTAAGTCTCAGTGTTATATTTTAATTCAATGAGCAATGACTACAATGTCTATCTCACTTAACATTATAATAAGATGACGATACTTTGACAATATTCTTTTTGACATCATTTTAACATCATCTACTTGTCATTTTGTTATTGGTTCATATTGGTGTTTATGATTATTATTATTGATTGTGGAATAATTTTGGACCAAACACAGAATCACACGTAGATGATATTAAAATGTTGTCAAAAAAATGTTATTAAAGTATCATTATCCTTATAAGAATGCAAAATATATATATATATATATATATATATATATATATATATATATATATATATATATATATATATATTTGACCATTTTAATCTGGAGCTTATGAGCCTCTTTTCTTTTGGACTAGGCAAATTCCTTTTGACTAACTTTAGCCTTATCTGGTTGCTTTGAAAAGAGGTTTTCAAGTTGAATGTGAAAATTTGACAGGTCTAAGATACTTGCAGTGTTTGGAGCATTTAATGGTTGCATATAACTCCCCCATGATTATCTAAATGAAACTTCCATCTAAAACCATTGTTGGTAACCTTTTAGTATAAAATAACATCACAACAAAACATGCATTCATAATTTGACTCAAATCATCATTTGGGTTTTTATTATATTTCCACTGTTGGCACTAATCAAGTGCACCAATTATATGCTTTGGCTACCTTAATGGACTTTCTCACATACGATCATTCATTAGTGTATTTCCCTCTTGCTGTTAAAATAATCAGCATGAGAGATCACCAGTCAATATTGTAAGAAGAAGAAAAAATCAATGTTCTAGGAAAATAAAGTTAAGGATTTGTTTGGAATTCTCCCAATAAATTTCACAAAAAACAAGGAATATAAAATAAAATATGTGTTTTGATCAAATTAATTAGTTTCTCTAAACTAAATTTAGCTTATATACAAAATCAATATATAGAATTCTTTCAAATACTTTATTAAAAATATATATATTTACGAATGAAGTAGATACAGTGTTTACCCTCCCCTTTCGTTTAAAAAATGATTTTGTTACTTGTTTCATTATTTATTGAGTATTAATGAAAAAATATTAATACGCATGTAAGTACATTCATATGTTTGTAATATTGTTTTAAAATAAGATTTGTAAAATTTTTAAAAATGAGAATTTTTTCCACCTAAAAGAAATACAAAATATTATGCACAGTATTTAATGAAGATATTAAAAAGAGATTGGAAAATATATATATATATATATATATTAAAAATTTGTTTGCAAGTAAGTTTTCTTAAATAAAACTGTATACCCAATAATTTAATTTTCAAACACTTATCCTAAAATTATCTTAAACTAAAAGTACCACATGTCTAAAACATCTTTAAATTACCCAATAATTTAACATGTAGACGCTTTGAATATAACTCAAAGTAAATACAGAATTCACACCACTTATTTTAAAATAAAACTATTTTAAAACAAAATCAAATTTCATACCAACATTGAATAAAACTAATTAAAAAAAATCAAATTTAGCAAACCTAAAACAATCTCAAACTATCAAATAGTTATATGAAATGACTACGTATAAGATTATACAATATTAACCTTAGTCTACCCAATGTCTTCAATTATTTGAACCTATAATACTCAAACAAATAAGTATTGCCTAATTTAAAGAGTAGAGTCACGGAGAACAAAAGAATTGATGAAGCACGAAATAGTTTAGCTAAAATGGAGCACAGAAAACATACGACAATCTTAGTATAATTCACTATAATTCTACAAAGCAGTCCATAGATAAAAAAAAAATCATTTAAGAGAAATCATTATTAGTTAATATAATTACTACAAATATGAATTTTATTAAAATAATAAAACTCTTAAGATAAGAAATAATGATAAAACGATAGTCACAAGTGGTATATAACCAGATCAGTTCTAACAACAAAAAAGTATATTATTAAAAAGAAGATTTTCTTTATTTACAACCAATGCCGAAATTTATTTGTGTAAAAATGGTCAATGATGGCGTTTGATCACCTAAAGAAAGGCTTACACATGTAACATATAATCACTAAGTAGTGTTTCTCAAACAAGCAATAAGAATAGATGAGCACAAGAAGATCGAGTAACATCAAGCAAAAGGACAAAAAAAAAAATAATTATGAAAAAAAAAGGAAAATAAGTTTCTGCTTAATTAGGGCCAGCGATGAAAAGAGAGAAACCAAAAAGGAAATTGCCAATCATAGCATAATGGGAGAATATATTGGAATTGTGAGAAAAGAAAGCAAAGCAATGTATTGAATAAATTAGAAGCAGAAAACAGTGTGTTGGAAAAGATATGTCGTTTTTACAACGTGGAGTTGAGTTGATAAGTGCCATTGAATCTGGACTCGCTATATACCTTTCTTCAAATCTCATTCATATTTTTTTTCCACAAATTTGAAGACTTTCATGCGTCACTTTCTCAAGCTTTCTCTTCTCACAACTTGTGTTCTTCCATAGCCACCTCGTCTTAATCTCCATCTTTTCCCTCTTTATCTTTATCGTCTATCTTCATCTTTTTCCATTTTCGTATTGTCCCCCTCATTTCCACAATAACATTGCTTAACTAATCAAAAACGAAAATACCATCACCAATCATCTAAACGGAAGAGTACAATATGTACAAATATATATATTTACATAAATATATATCAAAATAAATAATTATTGAACATCTTCCGTTAACTAAAAATAATTTAATTTTATATTATAGATGTAATGTCTAGTCTCATGTTCGAGATATATATATCTCAACATGAGAAGGTATGTTGGAAGTTTCATATCAACTACAGATAAAATAATTTATAGTATATAAGTGGATGTGAACTTTACCTTACAAACCAATTTTGTAAATAGAGTTAGATTTAAAATCAACTTCTGTATCAGAACTAGGTTAAAACATATCTTAGCAATATTTGTTATACCCGACGTAAAAGGGACAAATAGGACATGAACGGTTGAAATCTCGCACAAGTTAAACCTCAATCTAGTACCCATTTTCATTTTTTTTACGACAATATATATACTTTTGACATTTATGACTTTCCCTCTCAGTTTTGGTTTTTTCAGGCTAATTCTCTTTTACTTGTGAAATTAATCTGATATGAAACAGACGTTTACAGCTGTCCATTATTTAGTTTTGTGAAGCAAGTGAAGAATAAGACATTCTAAATTTTTTCAATGTATAGAGAAATAGCTAGAAACGTCAAGAGAAACAAAAAGGAAGTTTTGTGATTGGGATCAAGTTATAATGGCACTAAGAGCATCTATTAATATTGCTAGTGGGAATGTACGTTTTGATGACTAGGCTTTGTATTGGATCCAAGTAATTAAAACGACACGTGAGATAGTTACCACTCATGCTGGTCAATTTTCCACCTGCGAACGTAACCACGAACGTTAACGGTTATCTAAACAATCTACACTTAGATATTCTCAATCTTTCATCCTAACCTACGAATCTTCAAAAACAACACACATGTACACCCTATTCTAACACAACCCTCGCCGCCACCAATCACAGCTCGACATCAACCATGCACCAGATACGAATAGTTTCAACCAAAGATCGTCTTGCAATCTTTTTTGAAGAAAAAAAAACAGAACCAAATCCAATCATACTAAATCTTCGATCTCAACCCAAAAGTAGGTTTCACAAACTAAAACGAACACATGTTGTTGGTCCCCCACATAGCCCCTAGTTAAACTATAGACATGTGTCGTGGCATGCCATTGTTACTGTGCACGTGGCCTCAACTCAAGAAACCTCCATTGGTGTGAACTCCAACCTCAAAAGGTAACTAGATAATGGCAACCCCTCTAATTTTAAGCATTCAACAATCAAATACTTGGAAAGAAGAAGGTACATATGCAAGTTGATGGCATTAAATTATCCAAGACCAAGCTTACGAGCTATTGTTTATAATAATATTAATAATTATGTTTATGTTTTTGTTTATGTTTATGTTATGATGATGGTGGTGGACATTTTCAATTTGAATAGTGAGAGCAATGAAACATACAACACGCTCTGGCAGGCTTCACGAGGGGCTGCTTGTGAATCGTGAACGATGCACTGATTATTAATTTTATGTGTGATTGTTGGGAATGTAGAGTTTGAAACCAACATAGTTACGTATATGATACAAAAACCGGCAAAGACTAGGGAACACAGATTCATGCTTTGGATTATAATATTGCTTTGCAACCTTAATAATTTACCTCCGAAACCCTAGTGTGCGTCGAAAGGACACGACAATGGTGCTCCTCTTTTTCTTTTCTGTTTTGCTTTGGCGGCTTCTTTTACCACGTTTTATTATGCCACCTTTCGATTTCTAGAGTTTCTTTCTGCCATATACTTCACACCAAATTAATGTTCATGTATATTGTATGTGTATGTTACTCAACCACAACAGCACTCACGTTTTAATTAAAATCGACTATGCTATAAGCCAACAATTGCAAATGAACTTTTTATTTAGATAAGTTAGCCTTTAAGTAAAGATAGCCCACAAAATAATTTTAAATAAATGGACTGATAAAAGTCGCCCAATAAAGGAAGAACATGTTTCATAATGGTTAACTAGCCTTGGTACTTGGGAATCTGAATTATTTAAACATTATTTTTTAACGCATATTTTTTTTTTCTGATATATGTACTTTGGTACATTAAAGTTTATACTATTAAAATAAATTAACTTCCATTTCCTAATAAATTAATATTAATTACTTATAAGATAGTAATTAAATTTAAAAATTAAGAGTTATAAAATTTCTAAGCGTACACGGTGTAATATATTTTCATATATTTTGAGGGAAAGAATTGTATTTAAATGCAAGTAGAGGGGACAATGCAAAACTTTTCATATTTAATTAAATGAAAGTATAAATAATATTTGATGTTTATTTTAACAAAAGTTAACATTTTATTTTAAAGATGAAGTAAACTTATATTCACTCCAAGATTTGATTATTGTTGGAAATTTCACATCCACTAAAGATAAAATCAATATATATATATATATATATATATATATAAATGGGTGCAAACTTTACCTTACAAGCTGATTTTGTGAGATTGAGTTATCTTTAAAATTCACTTCTTAACGTTAATAGAGCTATGGTTAGAGCCTATCTTAGCGATATTTGTTGGATTAAAGAGGTTTTGTGACAACAATAAAAGTATATTTAATTTTGGATAACCAATAAGATGACAAAAAAAACCATGTTTAGCTGGGAAAAATCAGTCATCAGAATCATGTTATATTTGTAGTATTAGTTAGGTCACAAATATGTTTTACTTTTGATGATTCTATTTTATTTAAATAATAATTTTTCTAAAAAATAATTAATATATCTGTACAATTAAAAATGAAATACGAGATGACCCATTAAGCTAAAACAAACACTGCACAACTTAAGTCACGCTTAAGATGGATTAGTGACTTATTTTTACCTAACAACAAATTGGGTGGAAATGAAGTTGGTGAAGAACAATAAAGAATTCCTTAATTTAAGCATAGATTGCATTTGAAAGCAGTGAATCAGATTAAAGACAAGACATCACATAAGGCATTTGTTCAAAAGAATTGCGATACTGATGAAGTAAATGGTAAGCTGTATAGATAGATATATGACATATAAATACAATGGATTGTTCAGTTTTCTTTTGTTTTCATTTATTTTCCTTGATTGAGTTTGGAAGCACTCTTTACACTGTTGTTCACCTTTTATGCCTAACACAAAAGCATAGAATTGGTAAGAAGGGAGAAAATACACGCTTTGGCTAAAATCGAAAGAGGTCAAAGATTAGGGAGAATGAACAAAGTGATGTGGGCAATTTGGGTCAAAGACGCTTCGGATGATAATGCAAAGGCGAAATTAATTAAGATATATATTAATAAAATGAATTGTACATGGATGAAGAAGTAGAAGGAAGTGTAGTCACTTTTAAATTTTGATTTGAAAATGTATGTTACAGAAGGTGGTAGAGGATAGTGTTTGTTTGTTTGCAATTCGATGGAGAACGCCGTCCATAAGAGAAAAGTCAACGCCATAAATCCTTAAAACCCGGCAATCTTTTGACCAAATAACAGGAACCTATGGATCATATAACTGTCACTCTCACTCAACCCAAAATATTCCTAGTGCCATGCCTCCCAACAAAACTTCAATTTTTCACTCTCTAATTATTAGTTTAAGCATAATTTTATCAGTTTAAACAGAAGGGTTTGGCATAGCTGTCCTTTTATGGCATAATCACTGCTCATCAATGCTTTTATATCACCAAATTTTATCACTTCCTTTGACATCTTCTTCTTTCTTCTCTCAATATCTTTGCCATCTATACCTAACAAAGAATATAGCTACTACTGCTTAACTTTGCTTATTAACAACTATATATATTTTCAAACTATACCAGTAAAACGCGGTTTTATTATTAACCATTTTTTCTTCTTTTTGTGCTTGTTGTTGAAAAAAGAAAGTGAAATAACAAAATATTAATTGCTTGTGTTGTGCCCTAAATTTCAAAATTTTGTATTAATGTTATATAACAAAAAACAAGAGACAATGAAAAACGACAGAGAATTAAAATTACTACAGCACTGATGTTGATAATAATTAAAGCTCCCATTGGTGCGGCTTGACAACATGGCATCCTCAAAAAGTGTTTCATATGATGGGAGGCTAACGGCACGTGTCGTAGATGAATGAGAATCCTCATCTAAATTCTGACTCTAGTTTCCTTGTGGGGTGTAGGAACAACCCATCCTTCCAGAATACCTAAACAACCTGTCTCTTTAGCAGAAACCCCTTTTCACACTGCACACAACACCAGTGTTCCAACATAATAGTGTAAAGATAATAATAGCTTAATATGTTTTTTAACAATATTTTGATACAAAACATGTATTATTTTTTTTAGAAGTGAGCGTGAGATTAGACATTTTTAATGGGTGATTCGATAGCGGTTCGATAGGGATGGAACAATATGATCAATAAACAACAAATTATCGTTAGGATAGGATCTAACCATGACTCTAATACCATGTTAGAAGTGGGCTTTAAACCTAACTCAACCCCACAAAATCGATTTGTAGGATGATGTTTGTACCCATTTATAAATTATGAATTGATCTTATCTCTAGACTTCCAACATTTTTTCATTAAATTTAAAATACGTCAGTATAATAATAAATAACTACCGAATATTTTGTTAAAATACTTTTTTTCATACTATAATACTGTCAAATTATTCTAGCATCTTGAGTGCTTTTTTTAAGAAGAATAATGGTGAATAAAACATTGTGCAAAAGATGGAACTTTGAGATGAATGCATTACCCAGGTTTTGTTTTGAGGATATAACAATCGATATACAGTGTAAAAAGTTTGCAGTTACTGTATGAGACAAATTCTAAACTGTTTAGAACAATAATTGGGATAGTTTCTTGTATTATGAGGGATTCGTACAATAACGGGGTGGGGACGCCATTGGAAATAATCTTTCATTCCAATAATATCATTGGAACGTGTAAAATTTGAGAATCTTATACAGCAAACTTAGAGGTTATTCTTGGTGACGTGGAATGAAATGCAGAGAATTCGAATTGAAAGCTTTGTAAAAGGGATATTATTGTTGAAGTAGCTGAAGAAGAAACTAAGAAGGGTTCCATCAACTTTATGGATTTCAATTCTCTTTTGAGAGCAACCAACGGAACGTAAACAAAGCTTCTGCCTAACTAACTAGCTTGTCCTATCTAATTCCTAGGCTTAATCATCTCTCACAGTGAATAAAGCCATCATCAACGAAACTTCCATGTTCCTTCAATCTTCTAATATCCCAACTAAAATACATTTTAATATACAAATAAATAAAAGTAAATCAACAATGTATTTATTGACTCTATTTAGATCGTGCTTATATATCCAAATTCCTTTCTCATGCAAAAACATATGGATTTTTTTTATGAACCTTTTATTCATGTCCCAAAATGAAGAGTATTTTTACTAGTGATGATCTCCCTTTTGGCTTGATACCATCTAATATGTTGTCAGTAAGAAAATCACCAAGGAAGGAAAGAGAAAATTCGGAAGGAACAAACAAATAGAGTCTCAAAAGAAAATTACTTTCATTATTGACCTTTCTAAACAGAGATCAATTAACATTTGTTACATTTATAATAAATGTTAATTATGTCTTGTCATGAATGACAAGCATCAAATTGTGGGTTTCTTTCCTCTTAATTTTTCCACTGAAAATATGGAAAATCAATATACAATTTAAAAATACACCATAAAAAATTTTAGAATTTTAGAAATAGTATGGATATACAAGAGTAGAGCATAGAAAAATTGGTGAAAAATACTAATAAAATATAAAACATATTTTAAACTATGGATTTTTTTAAAATTCTACAAAAGAAAATGTTGAAAATCCAAGTGTGAGTCAAAGTCCTATATTGGATAAAAATGAGAAAGTAGAGCCTTATATAAAGATGAAATACTCATTAACTCATTGTTTTAAGGTTTTTGGTAGAGAGTAGTGTCAATCTCTTATATAGTTTGACTCACATGTCTTTGGTATTGTGTTTTACCGGTGAACCCCCTCCTTGATAGACCCAACAAAAAAATACCTTAAAAATTGGCTAGTGCGCATTCTTCACCTAATTTCCAAAAACTTTTATTTTTGGAGCGTCTCCGTTTGGGATCCATATTGAAAAATATGACAATTTGAAGTTTAAAAAACTCAAGGTTTAAAAAAAAAACTAAAACACTTAACTTTTAAGCCACCCAAGAATGACTAGTAAATGAGAACATCAACCTTAATGAGAAATATGAGAGAATGAAAGCATCAACCAAAACGAGCACGACAATACCAAGATGAGGTGAGATGGTTTGAAGAACTTGCTCCTACTACTTTAGCATCATCGTTACACTTTGATTGAAGGTTTCTTGCAAACGTGAAAAAGAAATATTAGGAGGTTGATGTTGCTTTTGAAATTTTAATAGAAAAAATAATGTGAGACTTACTCGCAACATACATCAATTTGCAATTTAAGGTAGACACAAAGGCCTACAAACATTAAATGATGTCGAACTTATGGTAGTTTGACATCCTCAAGTATTTGGAGGTAATATGTACCCACAGTTAGCAATTAGCATGTGTTTAGTACTCGCTCATTAACAAGTCGGTAATTAAAATTAATAAACACATGCTAAATGTGGAAAGTATCATAAACCCTATTTTTATTAAAGTTAATGTTTGTTGGCCTTTGTTAAAGTATCATAGTCCTTATTTTTATTAAAGTTAATATTTTTTTATACTGATACTTAATAAAAATGAAAATTTTAATAAAAATATCAATATAACATATAAAAAATAAAATTTGGCCTCAATTTGGAAAGAGGTGAAATTATTCAATTTTTTTTAAGAAAACGGGACTAAACAAAATCAAATTTCACTAAATTGAAAGGAAAACAATGTCTCTTGATATGACATTGAAAATGGTAATGTCACATTACACATGGTAATGTCACATTACACTCACGCGATATGATACTAACTCGATATGTAACATTTTTTTTAATTTAAAAAATGTATGAACTCACACGTGACACATTTTTTAGTTGTTAGTATAATATTAATGAAAATGAACAAATTATATTATATTAGACTTAATTAAGATAAATGAAAAATATAGGAGCTAATATGAAATTTTCTACCAAAATGAAGATTAAAGACATAATTTAACAAAAAAAAAATAATATATGAATATTGATTAATAACATTAAATAATATTAATTAAGAAATAATATCAACCTACGTTTTAATCAAATTTGGTCAAAATATAAATGGTTAAATATTTTTTCGTCCCTTAACTTTTAATAAAAATTAGAATTAATCCATTTTCAAAACTTTTACTCAATTTAGTCCCTCAATTTGTGAAATGTATTGATTTAGTCCTTTTAATCAAATTTATTTGAAATTTTTTTTTTGTTAACTAATAATGAAGTAAAAGTTTGTCAAACAACATAAATAACTCATAAAACACATTTGAAATATAAAATAAACTTAAAAAATTTAATTAAAGTAACTAAATTTATATACTTATAGAATTGAAGAATTAAATTGTGCGAAAATTTTGAAAAAAAAAACTAATTTCAGTTTTGACTAAATATAAAAAGACAAAAACATACTTGATCCAAATATAAATTAATTAACATTAACTAAAAATATCAATCCTAAAATCATGTTTGATAACGATAAGAACATAGTATTCAGTTGATCCAGAAGTTCTTTTTAATCCCCTCTTAATTTTAATAATAAAAAAAGTCGACGTCAAGTAGATAACATTTCAATCATGATTGTAGTCTACAATATTATAATAAATTTCAAATTCAAGAAAAAAATATAAAGAAACAAAATAGGAATTTAAGAAATTAAAAAGTACAAAAAGAATTAATTTCTTATTTTTTTTGAAGTGTTTAAAATTATCTAATTTTAAGTAATTAAATTACAACAGTAAATTCTTGAAAGTTAATTTTAAAAATTATTTATTTAAATAACGTATTAATATTTTATATTCTTTATAAAAATAAAAGAAACAAAAATGGTTAAGTACATTGTTTTTATGAATAAAAAGTGTAATTAAAGTTTTTTAATATTATAATAGTTATCAAAACAAAATAAAAATAGTAAGATTTGTATTGGAATAATAAAAAGATAGATATATGCAAAACATAAATAATTACAAAAAGGATATACTAAAAAAATAATTACAAATAGAAAGAGTGTGTTGTTTGTGCTTTTTAAATAAGCTCAAATATGAAAATGAATTTAAATTAAATTTGAACACTTAAAAAATTCAAAGAAAAAAAAAGTATAAACCTATTTATAAATTTTCTTTTTTAAACAAATTAAAACCACACCAATTTGTTGTGTGTTTCACCCTTTCTTTTGTTGGATCAAGTATGCTGTAATTCTTTTTACATAATTTACGTATTAAATTTTGGATGTTATTGTGAAATAACACCAAGTTTTCTTCATTAATTAATCAGAAAGCTTCCCGACAAGAACACATAACAAGGATTCGAAAAAACAAAAAAATTGTAGAAAAACTTGTGTTCATACTATAAGTGACAAAGAAGCGAACTTTGTCGACATTATGAAGCACAGAAGCTTTAGTTTTACATGCCACGTGATTCTCATGTGAAAAGATTAATGTTTCGTCTTTCTTGTGCACACATGATAATCTCATATACAGACACTGGGCTATGATAATCAAACCCTAATTTTTTAAACATGACCAATCATCTAAAACAATAGCCATGGTTAAATTATTCCTTAGTTTGTTTTTCAATATTATCTAAGGCAAACACGTTTTTAAAGCTCCATTAAGAAAATCACAGGGTAACCCACTGAAGCTCAATAAATAAAGTAAAATTTTAATGTGTGTAATCCTTGTCGACATTCATGGAACCCAACTTCTTTCATCTAACCCCCTTTTCCTTTTATCATTATATATATTAAGATGAAGAAAAAGCCTAACTCATATTATATTTTATCTAAGATAATAAGTGTTAAACTTTTCTGTTAACTTTTTATTAAACTATGGAGATTACCAATCAATCAATCATATCTTCTGATTTTTAATGTAAGTTTTTAATGTACATTTATATTTATGCAAATAACATTATCGATACAATTAACCTTTTAAAATTTAGCAAGTCATGTTTACTTTTTTATCATGTTATAAGGATAAACTATATATTTATTGATTTTGTCAAAACTTACCAAATTTATTTTATGTTTTATTAGTAATATTTGAGAACGATAAATTGGACAGACACTCCCAAATATGGTTGAAAGATTAATTAAAGGTGATTAATTAAAAATAATATAATTTTAAAAATAATAAATGTTGTTTTAAGTTTTGTTATATTTAAGCCTTTTTATTTTTCTTCCTCTTTCATACATGCACTCTCTTTTATTTTATTTTTCTCTTGTTATTGGATTCTTCTATTTTTCTCTCCTAAGGCATTTCTTTTTGTACCTTCTTTTTAGTTTTTAAAATCAGTCTTATGCTTTCTTTTTTTTTCTTAATCTGGATATTTAAACAACAATTAAGTAATAATTATCAAGTCTAATGAATCATAATTTCTTTTATAGTAAGTTCTCTTCAGTTTTATAAAGTTCTTTATCTTTTATGTTCTTTGGTTTTACCTTGTAAAGGTTTCACAGATTTAATATGATAAATATCATATCAAATGGTTTATAACTTTCTTATTAACACAAACACATTTCAAATACATGATATATTAAGTTGATTTATGAAATTAATCGATTTTGATAATGTGGATAATTATGAGTCGTGAAGGATTTGTTTTGATATCTAAAAACTCGTAATTGTTATTTAGGATTTGCTTGAATGAGTATATATTGTATATTAAATACAATATTGTTGAGTTTGAATAGTCAACTTAAGAATGAATAACAAGATGAAGAGGTGGAATGAACAAAATTACTACAAAAATACATTTTAACTAGGTAAAACTTAATACCAAAAAGCTTTAAGACATTAAAAAGCATTAAATCTTTAGACCATTTTAAAGTTACTTTGAGTTATCATTGAATATTTAATGCATTCTCAATATATTATGTGTATCCAGTCACTACATTTTAGTTTTGATATCAGTTATGGATATAAAGAATTGCATCATTTCAAATCTAAAATATTAACATAATTAATTTATAATTTTTTTTATTAAATTTTATCATTTTTATTCAACAGACTTATAATTAGATTTTCAACAAAGCAAAATACGATTTATTTATGTTTTATATATCTTTCTTAATATACTTTATTTGAACTTGAGTTAAATAATACTAGTTGGATATTGGTGATGTGTCAGCACTTATTTGAATTATGTTGAATATATATATATATATATATATATATATATATGGGGTTTGCTAACGCGCGTACGCCTGTTTTTCAGTTGGTACATTTTAGCAATGTGTACCGGATTTTAGTAGACAAAAATATCCTTATATATCATGGATTCTAAGTTTTAAGGTTAAGGGTATTTTAATAATTTTCATTCTCAAAACTAAAAAAAAAAAGAAATCCCCAAACCCTTACTCACCTCTCTCATTCCTCTCAACCCTTTCTCTTTCCTCTTTCTCACTCCAATCTTTTATCTGTTATCCCCACTGTAGCCCCAATTCAAAAAATCAAAAACACTTGTTGTTAAACAATCTTACAAAAAAATGATTTATAATTTTTGTCTTATCTAATTTTATCTAATTTTCACAAGCATAATGACATCAAAGGAATTGGTAATTGGCTTGGAAAAAATCAGAAACACTCAGTTGTTAAACAATTTCTTATAAAAAAATGACTTTATAATGAGTTTTCATTTTATAATTTTTGTCGTATATAATTTTATCTAATTTTCACAAGCATAATGACATCAGAAAGAATTGGTAATTGGCCTAGAGGGTTTTTTTTAGAGATGATGATTCAACAAATACAGATGATGAAATTAGAGAGGTTAGTGAAGATGGTGAAATTGAAGAGATCTTGAATGAACCTTTGCCTTGAAGGTGAATGTGAATATGTCAATGACTCAACTCTTTACAAAGGAAAATTTTTTAAAGGCATGTGTTTCAGATTTTTTTCAATTGGGGCTACAGTAGGAGTGAGAGAGATGAAAGAGAAAGGATTGAGAGGAATGAGAGAGGTGAGTAAGGGTTTGGGGGGTTTCTTTTTTTTTTTTAAGTTTTGAAAATGAAAATTATTAAAATACCCTTAACCTTAAAACTTGGAATCCATAATATATAAGGATATTTTTGTCTACTAAAATCCGGTACACATTGCTAAAATGTACCAACTGAAAAACAGGCGTACGCGCGTTAGCAAAGCCCTATATATATATATATATATATATATATATATATATATATATATATATATATATATATATATATATATAATCTCATCTTGATAATATTTAAATGACTATTATGTAAAAAACGAAAGTACGAAGATAAAATATTGAAAAATAAAAATATACATT
This sequence comes from Vigna umbellata, assembly GCF_029865625.1. Lineage (NCBI taxonomy): Eukaryota > Viridiplantae > Streptophyta > Magnoliopsida > Fabales > Fabaceae > Vigna > Vigna umbellata. The sequence continues at coordinate 106,446,076 of NC_142165.1, forward strand.
TGCATATTTCAAGGAATATTTGTATAAACATAATATATAAAATCAACTATATCCTCCGATCTAAAAGCGAAGCTGTGTAATAGTTTTTAAATTATTTATTTCATCAAACATGTTTACTCCTTATAATTCAATATAATATAAGTATTAAATATTAATTATTTTTTAGACTATTTAAAAGATGGAAGGAGTTTACTTTAATTGTTTTTAAAATATCAAATTTTGAATCACAACCATCAACATTTTTCATGAAAACACACCGTAAATGAAATTCTCAAAATCATTTACAATTTCAGTTTTAATAACAAAATAAAAATACCTCAATTTGATGTACGATTCTACACTTGTAAATGATACTGTACCAATCTAGTAGTAGAGCAGTAACACAAAAGAACACGAATACAAGTTTACCAAAGAAGAGAAGCAAAAGATCAAAGGATTAAGAGAGTCACTTATCGTAATAAAATTTTCTACCTCACTTTTTCACATAAAAACACAATTGCTTTCATTTTTTATTTAATACTATTTTTAGTATAATATTTTTCAAAATCATTTAATATGATTTCTTAAATTCTTTTTATTTAATACAATTTTCATATTTATTAAAAAAAAGTTAATATAGTCTATTCCCTTAGAAAATAACAACATAATAATAACCATATAAATAATATATGACATTGTTCACAATAACACCAATATTTGGATTTTAAGTATTATTTATATTATTACATTGCTTAGAAAGTAATAATATAACATTTTAAATGACACCTATTATTTTTCAATGTCACTAAATTATCTAATATGAAATTAACTTTTGTCATCACTTTATAAATGGTACACACACATCAATTTAACGAAAGATATTATTAAATTTTTACAGTGTTTGGGTGTGGGATCAAGAATTATTGTCAAATACTTATATACACTTTTCTCTGAGTCAGTTTGTGTTATTTTAAGTATATTTAGTCAAATTCTTCTACGTTTTCTTGAACTCCAAATCATACATGCAGATACTATTAAAGACACTCGGACGTTCAAGTCAGTAATCTAACCAATCGGATATCATAATAAAATCTTAAATTCGTAATAAATACAATTACTTAAATCCTTATTTGAGACTTGTATTTATAGGTTTCCAAATGGAATTATGATTAGCTATAATCACGACTCAATACCTAATAAGTAAGATTTACCAGCAAATTTGATTAAAGATTGTACTTAAAATTGCATAGGATTCATGATCGTTCAATCATCTTATTCTCTTCGGACAATTTCTTACTTGCCTGTATGAGTATATGGTACACATACACGGTACAAATTATATAAAAAAAAATGAAGAAAAATATTAAATAAACAAATGTTATATTAAAATTGAGTATAAAAGCCTTATTTTAATTTTTGTAAGTTGTATTTTCTTAGTTTTTACTTGATCCCCAGAGGATAGTTGAGGAGGAAGTGTTGGCCAGAGATGGACCAGTCCCTAGTCAGAACCTGCTTTATGCAACTTAATAAGAGCATCGGTTTCAGAAAGAATGTTCCTAGGGGCAAGGTCCCATCAACCTGCTGCAGTGCCCACACCACCATAAAAAAACCCTATTTTTTTCTTTAAAATTAAAAGCTGGATCTATATGTGATAATTGTGAATAAAGTTTAACGTAAAAGTTGCGAGAGAACAAAGTTTCTTTCAAGCTGCATTGAAAATCGACTAATAATCTTGCAGGGGAAAGTTACCTTTCGTTTGGGAAAAGGTGAAAAACATAAATATTTTACGAAGAAACAATTTTAAATATGCAAATAAAACTAAAACGATGTTGTGTGAAGCTGATGAAGATGAAAAATGGTCCCCGGAAAGGTGGTAAAAATTCAAAGGGTAGTAAATGAAAATTTGATTGCAGCCGTCCTAGACGAGGCACATGACACAAAATGTATAAATCTTGGCCTTATTAAATTGCACCATTACTTACAGAGAGAGTGAGAAATTTTCATTTACTACACAGAACTGTAGTCTACTTTCGATTTCAATGCCTCAGATTAGTGCCTGAAGCGCTCGGTAATATCACCAATATTAAATCCTTATTTATTACCAAACACTTCATCTTTAATTCCCTAAGTATTGAAGATTGTTAAGCGTGTGTGTTGTTTATTACTTCCTTTCATGTTTCTCACTAAACAGAGACATGACATAAACCAAAATAACATTTAGCCTATCACAATACAAGCTTTGCTTCACACAACTCCTTCAACTCCATCATTTCAGAGTGGCCTATATTAAAAGTAGAGAAGGTTTGTGACGTGACTCAGATAGAAAGAAAAGAGCAAATTAACAAATTCATCAATTAATTTGGCTTTAATTGCTATATATGTATAAAAATAAAATAAAAAATTATTGAAAAGTTAACTTTAAATTTAACTTAATCTTATAAAAATAATTTATAAAATAAAGTCTGTATCATTTTTTATATTATAAATTAATTTTGTTTTTAGTTAATACGTTATTTCCAACACATTTTTTTATATTAAGACATAATAAAACTAGATATTAATGAATGATTTAATTGTTAAAAATGAAAGAAAGTTTCACATTGAATGAAACAAGATGAATATAAATTTATTATATCTACATAAAATAAGAAACTTTTTAAAGTAATATCAAAAACATGCAAGTCCCTGAAAGTTTAACCAAAAGTAGAGAATATCTTAAATTTAATTCAATATTATAAAACTTCTTATAACATAATATTTACACATATTTTTATATTCTAAATTAACATTACATTAACGGAGACTTTCAATTTGGATTGATGCGTATAAGAACGAGTGAAATGACTCTTCAAAATGGTTTTATTTTTATCTAACAGGTACACTAGAGTTGACAAGTTGAGAATGAGACATGAAATGCCTTATCTTATAATTGTGGTATATATATATACCCTTTTGAACATATGTTTAGAAAGATAGAAAAGAAGGCCATTAATTATTGTTTTCACGAAAATGAACCATTGATTATTTTTTGAAGCCACGTTAAATAAAAAAAATTACAGGAAATTTAATATTTGTTAAATATGTAGCGATATAGAAAGCAGGTGTATTTTGTCATGTGCAGAGGAAGATATTTGTGTAAGTAGTATGAACACAGAAAGAGAGGAGAGGAGGGAGTCCGTGGTCAGACAGAACAGCTGGTAACTTGAAAACGCTTAAAGTTAAGATTGAAAGTGTGTTGTGTTGTGAGCATTGGTACGCACGCGCACACAAGAAAGAAGGAAAGAAAGTCAAAGTGTGATACTTAAAAACTATAATTAATTATGCTCCAAATTACTACACATTCTTAAGTGTTACTTAATTAATCATCTTCTCTCTCTTCCATCGTTTTCCCTTTCTCCCACATTTTGCAAAACCCCCTCCTTCCGTATTTATAAGAACCTCACCCTTCTTTATCTCCCTTGTAACAATCCAATCCAACACAACTCAACTCCCTTTTCTCTCCCTTTCTCAATCTCAATCTCCATCCACCGCCAAACTCAAACACAACCCAACAAACAAACAAACAAACAAACCAACCTCTTTTCTTCTTTCCTTTTGATACAATCTTAGTTGCGTCACCAATGGATGAAAAACCAAGAAGAACCTGCAACACCCTTTTCACTGACGACGAGATCGACCTTCGACGAGGCCCTTGGACCGTCGATGAGGACCTCACTCTCATCAATTACATTGCCACTCACGGCGAAGGTCGCTGGAACACCCTCGCCCTCTCTGCCGGTATATATCTCTTAATTCATTCAGATTTCTACTTTTCGATCTTCCACCGTAATTCTGGTGTCATCTCTACCTTTTAATTGTTCCAATGGATTTTGGGTAGCCAAAGTTCCATTCTTTTGGTTTTTTGGATAAGTTTACAGATATGTGTATGGTATATAAAATTCATGAATATTGGTTGGTGGTAATTGCTCGGGCGCACCCACTTGTGAAAAAAGGGAAAAGAAAATGAATTGATGCTTCCTCTCTCAATCATTAACGTTTCAGAAAAAGAAAGTGCCATATAAAGGAGGCTGGGAATGCTCTTTCGTTTTCCCTCCTTTGCAGTGTTGTGTTATTTATACCGGCTGTGCTTTACCAATCTGAGTAATAAGTTATATAACCTTTCTCCTCATGATTTCATAGGGCTGAAACGAACGGGGAAGAGTTGCAGACTGAGGTGGCTCAACTATCTTCGTCCTGATGTTCGACGTGGAAACATCACGCTTGAGGAACAACTTTTGATCCTGGAGCTCCATTCTCGCTGGGGAAACCGGTAATTAATTACCCTAAATATGCATGCATTCGTTTCAAAATACCTATTCTTCTTTTCTATATCTTATGCATAAACTGTTGAACATCAAATCAAGGACCTTTAATTATTATTATTATAAATCATTTAACGATTCTGATATTACAGTAAATGTTTTCGTGTGGGATAAAAATAGTGACAACCAAAAGAGAAAGCAATATATATTATATATTAAGAGTTTTTCTTTTAGTAGAAATATATGTGCTTTATTATTAACTACTGTTTATGGGTGGGTTCAGATGGTCGAAAATTGCTCAATATTTGCCTGGTAGAACGGACAATGAGATAAAAAACTATTGGAGAACTCGTGTCCAAAAGCATGCGAAACAGCTCAAATGTGACGTGAACAGCAAACAGTTCAAGGACGCCATGCGTTACCTTTGGATGCCGAGGTTGGTGGAACGCATTCAAGCAGCTGCAACTGCAACTGCCTCGGTCGCCACCAACAATGCATACACCTCTGAGAACAACATTAAAAACAACCAAATAGAGGTTCATAATCTCAAGGACAAAATGGGATTAATCGAACCTTCTCTCATGAACAACGACTTCGTGGGTTCCTACGTCATGCAAAGTCACACCCCAGAGAACAGTAGCACGGCTTTGTCGTCATCGGACTCGTTCGGGACTCAAGTCTCAACAAAATCCGATCTCACCGATTATTACAGCGTTCCGGTTAGCAGTAACAATAACAACGCTACTCCTGCAGATTATTATCAACCCTCTCAAATGAGTTACTCCAACTGCATCGGCAGCCCACCCGGGTTTTTCCCTCAAGGATTGGATTTTCAATCCCTAGATCCGTGGAACCTCCAGAATGGGGACTCGTCTGACAATTTTTGGAACGTCGAAAACATGTTGTTCTTGGAGCAACATCTCATGAACGACAACATGTGAAACATTCGAACTCAAAAAAAGAAAAAGAAAAAAAAACTTAGATGCAATTCTTTAAGTAAGTTTAGCGCTGTATTTTAATTAAAGTTAAAGTTAACGTTTATTGAAGTGAAACTTTAATTTTAATTGAATAATAACAGCACTAAAAATAAGAGTTGTTTTCAAGTTGTAGTATTTTACAGATACCAAGAGCAGGTGGAAGTAGAAAAAAAAAATAGAGACATCAAATAAATAAGTTATTCATGTGTAGGTATACAAAATCCATGATGGTGATGGAGGTGTTATCTGAAAATTGTGGATTAAGGAATTAATTGGGGATTATTTTTCAGCCTATTATAAATGGTTTATTGTAATGGTTGTTTTCTTTATAGATGATTTGATTCTTTGATACTATTAGCCATGTTCTGTTTTAGTTTTGATTCGATTCTGGTTTTCATTCTCTTGCTTTGTTTAGTAGGTAGCTAGTGAGGGCATTATAGATGGAGAATGGTAGAAAAAATAAATAATAATTTAAGAAGCACACTTTATAATTTTCTTGCCTACAAGTGTTATTATATTAGATTATGAGTAATCCCACTCTTGAAAGCTTGTCCATGGGACCTGAACCAGCCCCTATCTTCCAAAGTTTCTAGATTGGTAAAGAAAATGTGGTAATTTTTTAGACGTGGTAGAGTATTATTGGTGACCAAGCTCCAATCTTGAAGTTGGCCATTAGGGAAATTTTCTTTTATAAAGTTCCAAAATATGCCCCCAAAGTACCACCTCCAATAACCCTAATTCTTCTCACGCTTGTTGCCTTTCGTACGGACACCATTATTTTTTTCACTCACCTCCAATCCTTCATCGGTAATATCACACTTTCACCACCCAACTTTATTCTTAAATACTTCATTAATGCCTCCCTCCATTACACGTGTCACCCAACAAAAACTCTCAATACTACCAACTTTTTATTATCAAATTATAAAACCTTTTAATAACTATGTTTTTGGTAGTATTATCAAAACAAATTACTGATCCGATTCAATGTTGATCACTTAGTGAATTAATCTAATTCGGTTTATTTATTAATTAATTAAAAAAATATGAATCCAACTTGTTCCATCATGAGTTTGTGAGTTAAACGAATTGACTCATTTTTACTTAATTTCTTTTTCACTTTCTTTTTTCAGGATTCATATAACATGTTATCAAATTGAAAGAATAATAATTGGACCAATTGATATAGAAAAGGATTTTGCATAGATAGAATAAGGATTTGAATTGTAATATCTTTTATTTCATTAAATAATTAATTAATTTCATTTCATTAAAAGAAATTAAAAAAAATAAATGAGTTGGTGAGTCAATCTGGTCACGGTTCAACCTGTGTGAGTCAAATTTTTAGTGAATTAGGTCAAAATTAGATCATCAAAATTTCACATTTTTTCAACTCAACCCAATTTAAATCCGTGATAGACCAGATTAGTTTACGAACTTCGACATGTTTTCACAACAATTTTTTTTGTATTACCTTATTACCATGTGAAATGTAGGGTATACCGGATCAAACTTTTTTTTATGAAATAATTAAAGCCTTTAAATGAAAAAAAAATGACAAATTAAACAAGATTTGTTAATAAATAAATAGACAAATTTAGTTATATTTTAGTCTTTTGGAATTCCTTGAGGTGGGTCCCGGGGAATGAATGCCACGGTGAATTCCAACGTGGATATCGTGTGGGTCCCGCCCTGGCTTGACTTGAAAGTTGGAAGTCGCTTCCCCTGGTCCCACACACCGAGATTGATTTTCAATTTGATTTGAATTGCATTTGCATTTGAATTTGCATTGCGGGTAGAAAATCAAATTTGGCACTGAGAATAAAATTAAAGTCTTGTTTGGTCCGCACACTTTTTAATTTTCCTTTATTTCTTTGTGTTGTGGAGTCCAGTTATACAATACTTTTTCTACTTTCAACTTTTCTAATTCCTCTACTCAACCTCGATACGTTTCTCGTACGTATAAACCATTCTCGTTTTCTAAGCAAAATACAACCCTCATTCTTACAACTCCATTTTTATTTTATTTTTCACACTAAAAAAGGTAGGTACTAAAATTCATTTCTATTTTCCTTTTAAGGAGTTAATTTATTTTTATTTATACAAATTATACACGTATTTAGAAAATAAATTTTCATTTAAATGTAAATTAAATTATTTATTTTTAGAAATAACAAAATTTCGTAAAGATATAGACATTGTTTGTCACTAATTATGGTTGGTTAGTTTCCATTTGATGTTAGTTTATTTTGTTCATCAATTAACAGGTATTAAAGTTTTTTTTATCAATATAGATAAGAGATATTTGTCGTGTTACTCAAAGTTTTATCAATCATTTTTAATTCATATAAATTAGAGTTTTATCAAACTACATTAGAAATGATTTATTAGTCAACACCACTCACATTTTTCTCAATCAATATTTGTAAGACAATTTTCTTTTGCCAATGTTAACTGAAAAAATATTAATGAACACTGATAAAAAAAAAAGTCAACAAAAAAATATGATTATTATATCCTCACTTATATTACTAAAAGATAACCTAGCCCACGAGAATCAATGAACATCTCTATTAACATTAACAAGAAAACTCTCGATAAATTTTGGCTAAAAAATACTCTTTATCAACATTGATTTAAACGTCATAAATTGATATTTTTAATTTATATAGTAATTAAAATATTCTATCTAAACAAAATTTTAAATGTTTTAAATCTTTTAAATTACAAAAGTTTAATTTGATTTATTTTAATTTTCCTAATATTGTTAATTTTTCTATTAAATACAATATCAAGGTTTTTTTTTTGTGACCTTAATTTTTTAAGAAAGTATTAAAGCAATTAATCATACGTAATAAATATTACTAGTTACACTGATCTGCTTCATAAGGTTCGTCTAAAGAGAAAATAGTTAAATTAATTTCTTCATGAAATAAAATTAATGTATAAAAATTTTGTCAAAAAATATCTCACGCTTTCTACATTTTATTTTTAATTTATATGGTGTGTTAATTTTGATTTATAAAAAAACTATTCTCAATTTTTTTTAAATATCGTTAAAGTATGTTTATGATTTTTCAACAGTGACATATCTTAGAAAAATAAAATCATTTTAAGACATATAAATTTTAAGACATTAATTTTTAACAATTTTGTTAGAAATTTTAAATAAAATATATAAATTGATGTAAGTCTTAATTTTGTACATCGATTTTAGAGATTGATTTAAAATCTATTTTTTAATGTGGTATTAAAGTTACTGTTAAAATCTATTATAAAAAAATTAGATGTTTGTTAGATATATTATTGTATTTATTGTCGAATAATTTTAAAAATATACATATTTTGGTGTGAAAGATGTTCCATGTCAATTATAAATTAAATTAATTTAAAGTAGTTTGTTTTTCCACCCTATATAGTTATAAATATAAAAAAGTTTAACTAAATATACTTTTATATGTGATTAATTACACAAGAGTGTTTCATACGACGAGGTTTCTTTTCAAACAAGTTAATAAATTAGTTTACAATCATATTTAAATCAGATTCTCCATAAAAGACCACTAAAAGTAATTAACTGATCCATGAGTTAAAATTAATATATTAATTTATATAATACATTTATACAACTCTTCAAAAAAAAATTAACTTTCACATACTTAGTTTTCGTATAGAGAATTCATTTTCTTTGTCATATTTAGATGTCTCTATCGTATAATATAAACTACATTGAGCTTTGAAAATATTGGGTGTAAATTTTGAACTTGTGACTTTAATTGAAGTGACACTGAACACTACATAATAAATAATTATATCTAGAGTGTAATATTTCTCACTATATACTTATATCGATTTATATATAAATTGAATCAGCTGTAATTAGTTTTTTGTGTTACGAATCACAGCTGAAAATTTCAACTTCAACTTTAAGTTCAACGGTTGCGGCTGCGAATAGTTGGTTTCAGCCATTTTTTAAAATATTTTTATTTAAAAAGAAGAATACATGTAAAAAGAAAAACACGTGGGAACTTGTAAACACGCACACCAAAGCATTGTTACAGGCACGCGCCCTACACAGATTCCCCGCCGCCACTCTTCGCCCTTTTTCATTTTCTAATTTTTTATTCATCTAATTTCTCACATCACAAAATACATTTTCTTTTTTCTTTTAATCACATTATATTAATAATCTATATTTTCTTTTCCACCACGTTATTATTTGAATCTTCCTGAACTATTTTAGTGGAATCTAATAGAAAAAATTGGGCCAATAGAAACCAAGAAAAAGTCTTTACCATTTACTTCATTAACAGAGACGGACATAATTAACAAGAATGGATTAATCCTCACTTGTTCAATGGAGAGATTTACATAAAATAAAAAAAATGTTATTTTGTGAAAGTTATTTTACGGAAATTATAAAAAACCTCTCACAAATTGATTAGATTTAAAATGATCCTGCTAATTTATATAGATGACACAAATTGATTAGATTTAAAATCATGCTGCTAATTTGTATAGATAATAGTAATAATGGGAGTTTTAAAATTTTTTTAATAGGTTATTCACTTTCTTATTATATAATACTTTTTCATTTTTTTTCTCTTATTTTTTACATTTTTTATGTCCAAAAAAATTTATACTTAATATTTTTTTTAACTTTAACACTGTAACTTATGTCTTCAAAATTTCTCACTCCTTCTCCCCTTTCAAAATTTCTCACTCCCTTTCCTCAAAATTTCTCATTTTCTTGTTTCCGTCGCTTACTCATCCAATAATGTATCATTTTCTTTCTTATTGGTTTTTCATTCCGTCTTCCCATATAATTATTTCCTCTTCCAGTAGAGTCGCCTGTGACGAAGAAATACCTCACCCAACAATGAAAATATATTAAAGAAAATGATATGGAAAGAGAGAATGGGAGAAGCAAGAAGAAAATGAATGATATGTTGTTGGAGGAGTAAGTGACAAAAACAAGAAAGTGTGATATTTTGAGAGTAAAGAGAAAGTGTGAAATTTTGAGAGGAAAAAGGGAGTGAAAATTTTGGAGATAAGTTGGAGGGTTAAAGTTTATAAAATAATATTAAGTATAAATTTTTTAGAGGTAAGAAATATAAAAAATAAGAGAAGAAAAAAAAATGTATTATAATTTGAGCAGGTTAATAACCTCTTAGAAAAAAGGTTTAAAGCTCTCATCATTTAGACAACCTAACATATTCTAAATTTGATGAATTTGTGGTGGTTTATTATAACTTCCTACCCATGCAGATGGTATGGAAGCTGATTACAACTCCACGCCCGAGACTAATGTCTACATTGATTGGTATATGCATCTTTAGTTCTGGTCGGGCATACGTGACGAATGACTTTTGGATGAAAAGAACGAAACTGGATCTTTGGATGAAAAGAGCCGAACTGAAAGTCTCAGAAAACGAAAATCATTTTAGAAAGAGGGAAGAAAGATCAGAAAAGAAAGAAGATTCAGCAGAGAAAACAGAAAAAGATTGTACAAAAAGAAGAAAGATCAGAAAAGAAAAAATATTTAATCCAGAAGAAAAAAAAAGATTTTACAAAGGAAGAAGGAATATCAGAAAAGAAAGATTCAACCGACAAGACAATTTTTTTTTACATAGAATGAAGAAAGATAAGAAAAGAAAGATCAACCGAGAAGAAGGAAAAAGATTTTACAAAGAAGGAAGAAAGATCATAAAAGAAAGAAGGTTCAACTTTTGTTAAATGACTCATGAGATTTATACTATGGATGCATTTAAATTAAATCACTTTTTGTTAACTTTTTTTAAAATCAATAAAACTTTACGAGTTTTATATCATTCAACTTAAGTGGTAGAAATGAAGTGTTATAAAACTTAGTAACAACTTGTATAAATTTAATTACTAAAAACATCATTCTTTAAGGAAGTTTCTTAAAGTATTTTTTTAATGACTTTAATATCCATATTAATTAGTTTCAAAGTATAATATTATCGATAAGAAATATATATTCAAGTTTGTTTTAGTAGTAAAGAATTTCAGAAGAAAAAATTAAGAAACCTAGTTTTTTTTATAAATTTTAATACACACTAAAAAAAATGTTATTTTACCGAGGTTATTTTGCCAAAGTTATAAAAAAACTCTTATAAACTGAATGATGCTGCTAGATTGTCTAAATAATAGTAATAATTGTAGTTTTAAACTTTCTTTTGAAGAGGTTATTAACCTCCTCAAATTATAATACCTTTTTCCCTTCTTTCATCTTATTTTTTACATTTCTTACCTCTAAAAAATTAATACTCAATATTTTTTATAAACTTGGACTCTCCAACAATGTATGTCTCCAAAATTTTGAGAGAGAAAAAGAAATGGAAATTTTGGAGATATATGTTGGAGAGTCAAAGTTTATAAAAAATATTCAGTATAAATTTTTTAGACGTAAAAAATGTAAAAAATAAGAGAAGAAAAGGAAAAAAAGTATTATAACCTGAGAAGGTTAATAACCTCTTAAAAAAAGTTTAAAACTCCCACTATTAGTGTCATCACAACCTGTTAGCATCATTTTATATCTGGTAAAATTATGGAGGTTTTTTATAACTTTTGCAGAATAACCTCCCAAAATAACATTTTTTTTAGTGGGTATTAAAATTTATAAACAAAAGAATGAGTTTTTTAATTTTTTCTAAAATTGTTTACCATTAAAACAAACTTGAATATATATTTCTTACAAATAATATTATACTATGAAACTAATTAATACGAATATTAAAGTCATTAAAAGAATATTTTAAGAAATCTCTTTAAAGAATTATTTCTTTTGTAATTAAATTTGTACAAATTGTTACTGAATTTTATAACACTTAACTTTTATGACTTAAATGAATGATTTAGAACTCATGAAATTTTTGTGATTTAAAAAAACAAAGTTAACAAAAAGTCATTTAATTTTTGTTAAATGACTCATGAGATTCATACTATGGATGCATTCAAATTAAATGACTTTTTGTTAACTTTTTTCTTCAATCACAAAAAATTAATGAGTTCTAAATCATTCAATTTAAGTTATAGAAGTGAAGTATTATAAAACTTAGTAACAACTTGTATAAATTGAATTACTAAATACACCAATTTTTATAGGAGTTTCTTAAAGTATTTTTTTAATGACTATAATATTAGTATTAATTAGTTTCAAGGTATAATATTATTTGTAAGTAATATATATATTTAAGTTTTTTTAATAGTAAAAAATTTCAGAAAAAATTAAGAAACTCATTTTTTGTTTATAAATATTAATACATACACTACAAAAAAAAATTTGTGGAAGTTATAAAAAAATCCCCACAAATTGATCAAATTTAGAATGACGCTGTTAGGTGTCTAAATGATACTAATATGGGAGTTTTAATATTTTTTTGAAGAGGTTATTAACCTCCTCAAATTATAATACCTTTTTCTCTTTCCTTCTCTTAATTTTTACATTTCTTATCTCTAAACAATGTATACTTAATATTTTTTATGAACTTTAACCCTCCAACATATGTCTCCAAAATTTATACTTGTTCTTCCCTCTCAAAATTTCCCACTCTCTCCACCCCTCAAAATTTCACACTTTCTTGTTTTCGTCACTTACTCCCCCAACAACGTATCATTTCCTTTAATATTTTTTTACTCGTCACAGACGAAGCTGTTGGAAGAGGAAAGAATGATACGGGAAGAGGAAATGAAAGAAGCAAGAAGAAAAAGAATGATACAATGTTGGAAGAAAAAAAAAAGTGTGAAATTTTGAGAGGAAAGATAAAGTGGAAAATTTTGAGAGGGAAGAAGGAGTGGAAATTTTGGAGACATACGTTGAAGGGTTAAAGTTTATAAAAAATATTAAGTATAAATTTTTAAGAGGTGAGAAATGTAAAAAAATAAGAGAAGAAAAGGAAAAAAAGTATTATAATTTGAGGAGTTAATAAGCTTTTCAACAAAAAGTTTAAAACTCTCATTATTTAGACAACCTATGGTTTATTATAACTTCCTCCACATGCAGTGGTATGGAAGCCGATTACAGCTCCACATCTGAGACTGATGCCTACACTGATTGATATAGGCATCTTCTGTTCTAGTAGGGCATACGTGACGAATGACTTTTGGATGAAAAGAGTCGAACTAGTGGGACATACTTGAAGTATGATTATTTCAAATTACAGTAAACATATTGAGTCTATTTCAAATTGCAAAAGACCAACCTTTTTAAAATTTTCAATATCATTTGTATGAATTAGCATACATATATTAACAAAATTAAAAAAGAGATTAATACAATAAAAAGAATGAATGATGGCTAGAAACACCAAAATACATAAGAAAAAAAAGTATACAAAAGAAGAAAGATCATAAAAAAATTAATTTTCTTTTGTTTATAAATTTTAATACACATTTACACTATTTTATAAGATGTGAAGAATAAATTTTAATGTGTTTATATAAAACTTAAATATTAAAAAACTTACCGAATAATTATTATGCTATTCACAAACAAATCAAAAAGTAATTGGTCGTTGATTGCGTGAAGCATTGTGATGAAAACAGGTTGGAAAAACATGGTTGGAAGTTTTTTTTTTTCTGTTTTTTTTTTCTATAAAGGCCAACTCCTCACAGCCACATGTTGGTTGTGTACAAAAGTTAATGCTGATCTTGTAATTGACCTCAAAAATACACCTAACTTGTTTCCAATCCGTAACTAAAATCTCCATGTTTCATTTGTCATTCTACTTAAAGTAAATACACCTTTTTCTGCTTCTTTCATTCTTATCTAACACTAATGGAACCAACCTCTCTTTTTTGTTGCTAATTAAGATACGAAACTAGGATTTGAGTATGTCTAATGCTTAAATCACATAAATGGAAAGTTCTAATCATCATCATACTCTGCCAATTCAAGTCTAATCATTGAATTCACTGCGTATGGAGATACCATTTTACATTAATTAGCTTCAAACTTCAGCAAGGTATACAACAGTTTTGAAAAAAATAAAAATGTGATGAGAGCTTTGTGGATTTGAAATTTCACATTAAATCAAAATGAGTTAGGTAAATAATAAGTTATGATAAGTTTTATTATACATTAATTAGTGATGCTCTAATTCACAAGGAATTTATATCATTTTCAATCCAAAATTTTAAGACTTTGGATTTGAGTGATATTAATATCTTACCTGGATTAGACTCCTATTTTATTGTTGTGTTTTTTCAATAAATTTTTTTCTTCTCGTTACATCCATAAATAATATCAAAGTCGATAACTAATTTTTGTAACAGAGTCACACAAATACAATATGTTTTTTGTATTGAAAGTATTTCTAATAAAAGTTTCAGATACACATGTCGTGTTAAGATGAAATGTGGTATGAAAAGAAATATTTGTTATTGAAAATGTTTCTACTAAAAAATTAAGGTGGAAAAAACTCATCTTTAAGGCCTTGTTCTTTTGAGTGGATTTAAGAGAATGAATTTGCGAGGATTTGAAGATAAATTTTTTTGTCGTTTATTTGAGTGAATTTGGAGGTAAATGAGAGTGAATTTGGAAATAAATTTTTTTAATTTGTCACGTCAATACAATTCTATACTAATTCTCACAAATTTTATTTCCAAATTCACTCTCATTTACCTCCAAATTCACTCAAATAAATGACAAAAAAATTTATCTTTAAATCCTCTCAAATCCACTCAAAAGAACAGGACCTAAAAGAAATTATTAAAAATTTAAGTGTGAATCTAAGTTTTACCTTAATTAGATATAAAAAAAATTAAACATAGTATAAGGATAAAATTTCATAAGCTTATTATATTAAAAATAATATTAAATTATTATATAATTTGAATTCTAATTCTATTAATATTATGTGTTCATAAACCTCTCCCATAAGTATTGTTTATCATTATTAACTCATGCATGCGTATAATTAGTGAATGATGAGGTTATACAAAGCGTATGATTAACACACACACACACATATATATATATATATATATATATATATATATATATATATATATATATATATATATATAATTAATTAATGTTATACTTTTATTCACACGTATTTTATTTTTCTGGCCCTCAACGTGTTTCCCAGTCCTTATTCTCCTATTCTAAAACAATTTTCAATTACATGCTAGTATAATTAGTGGAGCTTAATTAAAAGAAACAAGAAAATCTCCTTAATTATTTATTAACGTAGAATATAATGGGCACGATGATATGCGTGTTAGTTGGGTACAGCAACAGGAAACACGTTTTTCGTGTTCTTAAGCTTTTGGATAAGATCAAACATAAGCTTCTATTATGTCATGAAATATTTCTTTATCACTATTTGTTTTAGTTAATGCGTGATTAACTACTGTTGTTGTTTTCTGAACTGTTGTCTCTCATTCAATATATAAAAAAAATAAACTAAAATTCTGATACTATATTACAATACATAAAAAATTGAAATTTGACAACAAAAATAGAATCATATATAATAATTTAAAGGAATTGAATTAAACATCTTGTTTCTTTAAGGAGTATCTTTTTTATTGTTTAATTAATTCGACAAAGTGAACATAATGCCATGACAATTAATTGATAAAGTTGGAAGAAGGAGAAGAAGTAGTAACAGTTAAATTTGAAGTATAAATTCTTGATCCAATGATTAAAGATAACTAATTGTTTAGTAAAGAAATAATTAGATATTAATTAGTGGTTGACTAGAAAGAAGTAGAAAATATGGCGTAATAACTTTAACGCATAAAACACGAGTGAGGTAGAGTGCATAATTATATAACATATGTGTTTGTCTAAAACTATATCACTGATTACGTAAGAGATTATTAAAATTTAAATCATGTGAACACTTTTTTCTTCTATGCCTTTGGCTACACGCCTTTCTCTTGCTCTAAAGATTCTACCCTTAAATTTATATTCTTTTAAATGTTTTAGTAATTCTCATATGGAATTTTAAATATATCATAAAATAAATTCTGAAATAATAACAGAAAGTGTCACATAATCTAAATCCAAACAAAAACTCCGTGAAAAAGATTCAAAATTTATTAAGCATTCCTCAAAAAACTTAATTTCGGAAGTGATTAATAAATCATTTAAATTAAATTTCGGAAGTGTATAATTTCATATATATATATATATATATATATATATTGAAATTAATTTGTGATGCCGTTTTTCGAAATTAATAAGTCAGATAGTGACCTTGCTCATACAAAATTATTGTTGAAGATAAATCACAGTTTTAGATCTTAGTAATTTAATTATTTATAATTCACGGGTTTTACCAATTTAAAATACTACGATTGGTCTCGAAATTATACAACTCATGACTATACTAAAAATGAAATTAATATTGTAAATTTCACAATTAAGATAGAACTTGAAATTTAGTTCCATATTTATTTATCCTTGTTGCTTAAATGCTTTGGCTACAACAATACTCATTATTAAATCCAATGTTTAAGAAAGAAACTTATAAATAAGGACACTATAAAATGGATAACATTAATGGAGCTTTTGGAAATTAAATGAATTATAAAGAAATATAAAAAAGGATAAAATGCATGATTGCTTAAAAAATGGTGCAGAACGAAACTAGAGGGGTGTAGGAAGCAAATCCCAGTATTAATCAGTTAAATAGTCTGAATTTATTTTATAAATTCGTCTTTGGGCTACACATTGCTAATTTAGAAGATAATGCTACTCTCACCCCTGATTTTACTACAATCACTTCCTAGTTTTTCAAAAATGTATTTAACAAAATCACCCTCAGCATAAATGTAGTTATTTAATTACATTATAAGATATAATTTCAATATCGTCAAATCAGTCATTTAAATGGTTTGAATGATGATACGAGTTAATAGGAGTCAGATTAGTCGCAAGTAGTTTGATGTTAATTAAATATAGTGATTTCTATATCATATTTAATTATTATTATTGTTGTTATTATTATTATTATTATTATTATTAATATTAAATAAAATAATAATTAATTTTATTAAATCGTAAATCAAATTCTTAGATAAATGTTTGTTATGTGCCCTTAAGCACATTTTTAACTATATTCAAAGTTGTTTTTTAATATCAGCTTTCAACGTTTGTTTTCATGTTATTGTTTTACTTTTTAAACTTTCTCTCTCTCATGATCTTTAATTCATTGTCTAGTTAAAATTACAAAAAGGCATATTTTATTTTTATTTCTTAAACTAATATTTAAAAAAAAAAAGATATATCTATTGATAATACAAACTTTTTAACACTATCATATGTAAAAAGAATTGTCATATGTGATCATTTTTGTTTTACAATTAAATAATAATATGAATATTCTTCTTATTATCGTGTGTAAAATTCAACTTGAAAATGATAGATATAGATATTCCTATAATGTTTTTAAATAATTACACCTGTAATAAAATAAATTGAATAATTACATTTAATACTTTATTTTAAAGTTTTAAATTAGATACGAAGGTCAAAATTACAAATTTTTCCCAATTGACGCACTAAAGGAATGGCAATCATGAGAATTATAGTCATGGACCGTTTTTAAAGTATCGGTTGAGTTACAAAAAGTTTATTACATCAGTATAGTTTCAATTATTTATATAATAAATTTTATCCCTTAATATATAATTTTAGCGTATAAAAATATATCAGTTTATGTTAATAAAAATAAACAAACGTGGTTCTAAATATTGATGTTTATTTAAGTAAATTATTTTAAGATCAATTAAATTTTAAGGGTTCATAAATTTTTGTATTTTAAATTAATTCTCAAGTTTTTATGTTATACTGAATACTCCGATTTTTTATATATTTTTAATTAAATGATATGATTGTTATGTTATAACATGATATTGCTTACTTGTTTCTATATATTAATAAATATGAAGTTTTATGATTAATATAAAATGATAAAAGTAATTTTGATTGTGTTCATAAAAAAATATGTTGAATAACCAAATTGTTATATTCGAATAATTTCTACGTCATGAACTATGATTGATGTCACTATTCCTAATGTAAATGCTTAGGATTTAGAGGTATAATATTTGTATCCAACATAATTTTAAATAAAAATAATAAAAGTCATCAGTATGTTAAACACAACAATTCATATATTTTTAATACGTGAGAAATAAGTACAATAACATATAAAATAATAATATATCACTTTGTTAAAATAAAAAGACTCTGTTAAAAAAAAATTAAACACTCACTATACTACAAAATTTTAATACAGATTTAATTATAAATATTAAAATTTGTGGAAGAATTAAAAGTTAATTAAGTATTGTTTTAATATAAAATATTTCACACATATAAGGGATAGATGTGAACTTAGAAAGAGGAAGGGGTGAAGTAACAAAATCTTTACAAAGAATATTTGGGCCCATATAATCCGTTCCAAGTTGCAAGGAGAATCTATTCTTCGGATTTGGGTGTTGCTCCCTCCACCCCCACACATCTCTTCCTCCACCTCCCCTTTACTATTTTGCCCCTTCCTCCACCTTTCCTTTACTATTTTACCCCTCAGTAAAATTTTATTTTTAAAATTGTTGTTTTTTAATTTTATTCATTTATAACATATTTCATTGATAACCTACGTAGTTTCTTGTATGAGTAAAATATTTTTCTACAAAGCTTGGTGATCGTGAAAAGAATTATCAAACAATCTTCTTCTTGTTCTCGGTGTAGTACGTGGTGCAGTGCGTTTATGGTGTAGTGTCCTTGTCGTGGTTCCTCTCCAGGTACGTAGTCATAATCCTTCCAATAATCCTAAACCCTAAATCCTTCCCATACTTCCAATAATCCTTTTAATATCCAAGCCTATAATCCTTGCATGAGCCGCAAAACGTAGTAAAATAAAAACGAAACGTAAAAGGAACACTGCCTCTGGACGGATGACATCCTTCAACGGATGTCAACATCCGTTTTGCCTTCAACGGATGTTGACATCCGTTGAAGGATGTCATCTGTCCAGGCAGTGTTCCTTTTACGTTTCGTTTTTATTTTATTTGTTTATTTTATTTACAGTAATTTATATTTAAATTTATAATTTTAAATGTTATATAGGGTTAGTTTTTAAACGTAATAATTTTGTTAAAATATGAATTTGTTAAAATATGAATTTGTTATAGGTGGAGAAGAAGCTTAACGGAAGAGAGAAAGGTAAACGAAAATGGAAGAGAGGAAGAGGTGCAGAGGGAAGTAAATCAGAAGTTTTAAATAAATTAAAATATTAAAATAATAAAAATAAAAAATTTTAACTTTTGAGGATATAATTATCATTTTAGAAGGATATAATTGGCATTTTAAAAAATTGGGGAAGTGGAAGAAGAGACGTGTGGGGGTGGAGGGAGTAACACCCTTCGGATTTTGTGTAAACTCACGCAACTTTAACGTGCGCAAATATTTTTTGTCCAGAAACCGAAACCGAAAAAGAATGCCACGTGCGACAATATAGCTTGCACGTGGGAAGCGCAAATCAAACATATCGCGATATTTGAGACAGTGAAGATTATTATCTTACCGTGTAACGGAACCAATAAATAGTTGCCACGTAGACTTACGCGGCGTGCACCGTGGGAAGTGTAGTTGAAAAACATGTGCTTTTGTAGCGTTGTAGGGTCGGAACTTGTTTGTTGCCTCATCCATTCAAATATCTACAGTTTTTAATACCCGAAAAGACGGTTTTACCCTCCATGATTATCCTCACCACGTCACCGCTTTATTTGATTTCCCAATTTGTCCCTTTTTTTACTTGCTTTACCTTCTGAAATTGCTTTCTAAAAGAAAGGGAATCCAACCTTACAAATCACAATACGTAAATACAAAGAAAACAACGTAGAGTACACACATCCTTACCAAAATGCATACGCCTCATCAGAAAAGAAAATCAATATACGTTATAATAGCATCATAAAATTATTTTTTATTATTAGTAGCAATTTTTTTAAAATAAAATAAATTAAAATTATACTTTTTTAATTCATAACTTATTATAATTAAATTCATAAGTATATGACCAACTCATCTGGTTAAGTTAGTACGTGTCTTTTGCTGGGTGGGAAGTTCATTGAACCAACGAAGGGTATTATTGTAAAATCAGATGTGGTAACTCAAAACGAGAATCCCAGCACGTGCGAGGGATAGTGACGTAATTACACTTTTCGTCAATTTGGGAAGCTGTCCTCTTTCTCGTCCCAACTTTCCTCTCTGAGCGCCTATAAAGTGGCTTCGTGAGTTTCGTTCTTTCATTTCTTCATATCTCAAACACTTTTCGCTTTCATTGAAACCATTCGATCTCTTCCTCGCCTTCTCAAACAGTAAGTAAACCCACGAATCATTGTAAATTTTACCATTACCATTCTTTTAGTTATTAACTTAGAATCTTCCCTTTCTAGATTTATAATTGTAATAATTCTTTGTTATATATACGTTGATGTTACTGGGATATACATAAGGTGTTGAACATAGGAAAAGTCTTGATTTTTAATACTTTAGAGCGGTTTCATTTTCTGGGCTGTAGTTGTTTTCTCATACCAAATGACTAGTGGTAGTTCTGTTGGAATCTCTACCATGAGGCCTTGTTGTAGAATCTTTTGTAACTACAAAAGTCCATCGCTTTTTGGGTTTTCTCCAACGAACTTCGGTGATTCAGCGATCACGGGCATGTTGTCCAGATCAGGTCATCCCAAGTCAACCCATCGTTATAGATATAATACCTGTGATACTCAGATTGTAGGGTACATAAACGTGATCAAACCGAATCGGAGGGATTTTAGTATTTCCGGTTCGAATTGGCGTCTTGCTAGGGATTTTAGCACTAGTGTTTGTATCAATGTTGGTAGTTTTAGGCCTAGGGTTGTGTCCTTGATACCGCATGTAGCGTCGGATTTTAGGAACCAGTCTACATCGGTCGATTCTCATGCTCATGACACGAGCTTTGAGAAGATTTACATTCAGAGCGGCTTGAATGTGAAGCCATTGGTGATTGAAACAATTGAGACTGATCAAGGTGTATTGGAGGAAGTATCTGAAGAAACATGTGGTGAGTCAAATGTAAATTTAGATCATTTGAAGGATTTAAGTGAGAATAAGGTTCAGAGGAAGGTCTCTGAGGTTGAAAAGGAAGCTTGGAAGTTGCTTCGGGATGCTGTCGTCACATACTGTGGGAATCCCGTTGGGACCGTTGCAGCTAATGATTCTGCTGACAAACAACCGCTGAATTATGATCAAGTCTTTATCCGTGATTTTGTTCCATCGGCGCTTGCCTTTTTGCTCAATGGCGAAGGGGAAATTGTCAAGAATTTTCTACTTCACACATTGCAATTGCAGGTATGTTATGGCGTTATTAGCTCAATTAGATTGTTTCTGCATACACTTGTTTTCTGTTCTTCTACATATTAGTTATGTGTACACCGCTATTTATGTTGTGCATACTCTGTTGAGATGATATTATTTAGCTTTAATGCTGCATAACAAATAACTGATGTTCTTTTCTATCCATCAATTGTATATTTGAAAGGAATTTACGCATAGATTGTTTCTTATTTGTGAATCAGAGAAAGATAAGACGTCATGTATCTAGTTCTCATTGTCGCCCTTATTTTAAATTATCCTATGTTAGACATTACGGAAGAAATGTCAAAGCGCATGTTGGGATTCACGTTAGAAAAGCCTAAACCATTGTTTGGCCAAAATCTTCCCTTTTGTAATTTTTGCTCAAACATTAGTTTGGAGATTCCAACTTCAAGACAAACATTCTCTAAGTGCTTCTCATCTACTGGACCTTTTTCATTTTTTCATAACTCAAGAAACAAAGAATCCTTGTAAATGCCTCACGACTCTCAAGCTAAGTTAACATGTAACCAATGAATGAGAGGGAAGGACTAGTATGTAAAGTGTTGTCGGCAAACATATAGATGAAGCTGTTATTGGACTTGAATTAATTTCTTTTGGTGTACTTGTTTCTTGTTTTAGTATTTTAATTAAAAGTTTATGTTTGCCAGAGTTGGGAGAAGACTGTTGACTGCTACAGCCCAGGTCAAGGGTTGATGCCTGCAAGCTTCAAGGTTAGAACTGTGCCTCTTGACGGTAACAATGAAGCATTTGAGGAAGTTTTGGATCCTGATTTTGGTGAATCAGCTATTGGACGTGTTGCACCTGTCGATTCAGGTAACTTGTTTATTGTTGTGGAAGCTTAAGACATTTTCTATTACATTAAATGCTACCTACACTATCATTATTATGTTGTTCCTTTTCCGGATATAGTCTTGCTATATTTTTGCTTATTCAAAATTAACTTAACATCTATATTTTACAAATCATATTTAGGCCAATATTTTAAAGCTTATGCTACATTCTCCTTTACAGGACTGTGGTGGATTATATTGTTGAGAGCTTACGGGAAATTAACGGGTGACTATACTTTGCAAGAGAGAGTGGATGTCCAAACAGGCATAAGACTGATCCTTAAGCTGTGTCTGACTGATGGATTTGACATGTTTCCTTCTTTATTAGTCACTGATGGTTCCTGCATGATTGATAGAAGGATGGGCATTCATGGCCACCCTCTTGAGATCCAGGCAAGCTGATAACTTTATCTCTATTTATATAAGCAAGTAGGAATTATGATTTATTTTGCTCTTCTTAATGTATGGTACTGAGGGATTTTTTTTTTCATTGATAATATATTAGCTATCTCTATTCATGTAAGGAATTATCAGTTATTTTTTTCTTCATAATGTATAAAATAGGGAATTATTTCCTTGATAGATAATATATGAATATGCTTTTCTGCTCTGTATTTGAAGCATGGCAGCATATTCTCTCAGTTAGATTATTTGAGCAAGAACAAGTGATGTCACTGTGATTCAACAAAACTTAATTACTTGACATAGACCTCTCAGTTGAGAGTTTGAAATGTATAATTTTTCATTTACTCATTTTTGGACACAGACTGATGTAACTTTTCATATTAAAAATTAAAATTAATTCAGCATTTCAAGTTCACAATGTGCATTACTCAATAATATCTACTGCTTGCCCAGTGTTTGCTACATCTTTATACAATTAGTTTTAAAATGGATTACAATCAGTTTTGGGCTGCGGCCTTGTTGACTCTTTAATAGTCTATTGTGTTTCCCTCCTCTTTCATGTTGGTTGTCGCATGTCTGAATATATACCTGGATACTTATTAATTTCCCCTTGGGTGGATTTTAATTGCACACTTGCAGGCGTTATTTTACTCGGCTTTACGCTGCTCACGGGAGATGCTGATAGTCAATGATGCAACTAAGAGCCTGGTGGCTGCTGTCAGTAATCGCTTGAGTGCACTCTGCTTTCACATGAGAGAGTATTATTGGGTTGATATGAAGAAGATTAATGAAATTTATCGGTATAAAACAGAAGAGTATTCTACTGATGCTGTAAACAAGTTTAATATCTATCCAGAGCAAATTCCTTCATGGCTAGTGGACTGGATATCCGAGGATGGCGGATACTTCATTGGTAATGTGCAACCTGCTCATATGGACTTCAGGTTTTTCACACTTGGAAACCTTTGGGCCATTGTTTCTTCTTTAGGAACAACAAGCCAAAACCAGGGTATTTTAAATTTAATTGAAGCAAAATGGGATGATATTGTTGCTCAAATGCCTCTCAAGATTTGTTATCCGGCTCTGGAGAGTGAGGAATGGCGTATCATCACTGGCTGTGACCCCAAGAACACGTAAGGCTATTCTAAATTTCTTGTTCTCTTTTGAATTTCGCAGTGTTTCTTGGCACAACCACTTGGATGCAAAAGTTCACAATTTGTGTGATGCAAAACATTGAAATAAATTGTCAATGATTCAATATCTTGCCAGAGATAGTCGTGTTTTCTTGTATTGTAAAGGTTTTGGCTGTTGCCTTACTCTTGTTTGATATTTATCTCCTGCTCTAAATTACAAACTTTAATGATAATTTGTTAAACTGCTTGCAGCCCTTGGTCATATCATAATGGAGGATCTTGGCCAACGCTTCTCTGGCAGGTCAGTTGTATATTTGTTTGGATCAAGTCATCCCTGTGATTGTTTGTTACTTCTTCTGCTTTTATGTACAAGAAGATAATAATATTTAATTCATCAAGACCAAATTCTATTTATAGTTTTTTTCAACCTATTCGTGCTAGTTGGTTAAGAGTCTAATTTAACAATAAACAAGTGGATGTCTTGTTAATAGATTTCACAATAATTAAGGGTATAAAAAAACTAAACGTTGTTGACTAAGACATTTAAAAGTGGAACTATGTTTGCTATAATAGGATAAAAAAACGTTTTTATTTATTTTTCTTATTCAAAGGAGGAGAGGAACCATTGACTCCAAAAGATAAATAGAAGTACATAACATTTCACGTTAGCATTAATTAGTATGACAGCTATTATTAATTTTTATCTTTTAAAACATGTCATCTGGTATTGATATTAATTTTCTTTAGTTCCTGTTTTGTAATAATTTTATGGCCTGATATATAAATTTAATTACTATTGGTTCGATGACGATTTAGGTTTATGTCGTCCAATTATATGGCAATGCAAAAAATTTAACATTGACTTTTATTATATTGGCTAACTAGTATGATATGTTTAAACTTCAGTTCACATTAGCCTGCATGAAGATGGGAAGGCCCGACTTGGCACAGAAGGCTGTTGATTCAGCAGGGAAAAGGCTTTCATTGGATAAATGGCCCGAATATTACGACACACGAAATGGAAGGTTCATTGGGAAGCAATCACGGTTGATGCAGACATGGACCATTGCTGGTTTCTTGACCTCAAAGATGCTTCTAGAAAATCCAGAAAAGGCATCCTTGTTGTTTTGGGAGGAGGATTTTGAACTTCTTCAGAACTGTGTCTGCATGCTAAGCAAAACTGGTAGAAGAAAGTGTTCCCGTTTTGCTTCAAGGTCTCAGTTTCTTGTTTAACGTCAACATTCTCCCACTAGAGTGCCATTGTTTGGTGAACTAATGTATTGCAATAATTGATTATGCATGTTAACTATTTATGTTGTTTGGTGACAACGGATAACAGTATAACAGTTATATTGCATCATTTATTTATGCGGGGTAACTCACTCCATGCCATGTGTGGCATCAGTGAATCATATATTTGAACAGTACCACACTAGTTCTATAAGAACCGGTTATTGTACCACCAGAGTACTTTTGTAAATCTTTGCTAATTGAAGGATTGATATATCTAGTGAAAGAAATCTTACTTTAGGACTGAATTCAATTGAGTCTTGCTTTTATTTTTCCAGGGGTATTGACTAAGTAGTCAAAAGGGAGGTTTTTTGAAGTATTGAAAATGAACTTTATAATCAAATGTTAATATATAAAAGGAAATGTTTGTTATCGTTAAAAAAATAGGGTAGTTGAAGTTAGCATAGCAGATAAATAAAAGAAAGAGATGTATAATTTTGGTTGGAAGGAAAGAAGAGAGAGAGAGAGAGAGAAAAAGTTGAAGGATTGGAATTTATGATGATTGGTGGAAAGGAGTACAGAGAAGTTATCTTAGGGTAGTGAAGTTAATAATGAGTGGGGAGAGTATGGAAAAAAATGGGGAAGCAGAGGAAAAGAGTGAGTGGTGGTCAGCGTTTGCAGTTTCTGAAAAGCTGAAGGCGTGTGTCTCCAAGCCTGAGAGAATATGTGGCTTTCTTGTATTCGGCCCAAGTGAATGGTCGGAAGAGAGAGGGCCTCTGAGGTGTCACCATAACTGAGGGAGCAACAATGGTTTGATGCAGAGGTGGAGCCCCAAAATATGCCACTGACATTCTACACTTGTATGAGTTCGTCATTGCCCTGTGTCTCACGCTCACAAATCTTCCATTTGTCATAACCTTAACACAACACCAACACCCACATAAATCAATCACACTTCAACCCCCACTTTCCCAACATTCATTTCTCATTTCATTACTTCATATCATATTCATTTCTTACACTTGTCATTAATTTCATTCAAATGTTCCCCAAATATTTTAGTAGATGATTTCAGACCCACTGAAATTTAGTTCAAAAGCTGCAGTGAAAAGAAAAGAAAAAGAAAAATACATTGATTCCCATGTCATTTCACCTCACTTCACTTCCCATCAACTTTTAAGATTTCTTTTTCTCTTTCTGTGCCAGCATACAAACCAGGCCCCCCACTCCCTGTTTTTTTTTCTCCTTTGCAAATCGAATCAACCTCTGTGTTCTGTTCTCTTCTGTGGGGTTCAAAGACTAAACCTTTCACGTTATTATTCTATACAAGTCATTATAATGTGTTTGAGTATGTAGGAAAGAGAAAGAGGAAAAATAAGCATGTTCCCAACTAATGTTAATGCATTAGAAAGTGTATATGATGGAGTGAAAAAGGAAGCAAAGCATATTACATGCATAGAGATACCTGTAGTACATCACCGACGTTGACATAGAATGCAGAGGGGTCAGGTGTGACTGGGATCCATACCCCATCTGGAAGAGAAATTTGGAGGCCTCCGACGTCGTTGGATCGGAGAATGGTAAGGATCTGAGGGTCAGAATGCTCCCCAAACCCAACCTTGGTAATTTGTGATGACTTGTCCTTATCTCTGTTAATTATAGGTGGGTAGTGATTGAGTCTCAGCACTGAGTCACTTTCACCATCCCTTATCAATCTGCTGAAAACCCAAGTGTCCGGGACCCCCAGCTCCTCTGCCATCACCTCCAATATCTCACATGCTAGTTCTTTCACTGCTTCTGTGTATGCACTCAAGCTTTTCCTGCATCCCATTATTCAAATCACACACAAAACAGACATATAAATATCTCTCTTTTTTCTTTTATTCTATATGACCAACCTCCAGGTTTTATAACGAACACAAATATCATTTTTTAATTACCAAGAATCAAATTGTAATTTTCCCTTCCTTAATTAAGGGGAATACCATCGTCAACACTGTTAATATCCATTTTATATATACATATAAAAAAGAAGAAGCTCGAGTTGTATAGCATAATGTCAGAATAATGAGTTGCAACATGTCATTTTTTTCAAATACTGGTTATTGGTTGACTCACTTTAGGACTTGTTCGTTCAAAGGGGAAACTTTGAAACCATTATTCTCTCTCCCTTCTTTGCTGGCCAGTCAGATACAACTCACACCAATGTACTTCCAAAAGCGTTATACTTATTCATTGAACGCTGCTAGTAACAGTGTCTGCTTCAATTTTTTTTCTATACTATATTAAATTTACAAAAATAATACTCTTATACTTATTCATTGAAAGCTGCAGTGTCTGCTTCAATTTTTTGCTATCCTATTTAATTAGATTTACAAAAATAATACTTTGATACGGATATTTTCTTTTACACTCAAATGATAAGCATATTTCTTTTTACATTCAAATGA
The DNA here is from genome assembly GCF_029865625.1 of Vigna umbellata. Lineage (NCBI taxonomy): Eukaryota > Viridiplantae > Streptophyta > Magnoliopsida > Fabales > Fabaceae > Vigna > Vigna umbellata. Next base: position 106,473,783 of record NC_142165.1, read on the forward strand.
CACGAGTGAGTCTTAGTTTTTTTTAAATAGATCATGATATTTTAATAATATTTTTTTATAATTTTTTGATAAAAAATTATGTGTCACTATTTTATTGGTTCGTATATTTAAAATGGATCATAAAAAATTAAAAAAAAAAGTTGTTAAAAGAGATTTTTTTTAAATATTTATTAAGGATGAAAGAGTAATTTTGAAAGAAAAAATTGAAAAGTACCGTGTGACATGAATGTTATTGTCACCGTCACCTGTGGGTGTCAATATACCGGTGCTCTTAAATTTATTAATACATGATATACATTGAGTAAAAGTTAACTACTATTTTTAGCAAGATCTTCTATTTTAGTCATATCTATTCATCAAATGATATTTAAGCTTCAGACCTTACTCTAAGAACAACGAATCCACTTCTACATTGTTGGTTGGTATGGTGTGTATGGCATAAACTGATGAATTTACCCTCTGTGTGTATATATACATATATTTAATATCTGATGCATGTGTAAACAGATTTTTGTTATTATATTAAAGTTAAAGGTAAATATACGTACCACTTGTTAATTCTAAGTCTGGATTATGTAAACGTGTGTACATGTTGTTATTGAACGAAAATATTATTGTTGTGTGCGACATGTATAATAATCTGTTCTGATAATTTCGTGTATAGCATGCAGCTAAATTTGATTAACTTTTCCTATATAAGCTATAAATATGCATAACATTTGAGATAATTAACATAAATGAGCAAAGTGAGAATCTGTCTGAGATAATTGGCAGAAGAATTGTTGAAAAATATGATATGAAAAAGGGTGGTAGTTAGGGAGCATGTGGAGTTAACAGTAAAGGAAGCATGCAGTAAATATAAATAAGAGGTGACATGATGCATAAGATAGATAGATAGATAGATAGATAGAGATACCTGAGATTTAATGGGTCAGTGGATATGGTTTTGGAAATGTGAGCAATGGAGTCGGTGGTGGCACTGAGGAGAAGGTACTCGACCTCACCCATGTCTCCATTGACACCTATGTTCTTGCACCCATATGCAGGTACCGCCACTTTCTTTTCCACCATCGGTTTCCCAAAGAAACCGAAACCTGCTTCTTCGGTTTTCGCTATAACTTCCTTGCTGATACCGTGGTTTATCACTTTGAAGAAACCGTATTCTTCGCACGCTTTCACGATCACCTTCGCCACTTCCGCTCTCTCCCCTGAGAAGTCCACCACGGGAACCTCTCTCGGGAGAATCCCTTCGCTCTTCATTGGGTTTCGGGCAGCCAACACCATTTTTCTAGATTTTGCAGATATCTGTTACTGACTGAAGAGAATGCAGAGGGAAAACAGAAGAGAAGAAGATGAAGAAGATGGTGAATTGTGAGCGGAGATAGTGGCCTATTTATGCACCAATAATAGGAGAGAATCCATGGGAGGAAGAGATTAAAATAATCTATATTTCACTTTAAATAAACTCTAAACCTAGTTCAATAATTAATTTTAAATTAAAATTACAGATAGAAAAAAGATGCACAGATTATATATCAGTGCTTATAATGTAATAAAAATGGCGTAAATGATGTGAACTTATTAGAATCTGATGAAAATAATTCTAATCTAAATATTTCTTATATTATTATTTAATTATAAACTATTATTATAGTATTTAAAAGAGTCATAACTGCTGCAATTTCTAATTGAATAATGTGGTAATGCAATTCAGTTGATGTTGTTGAGACGAGTTTAATGAGAAAGCATTATTTATGTAGAGTAATTTTATGTTTTTTGTTTAATCGAAATTATAATTGATATATGATTTATTCAGAAAATTGTATTATGAGACAGGACTGAACAAATTTAATATACTATAAAATACTTATAAACTTCAAACTTTGATATCTAAAACAGTTTTTAATTAAGTAATATCATAGAAAATATGGACATGAAAGCTGAAGGTTATCTGAAAAGGTAAATGGATGAAAATTGTACTTGATGTTTCTCTTGGAAGTGGGTGAAATTTATAGTTAAAAAAATGAAGTACAATGCAAGTAGCAAAATTCCCAGAAAAGAACGTTGACTTTCTACAGACTTTCTTGACTCCCCCATTGGCTTTTTCACTTTAGTTAGTATTTACTGGTCTAAATCGTCCTTTTCATCAACCTTTTTTATTCTCTTTTTGACTTGCTACGCTTTCCCTCTTCAATGCTCACTTCACGTGCAAATCTATGCCTTCGAATTAAGAATGATTCTGCAAATTTTTTAACCTTCTCTTTTACATTCATACTAGTAAGTAGTTTGTTGAAAATGGGTTTGAAAATGAAAGTATAATAAGGTGGTTTAGGTTTAGGGTTTCCATGCACACTTGCTTTAAATAGAGGGCTTCACGTTCCCACAGAGTCGATATCATAGGACGAAGCTTTGCTGTTTAGGGTCACCCTAATTATATAGGAACGCCAGCTAACAATACAATCCCACACGTCCTTATCAAATCCTTGTGCCATTGAGTACTCACATGTCTTTAAAGAAGGGTCCATTAGTATATCACTTACACCGTCTTCAACACACTTTCAATTGGGTCGAAAACTTTCCCTTCATATTTTAGGTTAATCTTTTCGATTATTTTCACTTCACTTATTTCACAGTCTTTTCAATTATTTTTCTATAAAATCTAAATCCGAGCGATTGATACTTGTCAGAGACATTTCGATGCTTAAGTTAATTTTTAATTATTGATCGATTACTACAGTATATATCTCTTTATCTTATTTATGTATTTATAAATTTTAAAATGAATTTTTGATAAAATTAGTCCAATCACGATCAAAAATCCTCCAAACATGTTTTTTACTTCATTAATTAAATTGCGAGATTTTTGATGCACTATGAACTCAATGGTTGCAGAAACATTATTAATCATTCGGTTGATATCATACGAGGATTGCTAAAGTTGATTTTCTATGTATTTGATCGATCGAATAACGTATACTGGTTTATATATATGATACAAATTCATTCGTTTGTTTACACTTCCTTTTCTTGGTTGTCCTATTTCTATCCAAATCCTTTTCTTTACATTTATCATTCTTCCCTCTTTGAATATTTCAATCATGGAATTGCCAATTGAGTGTGTTATGACCAACTCATGACACTCAACTATCAATGTTAAAGGCCCCATTTTCAACCACACTCATTCTCACCAAAACTAACCTAAATTGTGAGTTTATAAGATCACTAAATAGTAAAATAATTACATTTAAAGATGGCAGAAAAACTTATCTTTTTCTCCATCGTCTTCTTTGACTTATAACAGTCTTGGAATGCGTAATAATTATTTAATACATAAAGTGTGGTTATGATGTGATATATACAAGAGGAGTAAGTGAGTGCATGATGCTGTGAGAATTTAAAAATGATAAATATACATTATTATTTGTGTAAAGTACTGAAGATATTTTAAAGCTGACTACGACCTGTAGCTGTACAATTTAAGTATATGATATTATTATATTCTTTGAATATGCAAGAACCATTTGTTTAAATTTAATATTGATTTATTAGTAGCTTAATCTCAAAGAATCGTTAGTACCATTCAGATAAATCAAATGCTAAACAATGTATTCATGACTTGTGCTTACAAACATTAAAGGTTGACTTAGTAGTAAAAAAGTTTAAGTAATTCTTATATCTGAATCTCATTACACAGAAAAAATTGGACAATTTATGAAAGAGAACGTAGACTTCTTTTTTGGATTATGCTCTTCTTCCTTTATATATAGCTTCATTTAGGGTTTTTTTTTAAAACAAACGAATAATTTGGTTCTGGCATAAGATTTTTAGTAGAAATGGATAGAAAAGAACTATGAAAGGAAGAAATAAAATAAAATAATTGATTTTCTATAAGTTAATAAAAAGGGTGTTGCTCCCTCCACCACCACACTTTTTTCCTTCCGCTTTCTCAATTTTTTTTAATTCTAATTATATCCTCGTATTAAAATTTTTTACTTTTACTATTTTACTATTTTAATTTATTTCAAACCTAGTTCTCCTACTTTACTCCCTCCATCCAATCTTTCCATTTCCCATTTCCGTTTAACAATTTGTCTTCCGTTTTACTCTGCCACTCCATTTGTCTTCTTCGTTTCATTTCTCCTCCGTTTCTTTTTTTTTCATTTTCCTTACATTATTAAAAATATATTCAAAATTAATAAATCAAAACATTTAAATTAAATTATTAAAATATCTCCAAAATAAAGAATAAACTAATAAAACAAACCCTAAAAACCTTTAAAGGGAGGTGACATCCTTCAACGGAAGTCAATATCTGTTTAAGGAAAAATTGATGTCAACATCCGTTTTTACCTTAAACGGATGTTGACATCCGTTGAAGGATGTCACCGTTTAAAGGCTACGTTTTTTATTTTAGGGTTTTATTTGAAGGTTTATTCGAATACGCACCTTATTTGAAGGTCTATTCGAATACGCACATAGAGGAAGCACCACACACTGCACCATGAGAGCCACACTGCACCACGAGAGGGAGACTGTTTCATAATTCTTTCCACCACCACCAACCTTTGTGAATGGGTAAAATTAAAAAATAATAATCCTAAAAATAAAATTTTACTTAGGGACAAAATAGTAAAAGGAAGGTGGAGGGAGAAAGGTGTGGTGGTGGAGGGAGCAACACCCTATTAAAAAAATCGTGGAAACTGCTAAAAAATACTTTAAATTGATAAATTGATAGGAAATGAGAGGGAAAACACATACTCTATTTTTTCTTTTCTTAAAAATAAATTTGTTTTTATATCTTCTTTTTAAAAAAACTGATTTTTTGTGTTAAGTACAAAAACTATTCTTTTGAACGAGTATACACGTGTATTAAGCATCAATCACAAGCTGGCATGGTTGGATACACATGGCATCCATGTGAAAATCAAATTAAGTTTAATTTGTAGAGATAAAAAAGTTATTTTGTATTTTTTTTATATAATTCAATTGAATATACTTTTTAGATTAAACATTGATACCACGTATACTCATTTTTCATTTTAACAAAAATAAATAAACCCTTATAAAGATATTTTCAACAAATTATTAATATTAAAACAATGGAACTAAGTAGAACGTGCGATGTATACTTTGGCTACAATGTTAGGTTTATCGAAGAGAACAATAATTGACCAACTGTAGGATTAAAAAAACAGCGGCTAATGATGTTAATTAGGATGTCTTGAACCAATATTAAACTCTGTAAAAAAGAAAGAGATAGGAAATTTGAATTTAATTTTTATGTTGGTGTCTTTGAGGTTGGGGTAGGTTTGCTTTTTCCCATGCAGTGAGAAGATTATTCCCATACTTCCATGTCAAAAGCTATTATAAAACAAAAATTCACATAAACTATAGCATTAATTCCAGAGACTAAGTTCCTTCTGACTTCCACTTTTCCAGGTTCATCTCGATCAGTCTAATCTTCCAACAACATCTACCTTTATTTTATGCCTCAGTGGAAGCTCGTACTTCTAATTTTTAAACATTCATCTTTGTTTCATAAAGAGCAAACAAATAGAAGTAGAAACCAGAACAAGATAAAGAAAAAAAATAAAAAAATGAAAAAAATTAATGAAACGAAAATATATTTAATTGAAAAATGTTGCAAAATTACTTGTTATAATTAGGTTTGTTAATAAGAAGAATTGATCACACAATCTCTTTTACTCTCTATTTCAACTTCATTATATCAATTTTATATTTCTAAAGCATTGATGGGGAATTAAACCTATCATCTCTTTGATCTTTCTTCTAACTTTGTCACTAAATCATTCTTATATATTTTAAGAGTAACCTTCATGTTTAATGTTATTATGAAATTTTATATAAAGATTTATTAAAAAATACAACTCAATAAATCTCAAATTCAACTAATATAAATTATTAACATCACCTTTAATCAAATTTTAAAATAATATATTTACGATATTTTATTTTATAACGTGTTTAATTTTCTTGTATATATCTTATATATTTAAAGTTTTTGTACTGAACCGATCGAATAAGATTACCGAAAAGGGACAACCAGTGTAAATAAATAGATAGTTAATAATATCAAACATCATTCAATCAAGATAAGTAAATGTTGTTTATTAGCTGACTGCACAGTTGTAGAGATGGGAAACCAACAGCTGGACGACTTTTAACAACAAAGACCACTAAAATATCGTTTCTACTCAAGATTATTTGTAAAAGTTATTTAGGAGATGATGGGTTGTGATTGGGTATGATTAGAATTCCACTAATCACAAGCACATCACAAAACCTATAAATAGAGGTCAAAGGTAAGAAGATAGGTGATTGCATTTGTTATATTACTAACTTGAGTGTTGGAGTCAGAATGTCTTTGACAAGTACACTTTAGAACGTGAAAAGAGAATGATGTTGCTTAAGAACATTCAAAACTACTACTCAGAAGAAAGTGTAAAAGAGTATTCTATGGAGATCATCGATTTTACACCCGAAACATTTTTTTTGAATTTTGTACTTGAAGTTTAATTTTATTTTATATATTTTGTAGAAAACTAAACTTTTTTTTTGTCATGAGTTAATATATATGATGTTTGACAAGGCATGAATTAAATGGCGGAGGTTGTGTTATTGATAATAAGAAGATTAAGATGAAAATAGAGATAGGAGGTAGAGATAGATGGTAGGGAGTTAGGGTCGTCCTTGTAGTTATAGGGTATGGTTTGGTAAATAGGGGTCCAGATAGAGTCCTCTTTGCCTTTCTCCCTTCAATTATTAACACACCTTATACAATTATTATATCACTCACATAATTGCCCAACAAAAGCGATAGTACACTATCACCCTAATAATTGCCATATAGTACACTCTTTCTATACCTCCTAATTAATCATATTATCAACTTTTTATTTTTTTCTTAATCTTATTATAATATTATTCTCATGTATGTCAAAAACATAATACTCTCCATAAATAAATGCTTGTGGTCCATGAAAATAGCAGCATGGCCAATGAAGAAGACGATACATTTTCTCTTCTTGTTTATTCAACTTTCTCATTTCCTTTTCACCTTTACAAACTTTCAAAACCAGCTTAAATCAAAATTATAAACCACCTAAATGTCAACCATCATTTTTACATAACCGAAAGTGGATCCTACCATTTATAATTTCATTAATAAGAAAGTAAAATTCTATTATATACATGAATGGCAATATCATATGATAAATTATTTAATACAAATAAATAAAATAAGAAGAAGAAGTGTATAAGATGCTCTAGTGGGTGGACGATAAATGAGAGTTAAATTTGAAAAAGAGAAGAAAAATGTTTGAATAAGAGAAGCATTTAGCAAAAAAATATATATTGAGTTTAAGAATATTGTATTCTCACAAAATCATCTTTTAATGGATAACCTGTAAGATAATGTTGTTGAATGTGAAATTTTGAATACTGTGCAAAAAGAGGTTTAGATAAGAGATATGTATAATGATGAGTGGTGTTGGAAGGTGAAATAAAATGAGAATTTATTTTATAAAATCTAGAAATAATTGTACCAAGAATAATAAGGTGAGAAGTCAATCAAATGGAATATATGTAGGACATGGAAAATAAAGTACCTGTTTTATTTTTCTTTTTTATGGAGGTGATAACAAATAAGTTAATTACAGAATATAGAAGTTGAAAAATAGAAAAGGTTGTATAAAATGATTATGGCCTTTGTTGTCCTTTTTCTTATTAAGACTTGGAAACTACAAAAACCACTTTCTTATTAAGGCATAAGGGATATGGGTGCAAATCAACGTAAAAAAATAAAAGAAATTAACATAGTCATAGAAAAAAAAAAGTGGAAAGAAATAAAATAATTATGAAAATGCAAGTGCGTATTTTATGTATATGGATGAAGAATGTGGAAGGTGGTAGATACCTATATTAGGTTAGCTTCTATTTTTCTATCTATTTTTCATGTTATAATACTGGTTTTTGGTTGTCCAAAAATGTTTATATACTATTTTTTTAATTGAGCTTAAATATAATATAAACCGAGTTAGAAAAAATTTAAGTATATAACAACATAAAAAAATATATGAATATATAAATGATCATATAGAAAAAAATTGAGTGAGTACCTTTTTCTTTGTAAGAATCAACTGTATTTATAACAAAGGTAGAAAAAAATATTGTAGATATGATAATTGATTATTAAATAAAGTTAATTGACAAAATTCGTTTAAAATATTTCATATGTGCATCAATTATCATATTTAATAAAATTTATGATGTAATATCTCATAACTATATTTATTATGATAATAATATTTTATAATATATTATAACTGTATTTATTACGAGGACAATATGTATAGTAAGATATCACTTGAATAATCAATTGATTTAATATTATAATATATATTAAAAGAAACATCATGTAAATGTATGAGAAAACAAAAACTACCAAAAAGATACTTATAGCAATTTAAAACACTGGTTTTTGAGATTCAATTTGTTAGTTTATACAAAAAAAAATGGATGTAATTTTGAATGAGACACATTAAAATAAATTATTTAACATGTTTTATCTTCTTTTTTTTTTTCTTTTTTTTAGATATTGGTCAACAAAGCGAGTTAAAAAGGTATCTGAATTGGGGTTATTTTATAAATTCAAATTCGTTTTTTAAAAGGATAATTTTAAAAAGTGATACAAAAATTAAGTACTTTATAAAAAAAATATCTATAAATCTATTTTTAAGTTTTAGATTAGAAATTATGTGAGTTTTTATATAAATAGAATGTGTTTGATGGTACATTTTTTTACAATGAAATTTTCTCTAAAAAAGGCCATTAAGAAAGGACAAAAGATTTGTGTGTTTTCTGAAAAAGGTTTAGAAATGTTTGTATGAAAATTAAAAAGACAATAATGAAAGAAAGTTTTGGTGTATTTTATTACACGACTTGGCTTGTTCCAATAATTTACTGTAACAACTGTTGATGCACATGCAATCATTTCTAATGCTTCAGAGTACGCAACTGCTTCTATACGATTCAAGGTTCCTTTATAACGAATTAACAAAATTCATTAAATTTTACAAGAAAATTAAACTTATTTTCTTCTCTCTCCCCAATTTTTATTTTTATTTTATTTTTATCGAAAAATAAAATTGAAATTTATTGTGAATATGTTAATTAATGCTTTGATTTGTGTTTGTTTGATGGATTATAATGATAAGCAGATTGAAGAATGGATATGAAATTATTTAGGTTTAATTAATTTTATGTACCTTAAAGTATTTGAAGAAAGCTTTTGTTAAAAAAATAATTGTTGAATGTTTAATTTCTTTTATCTAAATACTTTGTTGTATAATTTTGGTGTTGAGGAAATAATGTGATTGTTAATTTTGTCTTTTTTTTTTTATCTTTAACTTGTTCATCAACTTCTCTTTTTCCTTTTCAATTTTCTCTAACTCGTTTTTAAAGAATGAAGAAAAAAATTAATCCATAATTTGAAGAAGACTGAAGATAGAAAAACAACAAAATAAATAAATTAAGGGCGAAAAGATAAAATTTAATTAATAACAAAAATCAAATAACTAAACACACGAAAATAATAAAATATTTTAAACACTCACAGTAAAAATTTATAATGAAGATTTAATAAGAAAAATATTCAAATATTGAGATAGTTTAAAATTTAATTAATGTATAATTATATATCTCAATCTCAAATTATATTGAAACTCAAATATTTACACATAAATTAACAATAAAAAAGTTACCTTTTTTTATATGCTGTCTATTGCAAGATTGTTTTGTTAATAAATTAGAAATCATAATAACTATATAACTCTTTTAATTTTTGTTCATAAATGTTAAAGTACTCCTTCCATTTCAGTTTGAGTTGATGTAGTTTTCTGAATAAATATTAAAGTACTCTTTTCTTCTTTATTTTATGACAACTTTTATTTTTTCAGCAAAGATACTCACAACTTTTGTTTCTCAATCTCTTTTTATTCCTGATGCGAAAAGTTATATTATTTGTTGGAATAGATGAACATTTACTCTTATCACCCTTAAGAAGCTAATTAACATGTCAGCTAAAGTTTTGATTTAATTAATATCTGTTTAAGAACGTTATTACTAAGAAAAAAAAGTCCTATAAGAGTTGATTTAGTAATTCTTAACTTAATAGTGAGTCAATAATTCATTTAGCCAATAATTAATAAAGGGTTTAATTGAATTGATTTAACTTCAACTTGGTCATTAATAATGTAAACTACTTCTTTTCAAAATAAGTAACATTTGTGATTTTTCGTTAGGATTAATAAAAAATAATAAACAACTTCATGTGAGGAGATTAACTTGTTCAATTATTTTTGTTTGTCGTTAAAAAAATTATGTCGAGTGCATATCAAAACCGTTATTTCAATACTTTTTTAAGACGAAATTGTAAGAAAAAAAAAACATTTTTAAAAGTTTAACACGTTACTTAATATGGAGCTTTTATTGTGTTAAATCTTTATTTTTGAAATAGAGAAAATCAACGACGAACCTACATGAAAAGACATTTTTTTTAATCAACAAACCTACATGATATGAGTGTTTAAATATATTCAGAGTTGATAAAATTACAAGTAAACATTTATAATTTTTGTGTTTTGCTTTTATTTCTTTTATTATGTATTTTGACCTATTAATCTATATTTATATATAAATCTATATATAAAGAAAAGTCTTATCTTTTTTTTATATCTACGTTTTCTAATTTTACCTTTTAAATAATCGCTTTTTTTTTAATTTGACCATTTTTTTTAACTTGTTTCAGTATATAAATGAGTAGGATCGAGAAATACACTGTTATCACTTTCTCTTCTTTCTTGCGTCTGAATCATTTGTTCCAATGTTTCACTTCTTCAAGTCCAAGTCGAGCAGTGGTAGCTGCTAAAGGCCTTCCGACACTCAAGTTAGATTTTACTTAATGAACTTAATTCACAATTAAGTGTCAAACTCATTTAAGCTAATATTTTCTCTATAACTTACCCCTATATTTATAGGTATTTCGTGGACCTTAAACTGATGTTGGCCCAATACATTAATGTTCGCGTTAGCCCAATTATAGCTCGACATTCATAGGCCCACTTCACCTGCTTAACCTATAATTTAATGAATAAACTGAACAGTCTTGAATATATATAGAAAACCGTTCGATTATTATGTTGTGTTTATCGTCATGACTTATTTACGTAGTTTACCGTCGTGGACCTTAACTGATGTTGACCCAATATACTAATGTTCGCGTTAGCCCAATTACAACTCAACACTCACAGGCCCACTTCACCTGTTTAATTTATAATTTAATGAATAAACTGAACAATCTTGAATATACATAGAAAACCGTTAGGTTACTATGTTATGTTTGTCGATGACTTATTACTTAGCTTACTGATCGAATCTTACAGTATACCATACAAAATTTAATAATTTTTAATTATAAAACTACTTATAAAATAAATAAAAACTATTTATACAAATTATTTATATTTAATATATAATGATAATAACTTTGTTATTTTTAATTATAAAAAAAATGTGAACGTAAGTGTGTTAAGTGGTTCTACAAAGATGGATCAAAGAATGAACACATAGGTATGCTTGAAGTAATGGGCACAAAAGTGATTGATGGTAGTTATATTTTGTTAAACTAATTTTTGAAAAAAAAAGTAGTTTTTAATTGTTTAAGAAAACTTTAATAAACGCGATTAATTATAAAAAAAAAATGCTTACCCAGGAATTAAATGTGTCACATTATAAACACTCAGATTCTTCTCTAAGGTAATAAGTAGTTCGTAGCAAAATTATTACTCTTCTTGAGTTCAATATTCTATCAAATAAAATAATTTGGTTTATAAGATCACATTTTTCTTAATTCACACATTTTGTTTTGAATATCTCAATTCTTTTTTTTTATTTTGCATTAATTTTGGGTTTAACTAAAACGTAGTTCGAGAAAATGTATTTTCTTAAATAGTTTTATAGAATTTCACCATACCACATAATATTAGGGTTAACCATGTATTAATCGCGTGTCCATTCATGCTTAGTAATTTTGATGAGGTGTGGTATAATTCTCACATTGCAACTTTGTCTACTTGTACCCAGAAAATGGACATACAGAAGGAAGATAACAAATTTTTGCATATTTGTGTGACGGGTTAATATAAAGAGAAAATCAGTTTAACAATTCATAAATTTCTTTAATATTTTTTTCATATGTAATTTATTCCAAGAAAAATTGGTCGTTTTTTAAATTTTACTCCTGATATATATATATATATATATATACATATATATATATATGTATATGTATATGTATATATATGTATATGTATATATATTCATAAAATTGGTCCAATTAGCTTTAACAAATTATTTTCTATTCAATCCAAATTGACCAAATGAAATGTACTTATACTCAGCTCAAATTTTCTATATACAAACCTAACTGAAAACAGAAAAAACACCTCAACTCATTACAAATTTTTTAAATTGAATGTCATTTCACAGTTTGCAAGCTCCAAACCAACCGAGAGACAATGCTCACATGGACTTTGAAACGAATCACATGTACATATTCCAAGCAGAATGAACCGTTTGGAAACTTTTTCATTTCATTATAATGTCAAAACCTAGTGAATGTTACACAATAAAACAAACATGGTATCGTTTATAGAGATTTTGTAGCTAATAATACTGTTGTACAACAATTACACAAAAGTTAGACTAAAACATGTCACATAAGGGAATTCAAATTAATCCTTTTGGCGTTTGGGCAGGGGAAATGAAACTCTCTGATGGGGATTCTGCTGCAGCTCTACCTTGTCTTCCTGAGTGGGATTGGGAATGGTAGTTTCTTCATCCTCTGTTTCTTCTAGAGGTTCAGCAGGCCTTTTGTTTCGAATTCCAAACTGGTAGTTAGGACTGATTAATGTGTCCTGGTCAGGCGGAAGTGGGATACCGGGTCCTGCTATAGTCTTTGGCAATGGTATCTTGTTGCGGTTCTGAGCCAACTCCAGCAGCACCTGGCAAGTGATTATATTAAACATTTTATTTTTCAAGAAGACATAATATTTGATGGAAAAGAGTGTTGGAGATCCTATATTGATTAGAAATATGACTAAATTATAATATATAACTGAATATAAATTTCACTTTATAAGTCAGTTTTATAAGTTGAATTAAACTAAAAATTCATTTCCTAATTAAGTGCAGATGGTATTGGATCACCAAAGAGACAGATGACTTCTACGCAAACAAATAATTCCAGATTGCAGCTCATGACATGGTAATTAGTAACTAATAAAATGAATCTTAGAAAAAATGTTTCTATATAATTTAGAAAAGGCTATCTCAGCCATGATTCTCAAACAAATGAATATTAAAAATTAGTAGAAGATTAATATCTGCAACCTAGTAATGAAACTGCAACACAGAAAGGTGGACGCTTTTCACACAAAAGAAAAGAAGACAAGAATAATTTACATGAATTTAAAAATAAATTTATAAAAACTATATGGCACAGGAACTTGTGCCACGGTTGTCAGATTGAAATGTACATAATTGTGCTAGTTTACAATTCAAGGCAAAGAACATAAACTCGCTAGAAAAACTTAGACAGACTCGAGTGGATACTATATTCATTCACAGTTTCATGTAAACTTGGTCAGTCAAAGTCTAGAACAACCCAAATAATATTCTCCAAAACATGAGAAAAACAACTGCCTTTTAGGTGTTAGGTCATTCTATCCAATACGCTCTACAACTGGTCATGCAAGTTTACTGGAGTACTCTGTCCATACTGTCAGTGCAGGTTTTGATTTGAAGAGAGTGGACAAGATCTGCAGATGGTTCTTAAGGTCTAGTCCTCCTGATACAAGTACAAAGGGAATATTGATAGAAAATTTGATGCCTTTTAAAGAAGGAGCTCAGACCTCCTCAATGGAGTGGAATAAAGCTAGCAGCTATGAAGCAGCATGTCCGGGTTCAGGCTAAAAAGTCCTTCTATCCAGGTTTGTATCTTACATACAATGATTTTCAAAAATAGAAGCATTTTGTTGGTGTATTAAACCAGCAAATAATGGTAGCTAGGTTTGTAGGAAACTTTTAAAAAGTTAGAGAGTTGGCTACAAGATATACATGATTCTTGGCAATGAAACCAAGTTGGGAGGCATGTATGGCAAGCGGATAATAGGGTTGTCTATGATCCAAAAAATGTAAAAATTGCAGATTTGCTTTCTAATTCCAGATGGTTTCTGCCTGCAGCTACAAATCAAGATCTGTCAAAATTGGGGAGTGTATCAGAGCCATAAGGCCCTTGCACAGTGATCAACAAGACACATTCATATGGATGCCCAATTACTCAGTTTTCCATAAAAGTATGCACCAATCCTCCTCTCCTGGTTCATATATTCTTTGTTATGGTGCATCTAACCATATGTCGAACAACAAAAATCCCCTTTCTCACATTCGTAAAAAGCTTGATGCAAGTGACCATGAGCTCCAGTTTAAAGGGGAAGTGTTAAATATAGAAGACGCAGCACTTGTAGATGCTAGTTTTAGCACATGTATTATCTATATGATTGGATTGAAAATTAACCTATGTTAGGGATATCACAGAACACACTATTCTCAATATGAATATAAATGTGTGGTCATCATTTGACACACGATTACCAAACCTAGTAATAAAAAGAAAATTAATCTTTGGAAGTAAGAGAACCCAACTATTTCAAGTCCTGTGGTGGGCTTTGCTTGAGTTGCGACACAAAGATTTAAACTTCACATAAACAAGGCAACCTTTCACACTACCTTAACTCTTGCAAACTCGAGCAAATTGCTTCAAACTATCAGCACACCCAATTAAGCCAACAAAATTAACACACTTGACTTTTAACCTCAGACAACAAAAAAGAATCCCTGTTTTTTTTCTCTCATAAGTGTTTATAACCATAAATTCACATGAAACAAAGTTGAACAATTGGAAAGGCGAATTATTAATTACTGTTATTACCTCACGAGGTGGTGGTTGCGAGAAGCTGAAGTTAATCTTGGATTGAATCGCAAGCTTGACATCGTCACAATCGATTGAGGATTTTCCGGCGTGCTCTGAATAGACTTGTGCATCGGTTAATACATCGACGACGTATCGATACCACAGTTCAAGGAACTTGTGAATGACGCGAGGCTCGTACTCCTCCACGCCCATTGACTTCAACAAAGACTTCACAATCTTTGCATCCCTTGGCATTCCCGACTCTTCGTCTTTGTCACCCATACCTCGCTACTGCTCCACCGGAAGACAAAATGTAATTCAAACGCACGGTGGCCGGAATCGCCGTGGACGGTGTCGGACGGATGCTGGTTATTCGCCTAGAAAGACTTTGGGAGAAGTCTAGGGCACGAAAACTTCCTTTTGCATGGGCCTCGTGAGTCGGAATTTTAAAAGGCTCAAATGAAAACACTGTGGCCCATGGGCTTTGTTATTCGCACTTCCCAGTTTTATCTTTCTGTCTGCCCATCGTTCAACAGAAATTTAATTTTTCTTCGTAGAAGGGGGAGTTGTTACTTTACAGTACCCATGGTGTCCTTAATGTATTTGTATTTTTTATTTTTATTAAATTTTGTGAATAAGTTTAGTAACTTGAAAATAAAATATTAACTGCTTTTGTTAATTTTAGCATGTGATTTATTTATTTTAAATAATTTTAATAATACTAATGATAAATTAGAAGAAATAATCAAACAAATCAAACTAAGAGAGCATACTGATATTGAAAAAAATAATAATAAAAGGTTTAATTAAATATTTTATCAATGAAATTTTAAATATTTTTGTGAATTTCACCCTCAATTTTCCATTTTGTGAATATTATTATCTGAAATTGAAAAGAATGTATATTTTATGTTTTTTCATATTTTAAATTACCCGTTTTATATTGAATTTGCAATTTTGTAATTTTACTTTGAATTTTCAATTTCAGAATTTATATTACTGAAACTTTAATTTCATAGATTTTAACATTGAAATTTTAATTTTATGAACTTTACATTGAACTTTCAATTTCACCAATTCTATTATTTAAATATAAAAATTATATGCATCTATCTTTCTACTTATTAGATTTCAATTTATGAATAATATAATTGATATGACTAATAATAACATTGAGTGTAAATTTGAGGTGGAACACTATTACTTGGACAATGTTAAACAAATGAAATTTGTGTACATAACTTCTTATGATAATAATTTGCAAATTTTGGATGATATCGTTTGAGAAATTTTCTACTTATCAATTGACCAAAACATATTTTTCCTTTATTTTCTATAATAACTAGATGATAAAATATTTTTAAAATAATTCATCGAGAGAAAATTAAATTAAATATTTATAGTCATTTTAGAACAAATCAATATTACAAAAATTAAATTCGTTTATAAATATTCAAAAGTACCTTCACAGTTTTCAATTTTATATAATACTTAAAAGTAAGTATTTTAGCATAATATCTGATTAATTAAATCCAATAAACTATAACATTTGAATTTTCGAACTTTTAGATGTGACTCAACATATTAGGTTAAAATAATTCAGCTATATTTTTTCAATTTTCTTTTGCTGTAAAATTGTTTATTTAATTGGTAGTTTAAGTTATATTAGTTATATCACATAAATCGTGTCCATAAACCCTAACAAATTGTCATAATAATTATTGATTATCTGTGTTGAATTTATTTTTTAAAAACAAATTTTAAATTTCTGTTCGTATCTTTCTCATTTTCCCTGTTATATAATTTTTAAACATATTAGTTATTCTATAATCATTCGAAACAGAACTCGGTGAAATGTTAAAAACATAAATTGGGTAAGATTTTAATTATGATCAATGTAACGTTTAAGGATTTTAAACTATTTTTTATGCTAATAAATTAAATAATTAGTTCAATATTCAGTAGTGTTACATGATCTTTACTACTCATTACAATATGAAATATTTTTTGTTTTTATTTATTTTTATCACATCATTACATTTTTATGTTCTTATTTTTCTTATAATGTGATTATATATAGAAAAATATTTTCCTATATATTATTTCGATTTACAGTGATGATTTTTAAATCCTTTGATAAAATGAGGTTCAAAGTCTTAATCATCATCAGTTTGGATTCCGAAACAATTTAGTCTTCCTAAATATAAATATAAGTTAATCTGAACTCGGTTTAATTAACTGTGAATTAAATGAGTTTGAGTATGATGTATGATCCAAATAGAATTCTTTATTATTTTTTATATATTTTTATTATTAGTATTTATTAGTTAGGTTGAAAATTTGATTTCTTTTCAAAATGTCCTTTATTAATATTTTTTCGAATGCTCTGATTTTACTGAGAAAAATAAGTTTTTAGTTTTTTTTATTAATTGAGTTTTTATTTTCAAATAATTAAAATAATTAAGTATTTATCATTAGTTTTGTATTAATACGGGTAAAAGAAGTGTCAGTTTATGATTTTTTTTTAAATTATTTAATTATTTTTAAAATAAAAATAAAATAAAAAATAATAATAATAAAATAATTCAAAAATTTAGAAATTAAAAAAAAAACACTACGTGTTAGGACGGAACTAACAATAAAGACTTAATTATTTTAATTTTTTTTGAAAATAAAGATCATTGAAAAAAAATAATTAAAATCTTTGATACTTTTTAATAAAATTAGAGTTGTCAAACCGATTAAACTTAATATTTTAATATTTTAATAGTTTAAATATTTAATTTATTTATTTATTATTTTTATACATTTAACAAAAATAGGTGATTATTTTAATTTCAAATCAATACAATTTAATTGTACTGTAATAAATATATAAAATAAATGTTCAATCGTATTGATGAATAATTAATGCAATGTTCTTTCTATTATAGATGCGACGTTAAAAATAATGATACTACACATTATCTCATTATAAACAAAAAGCACTAAATAAAATATTGTTGAGAATATTCATGCATCTTCGTGTTCTGGTAGATTGAAGATAAATAAAAAATGACAGTTATCCAACAAAAATTCCATATAGACACTCCTATGCTGGCACGCGCCACGTGGATACAACACTCACTCTCAATCTTTCGCAGTGAGAGACTAAGTTCAGAAAACGCCGGTGAAAGTAGCGTCGTTGATTTGGGGGAAGTGACGTGGAGATCACGCGCACCTTGTCATCTTCTTCTATTTTCATGGCTTAGAGGGTTACTTAGCAACTGAAACACGCATTACGATGACGCTGGTCGCGCTCTTCCTCACCGCCACCAAGCTCGCCGGAGCTCTCTTTACTCTCACCGTTGCCGCCAACGCCTTCTCCTATTCCCGCTTCCGCAAGAACAACCTTCGCCGATTCCGCTCCCCTATTGACGAAACTTCCGACACTCTCGCCGACTTCAACGTCTCCGGTAACTTGCAGTAAAACGCTCTCTCTTCATCAGTAACGTTTTGTTTCCCTCGTCAAAAGCCTTTGTTCTCAACGACCTAGCGGAGGGAGCGTTTTCAGGCTCATGTCCATTAAGTTCAATTACACAGAAACTCTATATTATGATTGGGTGCTTTTAATTACGAATTTAATCAAGTTGCAGTTACAAAAGTCATGTAATCATTGTAGATGAAATTCGTGTTTGGGATAATTTCGGCAGCATTTTCAAGGTTTCTGTAGAATTATCTATAACCCGTAACTTCCTGTAAGCTCTCTAGGTGTTTGTTTAAAAGCATACGATGAGGTTAAGAGGCTGTGAATTTTAAGGTGTATGAAAAGTGAGCTCTTTAGGTGTTTGTTTGAAAGCATATGGAGAAGGATACGAGTTATATTTTTTTATTTTTTGTTTCAGAAGAAGAGTTTTTCTTTGGTCTGGCTACAGCACCGGCTCATGTCGAGGACAGGCTTGATGATGCTTGGATCCAGTTCGCTGAGGAAAAGACCGGTGACTCCGAGGGGAGGCAGACAGTGGATGCTGTGATGGGTTCTGCTTCTGGCGACGGTGGTTCCCAGCGGGCCGTGACGTCTCCGCGGGGCAGGAAGCCTCTTAAGTTGGCTATGGAGGCCATGATTAGGGGATTTGAGAAGTACTTGGAAGTGGAAGGAAAAGAAGGGGAAGAAGAACCTCGTCCTAATGTAACTGCTTGGCATAATGTTCCACGCCCGTAAGCCCTGTGATTATTTTGTTTTGACGTTATTTTATAGTAATTACCTCAAAATCAATGATGATATTGAGAGTATCAAAACATTGGCAGATTCCTATAAAACTCCTTTTGTAAACATTATGTAACTCTCTTAATTCAAAATTGAGAATTTTACCCTCCACATCTCCATAAAGTAGAAAACGCTGTAGCTTTATGGCTATCTTGTAAGAAATTTCTGATTTTCAGGGAGGAGAGGTTAAGATTTTGGTCTGATCCTGAAACAGAAATAAATTTGGCCAAGGATACTGGTGTTACCGTTTTTCGCATGGGAATAGATTGGACAAGAATCATGCCAATGGAGCCAGTAAACAGCCTTAATGAATCTGTAAGTTAGAAGCGGACCTTTCAAAATGACGATAAAAAATTACGGTGCCATTCATGGCGAAGCTTATTCAGTCAAAAGCTTTAGTGGAGATTATGAACATGCTTTTCAATTCTCAGTTTTATGTTGAACCTTATCAATAACTATGAGTAACTCAGGTGTTTCTCTTTCTTAGGTTAACTATGCTGCATTGGAACGGTATAAGTGGATTATCAATAGGGTTCGATCATATGGAATGAAGGTGATGCTTACACTTTTCCATCACTCACTTCCACCCTGGGCTGGTGAATATGGCGGTTGGAAGCTGGAAAAGACAGTGGATTATTTCATGGACTTTACCAGGTTAGTTTTTCCTTTAGTGTTTGTTATCTGTATGCTATTATTTTCTTATCAGAGCAGCAATTGAACCGCGCTAATTGCTAAGAAAATCATTCGAAAGTTAAATGAAAAGCTGATGTGTTCCTCTGTGAATTCTCTATCTAGACTCCATTATAATATTTTAGTTTGAGTTTCCAATGTCACATTTAACCATCCTTCCATCTCATTACTTATGACT
Organism: Vigna umbellata; assembly: GCF_029865625.1. NCBI lineage: Eukaryota > Viridiplantae > Streptophyta > Magnoliopsida > Fabales > Fabaceae > Vigna > Vigna umbellata. The sequence goes on from NC_142165.1 coordinate 106,493,949, forward strand.
ACTAATTACATGCATTTGTTTATTTAATGCATATTTGAGAAAGTTTAGAGATTGAAATTCCTGCTTCTATATACGATTTGTTCTTTTCATGAATATCAATGTTCCTGTTTAGATCACATTATTGTCTAGTCCTATCGAGTTACTCATCTTATGATAGTATATTCATGAAACTTTTTCTCATATCCTCTCTTTTCATGTAGGCTTGTTGTAGACAGTGTCTCAGATTTGGTAGACTATTGGGTAACATTTAATGAGCCCCATGTCTTCTGTATGCTTACTTACTGTGCTGGTGCTTGGCCTGGAGGTCATCCTGATATGCTTGAGGTCGCAACTTCAGCACTTCCAACTGGTGTTTTTCAGCAGGCCATGCATTGGATGTCTGTTGCACACTCAAAGGCATATGATTACATCCACGGACAAAGGTTTTTCTTTCTCGTAGGAGCTTTAGATTTGTTGCAAGTTTATATTGCGCATATAGATCATCATAGACCTGATTATGGAATTTAAAAATGTTTATGATATTTATCCTCTTTTCTTGGGCTCATTAATATTAAACTTTATCTATTAGCTTTTGTCCATGTCCATTCTCTGTCTGAGTTCGTGGCTACTATACCTTTCTATTGCAATCAATTCTTTTATGCCTTATCCCTTCATATACGTAAGCTAAACATTTGGAGTTGACCACTCAGGCTCTTTTCTATTTTTATGTTTATAGTTATCTGAACTATAATATCTTTTTGGCAGTAACCCATTAAATTCAATAGTTGGTGTAGCACATCATGTGTCATTTATGCGACCCTATGGTTTGTATGACATTGCTGCTGTTTCACTGGCTAATTCATTGACTCTCTTCCCATACATTGATGGAATATCTGAAAAGCTGGACTATATAGGCATAAACTACTATGGGCAGGTTTGCTTTATTAACCTTGACATGCACTATGGATGAAATCTGGCATACACACTATCAATTCTGACATTTATTTCAGGAAGTGGTTTCGGGGGCAGGCCTGAAGCTGGTGGAAAATGATGAGTATAGTGAATCTGGTCGTGGGGTATACCCTGATGGCTTATACCGCATGTTGCTTCAATTCCATGAAAGATACAGACATCTAAAAATTCCCTTCATCATTACTGAAAATGGGGTTTCGGATGAGACAGATTTGATCCGCCGGCCATATCTCTTGGAGCATTTGCTAGCTGTTTATGCTGCCATAAAAATGGTTCTGATAGTGGATTAAATTTTATTTCCTTAAAATTAACTTATTATTTCATAAACACCAATTTGATTGTAGAATTTTTATAATAATTGTTCTACAGGGTGTACGTGTACTTGGTTACCTGTTCTGGACTATTTCTGATAACTGGGAATGGGCCGATGGATATGGTCCCAAGTTCGGACTTGTTGCAGTTGACCGGGCAAATAATCTTGCACGGATCCCTCGCCCCTCTTACCATCTATTTTCTAAAGTTCGAACTCCCTGTCTGTATTTGCTTTTCCGTGACATTTGCTCTGTCTAGTTTTGAATCACTTCCTATGGGCTCTTGATTGCAGATTGTGAACACGGGCAAAGTTACACGTGAAGATCGTGAACGAGCATGGGATGAACTCCAAAGAGCTGCCAAAGAGAAGAAAACGAGACCATTTTATCGGGCTGTGAATAAACACCGTTTAATGTATGCAGGTAATTATTTACTCATGATATGATTGCAAAGTTTTCCGATTGTTCTTTAACTGTATTAGTATGATCTCGCCTTGTTAATTTAGTTGATGCCTTGCCACTTTGGCAACAAATTACATGAAAACCCAATAGTTAATGGCTTAGACAGCAGTTGCATAATAAGTATTACTTCAGTCAAGACAATCAATTACAATGGACTGTGAACCAAATCAACTATAATTATATAAAACCCATTTTAGATCCACGGCAGTTAGATTTAGAATGTCTAATTGAGATTGCATATGCCTATAATTAAGAAAAATGAACCTGCTATACATTAGTCCCAAAATACTGTTCCCTCAGACCATGTATCAGAATACTGTTCCCTCAGACCTGAATGCCTCCCGCTGAATTTGGGTTTTGGCTCCTTTGAGAAAGGCTACGCCAGGCAAATATAGCACCTTGTGTCAAGGTGATCATGTTGAAAAAGAAAATGTTTGGCTATGTTAATCCATGTGAAACATTTAAAAGCTTATGTTCATAGGTATAGACATAGTTAGAATTTTCTTGTGAGGGTTATACAGAAAAGTTTCTAAGAAGTCTTCTTGGTTCTCGTGACAGGTGGACTTGATGAGCCAGTACAGCGACCTTATATAGATCGAGATTGGCGGTTTGGTCATTACCAGATGGAAGGACTCCAGGATCACTTGAGCCGCTTCTCACGATTCATTATTCGACCCTTCTCCCCCAAAAAGAAAACAAAATCTCAAGAGAAGAATCCCAAATTAATTCTTCAGCCTCTTGAAACTTAACACTTCACAACTTACCTATTTCTCTTGTTCTGAAATCTATATTTTGTGCACTAAGCACTTTTAATTTCAATATTCAAGTGAGTTGTTTTATGTCCAAGTATTCCTAATTCCTACTGCTCATGGCATATCTGAATATTAAACGAAATCGCATCACTTTATTTCTCAAAATCACTTCATTTTAGGAATTCATTTTCGTTAGAAATTTTTTAGTGCTACATTCATCGATTTAAAAACATCGAAATGAAAATTCATAATCCTATTACTTTAAAGTTAACCTTAATATAATATTCTTATATATTATATAGATTGAAGTAGAAACTAAGTTGAGTTATGAGTCATTGTAACATATTTTAAATATTTATTAAAATTGAGGTTATTAAAATAAATTAAAAGTAACTAATTTTGATAAGTTTTCATGATTTTCTTTTTACACAACAAATTTCTGTGATATCTCGAGTTTATAGAAAAGACAATTATTTACTCGTTCGAATCCATCACAATTTGCAAGTCATCTTACGAACTATCATTCTTTTTTATATATAAAAACTAAATTATACTTTCGGTCATTTAGCATTTTATTTAAATTCAGTTTAACCTTTTTCATTTTTTAAATTAATTAAATCCTTTATTTTTAATATTATCTTTTAGTTTAAAATAATTTGTATTAATATTTCAGACATATTCGCCGCTTAATATAATTAATTAAAATTATTATTTTTTATTACACTAATTTAATTATTCAATTTACAACTTTAATTACAATAAATTTATTAATTAAATAAATTTTTAAAATTAATATTCTTTTTTATTTATTAGATGATTATAACTTAATAGTTACACATTTATTAATTACTATATTTTTACTAATTAATTAATTAACAAGCTTTATATAATTTATTAATTATATAAAATACAACAACTTTATACAAATTACTTATTAGTGTAGTTACGGCAAGCAACATGTTACTTCTAGAACTAAAATTACTTTTTATTATTGTTAGATAAGAAAAGATAAACCCTTGTAGTGGATTCTGAACACACTATATGCGAGGAAATTTAGGCTTTGTTCACTTGAATGGATTTGGAAGATACTGATTGAATGAATTTGAGAGGATTTGAAAATAAATTTTGTTGTTGTTTATTTGAGTGAATTTAAAGTTAAGTGGGAGTGTATTTGGAAATAAATTCTTTTAATTTGTCACATCAATCAAATTCTACATTGATTCTCACAAAAGTTGTTTTCAAATTCATTCTCATTCTCAGTTATCTCAAAATTCTCTCAAATAAACAACAAAAAAATTTATCTTTAAATCCTCTCAAATCTATTCAATCATTTTCTCCGAGATCCATTCAAGTGAACAAAGATTAGTGTTTATACCAAAATAATCACTTCTTAAACTTTTATTATTTTATTCTAAACAATAGTGACTTTCCCACTATTTTTAATTGCCATTTTTTTCGTATTACCCTTATTTTTAGTGTATCTTTCACTCTCAAATATGTTCCAATCCAATCCCTTCTATCCAAACGAAGCCTTAGGAAAATAAAACAAGTGAATGAGGCCAAAGATGCGTTGAATTGGGTAGAATATTGATGTGATGTAGTGCAGTTTATGCAGATAAGGGACCACCACAGGGGTTGGTGAACACTGGCCATAAACGTACCTGTTCACATCAAAAACACAAATATTATCTGTATTATAAAACATGCACAATTTTTTAAACTATATAAAGTATTATATAAATCACTGTAAAAGGACACAAACACAAAAAAAAAAAAAAAAACAGTTCCACGTGTACATCGGCCATTTCCGAGAATTCCGAGTGATTTCATGAGAGTCAGCAATGTTAGCACTATAAGAAAATAATGAACTGAATGGTTTAGCGAAAGATGTCCCTTTTCAAGATGAACATCATCAATGTTATTCTCATTCTCCCTTTCATATGTTTCTATGTTCTGAGTACTTTCTTCATTAAAGCATCTGCAGTAAATGCAGCATACGAGTCTGATAGAATAATCGATCTTCCTGGTCAATCTTCAACCCCCTCAATCTCACACTTTTCAGGTTACATCACTGTCAATGAAAACCATGGAAGGGCCCTTTTCTACTGGTTCTTTGAAGCTCAGTCTCAACCCTCCAACAAGCCTCTTCTTCTCTGGCTCAATGGAGGTTTCTTCTTCTCCTTTTATTACATACTTTTTCACTTTTAATTTCTCTCATGTTCTCCATAGTTAGAGATCTTAATGTATTGAAACCATTTCATTGGTTGGCATTTGGAGGACCTGGATGCTCCTCTATTGGGTATGGTGCCGTTGTTGAGATTGGACCTCTTATAGTCAGCAAAAACGGGGAAGGACTACATTTCAACCCATATTCCTGGAATCAAGGTTTGGAGTTTCTGGTCTCTTTGTTTGGTTGTTGTTATCTTTTATTGCTTCCGATTATTCTGCTTCTTGCTTCAAAACTTGAAACCCTTGCAGAAGCAAATTTGTTGTTCGTGGAGTCCCCTGTTGGAGTTGGATTTTCTTATACCAACACCTCTTCTGACACCATCTTAGAGGATAACTTAGTTGGTGAGTTTCCCTGACAAAAAGATAAATTCTTCTGATTTTGTTGATTGAAGTGATGATATTTGTTGAAATACTTGAATCAGCTGAGGATGCTTACAATTTCTTGGTGAATTGGCTACAAAGATTCCCACAGTTCAAATCCCGGGACTTTTTTATATCAGGAGAAAGCTACGGTGGTCAGTGTTTAACTTCACTGTGATTTCTCTGTCACATACCTTACTGCCATCATCACAATTCCATTTTCCATATTTTCCAGGTCACTATATCCCTCAGCTTGCAGAGTTAATCTTTGATCGAAACAGAGATAGCAACAAATACCCCTTTATTAATCTTAAAGGTTTTATTGTAAGTAAATCGGACACAGCTCATTCTTTTTGTGAAAATTGAAGCTTTATCTCAAGAACTATTAGTGACCTTCAAAAGTCTGAATATGCATGCATCCCAGATGATTTCTTTGCTTTCTAAATAGATTCACATGTTCAGGTAGGTAACCCAGAGACTGATGATTACTATGACTACAAAGGTCTTCTGGAATATGCATGGAGCCACGCAGTTATATCAGACCAGCAATATGAGAAAGCAAAACAAGTATGCGATTTTAAACAATTTGAATGGTCTAATGAATGCAACAAGGCCATGAACGAAGTCTTCCGAGATTACTCAGAAATTGACATATACAACATTTATGCCCCGGCATGTCATTCAAACAGTACATCCTCAATAGCTGATGATAGCAACAGTGACGGCCCCGAATCATTTACCAAGGTTGATAAATAACATCACAGATTTATAATTATTACCGTTAATTTATTCCATGCCGAGTTGCTTAAGTTAAGGGAGAATTTGGTTATTGCAGGTGAGAAATTATCATAGAGAACGAAGGATGAGAATTTTTGGGGGCTATGATCCTTGCTATTCCAATTATGCAGAAGAGTATTTCAACAGAAAAGATGTTCAATCATCATTTCATGCAGACACTAAAAGAGCCACTAACGTGGCATAGAAGGTTTGCAAGTAAGCACTTAAATTTGTTCCTTGAATGTATCTACAGTATTAACTTTTACCAATGAACATTGAATATTAATTTCATGATTTTCCTAGTAATTCCATATTGAGAGCTTACAACTTCTCTGTGTTCTCGGTCCTACCCATCTACACCAAACTCATAAAGGGTGGGCTTAAGATATGGATATACAGGTATTTATCTTTCTCTCTTTCAAGATAAAAAAGTGTCTCATCACTAACATGATTGCTAACTTTAGATACAAACAATGTGCATTAATGAAAAGATGAAATTTTTACTTGGTTTGAGCAAAAGGGTGACTCACTCATGTGCTACCCATGCAGGGATTCTTTTTTTCCAATAACCATTGTTATGTCATGACTGCATTAATTAGGTTCCATTTCTGATAAGTTGAGTAGGAAAGTTCAAACTCACATCTAAGAAATTAAAGAGATGTTTTGTCTGTGGTACAGTGGAGACGCAGATGGAAGAGTGCCAGTGATAGGGACAAGATATTGCGTTGAGGCTCTTGGATTACCTCTCAAATCTAGGTGGCGAACATGGTACCATGATAATCAGGTATATACATATATGAGTGGTAAATTTTGATTAATTATGATGTAATTTGTTTATGTGTGAGATGTTTGGTTGTAAGCAGGTTGGAGGAAGAACAGTGGAATATGAAGGATTGACGTATGTGACAGTGAGAGGAGCTGGTCACTTGGTGCCATTGAACAAACCTAGTGAAGCTCTCACTCTTATTAATTCCTTCTTAAAAGGAGACCATCTTCCTATTCGTGGATAATCATTCTTACCGATTTCAGTTGCCAATTTTTCTGACAACTATATCAAAATCCTATGTTTCAATATCAATAAATCGGCAGCAGTAATAATTCAGATGCCTTCTTTTTCTGTGTTATCTTTCACTAACTCACTTTCTAATAAGAATATGTCATATCGGATAACAATAGAGTCTTGTTGCCATGACTTGTTGACAAATATTTCTCTGAAACAGTTAAATTTGGTTTGTTTATAAACTAATTTATAATTAAAAGTTAATTTAGCTCATAAAAAGGCTCTTAATTTTTTGTTTTAATATTTTTCTCCTTAAATATTCTTCTAGAGTAGTTTCTCCAAGTAGGCCAACGTTGAATTGATGACACGGTTATTTCGTAGAGAAATTATTAGGTGATTCTAAATCACCACTATAGTGCCAACCAACCAACCAATTTTTAAGTTATGGATTTTAAATTTAAATTAAAATAATTAATAATATTTAATTATGCTACATAAGTTAAATGATTAATAATATTTAAAGTAAAATAATTAATAATATTTTTCTCTAAGTTTGATGCAAAATTGAAATATATCTCTATCCTAAATTTTAATATATTTTAGGTTTAAACCCTCGTTTGGTCTTCATATTTGTTTGTCAATCTCAAATGGGTCATCATTTTTTTCCGGTCTCAATTGGGTCCATAAACTTGTAAATTATCTTAATTTCGTCCAAATATTTGAAAAATTAAGTCAATTAAGTCATGTCTTATAACTTTTCACAAACGGTGTTAAAATTGGCTGATGTGGTACACACTTAATGTCAGATTTGCAGAGCTCTTAATCCTAAGATATGTCAATTGGCAGAGACGGATCCTGATAATACTTAGACAATACTTAGTAACAAATTAAATAACAAATTCCACATAATATTCCACTTATAAGACATATACATCAGCCGATTAAGTGTGCACCACGTCAGTCAATTTTAACGCCGTTTGTGAAAACTTAACGGACATGGCTTAATTGACTCAATTTTTCAAATATTTGGACCTAATTGAGATAATTTACAAGTTTATGGACCCAATTGAGACCGAAAAAAGAACAATGACCCACTTCAGATTGACCAACAAATATGATGACCAAATGAGGGTTTAAACCTATATTTTAACATTTAAAATTAATTAATATATATTTTGTAACCTTTTAATCCCATAAATCTATAAATATATCACTATAACTATATAATGAGATATTTTCTTGTGTACACATTAATTATTTCCATTTTTTCCTTTTTAGTATAATTGTTTACTAATTTTTAAAATAATATTGACAATTTCATAATTTGGAAAACCGTTTCTATGAAGGTTTAACAATTTTTTACTTAAATATTATTTAATAAGTCAAAAGTTTTAATAATTTTATTTTTTTATTATTAATATTAATATTATTTATGACAATGATACATATCCAACTTAACACAGTCTAACAAGATTCATCTACTATGATTGATATAGAATAATTACGTAATATTTTAAGATATATTTATTGAATGTTGAAGAATTTTTTACAAGCAAGTTTTCTCACTCCTTCGAAAGTTGATTGAAAATTTCGATAAAAACAAATAATAAAGTAATTTAAATAATAAATGTTATAATTTCTAAATATATATTGTCACCATTATAAACCATTTTATTATGATTTTTTAGCAATTTTATTTAATAATTTTACTATTTTAATAATAATTTATTTTTAGATTTTGAAAGTTTACTATAATATTAGAAAGAATAAAGGAATAAACTCCAAAAGTTGTTGAGACACATCAGAATTTTGAAACCCATATCTTGAAAGAGCATAACAAAATTATAATAAATTTTTATTAGTAAAATCTTTAAATATGGTTTGTCTAGATAAAATCACTAGACAATTATATAAAATAGAGATTTAATATTGAAAAAATATAAGAATATGACACAATTTTAATATTAATAAAAATGGATATTTGCCATAATAGTAATAAATAAAATAGTTTAAGGAGCAAGTAATTTATTATTGTACTTGTGCGATATTTATTCAGTCTTTTATACTACATTATATATTATTAATATTATATATATATATATATATATATATATATATATATATATTATTTTCTATTTTAAGTTTTTTAAATTCAAAATAATTATATTTATTTTATCAAAACCAACTCTTATAAAAATTTAAATTTTTATTTTAATTATATATATATATATATATAAATAGATATAAAAAATATTATTATGGAGTAAAATAATAATTAGTTGTTGCCTTTGAAGGTGATAAACTTGAAATTTTAAACACACAAAGAAGAAATGACATAATAATTTATGTATAATTATGCATTTAATCAAAAAATGATATATGCGTAGATCATATTTTCTATAATATAAAAATGAAATTATTTATGATTAGTACAATTTTTCCATCTGTATAAATTTAGAGAAAGTGAATTAAGGTGTGTGTATAGTCATTGACCACATAATAATTGTTTGCCACCATTTTCTGGCAACTTCTTTTACTGCACCACGTCTCCATCATCATTTCTTATTATTTTCAACGCTTATATTTAGTGATTTGTTTTCTAGTTTTCTAGCTTTCTTTCAACCATTTTCATCATCATCACAAACTTATCATCAATCTCTGTTTCTTTCAAAATACTTTTAAATTCATTTGATACAAAACACTGATCAAAATATTTTAAAAAAAAATAATATCAAATAAATATAAAAATTTTAAATTCATTTGATATAAAACATTTGATACAAAACACTGATCAAAATATTTTTAAAAAAATAATATCAAATAAATATAAAAAATTTAGGTGTGTAATATTTTTCTATCAAATATATATAACATCATGCTCTTATACTATATGATGATTTCTTATTATTGATGTTGTGAGCCATCATCCTCCACAACATATTATATAATGAAGAGATGCATTGATGCAAGCACAAATGTTTCTTTTCACGTAACCTATGCTAATCAAATGAAAGGCACACGCCTCTTCAAAGACTTTATTACGTAAACAGTTTGAAGAATAAGCACCTCTTCGCATATCCTAAACATATACCATTTTCTTTCTCTTCTCTTCCTTTCAATTAAGGAAATAAACTTACAATATCATCATTCATATATACAGTATTTTGAACCAAAAAAAGAGGCTTAAACACAACTGTTATCTCAATAATCTGCTAAACGGATGATAATTCAATATCAGAACATTGACAGAATTTGTAATTAATATATACAATATTTAAAAGTGTTTGTTTTTTGTTCTTGAATAATTACAGAGTGAAACTTAGGTTGGTTTGAAGAAGGAGAATGGAAAAGACATGGAGAGACCAACGAAAGATTTGAAGGTGATGATAGATCCTTCCGGTGGACTCCTAACAGAAATCTCATTCAAAGTGAACCAAACCAAAAACTCCTTGGCCTTCACCCCAGTAAGATTCTTGATCTTGTTTGGCTCCACATAAGCAGTGACAATAGAATCATAACAGACAAGTATGTTATCAAACCTGTGCTCCTTCTTCTTCTCAAGCTTTAGCCAAACAAACCCTATTTCCTTCACATACCCACATTCTTCAATGTTCTCAATTCTCAACAGCCCTTCAGGTAGACCTTTTTCTGCCAGCAACAAACAGAACTTCTCCCTGCAAACTTTGTCCCCGTGATAAACCTCAGCTTTCGACTTCAATTCCTCTGTTAATAAACGCTTTGCTGCTGCTGCTTTCTGCATTGTCAAATATCTCTGTGTTTATCCAACAAATGGCGGTGATCTTCCTACAGCTTTTTGTATAAATTGGCCTATATATGTTGATTATAGATGAGTTTTGGAGATCATAGGAAAATTTTGAGGCCTTCACCGCTTCGCTCGAATATTCGGGTTTTATAATATATATACCTAAAATATACACGACCAAACAAATGAAGGTTCTTCCACATCCCCCGTATCTTCTTCATATATAAATACTCAATTGCCCTTTTTGTATATTATTCAATATTTTTATTTACTAAATTCTATTTTACTTAGGAATAATGTAAAATATTCTAAATAAATATCATGTTCAAAACTATTTTTTACGGTTGAATTTTATGTGTTCCTTGGAAACGTAAAAACATAAATAACTTTTTCCTTCTGTGTGTTTTGGTTTTAGTCCTTTTCATTTTATAATTTTTACCTGTCGTTATTTGATTTTGGCCTCTACACTTGACTTTTTCCAAAGCTAGTAGATAAAAAATATTTTTAATTATAAATTTATCATTTTGTGTTTTCAATCTGTCATTTTTTCTCAATAATTTGTAAAAAGATAGTGAAAAAATACAGTAAAAATTATTATTTCTGATTACATTTTTGGTCATAATAAATTAACAACTTTTTTTATAATAGATTATGTATTATTATTTTATTAATTTGTATATTTAAAACAAATCAATCACAACCTCTCACTTGTAAAAAAGTTGTTAAAACAATATTTTTCTTTTATTATTATACATACTTTGAGTTTCATGGTGCAGGTGCGTTTTCTTTGATATAAGGGGCAATTAGTTAACGGGTGTTACTCCCTCCACCACCACATTTTCTCCCTCCACCTCTCCAATTCTATTATATATTTTTTGAATTACAAAACTAACCTTTTATAATTACACAAATAATCTTTTTACTTTTTAATCATAATTATTTACTTTAACCCTAAAACTTATCTTTCTACCCCTTCTCACCCACCTCCCAACCCCTCAGATTCTCACCTAAACTCCATCAGATTTGTTTCTCATCTTCCATTTTTTCTCACAAGGTTAGTGATGATATTTTTAATTTTTTTTTAAATGCAATGCATATATCTCTGTGTTGTGCTCTGTGTTGTGCTGTGCTCTGCGTTTTTTTGCTGTGTGCGTGTGTTGGGAGAAAGGAAGAAGATAACCAGGCCAAAAACGGATGTCGGGTATCCGTTTGGATCTGAAACGGATGTCGATATCTGTCGACGGATGTTGACATCCGTTTTCCCTTAAACGGATGTTGACATCCGTTGACGGGATGCTCACATCCTTTTAAAGATTATACGATTTATATTTTAGGGTTTTATTACGCACCTTTACGCCTCTGAACCTCTCACGCCTCTGAACCAGTACCTTGAAGCACCACCACACTGTGAGGAAAAATGGAAGATGAGAAACAAATCTGATGGAGTTTAGGTGAGAATCTGAGGGGTTGGAAGGTGGGTGAGAAGGGGTAGAAAGATAGATTTTAGGGTTAAAGTAAATAATTAGGATTAAAAAATAAAAAAAAAGGTTATTTGTGTAATTATAAAATGTTAGTTTTCTAATTCAAAAAATATGTAATAGAATTGGGAAGGTGGAGGGAGAAAATGTGGTGGTGGAGGGAGTAACACCCTTAGTTAACGTGCATTTTGCGAACAATGGTCTTGGGCCGGTTCAATGTTTTGGCAGCAGCTCCATCATAGCAGTTTCTTCTTGCACCTCTGTATCTTTCTTTCTGCACCACCATAATTGTTTTTCCATTCTATGCTCATAGAAAGTCAATTTTTATTACATAATCATGTAACCGAATTTTTTTTTAAATTAATAATTTTGAATTCTATAATTTGAAAATCAATTTTGAATTCTAGATTATATAATTTTTCAAAACTTCGGAATTACACTGTTAAAAAGTCAAGAAATTTTGAATGTACAATCCAAAGAGGGCAAAATAAGAAAATAAAAAAAATTATGATAAAGGCTAGAAACAACAATTTAATAGTACTCAGTTTAAACACACATTATGGGTGTAGTTACTATGAAAGTTGTAATAAATTAATCGCTAGTCATTTTTTATGTATTTCCTAGTTGGTTATAGTGATGATCTTATAACTAAAAAAATAAGATTAAGATTAAAATTTGTCGATTCGCAATGATTTTCTATCAAGAAATTATGTACTTTTAATTTTTCATTATAGGCTAAATTAATCTTTTGGTCTCAAATTTAGTTGAAATAGATTATGTTCTCTAATTTTTATTTTTATTTTAATTAAGTCTCTTTTTTAAAAAATTTGATTCAATTAGATTTTTTTTAATATATTCATACCAACCACATTAATAATAAGTTTTTTTATTTTATTTATTATAATAATAAAATTGTTTACATGTCAAATCAGATTTTTTTGTTACATACGTAATTATCTAATATTCAATTAAATTTCTATATTTATTATTTAATTCAATTAAATTTTAATTTATTTTAAATGAAATCATGTTATTTGAGAATTTTTTTATATAAATATTATATTGATATTTTTGTTAAAATTAATATTTTTATTAGATATTTCTCAAATTATTTTTAAACCAATTTTTGAACCATATTATTAGATTCAACTTAAATAAATTACTTTTAAACAAATATATATTAAATTTATACATATAAAAGCATTTTTTATACCCACATTTGTTTTCTAAGAGGCACTAAATTTAGAAATATATAGAATTGAAATTAAAGAATATAATCATAAATAATTCAAAATATATTATAATTCATGTAATGATATTTATATCTATTTATATATTATAATACACTTTAATTAATTTAGAATCTCCAACTTCTCATTATGATACATATGCATCTTGAACATCAAATTATATATTTATAACTGGCAACTTGGTAATAAATAAGTTTATCAAATAACAAATCTTATTAAGAGGAGACTTTCAAATAACTTTAGTTTTAACTAAAAATCAACCAATTTATATGATGAAATTTGTAATTATATAAATTTGTCTTATATCTGTTAATGTGAAATCTCTAACATAAGCTGTGACCAACACAAAGTAAGGTTGCATAAAATAAAATAAAAAATAAAAAATCAAATTGCAACGTCACCCTCTTATCTATACAACTCAAACTCCTAAAACTGCAGAGCTATTAGACTATTAGAATAATTCCATTTTGCTTCTTATGGGTACAAGTTTACTTTTACTTCTGTGACTCAAAAAAGAGATGAATGCGTCTTTAGGTAAAAGAAAAGGCCTGACAAACCAATGGTAGCAGCTGGCTCGGTATTCGTCCATCCACAGGAAACTATCATAGAAGCTTGCAACACTATATACATATGCAAATTTTAAACCTGCGAATTTTTGCATATCAAGATTTAGTGAAATGTATGAGGCATAAAATGCAAATGTAAACGATAAAATTTCAACTGTTCCACACAAGTAGGCTGTATTTCATTTGTGGTGGTGGCATAGCTTCCTAATTTGATATGATATATCTCTACATATTATTCACTCAAACAATGTCGCATTCAACAGAGGTGTTAGGATCCATGACAAAAAGCGAAAGTTTATTTTAGCTTTTATGTAGCTCTTTAACCGTAGATTAGTTCTACAGTAGCCTAGTTTTAAAACTCTGTCAAGAAGACAGTTTATCCATAGGGCATGCAAGCAAAAAACCGTCTTTCTTACCAGCCTCGTTATCATCTTCTGTTACCAACAAACTATGTTGTTACATGTAAGAAAACCTCATGCCTATCTTGAGTGCTTTCATACACATTCATGCTATCAGGTGTGATGTATGAAAGGATGTTTGAGCTTAACTGGTAGATTGCTTATATCTAACGATAATTTAAGTGATTCGGACCAGATCATGTTATTGCAATAACACTTACCAACATTTGAGGTACCCTAAGGAAGCCAAGGGACAAAGAATATAAAACAACTGAGATTGTTGTTGCTGTAATTAAATTGTGTAAAAGACGCTTGTCGTCTTTGCTGGGCACAAATGCCACCTTGAGTACATTTGTCAGGTCAAAAAGCCTATAGGAAATCTGCGAAGAAAGTTAAAATCAGAACCAATCAACATAAAAAAAAAAAAAAAACTCAATCCAACTAGTGCTTTTTACTTACTGCAACATATATGGAAGTAGTAAGCATGAAGTTCAACATTGGGTAGTCTGGGATCAGGGAAAGCAACAATTTGGGTTGTCCATCTGGAACACCTGACCTAAAATCAGCCAATTACATAAAGGAAGAATTAATATATTCAGATAAATAACAAAAATAATTACATTACACTATACATGTACACAAGTTGCATCAAGCACGAAAGTAATTGTGCATGAATGTATATTAGAACCAAATTTTAGAACAACAAAAGCAATTAGTTTAGCAAAATCCCTTTCCCCCCTCAAGGACGAGGTAATCATCCAACAATTTAAATCCAATTTGCCCCAATTTCTAGTGCAAAGCATATTCATTGTTATGTTTTTGATATGGCAAATTGATATATATGAAACTATTTATTAGTTAATACACAGCATAGTTTCTAAATTCAAAGTTATCACTCCACCAAAAATTAGTAATTAAAATAATTCAAAATTAAATGCTCAACATTGAGTGTAACGAAGCAAATCTAGTCTATTATACCATGCCAAACAAGTGAAATCATACATGCCCAAACATGTATCCAGGTCATGTCTAGGAATCGAATATGGTTGGGTCACTGACTATATGTGCACCAAATAACCCCTCAACTCATATTAGGACAACCAATACATAAGATCTAGTAAAGCATCAATAAATACTAAAAGCAGTATATCAGCTTCAAAGTACCTTAACCAGATATGGATCTGGGAGATGTAAGTCTCCAGTGTAATCTTTCCAAGCCATCTAGCAAAAGTAGAAGCATTATAAATAAATTAACAAATTGCCAGCCTTAAAACAAAGTGAAGAAAGTTAAATTTGACAGCATTTAGCAGTAAATTAAGTCATTGAGTATGAAGGCATGTCCATGGGAAGAGAAGAAGAAGAATAAAAGATTGTACTTCTACAAAAACAACTTACGCAAAAAGTGTCAGAGTATAGCTACGGAAACTTTGTGTGACATTCCGCAAGCATATGTAAACCCTGTCAAATAAAAAGGTGTCACATTAATAACTGAAAAGGTCTCTCGCCAGGTTCCTTCCCCTCCTCCTGAATGGAATAGCAAGGAAAAATAAACATACGTTATGGGAATCCACGAAGTATAAGGATGGCATTTATTGTATGAAAGCTTGTCCAGCTTGTATATATGCTCAAACCAAAAATAACCCACCTAGAAATCAACTCAAATGGTCAGGCCATCAAATAAAACAAAGTACAGGATAGTAATATAATAATGCTATTAAAAAATACGATACCGATGAGCATATCAGCACAATAGCTGCTTTGATTGATACTCTGCGCTTGATTTCTGCTTCCTCCAATTTTTCCATCCATCGTTCAACCTTATATACAATGTGACAGTCAACAATATACTCAACTCACAGGTAAAAAAAAACAAAAAGAAAGAGAGAGGAGACAGAATTTGGAGATATTTTCCTTCTTCATAATCATCACCTCGATCAGAGAGGATGATAAGATTTGTTTGAATTAATTCAAAAACATAAAATGGGAAACTTACAGTTGGATGATAATAGGCATAAATCATGCCAATTATCCATATGTAGCGATCAAGCCCTGAGCGAAAATGCCATTCATGCAAGCGGGAAAGATGCGATTTGGCAGGATTAGGATCAGTATAACCTGCAAGTTTAAAGAAACCTTCCAGTTAGCATGATCTGTTGTTCTTTTAGTGGTGCAGTCAAATATTGCAAATGTTACTAACCAAGAAGGAAAGTAAATGGACTCCAAAGCCATTCAAAGACTCCAGGTATCTCCCATACCAAGATAACAACCAAGAAGCAAGCAATGATTTTCACAGCAATGACTGACCCAATCTCATTGTACTTGTTGAGAATACCAAGTGCCCCATAAACCATAAGAGTGAAAAGTGTGTGCATGGGGCAGATGTAGTATAACATGTAACTGTTGTTGAGTACAATACAACAGAACACCACAAAGAAATTAAGCCTCCACATCATCTGCTCGACCAGAGAAATTAAAAATTTGCTGCAGTTAGTACATACCAAATATGAAAAATAAGGCTTTTATTGTTCAAGGAAATTGCATACCTGAGCAAATCTAGCCAGACTAAAATCTTTACGAACATAATAATATGAGAAGTTCCCAAATCCAGTCATCCAAACATATGCGGCAATGAACAATCGGATTGCATTGTAGATTTCAGATGCAGCAAAGTAATGGTACATCAAAAACAAAACCTGTTATGGATGTTAAACAATAGAAATATGAAATTTTAAAATTTGAAGAATTTACATTATTAACTATAAGTATGGAAGAGTTGAATAATCAGAACATCTAATGCAAAAATCAACAAAACAACAAACAGAACTGCATTTCCATATCACTAAATGTATTAATTTCAGGGGGTCTGCACTTGCATAACTCAGAAGTTTCAGGGAGTTTATCCAGCATATATGGAAAGAGAAAAGCAACATCAACCGAAAAAGTGACAAACCTGCATCCAGCCTTTCCATTCTTCAGTCTGGTGTCTATTTAAATAAAGGATGGATTTCCCAGAAAATGGTGACTTGTCTTGATGTTTCTTAAAGGAAGTCATTGCCGAAACTATTATGAGGAGAAAATAGAGAAATAGGAAGAGATCCCTATTGTAACTCTGCAAAACAGATGACCATTGACAAAGATTGTATCACTTGAGGATAGTAGTCACATGACAAAGATGATTTTTAAATATATATATATATATATATATATATATATATATATATATATATATATATATATATATATATATATATTACTGCTTTCACGGTAATTAAGAGTACTGATTTTTTCTAACCCATGAGCAACAGCAATGGGCACTGACTAAGGTGGTACATTGTGCTTTGTGTGTGTCTTCATGCAACAAGCAATTCACTCCTATATCCTTTCTCTTTTCCCTCTACTTTAATGATTGATTCCAATCGTTTGTCAATTTTTTATTCAAGAAGAGAGTTTAACCTTTCTTGGATTTTCATAAGTTTACACTTTGACTTGTTATAATGTATCTTAAAGGAAGTCATGGTTACAGAAACAAAAGAAATATGAACCGCCACAAAAAAATTTGCTGAAAAAATAAGAAGGTAATAGTTATGTTAAAGATAATAAGCATGCCAATGTGCAGCAATTTTGTTTGCTGAACTGACTATGCAAGCACAAAATAGTACTCGTCAAGAAATGAAACGAAGAAGATAAATATCCTGATTAAAGATCAACCTTTTTTGACGAGGCAAAGAAATCCGTGCGGTCACACAGATAAAAGTAAGCCAAAAGGAGACTAAATTCAGACCTGTCATGGAGGAAAAACAGGGGAAATGAAAAACAAATAGTCTGATCCACATAAACAAATAATTCTCATTTCATATAATTTACTTACATCGCTCTGAGTGTCAAACGGTTTTCTAGAAGGAAATACTCATCCATCAAAAGGAATCTGAAGAAATAAGGAAAACACCAAGCGTGTAAGTGCAAGTTTAAGCATAAAACCATAATTTAAGCAAAAACAAGGGCGACATGGATTACAAACCGGATAATGGATGGTGAGGCAGTTATGCTCCGCGCCCTCGGGGATCCCGATTGTAGAGCTCCTCCCTCCAATAAAACTGCTTTGTCTTCATCTTTAACAGCATCACTACCCATTTCAACCAAGTTGATATCCGACTGCCCACTAAACGAGAACAACTTCCATAAGAAATCATGGCAACAATTTTCTAATGCACTTCCATTCTTAAACGTAGGAATAATATAATATTTCTGGAAGAACCTCCACACTATAACTCTCACACAAAACTCTTGACTCTGCCACTTAATTAATTAATCCATATCGGATTATCACATTCTTTATTCTGAAAAATTGTGGTAGATTAAAAGAAAACAGAAGTTGCATAACGGTAGCATCATAATTCATAACTATTAAAACCCGTTATTGCGACATAAATATACGCACGTTAATCCAATTGTCGCCAACTACTTAACTCAACACTTCAACGAATAACACAGCAACTGTAAGTCATCATTTAGTTTTCTAGTTATCTCGAAATTCGCAGAAGCTATATTCCCGTAATTGAAAAAATTGTGCCCACAGGTGCAACTAAACTAACGCCACAAAGAGTTATCGATCCAGTCGAACTTACGCTCTGGACGAGACAGAGCTTTTCCGATACTCCAATATCTCCGAATATATCCATGCCACAACGACCGGAGTGATCCCGAGCAAGAACGACACCTGCAAGAGTAACGAACCGAAGAATCAATAGCGATCACTAATCACAAACACAGACACTTCAAAGTAAAAATAAGCAACGATTAACAAGCAGCGAAAAAACAAGAATCAGTCTCTCGCACAAACACAACACATCAAATACCACGATGAGATAAACATGAATGAGTAACTAGCGGCAACAAAATACGAGTCGGTGCAAGATCTGATGGCTCTAGAAGACCGAACGAGAAGGCGTACCTGACCGGGAGTAACAGGACTGAAGATAAGCATTTCGGAGAAGCAAAAGATGCAGAAGAATCGCAGCACAGTTCCGAATGCCGATGCAGCGGAAATCACAGGAACCGAAGCGGCATTCGAAGAATGAGAGCGGTTCGACGGTGATTCGCCACCGGATCTGGTGGAGAGAAATGGAGTTTCCTAATTCAGCGAGAATGAAAGAACAATTGAAGAGAATTTTCAGTGCGCAAAATGCTTCATGTGGTTCACTTGGTAAATACAAGAAGAGCGCAGTGAGCGACGGTAGGTGATAACAGTAGAACTCACTGCGCGTCTTTGTTGAAGAAGAAGAAAAGAGTGTCGAGCAGAGAAAAACAAATCCAACAAAATTCTCAATTATTTATTTTTTTGAGGAAGTCATTAACCATTTCACTGTTATCTTCTTCTCATTTTATATAAAAATTACATATAAGAAAAATAAAATTTGACTTGTGTTTCTCTTTTTTTACTCTCTCCACGGAGTCTACCGAATGCCGACAATGCAGATGAATGTAGTGATAATGTGTTTGATCTAAATTCGGGTCATGGGGTGGGTGTAGTTCCAATTAATGTCATTTGTTTGGTTAATTTAATTTCAACCTAACTAGAATTAAATATAATGATTTAATGTAATTATGAAGTTAATTGAAATTTGAAGTGTATTAAAAAATATTGCAAAAGTATTAAATATGCATAAAGATGGATAATGGCATTACACCTGCCCCCGTCATATATGGTGGGAAGAGAATTGAATGGTGGGAAAGGGATTGGTATTTGCTTTACCGACACCAGTATTAATTTTAAAAATATGTTGCCAAATAGTTATTTGAGTATTTGAATGTAATTTATAATTAAATATGTAAAAAGAGGAAACAGATATGTGAAAACAAGAATATGTAAAATTTCTATTGCAACCCCAAACCTTCTTACTTCACCCATATATTTTATTTAGTTTTCTGCTACAGTTTAAAATAAAAGCCCAAACCTAAAAATTCAAATCTCTTTTCACTATTATATAAGTTTTTTTCCTGTACCCATTAATTACACCCTCAAACTCACAAAACAAAAACTTAAATATCTTTTCTTATTATTTCATACCACCGGCGTCCTGCTGCACTTCTGTTCTCCACTGTAATCTTTGAGAGGAAGCACAAAAAGAAAAAAAAAATCCGTTTTGAATAAAGGTTTTGAAAAAAAAGTTTGTTTAGAAAAACTCAATCTAAAAACTGTAATTGATGTTTCAGAATGAAAATTTTGTATAGGAAAAGTATTAAATATTTAGTGCAGAAGTTAAAAGTATTAAATATTTTGATTTAAGGGATAATATTCAATTTAACATACTATATTCTTTTAATTTACCGAACTTATAGGTTTGATTCTATGTAATATAAAAAACTATATTTAAGTCTACCATTAGATTCAAACTGGTGAGCATTTTCTATATTTATAAAGATGAAAGAGGAAACTTTAGAGGTGCTAAAAAAAACTTAACCTGATTGTTTAATTCTGTCTCTCTATTTATCTCTTGCCTGCAACTTTGATTTAATTTTACCATTATGGACAAATATCCAAACAGTGGCAGACATCACAATAGGCCATCAGTTCATTTCAATCGAGTATAGTGGCCAGGCCAGCCATCTCAACCGTACAGCACTCAAACAAAAACAATAATGCACGGATTTTACTTTTATGGCATGTACACCTTTTTTTTACAGCAAACACCTAAAATTCTAAAAGACCAAGTACGACCAGTTTCAAGTTCACCCCGCCAAGTTTCTGCTTTTATGGAATGTAAAAGCTTTTCTTTTTTTTTCTGAAGGAACCTTGTAAAAGAGATTCTAAAGAAGTACGTGTGTGAATAGTTTAACTTAGATTCTAAAAAAACATGTATGAATAATTTCAACTTCACCTCTTTCAGTGGGAACGATTGATTGATAGTCAGATACTCTTAATCAAACAAAATGGCACAAAAGAAATGCAGCACCAATCGACCCTGTGGTTGAAACCCGTCAAAGCACAACTATATCATCATGGATGCAATGAGGAGTTCACTTTCTGAGTGCCTAAAATAGAAGAGTGGATGCCCTTGCCGATCCAGTAATCACAAGTCCAGGTAAACATGAATCACCCATCAAAAATGTAATAGAAACCAATGAGCATAGATTTTAAAAAGAAAAAATATTTTGTCAGAGGAAGAAATTTACCAACAGATACAGTAATACATAACATGAGATCTACTGAGCTACAAAGTACTTAAAAACATTCAAATGTGCAAAATTTGTTCTACCGAATGTTTAACCCATTATAGACTATGCACCAAGCATTTGAAAGTAATAAGCCTAATAATGTCGCAGCATAATGATACAAGAGAGAATGAAACAATTCCCATAACCTTTCTCTGCAGTGTTTTTAAAGGTCAAAGGGAGATAAGTTAACCTATGGTTGACTAGTTTAATCCCTTAAGCCAAGAAGGGACCCAACTCTACCGCTTAGAGGGTCTCTCATCATCATCATCATCTTCTCCGCCATCATCGTCGTCTGAACCATCTTTATCCGATCTCTTCCGTTTTGGAGGAATCTGAGCCTTCTCACCGTTCTCGTCATCAACATCTTCATCTTCCTCTTCCCCATTCTCCTCTGGTTCAAAATCACTAGATGCTTCCTCCTCCTCAGCAGTGCCTAAAGGTCGAATAAGATACTCTGTTCCCAAATCCTCCTACAAGTAATTCAAACGCAGGACGCCATGGCAAAGTAGAAAATTATATTTATAGATTATTGCAAAAGATACACATGGACTATGGAGCAACTCAATAGATTCAGTACTAAAATTTATTTCACACATCTTCATTTTCATTTTTGCTACGGAATAAAATTTGACACAAACTATGCTCTTTAAACAAAAACTTCATTATATTAAGTAGATTCTCAACAATCCCCTCCCCCATAAAAAAACCATGACGACTAAATTGGGGAAAAATAAAGAGATCCAAACAATGCCAATGAAGGACCTCCGGTCCATTATACAATGCATATTCCAAGTGAACGTGTATTCATTGTTTCCCCCGTATGGTTGGCATCAAACAAGACAACAAGAACAAATTCGCAAGCATATCAAAATATTAATGAAAGGAATTATCAAAAGATAAAGATCAAACAATAAAAGGTTGGAATTGAACAATTTAATGATTAATATTTCGTTAAACATAAAGTATAGTAAAATTCATGTATGTCTAAAATTAAATAGGAGCTATAACCAACTTTCCCCCTCCTTTTTTCCAATCAGTACAAACCGTACTGATCCGTGTATTTCTGAAACAAGGGAAAAGGACATTCCAGCAGTGAAATGTTACGACAGATCCAGCACATCAGAGATAAAAATGAAAATAGAACACAGTAACGATACAACACAACGCAATTCCACTGCAAAAAGGTTGTTCCAAAAGAAAAAAGGAAAACTCAGAAAGATGTAAGGTCCGTAAATGATTAAATGAAGAAGTTTGTGAAGAATTCCTGAATAGTAAACTATAGCTTGAAACAGAATAAAATTTGGGGAAAACATAAATTATAGGGGAAATCAAACGAATCAGGGGAAAGTTAAAATATAATAAACAATCCAGGATAAATAATGGCAACGAAACCAAAACCGTAACAATTACAGGAAATTAGGGATTTAAGAAATTAAATCAGAGATAACTACCTCTTCCCCGTGGTCATCCTCATCCTCCTCCTCGTCATCTTCGTCGTCGTCATCATCTTCGTCGTCGTCATCGTCGTCTCCGTCTCCAGGATCAGCACCGTGCTGGACACCACCTTCTTCTTCCTCTTCGTCATCTTCGTCGTCGTTACCGGCATCGGGAGCATCGTCTTCATCATCATCTTCGTCGTCATCATTGCCGTCTTCATCGTCATCGTCGTCATCATCCTCGTCATCGTCTTCATCGTCTTCGGCGTCGTCTACTTCATCCTCGGAGTTGTACTCTTCGTCGTCCTCACTCAAAAGCGTGATCTCGTTCTCCTCCACTTGCTCGCTCAATTCCTCCTTGACCTTCATCTTCGAATCCAGAAACCCGAGCACGTTTGCCACACCGTTTTCAAATTCTTTGCTCAGCGAAAATCGATCGAAAACCGAGCACGCGAGAATGGAGAAAACAGCCAAGTTACCAGCCTCTTCCCTTCGCTTCCCCAGTTGCTCTGCAGCACTGATCTTAGCCGTTGAAACACGAATTCACACGGATTGATGACGTGTCACTCGATCGGACGGTCTATGTAAAAGCATTTGCGTTTCAGCGGAGATAGTGTGATTGCGCCTTGCGGCGCTCACTACTCCTATTTTCACAGTCACGTGTGTCACGTGCTACTGAAATGACAGAATCCAGGGTTAGGGTTTTCTTTACCGGATCATTCATTCGGATTCCAGTTTCCTACCCGGACCCGTACGTGTCCATAATTTTAGTTAGCTTAGTAAGACAATTTCTTTTTCCATCCCTCTAATTCCTTTTCACACCTCTTTTCTTTTAAAATTTCTAACTTCTCGTTTTGTTTATCATAATATTTTATTTGAGTTTTCTTTGATTGTATAAAGTGAAAATATTTTATATTAAATAATTTATGAGAAAATATGTAAATTTAGTGTTTTATTTCAAGTAGTGTAATTTGAAGTATAAAAATAAAATTTTACGTTATATAATCCAAAATACTATTTTATGTTATAAATTACACAATCTAAAAACAAAGTTTGTATCAGACGTCACATAATTAGAATTCACCATAAAAAATTCAAAATTTTATGAATGACAACTTTTCAACCAACGTGGTTTATTTCATGAGCGTATCTAACACGAGTTCCTTGAGTGTATATACAATGATTTCATATATTGTTGTTTTAATTAAATTTTATCATGCCATGGTGTCATTCTACGTTAATTTTTTTATCAAGACTCTTGTAGTAAAGAGAAAAAATAAATAAATAAGTTGGTGAAAGAGAAAATAGAAAAAAAAACATAGAAATTTTATTTGGCTGGAGAGGAATATGTGACAAATATAGTAAACATAGAAATAGTTTTATTAAATAGAATGTAAAAATAATATTTTTATTTGTTCATATATTATTATTATATAAATAAATAAAAATATTATAATTGATTATAACATGATATAATAGAATATATTAAAATCATGATGTATTTTTTTAAAAGAACTGAAAATATAATCGGTTATGCTTGATAATTAAATGGCCAATCATATTATAATTTAATAATGGCTTTTATGCCTTATTTTCTCTGAAGTGCGGAAAGTTTGAACTGTGAGTTTCTTTGTGGTTATTCATGTTTCGTGTAACATATAATATTATTTGTTAAAATATGAAATTTACAAAAGTGAAACTGAAAACTGGAGAGATAGATGTTGCGATAACACAGCTAAGCATTCCACATTATATGATACATGATGGATCATGGAAGTCAACATTTGTAGAAGCTGAGATGAGACATCTTTCATCTTTATGAACTGTGATAAAACCACACATTCAGACCAAACATAAGAAAATGCATGATGCAAGAAAACCTGTGTTTGCAACCATTCCTTTTTTCGCTGTATGCTGTGATCAATGCAAGTATCTGATTATAGCTCTTCTTTCTCTTCAAAAAGGCTTTCCATGCACACTTCCCAAAACACAAAACCTACCTCAATAATTTTCTTCATCGTGGAAGAGAAGCAACAAACATCTCAATGCTATATGGATAATTTATTCAATAATTTAGGTTTAGGCATGGGTTATTAATTTATCGTGATTATAAATGTTAGGTTTTCTTTTAACAAAAAAAATATATGTTACTTATTAATAATTTATTTATATTTATATAAATTTAATTTAAATAAAACTAAAGATAAGATGATTTCATAATACGTGCAAACTTTGTCTTACAACTCGGTTTTATAGAGTTGAGATAGGTTTAAAATCAACTTCTTACTCTGGTATCATAGTCGTTTGTTTGACATATTGTGTCATCCGCTATTGAAAATATTTGTTGTTTGTTGAATATATTGTTACACTCACTATTAAATCATTACCGGATCACTCAATAATGTCTAGTCACACATATGTACCTGGAAGGGAATATGTTGAAAGTTTCACTTCAATTAAAAATAAAACAATTTTATGATGTATATTAAATACAAACTTCAAACCGAATTTGTAAGGTTAAAATAAATTTAAAATTCACCTCTAACATTAAAAAAATAACAAATACAAATACAAATATAAATATATATATATATATATATATATATATATATATATATAAAAGAAAAAACATATTTTATATATGCTTGTTATAATTTTAATCATCATAAAATGTTTTTAAGATATCCAAAATAATTTCTTCTCCATCATAAAATGAATGTAAAAGAAA
The DNA here is from genome assembly GCF_029865625.1 of Vigna umbellata. Taxonomy (NCBI): domain Eukaryota; kingdom Viridiplantae; phylum Streptophyta; class Magnoliopsida; order Fabales; family Fabaceae; genus Vigna; species Vigna umbellata. Next base: position 106,519,625 of record NC_142165.1, read on the forward strand.
AAAAATGGTAATGTGAGATTTTAAAAGATAATATATTAAAGAAAAAAATTCCTATAAACATTAAAATTGAAATTTATTCATTTTATAAGAACTAAACATAACAAACTCAAAGTTTTAAAAAGTGAAAAATATTTCTTTATACAATAACAAAAATGCATTCATTTCATATTAACTAAAAACATTTTTAAACTTTAACATCAATCTTAGTATAGATTTAATATTTTATCAGATTATTAAACAAAAGTGTAATAAAATATTAATTAACGTGAGTCATGAATTTGGATACAGGAATATATCTTGTAGGTAAGGTATACACAGATATTGAACTTTCTACCTAATATGTTTGGGCAGATATATATATTTTTAAAAATATCGGTATTTATGCCAATATTATTCATTAATTATCATCCTAATGATAAACATTGCTTAGTTTTTCAGCTTGTTAGGTCAAGTGGAGTGTTTGGGAAGAATCTATAGACTAATATTGTATGAAAAAAAGAGGCTTAATAATTACCTAACAAGTATATCATTCTATATGCTATATTAATTTATTTTTTATTTTTTAATAATTTGCTTGAGTGTTTCATCTATTAGGTTATTTTAGAAAAATAAAAATAGTATATGTAAATTAAACTGGCTTCAGATTGTAGTATTTATTTATCAAGGGGTGAGATTCAATGCAACTATGCATATGTGCTTTAGCACTTTCCTTCCTAAAATTACTTACAATTATTGTATTATATTATTACTACTTGCGTCTCACGTCCAATCATTGCATGCAAATACAGCTGCAAATTAAAATATTTTTTAATTAAATACCTTTTTCCTGCGTATAATAATTAAGATATACATAGTGGAAGAAAAAGTTCATACACTGAATTTAGCTTCTCTAAATTAAAGGTTAAAAAATATACTTCAAGAAGAAAATGTCAACCTCGTTGAATGTGAGTCTATTAAAAAATATTCAATCATCTTAAAAAAAATCGTATTTAATTTTCTTAGAATGAGATCAATTAATTCCGAAATGGAAAAAGAAACACACCGTGTTGTATGGATATACAAGATAACATATACATATATACTTATATTAATAGTATATATATATATATATATATATATATATATATATATATATATATATATATATATATATATATATATATATATATATATATATATAAGAAATAACCTTTAATGACTTAATTGGAGAAGCTAAAACTCATACAAGTAAAGTTTATGTGAAAAATTAGTTTTATGATTTTGGGTCATGAGATATATTGTTTTAAAAATTTATATGGAAATTAAATTGATTTTATATTGTAGTATATTAAAAGGTTAAATAACAATGCAATACAACCATGTATTTGTGCTTTATCACTTTAGTTTCTAAAATAATTACTACTTGGAGCACCACCAATCATCGCATGCAAATAGAGCCGCAAATTAACATCACCAACATTTTTAATTAAATACATTCTTTTGTACATATGATAATAATAATTAAGACATAGCCATTAAAACTAATTTTCAATTATTGATTACAAGGATCTTTGTCGTAACTTAGGATTGAATTTGCAAGCCGAAAAAGTAAATTTAACGAGCCAACATAGAACGGTGGATATTTAATCACAGAAAGCAAATTTGAATGAAGATGATAAATAATTTTGAAAAATGATAGTTGCACATTTTTTATTCAAAGTTGTAAATTCTTTGTATTTCTCTAAATATATGAAAGATAATACTCGAAACTGATATTTTGTTTTTTTAAACTAATCCACATCAAACATAAAGTTAACAAATCAAATTGTCATTAACAAAACAATTACATTTTATTTACAAAATGCTTCCTTAAATGTTATAAAAAAGATGACAAAATCATGAACAAAATTATATATTACTATATTTTTAAGAATTTATCTGGGATGTGTTTGCAAGTTTCTTAAAATACAACAAAAACTTCTAAAAAATTTATGAGAATTTCAAAATTAGTAAAAAATTCTAAAAAGATTAAAAGAATAAATCTAAGATATAAAAAGAATAATAAAAGAAAAGAAGAAAAACTAATAAAATAATTTAAGAAATAAAATTTACTTTTGAGAAGAGAAAACTTAATCTTAGTCAAAAACAGCTCTCAAAAAACTTAATCTTATTCAAAAACAGTTATTACAATAATCAATATTAAAAAATGACCGTTGACAAACTTTAATGAAAGAAAGGAAAAAAAATCTATACATTTATAAACATTAATGTGAAAATAAAAACTGTTAGTGATCAACCTTTGAAATTAACGTTTCTTTTATTATTATTATTTTATAACATAAAATGCATAAGGTTTTTTTGTCATCGATTAAATTTATTAAAAAATAGAAACAAATAAAATTTATTAACAAGAAATAAACAGACAAAAAATTTGTAATTTTAAATAAATTTAGCAAATAATAATTTTGTTTTTGGAGAAAGTAGATTTGTAACACGAAAAAAAGTTCGAGTGTCTTTGTGGAAAAAGTAAAATGAGAGTGAGGGAGGTCCACAACGTGAGCCTCGAACTATAAAATGGCGTAGCAGCGTTCCATAAGGTGGAATCAAGCTACTGTGATCGATCATCACCAATCTCTTTCGAAGATTCAAAATGACAAACTCGAAATCACTGATTCTGTGCTTCTTTCTCCAAGCCATTTTTGTTATGGTTACAATACCAGCAAGTCACTGCAGAAGCTTTCTTCCAAGCAATGAAAATCTGATAGAGAGCACTTGCAAGAGAACACCCAACTACAATCTCTGCCTTCAAACACTGAAGGTAAGCCCTGGAAGCTCCACAGCTGATGTCTCGGGGCTGGCTCTTATCATGGTCAAAGTGATGAAAGCCAAAGCAAACGATGCCTTGAAAATAATCCATGACTTGCAGGGGAAGGGAGCAGGACCTAAGCAGAGAAGAGCCTTGAGTTCTTGTGCCAGTAAATACAAAGCAGTGTTGATAGCTGATGTTCCACAAGCCACCGAGGCTCTGCAGAAAGGAGACCCCAAGTTTGCTGAGGATGGAGCCAATGATGCTGCTAATGAGGCTACCTTTTGTGAGAGTGATTTCTCTGGGAAATCTCCACTCACCAAACAGAACAATGCTATGCACGATGTTGCTGCTATTACTGCTGCTATTGTTAGATTGCTGCTCTAGATTTTCAACTTCCTCGAACCAGTACTTAGTTGTATTCACTGATTGTTGCAGATGTCTTGGAACCTGCTCTTGCCTGTTATGTAAAAAAAAAAAGCTGGTATCTATTTTAAAGCTCTTATAATAAGTTATATGTAATAAAATCCAAGCCTCTCGTGATTCTGATTTGCATTGAGACTAGTATCGTAATTCCTCTTTACTCTGATTTTCATGTGAAGATTTGTATATTTTCATTTGCTTTTGCTGGTAATGGTTTTAAGAAAAGGGTTTGCTATCACAGCTACGTAAGGTCGTGGAGTCTGTATGCTCACATGGTTGAGTCTGGACAATATTTTTAATGGAGAAACAAAAGAGGAGTTTTTCTAGAAGTCGTACAAATGGTAAAAATTTAATTTTTTTCAAAAAAATCGCGTTTTTCAGAAATATCAAGAATTATGGTGAAACTGTTAGTTAATTACGTTTTACCTATGTTTTCTTTTAAAGACAAAGCTACTTAAAAATACAGTAAAGTTATGTTTTTCACATTTGTTCAGCTGTTTTATCATAAGATCAAATGACATTATTATTGAATGACAGAAAGTTGAGTTTTTGGAAGAAATTTATTCTTGTATGAATGTTAACAAAAAGAGAGAGACCCATGAACATGATTTATGAATTATTGGGAATTGAGGATAGGCATAACTGGTATATTATTCTTGTGTATGCTTTTTTTCCCTCCCTCCTCACTAATGCGTGTCTCATTCTTCTTTAGCAATGGTGGGGTAGGGTAGGAAGAAGTGATAAGGATAAGTGAAGGATATTAATCTGTGGGTGTGGCTTGTCCTTTTGTGGTGATTATTGCTGTTTTAAGGTGGTTGGAGATCATGTTCCATCCAAATATCCAAACACGGCTCTTCATTATAGCATCTATTGTGGGAAGGGATCATATTTGGTCACTCTAAAGAGACAACACTCCTCATCAACCTTTCACTTTGGCCTTCTTGTCCACAATCGCTCACCACCTTGGTTCCTATTCCAATGTCTGCCACGTAATGTACAAAATTTTTATGATGTTTTAGTCTTTAATCACAAATTAGGTCTATTCCGTGCTCAAACAAAGTACTAAATTATTCTAGAAAATGGTAGGAATAACTAAAATAATTTCATGTTCTCTGCTCCTAAAGCAAGACAGAGAGACCCACAACGGTGATCCCTTCCGTGCACGGCACAGATTCATAACTACAAAAACAAAGGTAAACAATTTTTCAGTTCTGAGAAGACATTGTTGTTCCATCCCCACATCATTTTTTTCTCATTTTCCTAAAGCATGAAGCCACCATCTTTTATTTTTTACACTGTTGTTATAGCAACAATTTCGGTGCCAGCAGCCACTAACTGCAGAGTCGTTCTGCTAAACAAGGCCAATCTGATAGAAGAAACATGCAAGCAGACACCCCATCAGAATCTTTGCATCCAATACCTCTCTTCTGACCCTCGCAGCGCCGATGCAGATATTGCAGGGCTAGCTCTAATCATGGTCAATGTAATCAAAACCAAAGCAAATAATGCCTTGGACAAGATCCAACAACTTCTTCAGGGAAGCCATGAACATTCTCAAAAGGAAGCACTGAATTCTTGTGCTGGTAGATACAAGACAATTCTGGAAGCTGACGTGGCACAAGCCATTGCTGCTCTGCAGAAAGGAGATCCCAAGTTCGCAGAAGATGGTGCGAATGATGCTGCTGTTGAGGCCACCTCTTGTGAGAACGGTTTCTCTGGGAAATCGCCACTCACCAATGAGAACAATGCCACGCATGATGTTGCAGTCACAACAGGAGCTATAGTTAGACAATTGCTCTAGTTACTTACTCAAACAAATGATGCAATTTCGTATTTATAATGTCATATTCACTATCCTATAATCATATATTATAGTATGTTGTTTGTATGGTGTCCAATAAAATGCTATTAACTTGAGCGGCATCATAGGGGCATACTCTCTTGTTAATCTCATCTGTTTCGGAAATACAATTGTTTTTGCCACTTCCACAATTCTCACGATTTCTTTGTTGCCAATTTTCATTTGATTGATTAATTATTGCGAAATAATTGGCCGAGCTTGAAGGTGTAGCATGAGACCTGATATGTCTCTCTGTCTTGTATTTCTTTCTTCTGATGTATAAGCTATTTAGTCTTTTCAACAACTCTTTGGTAATCAGAAGATCCTTGATATTTTGATCAAGACAGTTTTATCTGAGTGAAGTTACTGACATTTTAATTCATCTATTCACACCCCTAACTTTTCTTTTTATTATTCATGTCCTATTTTCAAACTTGCTATTTAAGTATTACTGTTTATATCTTATGTTGTAGGGGTGGTAGTTTCCCAATAGAATCATGCAGTTATTGGAAAAAAGGGTCTAAGCAACGTTGTTACTTGTGTTTTTAATTTGAACTATTTTCTGCTACATGCTAATATTTGTGACAAACTGACATAATGTGAAGCTGAGGCAACTAATGGCTTTAACCAGTGCTTGGAAAACTCTTACTAAAAGCCGATTCAAGTATTCATTAATATTTACTTCCATAGCAGTAACATAGTTCGCCCCTTCTAATGATCAATTAGTATGAAACAACCATATTGCTTTTACATAGGGCAATACCAGCTTTAGAACTAGAATTATTATTTTTGGTTATAAAGGAAAGGCTAAGACTAGTTAACAGTTCGGCAGTCCCTACGAATCTGGCCATTACTTGGTGATCCCAAGCTTCCCATTTTCAACATTGAATGTTTGAAGTCTTCAAAGAAAGCTAATGGGTTCTCCACATAGTTTTCCACAATCTGTCGTGTCTGATCATTTCCATTCACAAGAGTCTGGTCTGATGGGAGCAATCCCTCCCCAGAGAGAAGATTAACGAAGTATTGGTTATCAAAGGTAGCAGGTGTAGCCAAGTCAAGATGTGCAACTATGTTACCATTATCTGACCCTGAGCACAACTGTTGCAATGATGCGATGAAATCAATGTTTTCTGAGTCGCTACTACTCTGTAATCTAGAGCTGAATGTTGTGCAGCGTGCTTTCCCTATTGTGTGTGCACCTGAAAAGTGGAATGGAGAAAAGAATGGTAATCTTGCTTGTTTGTCAGTGATTGATATAGAAGAATTGTTACAGCATGTGAATAGCATATTGTAAGTTGATTAACCTGAAAGGGCAACCATGTCTTTAAGTGTAAGGCCTAAATTCTCGAACTTGGCTACCAGCACATCAACAGTGGAGTTTGGACCTGGGATGTTATTATTTGCTGCATCCTTACTGGCAGTAATGCTATCTTTCCTTCCCATTTGCACCTCCCAAATTGGACCTCCTGACTGTGACATAGTAATTCGACTTCAATATGCTTCATGATGTCACAAATTGAACAATTGAGCAAGAAAATTAAAAATAATAATAATAGTTACTTATTTCATTATGTAATTATAAAATCTTTTATATTTTTGGTGCCTTTAAGATTAAAAGAGTAGTTTAAACCAAAAAAAAGAAAAAAAAAACGAGAAAGAGAGGAATGAGGTTGGGACTAGAAGGCATGAAGCAGTAACAAACCAGAAGAACTGAATCTCTTGCAGCAGTTGCCAGTATGTCAGCACAAGAGACAGTCTGTGGACAGAGTAGTTCCAGCTCAGATTTGATTTTGTCGATCACTTCAAATCCTCTGAGAGAATTCAAATTTGGCCCGGCAGTTTTCTCACCAACAAAGTCCTGTGTGTCATCCAGCAAGACTGAAGCATCACAACCCTGAAATTTCAACAAAATATTAAGCGGTTAATGAGGTTTATAGAACATTCAGAAGATAATGTGTGGAGGAAAATAATGTCTTGCATTGACAAAGCAATCATGGAAATGTAGCCTAAGCAGTGAGGCTGCCATTCTCGAGTCTTCAGCCACTGCCTGCTCCACCCAATAGAAGATAATGGCCTCAGCCTCTGGGCAAGTGTGGCGGTATATGCCACTCCCTAACGGACAACCAGGATCACCACCGTAGGCATCATTCAGGGTGGTTGCAAAGGCTGGAGTGAGCTTAAGCATCACTAGACACAATAGTACTAATTGCATGGCTATATTTTAGGGATGGTAAATTATTCTAAATGTTATTGTATGAATAGTAAGGAAGTTATTGGATATAAATGCCTACCTCTGCTCTTCTATATATAGGAACTTACTAGCAGAATGTTGTGTGAAAGTTTAATGGAAGGTGTTAACGGGGAGTTGTTGAAGACAAAGTCAAGCATAAGTAGTTAGTCGAGTCAGTAGTGTATCAACGTAATCAAAACCAAAGAAAAGAATGAATCCCTTAGACAAAACCTATCAACTACTTCCTAAGTCCTTGAACCCGGTCAAAAGGAAGCATTGAGTGTTGGTGTGCTAATAGATACAAAGCAATTGTTGAAGCTGATGTGATACAAGCAGTTGCAGCTCTGCAGAAAGGGGCCCCCAAGATCATCTGTTTTGGCCAACTCTTGCAAGATCATCTTCTCCGGGATATCAAATCAACACTCGCCAATGACAAGTTGGCAACAAGGCTATGCTTGATTAATATAATATGATATTGATCAAATTATAAATATATGTTATAACTTGTTTATCATGTCCTTCCTAATTAAAAGAGCACTATAATCCTGAATGAAATTATCCACATTTGAGAAATGCACAAAAGAGGGAGGGAGAGAAGTGCATGAAAATTTTGTCAAAATTGATAGATTGGAAAACTGTGGAACGGTTGGCGCTAAAAGCCAACAAGATATCCGTGATACAAGGAAGGATTTATCCTTAAAATCAAGGTGACGCAATTCCAATGGCCCTGCTAGCCCATGATTACAAACAGCAAACAAAACACCTGTGACCAATTATCGTATATATGAAAAAGACTCATGCATTTTGTTTTATTGGTTTCTTGTGTGAATTCTCTTTCACATAGACAATCATGTTTAAAATACTATTTAGCATTAAATGTCTGTTTTTTTCTTAACTTCTCTGTAAATCTGTTTCTTTTTTTGATGTGAGATGTTTTTCCCATAGAGGAACAAGATAAATTTTATCACTCATTTATACTATTTTAACACGTCTTTTCATCTATTTAAATTTTGGTATGTCTCATGAGAATCATATTGATTCATGGTTTAATTGTCTGTTTAATAATCTAGATGCCCATCAACAAGTAACCAGGTTGAAGGAGGTGTAAGAGACGGATCTATCTGAAAAAAGAAAAAATCTACTTCATGACCTTTTTTCTAAGAAAAGATTCAATTTTTAATCTGTCATGACTAATCACTTTCATGTGATACTCACAAGTATGCTTAAAATGCACCCAACTATAAGAGTCCAAGAAATTTTGTTCTTGTTATTTTTCAATTGGTGGTAAACAAATCTCAATTTGTTACCTTGCCAAGGACCAGCTAACTTTAAATAGCAGCCAAGAAAAAAACATGATGATTCATACCCCTACCCGAGAAAATGAGGAGCTCACTCTTTGGGTCCTTTTCTATTCTCCACATTCTTATTCTATCATGTATTCTTCTCACACCAACAACTCTTTCCTCTGATGGAGATGGTGACGATGATGGTGATTTGGTGGACCAGATATGCCGAAAGACTCCCTTTTATGATCTCTGCAGCTCCATCTTACATTCAAATCCCCTGGCCCCCAAAAGTGATCCAAAGGGTATGGCCCTCATAATGGTGAACAACATTCAGGAAAATGCTACTGAGACACTGAGTTACATTGAAGAGTTGATCAAGCAAACCTCAGATGAACAATTGGAGCAGCAACTGGATTTCTGCGCAGAGTCATACATCCCAGTTGTGAAGTACATTCTCCCACAAGCAGCCGATGCCATAAGCCAAGGTCGATTTGGGTTTGCCAGTTACTGCATAGTTGATGCTCAGAAGGAAGTAAATGCCTGCGACAAGAAATTTTCTGGCTCATCTCAGGCACCCTTAAGTGATAGAAATGACATTATGCAGAAGCTGGTGGATGTGGCTGCAGCCATAGTTAAACTACTATTAAATGGCTGATTTTTTTCTCTCCCCTCTTTCCACGGGTTTCCCACACCGTTTCCGAATTCTTTCTCTGCAAAAATGGATCCAAAACCGAGCATGAGAATGGAGAGAACAGCTTCCCCCAGTTGCTCTGCAATGCTGATCTTGGCCGTTGAAACACGAATTCACACCGATCGACGATGTGCTACGCAATCGGACGGTCCATGTAAAAGCATTACTTGTTCATATTTTAATTCCATTTCATCTTAGTATATGAGGTCCTTCAATTCTTTCTTAAACTCAATTTCAGTATTTTATTAATATGATTTTGTTTATGTACTAATTTGTATTTGTTAAAATACTACTGTTTGGGCATAATTGATTATATGATTCCCTCTGCAATTAAATTGTCAGTATGCTAATGCTATATGATTGGTTAGGTTCGCAAGAAAATATACCATTAAAAAAATTAACACAGCGGACGCTAAATTTATATTTGTACTAAAAAATTGTATATATTACCTTCTTTACTCTGGAAAGAAAACAATTTTATCGATTTTATTTTCACTTTATTTCTGAATATTTTTTTCAAACTAAACAATCTTTATTCTATGTTTTTACCTATTTTTATTTTATTTTTTCACTTAACTATTTCTCCCCCAATGAAATAAATCACAATTGAACAATTCTTTACCAAAAAAATAAAGCATAATTTGTTTATCCTGTTATTTCAAATTTACTCTGACTCCATATGTTCTATTGTCATTTAAATTAACTAATATATAAGTTAAGCAACACAAATTATCATAACACAGTTTAGTTGACTAAATTTCCATAAAGTAAAATCTGTTTTATTTTAATAATTTTATTCATACCCGATGAATAGAAACAAACGTTTATATATATACCCAATGTATTAAAGTCTCAAGAGTCGGGCATGGTAATCAATCCTTCACAATGTAACAAATAAACTTAGGTTAAAATCTTCTTTATATATGTCCACATATTTAATCTTTAAGAGTGTCAAAAAGAAAAACAGATCAGAAGGGAGCAGTTAAATCTTCTGCATATATCAAGAAATCATCAACAAGAATCGTAGAAGAAAAAAGATCATAGATAACTCCGATGTCACATGAATGTGAAACCTCAATACAAGAGAGCAAGTACAGTATATAAAATTCAAAGTTAACATAACATCATCTGATAACTTTCATTTTTACTGACATAATATTCATTTCTGCAGAACCTGCTAGAAAAATGATAAGGTTGGGTGAAAAAATAAGTTAACATAATTTATATCATGGGTTGGCCCTTTTCTTTCTGTGGCTCAAAGCAGATTTTGGGTGGTATGACCTCATTCAGTTTAAAGATGTTTGGTTCAGTTTCCATGTAGGGGACCCTTTTGGATGCCTTGGCCAGGGGCACCCCTTTGCTTTGGAACCTCAAGAACAGTTCCTATTTTGTCCTCTTGTGATCCCCACCACAAGAACAGAACACCCTGTTATAAAATTGATTGGCTCTGAAAGCAAGACAGAATGTGAACTCAAGAAAAGAACATACCCAACCACACTATAATATTGAGTAATACATATCAAACAATGGTTTTGGGATTTAAAATGTACTAGATTCTCATAAAGAATTCTTAGAAGTCTCTCACTAGATATAGGACCAGACTGATTGGGAAAATGTTCAAACAAGTTGGGAGTTGAAAGCAATTGAAAATTATTGAACGGAAATAGAGGGTGTTATGTGTTATGTGCTATTAAACTATAATTGCTTTGCTTGCCATTACTAACAAGACAAAAGTGGATAACTAGGATTCCTTAGTTGAAGCTATGCCAATTATGCTTGGTGTTAGTGTGAGTTTGTTGAAGGTATCATTGATGACTCTCTCTTGTAACCTTTAAAAAACAAAGTTCAAACAGATGCAATCATCAAAATCTTGTCTTTAATGAAGGAAATCTCAGCAATGTCCCTTGCCCCCTGGTGGTGTAATTTCATAGGGAAAAGGTTTATTGATATGAAACCAACATCATCTCGAAAGATCTCTAATTTGTCATCTTACAGCCTACAGAAGAAACTGTGAAACTGTTGGCACTAAAAGCCAGCTGAAAACAAGATATCCGTGATACAAGGAGGGATTTATCCTTAAAATCAAGCTGTAGACGCAATTGCAAGAGCACTGCTAGCCCATGGTTACAAAAACCAAACAGCACACCTGTGACCAATTATTGTAGATATGAAAAAGACTCATGCATTTTGTTTTATTGGTTTCTTGTGTAAATTCTCTTTCACATAGACAATCATGTTTAATATACTATTTGGTATAAATAAAATGTTGCTGTTTTTTTCTGGTGTGAGGTGTTTTTCCCTTGGACGAGCTAGATAACTTTCACCACTTATACTGTTTTAGTATGTTTTTTTATCTGTATGAATTTTGATGGTGGTTGATGTTAACGATAACCTTTTTATTACTGATTTAATTTGACATAGGTGTTCATCAACGAGTAACTAGACTAGGTCGAAGAGGATGCAGACCATGAATCTGACAAAAAGAAAAACGTATTTTTCTGAATTTTTGCAAGGAAAGATTCAATTTTTAATCTGTCTTGTCGTGAATGACTAATCACTTTCATGCTATAATCAAGTGGCATAAAATGCACCCAATTAAAGGAGTCCAACAATTTTTTTCTTTTTTTTTCAATTGGATGCAAACAAATTTCAATTTTTTTAATTTTCCGAGGACCAACCTAACTTTAAATAGCAGCCAAGAAAGAAGCTTGGTGATTCATTCCCCTACCAGAGAAAATGAGGAGGAGCTTACCCTCTGCGTCCTTTTTTCTGGTCCATGTTCTTCTTCTATTCTGTATTCTTCTCACACCAACTCATTCCTCTGACGGAGATGGTGACGACGATGGTGATTTGGTTGACCAGATATGCCGAAAGACTCCCTTTTATGATCTCTGCAGCTCCATCTTACACTCAAATCCCTTGGCCCCCAAAAGTGATCCAAAGGGTATGGCCCTCATAATGGTAAATGACATTCAGGCAAATGCTACTGACACACTGAGTTACATTGAAGAGTTGATCAAGCAAACCTCAGATGAACAATTGGAGCAACAACTGGCTTTCTGTGCTGAGTCATACATCCCGGTTGTGAAGTACATTCTCCCACAAGCAGCTGATGCCATAAGCCAAGGTCGATTTGGGTTTGCCAGTTACTGCATAGTTGATGCTCAGAAGGAAGTAAATGCCTGCGACAAGAAATTTTCTGGCTCATCTCAGGCACCCTTAAGTGATAGAAATGACATTATGCAGAAGTTGGTGGATGTGGCTTCAGCCATAGTTAAACTACTATTAAATGGTTGATTAATTTGATTTCTTGTAGCATTTAGTAATTATTAGAGCTCTTATTCTTATTCCATGAATAAATGCTTTAGATGATTGAGTTTGTACAAATAGTGGTATGCTATAATTCTGTCTACTGAAAAGATGCTCTTCATAAACCATACTTTTCATACAACCTTGGTGGTGTCACTTTTAGCATTCTGGTCCCCTTTAAATTATAATTGATTGTTACATTGTAAGATGCTTCTATTTTAATTTATTTTGGAATATAATAAGTTCTTAACCCACTTTTTGAACAAATTCTGACCAAACATGCAGATAAGCTATTTCACCACAACCTCTAAACAGGGTTAAATAAATCTACAACAATTGAAATTAAGAGAGTGATTACTACTTACTAACTCCAATCAAGTCAAATTAGACAACCTACGGCTCCTAGGACTAAGAATATGCTTGTCTTGGATTTGACCACAGACTAAGTAGCAGTAGTTTTGGTTTTCTCCAGGGCTAGGTGGTAGCCTTTCATCAATTATCATGGTGTTGGTACAATTCCATTTGATATGAAATTGAATGAGGAGCAGCAAAATAGCATTGAATTGTTTCACTCATCCAAAGTCTCTGTAGTCATGAAATGGAAACTGTTGCAGGTGTCCACTTCCTTTGTGATGAAGATTGTTTTGTCAACTTTTTGTTAATTTTGTTTGTCGGATCAAGATATAGAGAAGCGGTCACATGTGAAATCACATGCCTAGTTACTCCTCAACATGCACAATAGTAGGTAGAGTCCAAACTGCCATAATGGCTTCAATCTCAGACCAAGCTTGCAAGAGTTCACACCTATTTTGAAGTGCAAATATATGCATTATTTTTTTCATGGTTGAAAGATATGCGGTGAGGGGAAGTGAAATGGATTTCCAAATGAAATGAAAATTTTATTACATGATTTTTGTCACAATGTATCTAAATAATGATAGCAGAGTAATTTAATCTAGTTTTATTATGCTTCACTCGTCACTGTCTAAATACAACTAGTGCTACACACCCTACTGTTTTTTGTCTGAATGTTGAGAAATCACTCTCTTTCAGAGGTAGTCCCTATCTTCGGTTATGTAACCGAATCTTGTAAAAACAACAATCCATGAGGGGTGTGGAAATTAGGTTTTTATACTACAATTGGACTATATAATTAATTAGTACACGTGAAATCTCAGACAAAATTAATATTCCTTTGCATTCCTTTACCCTACACCATGTTATTGAATGTGATATTAGAGTTTCCATTATGTTTGAAGTAGAAAAACAAATAAAGACAAATAGCTTTTTACGCTCAGTGTCTTCTCTGAATCTTCTTCATATTTATTTTACTTGGTTTTCTGAATTTTACCTCAGTTTTGGTGTTTCTGCAACCATCTTTCTTCCAAAATGCAAGGATATCAACATATTCTGATCTTTGTTTGGTTAACTCGGTTTGTCAGTTAGTAAAAAAATCTGCTTACCCAAATGCAGAAGATAAGTTGATTAATATTATGTAATATAGTATTCCACTTTGTTGCATTCGATTATCACTTTACCATATGAAAGGCTTCACTTTCTCCCTCACATAAGAATTGGAAAATGATAAAAAGACAGGGTGTGATTATATATATAGCGTGAAGCTTGAAAAACAAAATCTCCTCCAACTCTGAATTTGAACGTGCATGCAACAAGCAGCTGCTGAGGAGGTAACATCCAGCAACACCATCATGCAATTTATAGCTCACCCCACCCCCCATTGACTAATTGACTAATAATATACATACAGGGAAAAATTGTCCATCACATTCAGTCTCGTGATAGTTGTGAAATACAGTCTGAAAGACAAGGGAAAAAAATCTTTGGTGAGAAGCACATGGGTACAATACCACATGACAATGACATTCTTGGTGTCACTACACTGACATTAATTAACCAGCGTCTCTTCTCTATTGTTTGGCAGGCAAATCTGAACCAGTGAACTGCTGTACAATTCTGCAGGGAACAATCAAGTAACATGATTATATTACAAGGTTGTCAAACCGGTGTTGCATTCTTTATGAACAAAGTAAAGAGAGAGTTCAATTCAATAACCAGTGTGCATCTCAACTTACTTGTGGTACTGAAAACCAGGTGCATTTGGGTAACTTGAAGATGGATTGAGTTGGTGTTGAACATCAACCAGACCACCCTCTGTTACTCCTGCGGGCACTGGAGATCCCTGGAATGTTGCAAGTGAACTTTTCCCAGAAGACATGCCTGTAAAGAGAACATGTCAAAAATAAAAGAGTGAATTTTTACATTACTAAGCTCATTATTTGACAGAAATGTGTTTTAAAATGAAATCGTGTCTGTTTTCCTTCTTTCCTTTTTCCTATAACAGTAAAATTATCCAATAGCTGGACATTCAAACGATCCTATAGTTGAATAAAGAACAAACAGAACAGACATGAAAAAAGGAAAAAAAAAAACAAGGTGGTATGGTGTTTCATAGGAGAATACTAAACAAACATGAACTTAAAATATCTCCCTTTACAAATACTGACACGGAATTCCACTCATCGTGTAAGTTTTGCAAAACGGTTATTCATGAATTCCCCAAATATAATACTGAAGTAACAATAATCACGAATTTGAAATGGCCAAGAATAGGAAATAAAACCAAAAGACAGAGTTGGTAATGAAATGGCAGAATCCAAAGGTAACAGAACAAGGCAAAACAATACCCAATCCAACAGTAAGCAACACTTTAATCATACAACCATGTTATAGTGCAGAAGAGTAGGGAAAAAGTGTGATATGCATTATAAGAACTACTTTGAATACAATCATTACCTTGGAGTAATATCACAATACAGAAGATAACAGTGAAAACCATAGCAAACATGCTGCTACTGGAAGACGATGAGGATGATGCCTTTGCAGCCTTCATCTTCTTCAAAGCTTTCATCCGCTCAATCCTCGCACGCTTTAACATGGCAAGTTCAGTGATCTCCCTGATTAGCTTGTGGTCAGCTGCATCAAGTGATGGAGCTCGTGGAGGTCTTGGAGGTTTGGGAGCCTTCTTGTTACTGCACTTTTTTCGTTTCTCCTTTTCTGGGGTATCATTCTCCACACATTCTACTGAGTACAACCTCCCACTCACTTTCACCATGTCCATTGAAACTACTGTTAACTTTGACTCATTGCAGCATCCACTATACCTATCCTCACCTTTTATACAAGAAATCTCAGTAAACAAAATCTTTCCTTGTTTTGTGTTACCTGGAGAAGACACATTCTTGGAGTCATCTTCAACCACTGCCAACCCACTTTCAAGATCAATTTCAGCGTCATCATTGACACTCTTATGATCCATCCCAAACCCAAAATCACAAAACTAATCCAACTTTTCTCCCTGCTTGTTACCCTACCCTACAAAATCAGGACACCCCCAAAGTGTCCCCTGAGCTGTTTCCCTAACCAAATCCTTGAACTCAATCCACAACACAAAATCACCTCCTTAACATAAAATATCACCAAAGGGATAAAAAAGAAGAAGAAAAAAACAAACCCAGTAATGGACTAGCCCTGCACCATAACAAGAAACATAATTCAATCAGTTACAAACAAGAAAAAGGTTCAAAGCAGTAATCCACCAAAGAGAAATGAAGAAAAGTATACAACTGGTGACTTAAACGAAGGAAAACTAGACAGAAAGACATAAAGTTAAGCTTTTGAAAGCAGATTAAGTCAAGCTTTGTGGAAAAGCGAATACCTTGCTTGAGGGAAAGAGAAAGAAGGCGAGATCCAATGAGAGACAAAAAGCATGAGAAATGGAGTTCACAACATCACAGGAAAACTACCTCACACAGTGCAATTTAAAGATTTCAAATAAAATTCAAAATCTTTCTGTTTCCTTTCATTGCCAGAGCCATTTCCATGTGATGCCTTCTAAAAAACTGCTCATTTATAGTACAGAGCGAAAATACTCGGAAGGAAGGACCAAAACAGCACCGCGCCGACAGTTGGCAACTCTGTTTCACCCTCTTCCTCACATTTTCTTTTATTGTTTTTATCATTATCTAATCACTTTTCTAAATCGGATTTCGTTTTCGTCAAACTTTGTCTTTAAAACATGCTTTTCAAATAGGAAAATGTTTTTTTCTAAATAAATGTCTGCTGTGTTACTGTTGACAGAACACGGTTTTAGTTAATATGATCGTGTTACAATTTTCTATTTTATTTTATTTTGTTGAATATTTTAGATTATTTAAAGAATAATTGTGTACACTTTTTTTATGGAAATTTTGGTTTTTACTTGTTCTAATTTCTAGAACACTAAGAAATTCTCACACTTCAATTTGTTCAACCGCGTTAATTTTATGACGCTTTAAAATTTAAATGAATTTTACTTTATCTATCAGTGTCACCACTCGTCTTAATCATAGGGTATGAGATGATGACACGCGTGCAAAGAAGATAAAAAAGAAAGAAAAATTATTAAAAGATATTAATCTGATGAGTGGATAATAAAAAACGAAAAAAAAAAGATTGACGTGTACGTAAATAAATCAGAATAATAAATATATTAATTAGTAATTTTATTTTTATTTTCTGTTCAAGCGTTGTTCACGTTTTTGTTACCTAATGCTGCTTTAGACACAGTTGTGTTCGTTTAATGAATACTTCTTCACCGACACTTCTTTTAAGCTATTTATTTATCGATATAAATTCTAAAAAAGATAAATTCATTAATGACAGATAGATTTTGTGTAGAAAAAGCATTCGCAATAATAAGCCTTCTTTATTTGATTATGCGTTTAATTTTAAAATGGAAAAGATTCCATTTGAAAAAAAAAACTACATTTATTATTTTTTGAAATAGTTTAATTAAAATTTTGATTTGGTAATTTAGTTTTTTATTGAATAATACACTTAAATCTGCTTAGAAAAAACACTCGCAATAATAAACCTTCTTTATTTGATTATGCGTTTAATTTTAAAATGGAAAATATTCCATTTGAAAAAAAAAACATTACATTTATTATTTTTTAAAATAGTTTAACTAAAATTTTGATGTGATAATTTATTTTTTGTTTAATAATAAACTTAAATCTACGTAGAAAAAGCACTCGCGATAATAAACCTTCTATGTTTCGTATATTGCTAAATTCACCAAAAGAGCACGTTTCCAAAATACTTTTTTAATGATATAATATTCGTAATATTTATTTAAGTAGCAGTGCTGTTTGCTTTTTATAATTAAAATTTGATATTGTAAAATTGAATTTTGAATTTCATTATGATATATTATTAATTAAAATTTAATTACCTGGAAACTAAATTCTGAACTTCTTTTGTAAGGACATGTAAAATTAATAAAAGGGCATTTGGGTTTTATGTGGAACAGTCAGACCCATCATATCAAAGGCACATGACCTTAGCAAGAGTCTTTCTTGTAAGTCAGTTTTTCACTGTCAACTTTTTTCTTCTCTCTCTAAAAACTCATCTTCTAAACATTGTTCTGCCTTCTCTCTAAAATATCACCCTATTGAACCGTTCAATTGTTGAATAGGTGGTATTCAAACGTTCACCGCGTCAAGGGCTCCGTAACGGACCGTTCTTGTTCCAACCTCTCTTTTTTTCCACCGTTTCTAGCACCTAGGGCATTGCTATTTTACTGAATGCATGCCGCTAGAAGTGTTCTACTTTAAATTTATGTTAATTTCTAGCCTAAAAAGCGAATTCTATCACCATTGGGTGATTTATAGGGTGTCTTTGAATTTTGCTGTGAGAAGCACTATTTAGATCATCCCTGTCAAGTAAACTTTTAAGTTTTCCAGGTAAGGGGAGCTAATTATTTTTGTATGAATTTATTTTATACAAATATATGCAGGTTGAATGTTGAACTAGTGTTCTTCGATGTTAAATTTTTATTGGATAATTATAACTGAGACTGTGGAATTGTGCTTAAATAATTTATGCTTTGGTGTTGAACGTGTCAGTGTTTCTGTTGAAATTAACCTGTTTTGGTTGAAATTGTTTTGGTTGGAGGGTTTGGAGTAAGGGCTATGTGATAGCATGTATATGGGCAGGTACTGTTTAAGGTTACTGTGAGGGGAAGGGTGATATATATAATTGGGTATTTGATGTCTAGAACATTGTAGGACAATTCTAATAACATAGATAATTAAATCATAACTTGTTAAAAGCCTTTCTTTGTTGGTACGATAGAGGGGACTTAAAAACCTGAGTTGGCACATCCTTAATCATAGAGCAGCCCTGGCCTGGTCCAGTGACTAGTCATATGTGCTAGCGCCGAAGGTGTGTCTGATGTGTTCAGACATCTTAACCCTCTCCGGTGACCAATTTGGGGAAAGTAAGATCTCTACTATGATGAAAATTAGACAAGTAATTTACCAAATAAGAACCATGATATATATATATATATATATATATATATATATATATATATATATATATATATATATATATATATATATATATATATATATATATATATAAACGTAAACTGGTGCATGGAGGGGATCTCACTCATTTTTCTTCTTCTGTTTGGATTGATTGATGTTGTTTGACTGCCAGGATGTATGTATGGTGTTGTTGAGTGGTTGTAAAGCATATGAATGTGAACTACAATGATGTAATTGAGTATGAGGTGGACATCTCAGGGTGAGATGATTGAAAGTGATGTGTGGGGTGTTGTTGTTATGTATAACTGTATGGAGCTTTGAACTGGTATGTCTATCCCTACACTCGAAGCACTGTTCATGCTCAAATAGAGGGGAGCAGTGTAAGTGATGAGAGTAGAGGGAGGTTCTCGTCTATAGTCTTAGAGTTTAGACATAGACAGATGGGGGATTTACCTTGCATAGTGTTGGGGAGTGCCAGCTGAACTACGCAAGTTCAAAGACGACCAATAGTTGGACAGTTATACCAATCCGAATGAGTCGTGTGGTGTTTGAGTCATGGTTTAAATGGTATGCCTTGATTGTTCTTTATATGTAGCTAAGCACGATGATATTTATTGATTGAACTATATGATTACTGCTTGGTTATCTAGCTCACCCTTGCTTTCTTTGTTGTGTGCTGCTTGTGTATGTTTTCCTTTGCAATGATCATCCATGGAAGCAGATGTTGTTGAGGAGGTTCCCTTGGAGCAAGAGTTGGAGGATGCTGATGATGCAATATAGTATTTTTAGGATTTCTAAATTTAAGTTGGTGTTATTTTGAAGTACTCTGAACTGTTTAAGTTTTAAGTTTTGTCTGTAATATCAACTACTGAACTACTATTCTACTCTAACTGTTCTCTTTATTGGAATGTGGACGCCTAAGTTATATGATTGTGGTTATGATATATTTGGGATGCCACATTTAGCATGTAACACCCGGGCACTGACGAGGGTGGGGAGTGATCGTCGGTGCAAGAGGCATGATGTGCAAGGGGCACAGACAAGGAACGGCTCCTGGCAGGCTTCCAGTGGAAGGGACACATGGATAATCGAACATACACCGGAATGAGAGGGATCTAGAGACTGTATAGGTATGAGACTATACAGTTGAATGATATCTTAAAGGGATTGATTTGGCTACTCATATCACCAAATGCATTTGCTTTTCGGTAGTCTGACCCATAAGAGTGAGGACAAAACACATTGAAAAGTCTCGTGGTGATGTGTGGGGACAGTCAATAGTCCCTAAAAGTTGTCGCGGCGTTACACTTTTAATTTTTAAAAATTTAAATTATAAAATATTTTTAAAATGAAAAATATAGTAACAAATTTAATTAATAGTCTACAACGTACTAATAGTCAAAAGTATTTTGTAATAATTTAAATAAATCATTGAACTTAGTTAATATTGAGATTTTGTAAAAAATATTAAATTATTTGATAATAAAAATTAAAAACTGTTCAAAATGAGAAATAGACAATACATTAATTAAAATTACCATTTTTTTACAAATGTATTAAATAGTGTAATATTTTCAATATATGTTGGAGATATACTATTACATTACAGGGTGTATTGATTGTTTCGTGATGATCATGATGTATCAGTTATAAAAGAGTTAGGTTTTAATTATAAGTTATGATTTTTAAGATAAATGTTCGATTCAATATTTGAATTTGATTCACAGTAAAAGAATAGTTGCAAATTGCAAAATCATATAGTATTCATAGACAGCAGGTTTAATGGTTTCCTTTCATATATTTGTTTAATTTTTTTATAATAGATATATGTAATTTATTTATAGTTTTAGAAGTGTAATTTTTATTATAAATTTAGTGTGATTTTTCATGTTTTATATTTTATTTAAATTTTATGTAATAACAAATGATTGATAGATTTTAGTATGTGAGTATAGTTAGACATGTCAAAATTCATAATAATACTTAACATGATTTTATTTAAAAGTATATTTAAATTTAAATAATTATAAAATAATATTTGCAATTACGTTTGTAGTATTTGATGTATCCTTTTTAATTTATTTAAATTTTTCATTTTAAAATATTTAATTGTAAAATAATTAACTTATACAAATGCAATTAAAATTGTTGATGTAAATAATTCATGAATTTGATAAGCTGAGGTGTAATTTAAGTAGTATAATTTATGTTCAAAGTTTAAGTTGTGTGATGAAAATTTGAGAATGCCATCTGAATGGTTATGATGAATTGAGGAGATGAATGTTATTTGATTTATAATTGGTATATTTTGAATTATATATGTGGTATTGGTTTGAATTGGTATGGTTGAGAATGTCATCAAATTGTAAAATTGTGTTTTCTGCAAATTATGCATATTTGTAAGAGAGTTAACTTACTTAGTGATCGTTTGACAAAAAATTCGTTGAACGACTCTAAAATAAAATAATTCACTAACTTAGTAGTTGTTGGAAGCGATTGAATTTCATTAGATAGATTTTAGTAATAAAATCCATATGAGTTTTAGTATTAATAGACTTCTAATCAATGGACAAGTAAGTCTTCTAATCGTTGAATGTATAAACCTTTTAATAATTGTAATTGGATGAGTAAGTCTTTAAACACTATTCACTTAGTAAGTAGATATTCTTGTTGAATAAAACTAACAAAGTTATTCAGTCATTTCAAACTCTCATTAATTTAATTATATGCTTTTAATTTAATTATAAGATTGTGGTTAGGTTTAGTTAACTACATTCATTTATCTATATATAAAAAATATTCCTA
This sequence comes from Vigna umbellata, assembly GCF_029865625.1. NCBI lineage: Eukaryota > Viridiplantae > Streptophyta > Magnoliopsida > Fabales > Fabaceae > Vigna > Vigna umbellata. The sequence continues at coordinate 106,541,386 of NC_142165.1, forward strand.
AATATTCCTTTTTTTGGGTATTGGTGTTTATTTTAAAAGATCATCCTTCAAATAAAAGTTTTTTTTAAATTAAAATAACTATTTATTTAATTTAACCAGTTTTTAAAATTTAATTACTTTTTAATTATAAAGCTATATACACAAGAAATAAAAATTATTTATAATAAAATTATGAAAAATATTTATATTTAATAATAATAATAATAGTTTTATTATGATAATAAAAGCGAACACATGTTAAGTGAAGAAACTATAATCAAAATTCGTTAATACTTACGGATTAAAAAATTGAAAGTAAAAATAGTTATTTATTTTTTAATTTGCATGCTTATTTTTAGTTTTTTTTACCGAGGCACCGTCGTCATCGAATTCTAAAATTTCTCTAATGAACAGAAAATAGAAACCTTTTATAGATTGGCACTGTTTTCATTAAAAGCAGTGGTGGGAATGAACAATAATTGATGGATTTGTAGCAGTAAATTATTATTTTTTTCAAAAAAGCTGTAAAGGATCAATAATAGTGAGTTTAGGATCTCTTTAATAAGTGAGTGGACCTTTGAACATTAATTATTAGAAGCCCATGAATAAATAAAATCCAAATAAAAAAAAATGAGAGAAGCATGAAGAAAAAAAAATATATACATAAGACCAGAGATTAAATTTAACATGAGATTGATAAAACTAAGAATTGAAGAAGTGAATGAAAATATTCATCTGACCATAGAAACATAATAAAATAAAAAATTTATAGTGAAGATTATTATTATAGTTAATGAATAAGTTGTGAGATAAGGGATTTTGCAGAAGCACGTGGAATTCGAACCCCCGTCCAATAAGTAAGGTACAACAGCACGTGGGTTCTGATATTTCAAGATTTGTCAGGCTTATCTGTTACTCATGCCACTATCAATAATAATATCTAAATTTGTGACTACAATAATGAACTATTATTATTTAGTATTTGATATCTGAAATTGTTGTTTGCATTTGAGAATAAATATTATTTTTTAATAATCGTGATTGTTGTATGAGTATTGAAAAAAATAAGAAGGAACTATAAGAGGTGTGAGTCGTTTCAATTTTGATTCAACGCGTTTTCTGCTGCCAAGATTGTAGTTCCCGGAAGGAATCACGTTGGCATGTGGATTTCGCGGTGCTGGGAAGCTATTCCAATTCCAGAGAAGAAATACAATAATACAGGATGAGAAAGACTCAATAATACTGGATGAGTAATCCCAAAATTACTAATTGCACACCCATGATTTTTATTTCAATGGTGTCTCTCCTTCAAGTTGTATTATGTTTACTCCACTGTAAGTTTATACTTTCTTGCTACAAGATTGAAGAAGATTCAAACAACTTTTGATGAGGTTTGAATTTAGTAAATTTCAGACAGGTGTACAAAGTACGAATGAATAACATCAATGGAGTTTTTATTTGTTGTGATGACTATCAGACAAGTTCTTATATCATCCGATCCAGAATTGAACTTTTCAGAATAAACAATCCAAAAGGTATTTATACAAAAATATAATCATTCTGAATTAAACTATACAACACATGAATTTTGATTTGCAGATGAAACATTCTCGTAAAGTGAAAATTTTCAGAAACCCTACGCAAAGAGATTACTTCTCTCCTTTCCGGAATGCGTAAACAATCCAGGAGTTTAAAATGAATCACCTGCAGCAAATGTGGTGGTTTGAAAAAAGAAAATTTGTTGAAGAGGAAGCTGAAGACTCACACTAAACAATCCTCCATTTTATTCTCTTCAGAATTAACCCACATTAAAAACTTTACAGGTATTTCTTATCTCCAATTTAATAATTTGTGTAGGTCAAATAATTTATATGAAGAACTGTAAGGAATTTGACTGTTACCCAATCGCGGCAACTACTTCGGTGTTTAAACGCTGTTTTTGTGGTCAAACATTTATTTATCAATCACAGAAGATAACTGCAAAGCCATTCGGCAATATCATTTATTGTTTTCTGTCAACTAAAATAAATTAAAGACGAAAATAGTCCGTGTTTATATGTTTTGAGGGGACAAGGTTTTGAGGGAAAGTGGGTAAAAAATATACTAAAACTTGAATATAGCAGCACCGCTTGATGGCTTGGAAGCAAATACATAAAGGCCAAGATCGTTCTTCTTAATAACGCCCTTGTCTATCCTAGACTGGTAGAAGCATTCCTGCAATGGGTATAAAATTCAGCATTCACTACATGTTAATCCCAGGTCTTCGATGATTGATAATTAGGGTTACTAAATATTATTTATAATGAAAACAAACCTTTAAATTAAGGATAAATTGTGGAACTATGTTCTCCTTCACCAAAGCAACTGCACAACCACCCCATCCAGCTCCAGTAAGCCTAGCCCCGAGAGCACCATTGTTACGACAAACATTTACAAGTTCTTCCAACTCTGGACAGCTGATTCCATGAATAAAAGAAAATATCAACTCTAATTGCCGGAAAAGGAAACCATATCTTACAAGGACGATTACAAGGACGACATCGTTCTGTTACTTTAACGGTTGTAAAATCTCGCATGAAATATTCATGCCTTGTGAAATAATCCTTCCAGAGAAACCAAACAATTGACGATGCATACATTATTCTACTAAGACACAATACTCTATTTCAGTACCTGCACTCATATAAAACGCTGCAGCTATGATGACTCTCGTTCATAAGGTCACCAAGCCTCTTTAGCTTGTCCTCGTCGCTGAAAAAATTGGGTAGTTACATAAAAGTAATACATAGCTCACTTACAAAAGAATAACAATATATGCAAAGTTGCAAACTGATGAGATTAGTCCTCGAGGCATTTTTGTATCAAAATAAATAGAAACCCGTTAGACGAAATTCAGAGTGGTCCTCATCCAACTCACATTCAAGACCGACTGAATAGTAGTTCAAAACACTCACCTTAGATCAGAGGACACGACATCCTTGAAAGCATGTACCCTCTTTGCTTCTGAATACACGTGAGAAGCTCTCTAGAAACAAAATGTGTCAAATAAACAACAGCGTATAAAAGGGATAAATGCATTGGCTGTGGCTGTTAATAATTTCTATTCGATGGAAATTCCCATTGGCTGGTGAAATACGAAAGCACGAGAAATTATTTGAAATTTTCTATTTGGAGTATGTTATCCACAAAACCTTCTAAACAATTGGGCGTAAAGTAGATAATGAAGCTTAAAAAAACCTGATGCAACTTGTATTGCTTTGCAGCTTTTAAGACATCTAAATAAGCTGCATTGTTGCTCAAAAATGAGGTAAGCTTTTCCCCAACAACTTCTTCAATTTCTTCGGCTGTATATGGTTCTTCTTTCAAATATTCCTGTACCGAATGAAAAGTTTTTATAACAGTTAACAGGCTTGAGATTTTTATGAATACAGAAAAAAATATTAAAGTTCAAAGAAATCCATTAAGTGATATAAATTGTTTCTCAGATAAAACATAGTGTCACCCCGGGCAAATTCTAAAGATGACATCATACCAGGTTCAATTACCTTTACAGCAAGTACAGGATCAGATGAGTTATGAGTACCAGCAAATGTCACACATAAACCTTCAACATCAGACAGTGTGCTCACTTTTGATATTGCCTCTTTTGGATCCATTCCTAGCTTTATAGCTAGAACAATCTGAAAATTTTTGTAACAGCGATATTTAGTGAATTGAGCAACAGGTTTTCTATTGCACAGGTACATGTAATGAATAATTCCAACATGAAGCAACTACCCTTTGATGGATGCACATACACATTAATGATTAAGTCCGGCATGAAATTACCAGAAACATCTGAAATGAAGGTCTTTCCTTGTTCAATTCAATAATAAAAGTAGGTAAAATAATGTTCAGACTTCAGCATATGAAAGAAACTGAACAAGTTAAATCTAATTGACCAATCAAAAAGACTATGAATGTAATGGTGACAAACAAGACATTTTGGTAGTTTACAAGAAGTCATAAAGGACGCTACCAAACTACTTATGCATTTGCATCCAATAAATGTACCCTGACAGGTTATATAAAATAGTGCGGTAAAGATATTTTTCTCCAAATGTAGTAATTAAGGAGAGGGCACATGATTGGAATATACTCACAGAAGACAAACGGCATTCAACAACCCTATTGTTGTAATTTGTCGCAGCAGTAACAGCCTTCTGAGACTCTGCCAGAGAATGAGCTATCACAAAAGTCCCACCAGCAGGAAGTTGCACATCTGTTGTACGAATTGGGTTGAAATCAATCAGCTCTGCAAAGCCAGTCTTGGCCATGACAGAGATTGCCTGTCGAGTAAAACCAAATAAAAAAAAAATTTAGCCAAGGTAAATCGTCAGAATGTTGGAAGAGAAACACATTGGATAGTAATACCCCATATGCAGTTGGAAGCAGATTAATGCATCTTTGATCAATTACGCAACATACTTCCACAGTGAAATGACTATGGTTTTCAAATTGTGGCCCGGATCATCCCTAAGTTGTGGAATTTAATTAAATATCTGCATTACTTCCCACCCTAAAGCAAGCTATTTTAAACATCTAGTATTTTATACACGGTTGTTCTTGAGTTTCAAAATTCATGCAGCAACACCGTACGCCCATGTTCAATTATTCACTTAAGACATTATACTTTAGGTGTTAATTACAAACATTGGTCAAGGAGTGTATCAATTAGCAAGAAGCTGTAACATAGACGGAGTGTCACCCATAGGAGATATGGAGGAAAAGAAGATCTGTAATTGGGACATACGTTCACATAAAATTACAACAGAAAACATCTGTAATGAGAAAAGTGAAGAACCTGGTCCATTCCACCAGATTGTGTACCAATATGTCGTTCACAAGCACATGTAACTTGTGCAAGTTCTTTCTGTTAAGAGTATATGATTACATATGTCAGAAACAGAAAATAAAAACATTAAATAAACAACAGAACAACAGAATAAAATGTTTCTAAAATAAAGACAGGTATTCAACAAAAGCAGTTGTAAATCATCCATTTAAAAAGGTATAATCAAGAACTATTTTAGATGTCTACAAAAAACATAAATCTTAACACGATTGGGTAAAAAAAATAAAAAAATTCACGAAAACAAATAAATCATGGAAGCGTAGAAACGTAAATTTCAATGCAGCATATAATTTGAAATAGGAATTAGATCTGATCATCCAAGGTTGAATATGTGAAATTCCAGTAATACTATAATGTCAGTGGTATTGAACTGATACCGGATTTTGATATACTGTTACATTATCAGCTCCAAAAATTCAACTATTTTTTTTTTCCTTTGTTACTTAAATGACACAAAATTCCAGCAACATCTTGTCATAATTCGGAGTAATTAATAATTAGTACAACAATTTTAAAATCTTACAAGCTATTATATGTGGAAACAATTTATCCATTCAATGTTCCACATACACATGAGCATTCCAACAAAAAATTCATACCTTTGGGAAGTTCACATCAAAAGCAGCCATAATAGCAATTGTGGATGAGCAGACAAACGCTGCAGAGCTTGATAGCCCAGAACCTGTGAATATAAATAAATAAGTGTCGCCCTTTATCCTTTTAATTTAACACTGTCAACAGAAAAAAATTTCATCTCCAACAGAGAACCAGAGAGGCCGAGCAACATTCACTTTGAGGTAAATTGGAATGTCTATAGCAGTAGCACCATTCTAATTCCAAAATTAATGAACACACCTGTTGGCACTGTTCCATCAACAAGAACATCAAGCCCAACAGGTTCACCAACATCCACTCCTTTCAGTTTTGCATAGTCATAGAAACCTTTGTACCTTCAGAAATTGCATTACCAATTAATATTGAATTAAACAACAGTGCTGCACTCTTTCTTGTACACCCAAAAAGAAAACCAATACATCTATCCATAAGCTCCTCCATCCATATTTAGCGGATAATTTCAAATTGCACAATACCAAAGGTAAAATATATCATTATAACAAACTTGCAAGCACTACTTTTCATAATTTAAATAGATATGAATGGTAACCAGTACGGACATCAGTGCAAGACTAATTACTTGAATGACAAACAAACTGCACCATCTTGGTAGTGTTAACTGTCAAGCAATGTTCATGAAAGAGAACATACACAAAGCACATACATCCAACAAAGCTTGCAACTATCATTCCTCCAAAAACCGAAAGAATGGCAAGAGAACAAAATGTATATGAAATAAACTTACCCACAAATAAAATAATGGCCCCACTTGTGATTCTTCAAGTCGATTTCCTGCATTAAAATCACAAACAAAGAACACCAAATCAAATTATCAACAAAACAGGACGATCTTATTGTGAAGAATATTAAACACGTATTGCCAAAGAGAATTTAGAACACAAAAGGATTAATTAATCCACCTGGAGAGGATCAGCAGGATAAGTACAAACAGAATATTTTTCACCGTTCACGTTAGCAATCCTGAGAACCTTTTCCGCTTCGTTTTTCCGAATCGCCACGATCGTATCTTGCCGAATAGCCATAGGCAACACCGAATAACCCTCATAATCAATGTGCTCTCCGATCAAGTTCACTCTCCCTGCTCCGCATATCAAAATTATCATAAAACACCGCAAAACTCTAATCTCTATCATACAAACTAACAATTCAACCACAATACCGACATTAAAAAGCTCAATTAAAACAAAAATCTAGAAGTTCAGAGATAGAGAGGGAGAGGAACCAGGTGAACGAGCGAAGACTTGAGGATAATGACTGAAGACTTCGAAGAATTTGGACTTCAAATTATCGAAACGAAGCTGAGCTTCTTCAAGCGCTGAACCGCCCCCATAAACCAACTCTAGGTTATCGTAAATCGGGATCGGAAGATCCTCGTGCTTCGCCATTCCTCTTTCGTTCTTCAACTACACAATTTCAAACAAAAAAACAAACATATAATTTTTTTTCTCTCTTTATATATATATCTTCTCTGTATCTCTATCTCTATCAAGCTCTTTCTGTTCCAGAATGTAACGTAAACAGATTTTTTTACGGTCCTTTAATTTCGTAATTATCATTATTCACTCTCTCAATCATTAAAAATAAAATAATAATAACAATAATAATAATAAAGAAAAAGAACAAAAAGAGATTGTGTCAACTTTATTGGGACTGTCAATGACGTGATTGTACTTCAGCTACAAAAGGTTATTTGGATTGTGAACAAGGATGGTCATGGATTTGATTTTTTAAATATCAGATTTGAATCCAAATTTACTTCTTGTACAAAACTAGATTGGATTATTTCAAAACTCAGATCCAAAAATTTGGATCAACCTGGAAATCCAAATCCATTTTTAATGAAAGATTAATTTTTTTATAAATCTAATTTTAATTTAAAAAATAAGTATTTCATTTAATAAATAAGTATATAAAAAAGTTAAATAATATTTTTAATCCAAAAACACCTTAAAGCAATCATTTTGACTTTAACGGTTAAGATGCACTTACTTTACAAAGAAAATATAATTGTGAAGCCTGTTTTATGCGATAGCTGAAGAGCAAACCAAATCCTAGTGGGCCTTCATTCCAGGCTGAAAATAAACAGGAAAAACATGACGAACCCCACCACGTGATCCACCAGCGCAGTGGTAGCACCACCGTATTGCGAGCAATGGTAAGAATCTGTGCGCAAACAAAATTCAACGTATTACCAATTAGATTTACCTTTGATTGCTCACTGAAATTTTGGAGGGAACGCAAAGAAGAAAGAGGAAAGATGTTGAAATTTTCAAATAAAAGAGAAAAGGTTTCAGATTTATTTTGATCTGAATATATCTGAACTGATTTTCCAGATTTTAAAATCTATATAAGTAAAACAATAATCTATTTTAAAAATATTATAAAATATGGATCCAAAATAAAAAACAGATTTAGGTAAATGGATTAGAGCAGTTTAAAAATTGAGCAATTTACCTATTTAAGAAAAACCCAGAATACCTAATTGCGTGGCACTTGTCTCGTTTTGTAGATAAATAATACTTTTCATCTAATGACATGTCATGTGCTGACATTATTGAGTCTTATCGTCAATGAAAACAACAGATACCTTGAGCTAATTAACTATTCTAAGAAATCATTAACGAATTAATATCTTCCTGTGCTTTTCAATTCATGTGGGGATACGAAGAGTTTCTAGATTACATCAATTATTGTTAGAATGTTTTACGTAGAGTGTTCCTCCATGTTTTTAGATTCCTCCTTCATCATTACAATGCAAAGGTGAATGAATAGTATACACTCTTTTCTTCTTCTTTTTTCTCTTGGTAAAACACATCATTTTTCTTTGACTCTTTATTCCTAGGATTCATCTTGATTAGGGAGAGAGTAGAAAAGGTAAGAAAAGAAAAAAAAATAATAATAAAATATTTCAATGATTTTTAAAATGTTAAACATATCATTTTAATTTCTAAATTGATGTATAAAGTGTAAGACTGGTATAATTACCATCAAACATATTCATTCGTTTAAATCGTTTAATTGAATTAATCATATTTAAAAATTACTCAATGTATAATTTATAATTTTTTATGTCGAGTATAATAGGGAAAATTAATCTTTCGAATGAAATTAACATATCCCCGTCTTTTTAGGTGTTATAGCATTTTTTCACTTTTTTTTCTTCTAGTACATCTTCGCTTTACCAATTCTATTTTCATCTCACACATTTCTTTCTAAAGAGAGGTTGTCCTCTCAGTTACAAAAATATGAAAGTCTTAACTGAAGGACTTCATGATTCTTCCTCAATTATAAAATAACTGTAATTTTTAAAATACGATACTGATAATTACTTTTAAATTTATCTTTAACGAATTATATTAATAATTGCATTTACAGATAGTTAGCAAAGTCTAAATGGCTCTCCTAATGTATAAGAAGTATCATGTATATCTATAAGATTTTTAAACTTTATATATATATATATATATATATATATATATATATATATATATATAATAAAAATAATATCAAATAATATTAATAAAATAATAATTTTTCGTATATACGATAATTAATAAGATAATCACAATAATATAACACTTTATTTGATATATCATATATTCTCTATAAATATATAATATTTAAAAAATATTATAATATAATTAAACTATCTAAATTTAATCAAATATAAGATTAATATATAAATATTTAGACAAACAAATATAATCAAAATATCCTTTTATCAATAAAACTCAATGAAGTTCGTTGAACAACATTACTTAATATCTTAATATATTTATCGAATCTAGTATATAATATATATATATATATATATATATATATACACACTTTTAATAAATGTTATGTAACTATTTTTTTAGTTTTGATACTTTACTATCCATTTTTTATTCTTTAAATTTTATATATTTTCTATAATTTTCTTATTTTTTTTACAATAAGGTAAAAGTGGATTCATACCCCTTCTGCACATCCACTAGTATATACTAAAAGAATAAGATTATTATAATAAAATTTATTATTATTTAGTTTGTATGAAAATTTAAAATAAAATCATTTTAAGTTTTGCCATGGACAAAGTATATTCTATATAAAAGGGTAATCAGAGTTAGTCACGCTAATCACAAGAGCATTCTACAATTTAGAGACGGCACATTCAGCAATATCATTTACCTCCAAAGAGAAGTAGCTGCTAGACGCATTTCAACACACTGGAAATATTAAGTTAAGCGATACTCTATGTTTGGTGAAATTAAAATTATCACGGAAAAGACACAGAAAGAATAGAAATACTGAATAACACGAGACCATATACAATCATCTGGCCCAAATTTTCATTGTATGGAGTTATGATCCAAACAAAAACTACCAGTTAAATTGTAAGAAAGAAAATATTAGTCAGGTTTGTTGAATGTGGAAATGCCTATAAGAACCCCTTCCTTTGTCAGACAAGGCAAAACCACTACAGATTTCTGGCGCAGCAAATGTTCAAGTCATTTATAAATACAAAAACAAGTTGCACAAAAAAAAACAACTATCTTTGAAAGTATTGCAAAAACATAACGAAATAAACCTAGAGCAAATGGAGTTATATGAAATAAACTGGTTGGCTAATTGGTAATCAAACTTGTAAGGTTGTAAACATGTACACCATATGAAGGTGAAAAACGTGCTATACAAACTCTGATACAGTCCAATTGATGATTAATTCCATCACAGGCCGAACCTATCAACCTCCTCATCTTCGTCCTCATCAATAGCATCATCATCTTCAGTATATATCCCCAAATCTTCATCATCTTCCGTTACCTCGTCCTCCTCAACCTCATCTTCCTCATCCATCATACTTTTACTTTTACTTTTCTCTTTGTCCTTCAAACCAGTGTTCAAAACTACAGTTTCTCCCCCAGATTTCTCCATGTCTCTCCTCAGTTTATCCATGTCGCCCCTCCTACGGTCTTCCTCCAAACGTTGCTTCTCTTCTCGTCTTTTATCAAGATCAGCCCTGAACAATGTATGATACAATGAAGTTATTTGGTTAGCTATATCGAGCACCCTGTTGTATATGCTAAATCAATAGTAATGTAATAGTGAAAATAAGACAATACTTGTAGGTGTCCATGTATTCATCTGCACTGGCTTCGACAACCTTAAAGAAGGCTTCCATTCCTGCACCAGAAACAGCAGAAACTCCAACTGATTTCAAATTATTGTAGAATTCATCTAGCACAAGACAAAGGCTTTGAGTTAAAGTTGATGTGTATGACTGATCTGAACTTGCTGCTGCTTGGAATGCCTCAAAATCCTCCATCCACTAGATAATGAATTTCACACCAAAAAAATTGGATCAAAATAAATTTGGTACAATCTATCATGTAAGTTTGTTAGGCCAGGAAAAGACTAGATAAAAAAGAAGCAACAAGGAATAGAAAGTAGGCTACAAAATTTCCGAGTAGTCTTGACGCCAACTATACAATTCAGCTTAAATAGGCAAATGACAGAGCCCATAACCCCATAATAATGGCAATATGTTCAATCTCTATATACAATAAATTCCCCAACATGAGAGGCCAAATTAATAATTATGTCCATCAATATTGTTTTCCATTTCACTGCAATTTCTCAAAATTTAAATTACTTATGCCTTAACTTCAATTTCATAAATTAAAAGCAATGTCAAGTTCTACTAAGGATACTGATTGATGTTGATACATGCAATGCTCATTAAAGTCATAGACATTCAACAGAAGGGTGATACAATTAAATGTGCCAACTTGAGAAATCCTTCCAAAGATAACAAATATATCAAAACTTCATAGGTGAATGATTCCATCAACTTGAATGTTATCATTTCTGGTTTTGAAAAATCTTCTACTGCGAAGCTAAACCAAATCATAGATAAATCCAATGTGTCATTATGTCTCACTCTTGTAGTTTAAAGTTTAAACACACGATCCAGTTCTTAAAAACCAACATACAACGTTTATGAAAAAAGTGATTTGATGACCCTTATTTAGGGATTACAATAAATAGAGGTTCATTATCTTGTTGACAATAAAAAATAAGTAAAGAGAAGTAAATGATTTATAGAATAACTTATTAGGATCATATTTCTGATTCTTTTCAACTTCGAGTTATTTTTAAAGGTATAAGAGGTATATAAAAAACCAAAATAATGATTATTATATCTTTGAGAAGAAGTTATTATTTGGTGAGAAAAGCTTAAACAAACAGGCCTATAACTAAAAGTAATATATTAATCTACTCTGCAAACAGATTGTACTAGTTAACCACAACTTGATGTTAGTGAATGGGTAGATCAAAATAGTTTGTTAACTAAAAAAATTAAAGTGACTAATCTATCCAACACATCATTTGCAACTCAACTAAGCACAATAAAAATCATCAGAAACAAAAATACCTCCAATGCAAACTGATGTGCTGCTACATCAACTTTGTTGAATGTCAGGATGAGAGGTAACCTTGTCTTATAGAGGATACTACAAGCATACAACATGTTGCTCATGAAAGTTGTGGGATCTTCTGAACGAGGTGTATCAACTACATAGGCCACTACAGTGGGAAATGTGGATGCAAAAGCTTCTGTAATGATAGCACCAGAAGCAGACCATGTAAATATTTCAATCTGACCAGGGGTGTCCACAAGAACATAGTCAAGTTGATCTGCCCGTCTCTCAATCATAGAGATTACCTGAAAATGAGGTGATCCAAAAAATTAAAAAATGTAGTAATAATTAAAACAAATTACGACCTATGCGAGTAACTGCCAAGGTACACAGTATAATCTCCTTTTCTGCATCATAAGCTTAACTAGAAAAAGTAAAACCAAAACATTAAATCAAGGAAGTTAAAGGAAAGCCTTCGATCATATTGCCATTACAAGCAGACAGCATTCCCATTTGTGTCACTACTGTTTTTAGTGATGGGAATAAGATTGTCAGTTGAAAACACTGTCTACTTGTAAGTAACACTTAGTTTAAAAGCGAGTAACAAGATATGTCACAACTCAGTAGTTTCAAAAATTAACAGACCAACTTTACCTCATCAAACTTGGTGGCAAACAAGTTCATAGAAGTCAAAATTCCACCATTAGGGCCAAGGTTAAACTGCTTCATGACTTCTTTGTATTTAACAGTGTCTCTTATATCGATGTTGGAAGCATATGGAAGGGTCATGACGGCAGGGTCAAGATTCACCACATAACCCCGGATGTTTTTTATATGTGTATGGGCAACCAACCTATGCATGAGTGTAGTTTTCCCACTCCCTAAAAACACAGACGAGGCTTATATTCAGAGACTTGATAAAGCATAGCATTACAAATGAAAACCAGTTTCGACCAAACATGTTAAATATAAATACGAAATCACCTGCCATTCCTACAACAATAATGATGACAGGTTTTCTTCGAAAGTTAGGAAATCCATTTCCAGAAGAACATCCTTCAATATGCAGCTTGTTCATAGTCTCAGTGAGTTCTTTCTTTTCCTTCTCATTGTCTTTTACCTTCAAAACCAACCACAGGATATACTATTATCATAATCACAATTTCTAATTTAAGTAACCAAATTAAAAATAGAGGTGAGTTAGGGTTAATCCATTATAGAATGTATAGAATAAAAATTTAACAATCCTATGATACTAGTTAGACCTAGTCGCATGAAGTCAACAACACAATCTAACTTTAAATTGTAGCTTAATTTTCATTTATGAGTTTATAGTTTATTAAAGGGAATGAGAAAAAGAGTGAAAAGAGACAAGCATATTGGTACTTGATCGGAAGAGTCACCGGAATCCATTTGCATGGACGAGTTGTCAAGCTTCGCGCTCTCTGAACCGTTATCGACATTCATTTCCGATTGAAGGGTTCTGCGAGATCGATGTAGAGATGATTGAAATTGGGTTCTGGGGAGGACAAGAACCAGAGAAAGAGCGGAATTGAGGTTTTATATTACTTCTCTTGTGAGGGTTTATGAACCAAGTCAATATGCGAATTTTTGTAATATTTTTCTTTTTTACATAATTTTAAAAATTAATCAATTTTATAAATTATTATTGGTATCCTCTTTATGTAAAAACTTTTGAGTTTATATTGTTCAGACTAATAATATATTTAAATGAGAAACTTTCAAAAGATAACTTATTTTTGTTAAAATAATATCTATAAAATTATAATCAATCAAAATAAAATACAGTGAAAACACATGCTCTCTTGATAATACAAAATAACAATTATTTTTTATTATTAAATTTAGAACAAATAAAAATTAAAAGAAATAATTTATATAATTTTATAACATGATTTTGAATTTTAAAAAATTATAAAATCAGAAGAGTAAAATAATAAAATTATCGATTTTTTTGTCCATGTTTTCTTTTTCAATTTTAACATTTAGTATCCACCTTTTCAAACTCAAATGATTATTCATAATTAAAAAATATTTTTCAATTTTACTCTTTTTAAAATTCAAATAATTATTTATAATACAAAAATTATATAATAAAAAAATACAATTTTTTTATTTCATAATTATTTTTAATAAAAAATATTTTATAGCTTATTAAAATTTTGCTTCAATAGAAAAAAAAGTTATTAGAAATAGATAAAAAATGAATAATTTTTATAATTTTATAAAATTAATTATTAGTTTTAAAAGAGATAATTCTAAAATATATATATATATATATATATATATATATATATAAGTAATAAAATAATATAAATTAATAAAGGTAAAATTAATTTACATAAATAATTATGAATAGGAGTTTTTTGTAATAGTTATAGATAAAAAGAGCTATCCTAATTCACCTATAAAGTTTTATTTTCTCTGACAGTGATCTCCCTTCCAATTTTTCAATTAAAAAGAATTAAGATATATTTCACCTTTTACAAAGGACACGCTCTTTTATATATATATATATAAATTATTGATTAAATAAATGTTATAATTTACATTAAATAAGTTTCTTCATAGATTTGTTAAACTAATATAACAAAAGAATATTTTGAGTTTAATATATGTTTAACAAATATATCTATATACTGATTCAATGAATATAACAAAAACATTAATTTAATAATACGTATTAGACAAATATTATAATACATATTAAAAAAGTTTTTTCACATTGATTAAATGAATATAATAATATATGTTAATTAATCTATTCATACACGTATTAAATGAGTTTATTAATATATATTATACATTCTGTTTAACAAGTTTTACAATATATTATACAAATTTATTTATATTAAATAAATATAATAATACACATTAGATAAATGTGTTTATATATTAATTATAATGTATATAAACATGAAATCTAAAAATACATATTAAATCAATGTTTCTACTGTGTTTTTAGTAAAGATACTTTACATATTTTGTATAAAAGTCTAATACGTGTTTTTGCACATTCTTATTATTTGGACTTTTACCATGTCTATTATTTATATTTTTAAATACATATTAATTTTATAAACCTATAAATATTTTTTTCTCAAAACTTAATTATAAAACTTAAAATTATTATTATTTTTCTCAACCTCTAGAAATTTTTTAAATATTACCTTTTGAAACCTATAATAATTTTTCTCATAACTTAATTATAAACTTAAAGTTATTATTAATTTTCTCAACCTCTGGGTACTTTTTAAATAAAATAAACGGACAAACAAATACAATTCAACACAAGTTTAAAATTAGTATAATTAAAAATGCAATTGAGGTGTTGTTATATAACTTATATGTAAATATATATGTTTATATGACTTAATTAATTTCAAATTTATAAAAAAAATTTAAATGTGCTATCATTTTTTTTATAAATATATTTAAAATATTAATTTAATTTATTCTATATATATATATTTATTTATTTTAACAATATTTTTATGTAACGATAAATGATTAATGTATGTTAAGATATCAACATTATTCTTGACATGATTTTTATAAAAAATTATAAAGATAAAAGATTGTTTGAAAAAAATGGGTTTTTAAACTACAATATCTAAATGTTATTAGTAAAATGAGACAAAGGAATGGTGTTAGTTTAATTTTATGAAATAAATATTATTATGGATTATTGTATTTTATCGATCTGATGTGAGTTTCACTAAAAAAAACACTTTCTTAATATCTCATGAACCTATAAATCATAGTCGTTTCTTTCTCTCAACTTTGTATTCACATTTGTCAGTTTGAATGTCAAATTTAATTTTTAGTCAATAAGTTGTAATTTTTTTTTTCATCTGTCACGATATTTTTTTATTTTATTGTTATTATTATTATTAATATTATAAATTAATAGTATTATTTATTATTATTATGATTATAAATATAATATAAAAATATTTTTCATAACTGAATTCATTAAATAATTTAATATAAAAACATTTTTTACTTAAATAGTTTATTTACTTTGTTAGTAATTTTATAATTTTAAAAAATATTACATTTAAAAAAGGTCAAAGATAAATTTTTAGAAGTCACTTAAAAGATAAAATTGATAAAATAAATATTTAAATTTTAAAAGATATATTTAAAAAATAAAATTAGAAAACAAACGTGGATAAAAAAAATAAAATTAGAAAACAAACCAATACATCTTTATTACAAATAATTTTTGCTTCCCTTTCTTACCAGGTGTCTTTCAAAACAACAATCCTAACTCTTAGTTATTATTGATTAACATTAACCTTCGTTTCTCATATTCAAACAAAAATGGTTATAAAAAAGTAAAACATAAAACTTTGTTTTTCAAACTCTTAAGAAACATGAACATCTTTACAGAGACAGAAAGATATAAAAAAAAATTAATGATACATTAAAAATAAAATACAACACACGTAAAATAAATATAAAATTACATGATGAAAGTAAACTATAAGTGTCATTTATATGTACATAAAAGATGAAATAAACATATTAATAAGTTAAAGTTGGTTGGTATCGCTGGATCAAATTGTTAACTACTGATACAGCAATAGAGCATAAATTTTGCATGTATCGATTCGTATCTCTGAGAGGTGAAGTAGCTAGGTTCTTAAATTTGTTATTACACGACTTAATTTCGACATTAATAATATGAATTTTTTGTTTGACGATTTTATAATCACCTTCTTCCATGACATTCAAAGCCTCTCTCAGATGAGCATCAATTACTCTGTTGTATGAAAGAAGACAATATTTTAAGGCTTTTTTTACCTTAAGATCTGTGATTTGCCAGTAATCTTTATGAATATGTTCTATTGTAGAAGATGCATTATCATTCATAATATGAAGGGTTAAACGAGTAAATCCTGCCATGTCTTCTCTAGATCTATGCTGAATTGATGATCGTAAAGTCATAACACAAAGATGATAATCAGGTGATTGACCACATATCTGTTCTAACAAACCAGTATGAGACAGAATTGATTGAATTGGTGCAACCAAAAAGATTAAAGAGATCACCAAGTTGATAGAAATGAAACTTGTAAGTGTCATTTTCTCATAGATTGAGTTAAATTCATGATTGTAGAAAGTGACAACAGAATTTATTAATATTTTAATGGTGTAACTTTTGTATTATATTTAGAAAATATTTTGACGCTTTCCTTTATACTCGTTGTCATATCAAAATTGTGGTTTAAATTAGCTTAGAATCTAAACTTTTATCTTTATAATATATAGATTAGAAAAATATTATTTATTACATCACTAAATTTTAAGAAGAAATAAATTTATCATTTATTACAAATCTTACCAACTTGTAATATACAACAATATTGCGAAAAATACTTTTGATATGATGAAAAGTTTTAAATCGATTTTTTTTTTCGAAAAGTAAAAGTTTAAGATTTTAAAACTAAATAAATGTTAGTCTAAGTAAATATTATCTTTTAAAAAGTAAAAAACGATTGTAATTTAAAAATATTGTCTTCCCGGGTAGACAAATGGTCACATGCGTTGAAACGACAGCAATTGACGAGGCTAAATGGGCCGAGATACGAAAGGAGTGAATGGGCTAGGTGGCCCATTAATAAAAGTGGATTCCAATAAACAAACACGGGTCAAGTCGTCGTTCCTTTCTTCGTCGTCGTCTCATTCGTTATTTATTAATTATGAATTTATGATTGCTGTGTTGTGTTGGTGTAGCATATAGCATCATCGTTGCCAGAAAAAGGTGTCACTCCACCGGAGCAAAGCAAAGGAACATCAAACTTCTCTGTTCGCTTTCTCTCGCTAGGGTTTCCGTTAGGGTTTCGCTCTGTTACAACAAGCTGGAGAGGCACAGAGGAGACCGTTACAACAACAATGATTTCCACAACGACAATAACTATCGTCACTCTAACAGGGGGCGCTTCTCCGATTCTCCCATGAACTACCACAATACGCGCCGGAGCCCTTCCGGTTTCCGCTCTGGCGCTGCCCCTAACCCCCGCGCCTTCGACAGTCCTCCACGTCGCTCTCCTGGGAGGGGAGGAGGATTCCGGCCGATGGGCGGAGAAGGTCCTGGGGAATTCGGATTCAACGGCCACCAGCCGCCGCTGGTTGGCCAGAAACGAGGGTTTCCTGTCGCCGGGCGCGGAGGCGGTTCACCAGGTGCGTTTTCTTTTAGCTACTTCCCTTTGTCGTGTTTTGGTTGCTGAATATTGATTGTTGGATAGGTGGCTTTCGTTTTCGACGAATTTGAATTGCCGTGGCTGCGGTCATTTTTATAATTATTGCAACTTATTGGAACGGGTCCTGCTTTTAGGGTTGCTTGTGTCCTGTTTCATATTAGTAATCAATGTCTTTTAGTTTTTGTGGCAATCAATTGTTTACGCCCTGTAGCATATACGTTTTGTTTCGATAAACTCCTTTAGAGAAGGAAAATGAAGGGACCGAGTTAATTTTAACTTAGGAGAAATTGATTGTGACTTAGGGGAGAGATTATTTTATGAGGGAAGTTTAATTCCTTTTGTCTTATTTTTTTCCCCTTGGGTGCTTACAATGGAGTTTATCCAAAAAAGGTATAGGCTTTAAACTATGGGGTTGCGTTAGGGTTTAAGAGTTGTAATCTGTTTGGTAAATAATTGGATATTTGCAATCCTGGAAGCTTTTTCTGTGGGGAACAGGGGCTTATTTGTTTGTTTACTTTAGAAGGTGTTTGGGATGCTGAAGCATGGCGGGTAATATTATTTTATAATTTACTTCCGCGGGAGGCAGAAACCCCAAGAATATAGGGTGATTGACTTGATGGGTTTGTCTGAGGTGGCAACTAGTGGGTGGGATAAGGCTTGATGTTGGTTGTGTGTTTTGTCACGCTCTTGAGTTTTTTCAGTTATTCCTGTAATTCCGCAATACTGTTCTGTCTTTTCTCTATGTTTGGAATAAATTACATCTTTATGACATTGCTGTAACTTAAACAATTGACTTATTTTTCCCTTTCAGATCGTTTAGATGGTGGAAATTTTGCGAAGCTTTTTGTTGGATCTGTTCCCCGAACAGCTGTTGAAGATGATGTAAGTTTATATTTTTAATGATTTCTTATCTTCCGTACATTAAATGATACTGACTTCAGTTTAGTTTGGTTTATTAACGATTAACTATTATCTTGTTGCAATTTTTGATGCCAGATTCGTCCATTGTTTGAGGAACATGGGAATGTGATTGAGGTTGCCCTCATCAAAGATAGAAAGACAGGACAACATCAAGGTATTTGTTATTTTTATATTCTGAGGCTATTTTGATTCATATACACTTTATTTCAGGTCCTTTGAGAGGCTGATGGTAGAGAAAATAAGCTCATCATCTTCTCAGTTTGTTTTTGCACAAGTTCAGACTTGTTAGTATTGGTTCCACCTTTTTTCCCCGTCCCATCATACCTGAAGGAGCTACAACACGTAAACCTGTACGCTGCTCTTTGTATTGCAGATGGGATCTTGGAGGACCTAAAGATCCTGCTCTTGCAATTGTAGCTGCAGCAGTGGGGGCATTACCCAACATTTGATTGTAGTTGGAGTGTCAGTTACCATATCTATAGGCTTTTTACTTCAAAATTTTAGAAGTTGGTTATTGTACAAAGGGAACAGAGGATAAACTTGGATTGTTACATTTGAACGGTGTTAATCACAATGTATTTCTGAAGGTTTAATGTTTCTCATTTTGGTGAAATAATTATTGATCAAATGGCTTGGAATGTCATATTCGACTTTTTTGATTTAATGAAGTGGTATGGGTATGAAGTTGGGTTGACTAAATATGGATGATTATGATACCAGTGTGTTGTGTTTACTGGAATTCATACGCCATTAGCTATCTTGCCATTAGCTATCTTGTGGGTGGTAGACGTGATGATGACCATTTATTTATGTGTAAAATATAGGTAAGTAGTTCTAGTGTTGGTGATGGAATGTACATGATTGCATTCGATGCAGCCATTTAAAAATCCTTTTTATGTTAAGAATTGTGGCTGGTATTGGATAGCTATTTCCATGTGTTACTGGATCCTCTGCCATTTGGGTTGATGATACTTCTTTTCGGTGCATAAAGTTTTATGCTAGGAAATATAGTTGTTCAAATGGTCATCATGGGAAGCTTGATTCTCCATGGCTCTGAAATATCGTGTAGCGTTGTGCTTTTGACTTTATTTATTTGATACTAAAGTTGGATTTATTGTTGTGTTTTATCACTAAGAATTTATTCCAAGATTCTACAATACCCAGTTGCAGGAGAAAAGCAGTTTGTTTTTTATATCACGATGGTGTTTAACTGTATGCATATGAATGCCATATTCTGTATCAGAAGTCATCTTTATATTATAGTGCCTATTACCACATTAGTGCGTGGGGTGAGTATTTGTCATGCTGTTGTGTGGATCTCTACAATGTGGTTGCTTTAGTAAAGCCTTCACCCATGTGTGCTTTGGTGAAGTATAAAGCCACGGAGAATATGATGCTAAACTCTGATAGGAGAGATTTGAAATGGTAGGAGTTTGTTTTCTTAACAGAAAAAGTAGATTATGTTCTAGTCATACCCTGATATTTTCGACCATAGCTGCGTTGTAAGCTTCCCCATCGAATGCTGATTCATAAATCAGCATTATAGTGGTTATTGACGTAGAAATTCAAGCAGCTTTTAGCTACATGCCATTTTTTGTTTGTGCAGATAAATTGCACTTTACAGAATTCTTCATTACCGTTCAAATCCTTTAAAGCTTTCTAGCTGTAAGAGTACTTAAGCCGTTTGGTCTGCAACTGGCAGTTGATTTTAGATTTGTTTGTGAGAAATATAGAATAAAGTAAATTCTAATAAGATTGTTGAACTATCATGTGATATCTTGATGCTGGGATGATTTTGCCTCATGCTTGTGATGATATTATCTTGGGGATCAGCTGAAGCTTATCAGATCTTAATCTCTGCCTTATGGTTTTATGTAGGTGTTAAAATATAGTTTGGTTATTGTTTTATCTCTTTATGAATTATAGTCTCTTGGCAGCCAAATAGTTGTGACAAAGTAAAATATCTCACTGGAAGAAATGTACTGATTTGTTGAGTTAAAGACCATGACAGGACTTTTTTTTGTTGTCTGGGTTTGTAATGGCTAAGTAATTTAAAGCAAAATAGGTTTAAAATAAAATCACATTTAGTTTTACTTTTCTATTTTTCTGCTAAATGTCTTTCTGGGTCTATATTTATTGACACCTTTTAGGGGGGTGTTGTATTATTTAATGAAACTGGTATAAAGTATCTTTGTCATGCAGGTTGTTGTTTTATAAAATATTCTACTGCAGAAGAAGCTGATCAGGCAATTAGAGCACTGCATAATCAACATACTCTTCCTGGAGTGAGTTGTGCTTACGAATCCTAGATTGTAAATTGTCAGGACAACTTATAGTTATTAGTTTGTTATTTTCTAATGCATGTATGTTATTATTTAGGGTGTTGGTCCTATACAAGTGCGATATGCTGATGGTGAACGGGAACGCCTTGGTAATTATTTATATTTATCGACATTGTTATGGTTGCAAATTCTTACCCATATGTATATCATGCAGAAGGATTTTTTTAAAAAAATACTGCTAATGTATCCATGATCATGATAGTTGTAATTTTTCCTCATTACAAATTAATTGTCAAATCTTGTGCATGAGGGGGGAACATGTGAAATGAAATTGTTGAAACTTCTTTTAAGTTTGGAAACTTGTGTCTGGGTTTATCAGTTAAACTTAGGGACATAATACTTGTCCCTTTTCATTTGTACTATACATCCTGTGTATTCTTTCACATTTTGTTTTTCCAAAATACATTTACAACTGCTAAATAGTTGATATATGAGAAAAATTAGCAATATTGTTAGGCTGTTCTGGGGGGAGAATTTATGCATGGATTTGCCTTTGTATCTGTGACTGCATCGTTGTTATTAGCATCTAATGATTGTACTGACTGTTTCATGGTCATGCAACTTAATTTATATAATAGGTGCAGTTGAATTTAAGTTATTTGTGGGCTCTCTGAACAAGCAAGCTCCCGTAAAGGAAGTTGAGGAAGTATGTTTCTTTCTGTTGTTGAACTTTACGTTAGAGGCTGTTATACTATTTTCAATGGACATTTTTTGTGTGGTGATTCGACTTGAGATTGAAACTATAAAATAATTCTAGAGGGCTTAATTGATCCCTCTCATAATCTTTTATTTATAAAAATAAGTTGATACAAGAATACATGATAAATAGGATAACTCTAGACACAATATAATCATGATAAATAGGGTAACTCTAGACACAATATAATCATGATAAATAGGATAACTCTAGATACAATATAATCATGATAATTAAGGTAAATATTCTAACACTCCCCCTGAAGCTGGAGCATACAAATTTGTATGTAATGTACCAAGCTTGGAATAAATAAACTCACTCTAACAAAATGAACTTGTCTCAAATGTCGAGACAATAGACATGGTAACTTTGGCTTTGAATAAGTTGCACATATGCTCCAGACCATCAAGAGAGAATGTCTATAAACAAAATTGGACTCACAAACCAGCATAACCAAAGAGACTCTTCATAAGCTTATGGAGAATAATATTGGACAACCACGAGATCTAGGACCATGAACCTTCAAGTAGGATGACTTTGACAAAGTTATTTCCATCAAAAGTGAATGATGAGTGGTAGACAACGACAATCTGCAAAGACTAGATTGCCATCAAGTAAGGATGGGGCCTGCATGGCTGAAAGCGACAAAACTGTAGGGACTTCTCTAACTAATTGGGGCCTGTAGTGGCTGAACGCGACAAAACTGCAGGGACTGCCATCTTTGACTAATTGGGGCCTGCAGTGGCTAAAAGCAGGGACTGTCATCGTTGACTTGTTGGGGCCTCTGTCTAGTGTCTAACTAGTGGCTAGAAACATACTCCTCCTCACTGCAGTGACTAAATTGCCATTATTGACTGATGGGGCCTGTAGGGACTAAATTGCCATCACTGTCTGATGGAGCCTGCAGGGACTAAATTGCCATCACTGCCTGATGGAGCCTGCAGGGACTAAATTGCCATCACTGCCTGATGGAGCCTGCAGGGACTAAATTGCCATCACTGCCTGATGGAGCCTGCAGGGACTAAATTGCCATCACTGCCTGATGGAGCCTGCAGGGACTAAATTGCCATCATTGACTGATGGAGCTTGCAGGGACTAAATTCTCATCATTGACTGATGGGGCCTGTAGTGACTAAATTGCCATCACTGCCTGATGGAGCCTGCATGCCATCACTGCCTGATGGAGCCTGCATGCCATCACTGCCTGATGGAGCCTGCATGCCATCACTGCCTGATGGAGCCTGCATGCCATCACTGCCTGATGGACCCTGCATGCCATCACTGCCTGATGGAGCCTGCATGCCATCACTGCCTGATGGAGCCTGCATGCCATCACTGCCTGATGGAGCCTGCATGCCATCACTGCCTGATGGAGCCTGCATGCCATCACTGCCTGATGGAGCCTGCAGGGACTAAATTGTCATCATTGCCTAATAGAGCTTGCAGGGACTAAATTGTCATCATTGACTGATGGGGCCTGTAGTGACTAAATTGCCATCACTGCCTGCAGGGACTAAATTGTCATCACTAACTGATGGGGCCTGTAGTGGTTGGAAACGACAAAACTACAAGGACGGTCATCACTGACTGACGAGGTGATGGGGGCTTGCAATGATTGAAAGGACAAAACTGCAGGGACTACCATCACTGTGATGGGGCATGCAGTGGCTGGAAACATACTCCCCTCACGGTAAACGACGGAAATGACGACGCATTCATGACAAATCGTGAAGGTGAAAAATCATAATGGTCTGCTTTATTCATCAAAGCATCCAAAAACAGATTTGACAAGGGACGGGTGAAATTGTTTGACTAAGATTCTGAATCTTGACAGAAATAGACTCCTCTCGTGCCATGAGGAACCTTCAACCTATGACTTTGGTGGTGAAATTCCTTGGTGTTAACCAACTAATAGCATTGACTCTCCTTGGAGACTTGTAAATAAATGACACAAGCCATCAGGAACATCACAGCTGCCACAATATGCAAAGCTAAACACACATTAAAGAGGCTAAGGAACAATGCTGAAACAAAGAATATTTTCTTTCTTTTGGTCCAGTGAGACGAATGGTAGCGACAACCAGGGATGGGTCGCGCTCCTCAATGCGCACAAAACCCCTAACTTCGCCAGAGAAAACGAGACGACAGCGGCGACGGAGGTTGAACAAATGTGGTGCATGTGGCAGTGCTTGGATGAGAACTAGCCCTCGGCACAGGCATGGTTGACCATGGCTCAAGGAGGCGATCCAGATCCATTGGTCGTCGGACTAAACTATGGCGGTGGTTGGTGGCGGGCATTAGCGGACAACGTCGGAATGACAGTAAACAGAGTAAACAGAGGTTGATGGTGACAAACTTATGTGAACAACTCTTATTGGAAAAATAGTGCCAAGTGGACAACGACAAACGACGCCAGGCAACGACAAACGACACCAGACAGCGGAAAACAATGTAGACGATTGCAGACAGCAACTAGGGTTTGGAGACTAGATAGAAAGCAGAACATGACTGCTCATTGAGGTATTTAAGAAAAGATGAAATTTTTAAGGCCGCCGGTTGCGGTGCTGGTCACCGGCGACAACAAAGACAGTAGGAAGAGACTCAAACAACCTGCTCTGATACCAACTTGAGATTGAAACTATAAAATAATTCTAGAGGGCTTAATTGATCCCTCTCATAATCTTCTATTTATAAAAATAAATTGATACAAGAATACATGATAAATAGGGTAACTCTAGACACAATATAATCATGGTAAATAGGGTAACTCTAGACACAATATAATCATGGTAAATAGGGTAACTCTAGACACAATATAATCATGATAAATAGGGTAACTCTAGACACAATATGATGATAAATAGGGTAACTCTAGACACAATATAATCATGATAATTAGGATAAGTATTCTAACAATTCGAAAGGGGAACTTTGGTACAAGGGAAAATATATGTTATTAGTAAATTGCTGCTAGTAATATTATCTGTGGTTAATGTTAACATGAAATTAATATGGGGTGTTTACTTTCTCTTGCACCAGATTTTCTCAAAATATGGTCGGGTTGAAGATGTTTATCTTATGCGTGATGAGAAGAAACAAAGTCGTGGTATGTTCCCTACCAATATCTGATATTAGCTGTAAACCAGCTAGGGGAAGGGTGTGGATCTATAGGGGCAAGGGGTTGGTTTCTGTACTTCTCTGTTTCATAATTCTTATGGGAAGTTTGATTTGGTTGGTGCAATGAGTAGTTTTTACTGTTCTCATCGTCTGAAAGCATTCTATTTTATTTGTCTTGGATTACTTTTTTGTCTTTGTATGTTTGTGTTTGATTTGATGCAATACTGAACAAATAATATTTTCCCATATTGTTTGAAGGATGTGGTTTTGTCAAATACTCTCACAGAGATATGGCTGTGGCAGCTATTAAGGATCTTGATGGACTCTACACAATGAGAGTATGAAAAGAAAATAATTTTCTCACTTCAATAATGCTTATGAATGCATTCTGGTTAATCTTGTACTTTTGTGCATAGGGTTGTGAGCAACCACTAATTGTCCGGTTTGCTGATCCTAAAAGGCCTCGCCAAGGAGATTCCAGGTCCGTACTTGCTAATTTGACAATCCTTAAGTATAAAAGTCCATTCCAAGGCTAATTATAATTAATTAACCATTGAACCATGGAATTTTTAAATTTGACCAATAAATTGACCTGTGCTATCTGATGTGAATATGAAGTCAAGCCTAGGCCAGAAGTATTCTTTTTGATTGACAATTTCAATTTGAATGCTCTGGTACGTTTGCTTTCAGCAGTCTGGTTAGTCCACATTTTAAGGAGGCACTGTTCAAATCGAAGTGGTCTAAAGCAAGGCTTGTTTGTTGTATAAGTTGACATAAGGGATTTTTCCATGTTCCTTGTCTTACACCTAGAAATTCATTCTTCCTTGACACTTACTTTTTGTTCCTCAGTGTGTTGGGAAGGAATTTTTCTTTTGATTTTGTACTTGAATTATATAAGGAGCTTAGACATAAGAAAATTCTTGACACGTGTGCATATAATATGAATCAGCTGCTGTATGCTGATGCAAAATATAAGCTTGTTCTGACCATGTGGCTTTTAGATTTGGTATGATTCAAATGCATATTTTGCACATATGAACATGGAATTTTAAAATTATGCTTGGTTTGCTTCAGGGGTCAGGCCTTTGGAGGCCCAGGATTTGGTCCTAGATTTGATGCACCAGGTTCAAGGTATCCTCCCACCTTTACTCTTTCCTTTTACCACTTGCTTCCTCTAATGAATTCTTCACTTAAGACTTGTTATGACGTTTTCTTCTGTAATTCCTTCTGCAGACTTCCATCCAATGTTACAGATCCTATGGGCGATCGAATGCCTCCCCCTAATGCTTGGCGACCAATGCAACCCCCAAATATGGGGCCATCCACTAATGCTGGTGTTCATGGCATGGGGCCACCAATGCTTCCAAGATCTGGTGAAATGACATTGCCTACAAATGCAGTAAGTACAATTTTTTATTCACCCTAAATCCCAATTTCCAATGCAAAATACCTCCCTGGTTCCTTTTTAAGATTTTCTTCTGAATTCTTTTTGTTGTTTTAGTTTTGCTTCTTCTGTGGATGGTATGCGTTCTTGCTACTAAACTGTTAGCTCTTTGCAGCCTACTGTAGAGTTTAGACATGTAGATCAGGAATATAGCTATTTATTATTGTCAACACTTGAAAATGATTGAATCTCAATGAAAGAATATTTTTATTCAAGTGATTGATTTGAAACAGTACATCAACCTCTATATATAGAGAACTCTAATCCTAAAGTAATGATTGCAAATAGATCTTTAGAATCCTCTAATAGCTTTTAGTATACACTTAATATCCTACTAACAACATCAACTAATGTGAATAACGATAGAAACTAAATGTTTGACTTTTATGTTATATATGTGTGTGTGTGTGTAATGCACATTATTCACTTTTACTTTCAAATGCATTTATGGCTGACTTTTCTTTTTATTTTCCTTACCTTAAGTAATTGAATTAACTTGGTCAAGATGGAGAGCCTGAAGCAACAACAAGGTGTAGAATTGTGACTTGGCAACGACGGGTTCCAATATTGAAAAATACACACTTTTTTATAAGCCCCCTAGGCCTAGGTGGGAGTAACCTTGAGGCTTTGGTGTCGTTGGGTCAAATACCTGAAAATAACCTCTGCCTGTGGAATGAGGTTTTGTACATCTACCCCCAAATCCCACTTTAGTGTATTGTCTCCACGAAGGTTCCCTTTATCACGTGATGGTGTCTATTTGCTAAAGGGGATGGGCCAAATTTTGCAGTAATTTTAAAACAGATTAAAATGTATTCTTTGGTACCGTTCCTTTATGAGTTCATCCTATTATTGGTTAACAAGTATCAATTTTACCCTGATACAAGCATGTGTGCACACATACACATGTCAAACATTGGAGTTTGTGTAAAAATTGTGAAGCTTGCATATACTTGCTCAATATTTGCATATCATAATACTATTAGCTCAAGAATAAGTCTAAATTTCAACTTCATAATAAAGCGTAGTAGCAAACGACAATGATGAAGTGTGATACTACCTGTAGGAAATAAGATCAAGCAACATAAGTGATCAGATCATATATAATTTGTTAAAACCATCGGTTACAACACTATCTTTAAATCATTTCAGCCTGTTAAAACACTGTCATTATGGTGTCAAAATTTACATTTGATTTTAAACTAATTCACTTATTGGCTCTTGAGTTTACACCAGTTTACTTGAGGAGTGTGTTGGGAAAAGAATATGGTAGCAAGTCTTATCGTGTTTTGTCCCAGTATCATAAAATTGTTAAGAGTAAGAGTTAATTTAAGAGTTGGACAATCACTTACCCTAGTCATAGTCAAATTGTATGTGATCGCAGTGCCAATGTGGAGCAGCCCCATACCTCTCCTGAGACACTCATAGCAGAGCACCTGACTCACATGGCTAACGCTCCACCATTCGTGGGGTAAAATGCAGAAAAACAAGGAGTTTTGCTGGCTTTGCCACTGATCCTCCTGGGCCTTGTTAGACCGTAACCTTCACTGTAAACAGCAAAAACTCTGCAACCTAATTCTTGGTTCTTGCTATTGATGAGTCTCTGCATCCTGTCTTTCCACCTCCCACCTTTTCATGTGTGTGGTGTGTTCCATATGGGTTGCCCTAGATTGCAGATGATAGGATGGGTCTTAGGGTCTTTTATTCTCTTATGTCATAAATATGCAGAAATATATTAAATTAAATTATCAATACAAGTATAAAAAACAGAATAGTGGTCATCCTACTACCCTTATCCTGCTATAGTACTTTATTGACTGCCGCTGTTTGCCTTTTACTACTTTGACATAGTATTAGGTTAAAATACAAAAGGACTTCACTATATGGGAAATAGGGCCTGCCTAAAGGGAGAGTGAAACCAACATCATTTACTGATTGTATTTCACCCAACCATTGGGTGTTGTAAATAGTGTGATGCCAGTGTTTTTTCTATAATATATTTAACATTGATGTTTCACCTTTATTTTTATTTATTTATTTTTCTAGTACCTGTATGTTGCTCTTCACAACATTCACGACCTCTGTTGCTTATACCTAATTTCAACAAATATAGGGCGGTCCTATGACTGGCTTGGGAGGCCCCATAGATGGTCGTTTTCAAGTTCAGTCTATGCCATCAATGTCACAACAGGTATATTTGTGTATTAAGATTGAAATTAATTAATAATTAGGTTTACTTCCTTTTTGGCATCTTGAAACAAGTAATTTTGTTTTGCTTTCAGAATTTCAATCAGTCCATGCCACAAATTCCGCCACAGAATCAACAAATATCACCCTTGCAGAAACCTATTCAATCATCACAGGAGTTGCCATCATCCCATCAGTTGTACCCTCAAGCACCAGTTCCCTACCCACAAACATCTGTTAGACAGCATGGCCAGCCACATCTTCCTCCTTCTGCTGGTCCTCTTCAATCTCAGCAGATACATGGAGTAAGTGGACAGTTTCCAACTTCTCAACCGCAACCAAATGCTTTGTCTGCTGCATTTCCTCAGGCTCCTCTTGACACCGGCATGCAATCTAATACTGCATTAGCTACAAATCAACAGCAAGTTCCTCCCTCCGTGCCACAACAGCCTATTCAGCAATCCCCTTCTCCGTTAGCCCAGATGCTGTCGCAACAGACACAGACTTTGCAAGCAAGCTTTCATTCATCTCAGCAGGCCTTCTCCCAGCTTCAACAACAACTGCAGATGATGCAGCCTTCTAGTCAAGCATTATCATTGCAGCAAAATGCAGAAGCTACTAAAAAGCATGTATGTTTGGTTAAAATCTATGCTTTAAGAAATTTTTAATTTGAATTCTATTAGCTGTTCCATTTGATCTCTATTGCTCCATTTGCTTTGATCGGACTGATGCTGTGAAGTTTGGTTCTAATTAGTTGTATTAAAAAATATCAGTTTTTTCACTTTTAGTATTCCTTAAATTGATTTGATTAGACTTAGATTTTTTGGTGTCAAAACGGACTAGTTGTAGATATAAAATTATTTTTTCGTTTTTTGTTATGGTGCTAGGATTTATCATTATTTTTCTGGTGTGTTAGAGATTGATGTCAAAGTAACGATTATGTGGCAATTTTATATTGATGTAGTCTCAATGGGTTGGGACTGTAGCACAACCAGTGGCCAGCACTCATGCAACTGCACCTGCTGCAGATGCCCCTTCATCCATACTTGCTACTTCAGCCTTACCAGCAATAAACCATAACTCGGCACTTGCCAAATGTAATTGGACAGAACATATATCTCCTGAGGGCTTCAAGTACTACTATAATAGTGTCACTGGTGAAAGTCGGGTAGGAATTTATTTTGAATTGCCATTATTTTATTATAATTATAGCTGTGGAGCTGACCTGTACTGGGAACTACAGTGGGAGAAACCTGAGGAGTTGACGTTATATGAACAGCAACAGCAAAGGGTATCTGTTCAGCAGTCTCACGCTCAGTCACAACCTTCGGTACTACCTGCCCAGCAAATTCCACAGTTCCAACAGGTTCAGCCTCAGAGTCATCACCAAGGACAAGTTCTTCACCAGCAACAAGCACAACAGCCTCCTTTGTCCTCTTCAGTAAGCATCTCTGACATTAACATACATTAAAAGGTGATTTTGTGTTACTGACTCCTTTTCCCATATTCTCTTCTAGTTCCAGCCTTATGGCGTTACAGGCCCTCAAAATGTTCAGGTAACACTACTTTCGTCATTATACCGCTCATTATATTATTGTTCAGGGTCTCATTTTTGTTGTGTATGATTGAAAATTGTTTGGCTTTTAGGAAGTTGGTTATAAACAGTTACAGCCAACTGTTATTTCAGCTGGTGATCCAGGACGTTACTTACAGGTAAGTTATATGTTTCACTTAACATACTTTTCTTTCAATTTATTATGCAGCCTTATGTGTTGTCGTAATTCCTGATTCAATTTCAGGGTGTTCATTCTACACAAGAATTGATGTGGAAAAATAAGCCTTCAGGTACATGATACAATGCATATGAACAATGTCAGATTTTATGGTTAATTTAATGTGAATGTTGGAGACATGGATTATTAATATTTTTATAATAATTTAAATGGTAAACATCCAGGAGTATGAAGATGAGGCGATGAGGCGGCATATTTAAGAGCTTGAGGTGGAACACAATGTGTTATCTGATGCTTAGAGGCAGAGGGCCACAACCCCCTTCATTTTGATCCGTTGTGTGAAATGTAACAATTTATTTTGGCCCTCATTGTTGAGGTTTCAGTATCAGTTACTGCCTATGTGGGATTCTAAAACATGGTTCCCTCATCTTCCTGTACCATAAAATATTTGCTTAAATATATATTTTAACTCCCAACCATTAATTTTATAGACAAGTTTTACAATGATGTTTCCAGTCATAGTTTCTAATAAAATTGAAGCTAAACACTTGAGTTATCAATTATTACGTCCAAGATCCCTCACCAAAGACTTTTAAAGGAGAAGATTGATCAACGTATGAAAGAAGTAATAAACAAAATTTAATATACTAAAAAAGTCTGTGTTGTGAAAAATGTTATGTATTATATTCTTAAATCTTACTTTTCATATACAACTTATTGCTTCCGTACCGTCATAATTTGGAAAAATACAAGAAGTGATCGTGGACTTAATTTGGTTTATAACCCACCTACAAAGTACTTTAATTGAAATGTCGGTTATAAATTAATGCAATAATTTCGAAAAATGTTGAAAAGAAAAATCTTATTAATAAAAAACTTAGATATACAAATATTAAGTCTATTATTGTTTAATCTACACCTAAATTCATTATAACTAGGAGAATAATATAAAATCATGGACATTTGATATGTGTATTTTATAAAATATTGTTTTCATATGGATATATTATAAAAAAGTAATCAATAAATAATTTTTATTTAGTATTTTCTAAATTGTTTATTTTAAAGATAACATCAATTATTATGTGCGAGTAAAAGATTTCAAAAAATTGACGTTGAAATATAATATTTTTAATTATTTGATTTTTTTTTACTAATATTATCCAATAATAATGTTTAGGAAAAAAATTAGTTAAGTTTCTCATAGACAGTTTTTATTGAACTAAGATATATATTTTATTGAACAATTTATCATTTTAAATTACTTACAAAAAAAATATAATATCTTTTTATTTTTATTTTTTAAAAATGCATGTCAACTAAATTAATTAATATGTACACTTTTAGTTAAATGTATATATGTGAGAAAAAAATTTAAATTTTATCCGTTTTCTTATTTTGTTAAGGTTTATAGAATTCAGTTGTTTGACAATATAATTATTTATCGATATTTTTACAATAAGGAAATTTACTTCATTTCTTTAAATTTTAAAGATTTTTTTATACAGCACCAATAAAGATTGTAATAATAAAAATATTAAAATAATAATAATAATAAATTAAATTTAGACACAAATCTTTAATTTTTTGAACGTTAATTTATATTAGATGTTATAAATAATATTTATCACAATGACATTATTTATTATATTATAGTAAATGAAATATCTTCTATAATAAAATTGCACTTACAAAAATGAGTTAGAAAATAAAAATAATTATATAAAAAATCATTAAGAAAACATAATTTTGAATGATAAAACTAAAAAACCAATAAAAGTATTAAAAAAATTAAAATGATAAAAAACCTTCTAAATAATTTGATACACCATTAAATAAAATTATACATTAAGGATATAATAAAATAGAAAGTACTTTAGAGATCTGAAAGAATTTTTCAGATATTAAATTAATTAAATTGTTGAGAGATAATGAAAATTATTTTAAATGAAATAAAAGTTCTTTCAAAGAAATAAAAATTAATGATATAGTAAATAAATGATTTATATGACTAAATACTTGAAATTCACAATTAAACATTTTCATCTTAAAAAAATAAATAATAAAGAAATGTGTAAAAATAATTAAATATGTGACCTAAAGTGTATTAAATTTATTTTAATTGACAATACACCTTTGAACATAATTGCACAAATATTCTGACCAGAGAAAAAATTCCTTAAAGATATGAGTGAATTTGTCAAACAATTAAAATAAAGATAAAAAAATGTATAAAAAAAGATACGAAATTAAAGATTAGGAAAATGATATATATATATATATATATATATATATATATATATATATATATATATATATATATATATATATATATATATATATATATAAAGAGCGTGTCCCTAGTAAAAGGTGAAATATATCTTAATTCTTTTTAATTAAAAAATTGGAAGGGAGAAAATAAAACTTTATACGTGAATTAGGATAACTCTTTTTATCTATAACTATTACAAAAAACTCCTATTCATAATTATTTATGTAAATTAATTTTACCTTTATTAATTTATATTATTTTATTACTTATATATATATATTAATGGATTAGAAGGAGTGACATACCTGCAAATATTTCAACTCTCAAGTCAGTTGTTGATGTAATCAAAGTAACCAATTTATATATCACTAGTGGTAGGTCACCTTTATATACCTTACTGTTTAGACCCTTATCACTTTAGGTTTACTATCACTATTTTAGGAATACACACTTATTTTAAGAAGGTTTAGATACTGTAATAAATATTTAATTTAATATATATATATATATATATATTTATTTATTTTTGAGTTCATTTGAGCACCATTCTTTTAAAAAAAAACGTACATATATTGTCACTCTCCAAAATATAGCTCAATGCAATATACTTATCAATAAATATAAATAAATTACAAAACTTCTTCTATTATTACAAATATTTTTTAGTTTATAAAATTGATTTAAGTGGACAAATTAAGTTAAAAGATGTAAAATATATTAATAATTTAGTTTAAAGGAAAAAAAATATAATTAAATAAAGGAAAAAACATTTTGTTTTCCAAATATTAAAATTTAAAAATTAAAATACTAATTTTACAATTACTTTTTTAATAGTCAACTTGATTGTCACAAAGAGACAAGATGGACACAAAACATTTTGATCAAAATTAAAAATAAAATTAAAAGTTAAAGTAGGTATTTTTTAAAAATTTAAATTAAAAAATAAAATTAATTTAAATATTTAAGAAGAGTGATTTCATGCAAAAATTCTAATTTTTTAAACATGAAATATATAAATGAATGTGCAATACATTAATTTAGTTTCATTGTGAACAGAGACAATACTGTTCAATTTAAAAAAAAAAATTGGGACTCAATTTAGTAAAAAAATAAATACAAGAACTAAATTAAATGCAAAACATTGTTATGTGTCACTCACATTGATATTGTTACCTAGTGATACACATGATACTGACACCACACAAACTTAGTATTTGAAAAAAAAATTAAAATAAAATAATACAAACTAACATGTGGTATGTACACCATTTATACAAATCTAATTGAAAGGTATAAACTAATTCAATTATAAAAAAAAGGATTTAAATGTATAAAAAAAAGAGAATAAATTGAATAAAAGTAACAAAAATAGAAAATAAAATAATATTAATAAAAATTCTTGATCATGGTTAACATATTTAGTTGTAGCATAACACCTTTAAACAACTCATTCTCCAAAGTTTATATAAGAGAAATATCATTCATTTTTTTTTATATATTCCCATGACCTTCGAATTTGGTAAATTGATATTAAGTGACACATTGATTGAAAAATAAAATATTACTCTAAAACTTTGCATAACTTCTTTGAGCTATAAATAAGAATTAAACTTAATATAGTTTAATACCTTTTCCAAATGCTTTGATTGATTTTACAAAATGAGAAGGGAATTTTATAAAAAGACTTAAAGAACATCTATTATAAGAATGACAATTGCATAAATCAGCACAAATTATAATAATGTCTAAATTATAGTCAGCACAATATTTGATTACCTAATATTTACTAATAGAATACTTGACCTATCTTAACACCCCACTCAAATTGGTGCATGGATATCACAGATTCTCAACTTGAATAGAGACTCATTAAACAATTTGTTTGACACTCATTTGGTGAGAACATTAGTCAATTACAATTCCGATCTTACAAAAGGAAAGGAAATTATCCCAGTTTCAAGCTCCTCTTTGATGAAATGTCTATCGATCTTCACATGTTTTATTCTATCATGTTGTACAAACTCAGCTTCATTTGGTTTAAAGCCCAAATCTGATAGCACGTTTTTAATCCACAAAAGTTCACATACACTTAGTGTCATGCCTCTGAATTTTTCTTCAGCACTAGATCTTGCTACTACAGGTTGTTTTTTACTCCTCCAAGTTATAAGATTCCCTCACACACAAAAAGTAAATTATCCAGAGGAAGATCCTCTATCATCTTTAGAACCTACCCAATCTGCATCAATGTACCCTTCTACCTTTAAGTTTCCATGATTTGAGAACAAAATTCATTTTTCAGGAGTGGATTTCAAATATCTCAAAATCATCTCAACAACATCCACATGAAGCTTTCGCGGATCATGCATAAATTGACTAACAACATTCACTGCATAGCTAATATCTGAACGTATATAGGACAAATAAATTAATTTTCCTACCAGCCTTTGGTATCTCCCTCTCTTAATGCTTGCTAAATTTGAGCGTTAAAAGAGTTTATGATTTTGTTCAATTAGTGTATAAATGGTTTACTCCCAAGCAGCTCAATTTCCGATAGTAAATCAATAATATATTTTCTTTGACATAGGGAAATACCATGTTTTGATCTAGCTACTTCAATACTCAAAAAATATTTGAGGATTCCAAGTTGTTTCATCTTAAATGCAGATGCAAGGTATTGTTGTAAACTAGAAATCTCACCTTGTCATTTTCTGTAACAACCTTGTCATCTACATATATAATCAAAGCTGTAATTTTTCCTTTTCCTCTCTTTAAAAATAAGGTGTAATCAGAGTTACTTGCTCTATAACCAAAAGCCTTCATAAACTTGGTAAACCTTCCAAACCATGCTCTTGGGGGGTTTGTTTGATCCATATAGAGCCTTCTTTAATTTGCAAACCTTCATTCCAATTGAATTTGTCATGCCTGGTGGAGAATTCATATAAATTTCTTCTAAAATTTCTCCATGTAGGAAAACATTTTTCACATCAAATTGTAGAAGAGACCAATCTTAGTTTGCTGCTAGCAACAGAAGTGTTCTCATAATGTTGAGCTTGGCTACCGATGCAAACGTCTCTTGATAATCTACACCATAAGATTGAGTGTAACCTTTAGCCACAAGTCGTGCTTTATACCTCTCAATAATTTCATCAACTTTATGCTTAATTGTAAATATCCATTTGCAGCCCCCTGTTTCTTCGATCTGTGTGAATAAATGAAAAAAGAAGATGAGTTTTTGTATTGTTTAAAGGAAACACAACACGATGACTTTTTTCCTTAACACAAGTTTCATAAAGAAAATCATAAATACTGAATTTATGAAATAATGATGGAAATAATTTTTTTAAATAACCAAAAGAGGGATGTCCCAACCTTTTATGCCGTAACCAAATTTCTTTTTTGTTTTTATCTTGTATGTGATCATTGGCAAGATAAGTCAAGGCTCATTTATGAGTTTGTTGTGAGACATTTTCAAGATAATACAGTCCTTCAGTCTCTCTACCACTGGCAATCTTCTTCTTGGTATGGATGTTCTGAAAAAGACAATGGGTTGGATAAAATAAGACAACACGAGAATGTGATTTGGTTAACTTGCTAACAGAGATAAGATTACAGTTTAATGTAGGAGCAAATAAAACATCAAAAATCGATAAGGAGAGTGAAAGAGATATAATACCTACACCTTCAATAGGAGATGAGACCCATTGACATTAATAATAACAATTTTAGAACAATGATGGAAAAATTATATATAATATGAATAATTTATAATCTATAATATGAATGAGAACACACAAATTATAATAATGTCTAAATTATATAACTAACACAATATTTTATTATCTAATATTTATTAATAAAATATTTGATATATCTTAACATGTTGTTTGAAAAGAGCCAATAATATTTTTGCTAAAAGCTAGACTAGACGGTTTAAGAGCAAGAAAAATAAGCAATACAATATATTTTCTACTAGTTTATCTAATTCATGTTATAATGATTCTCGCTTAAGTAAACAATTTAAGAGGTTTCACTAAAAATAAAAAGATTCAAAGGTTATCTCTCACCCAAAAATAATACTATTATGTATGTTTGATAAGACGCTTGTATTATACTCATGTTAGTCATCTTCTTCTAGATTTTTCAAGATGACTATTATAGCTTTGTATAGGGTAATATTTTTTACTCTGCTTCATCTTTTTGTATTCAATGTGTATCTTCAATATTTTTTATCCCTACAGGT
Organism: Vigna umbellata; assembly: GCF_029865625.1. Classification (NCBI taxonomy): domain Eukaryota; kingdom Viridiplantae; phylum Streptophyta; class Magnoliopsida; order Fabales; family Fabaceae; genus Vigna; species Vigna umbellata. Next base: position 106,578,479 of record NC_142165.1, read on the forward strand.
TTAAAGATATGATAGGATTCTTAAAAAGAATTTTTACGTTTTCTTTGCTTAAAAAAACAATTCAAACAAATTCGTATATAGTCAATTAAGTGTAATTAAAACAAAATCGCATAGATTTCTTTGTTTTCTGAACTAATTATTAAACTATTGATCACAAAAATGTCCTTAATTATAGATTTTATAGTTGTTGGAAAAATTAATTTGAGTGATTTTAATAGATATTTATTTGTGGTTTTAACTCACTTAAATTACTAAAGAAAAATCTTTCAGTGATTTTAATTTATTAAAATGTGTTTTCAGTTATTACACTAACAAGAATTTCCATATGTAAAAGGTTTAAATGAGTTATTGATCAAAATATATTTTAATATATTAAACATTTTCCTTAGAAACCTAACAATGTGAAAACCATTTATTAAAACGATTTTTAATCTATTAAAACAACACTGTCTCTTTCAAACTTGGTAAAAACATTAAAAAGAATTCTCTACATAATTTATGCAAGACGTAAGATAGAGATATCACATATAACATATTAACAACATAAATCACAACTAAATCCCTATATTAGATACACAATAATATATCATTAACATCCATCATCTTGAACATGAATCAATACCACAAGTATTTCTAGCTTAAATTTGTGTACTAACAAACTATTATTAATGGGTTATAATATCTCACTTTCATATATTCTTTCTTATTTGAATTCTATCCATTATTAATCTCTGAACAAAAGCTACTTTTTGAGGGAGGAGGAATCTTCTACAGGCATTTGAAGACTTCAATTTTAGTGTTGTAGTTTTCCACATTTAACCATTCTTAGCCATTTAACCAGGTCCTCTTGCCATAATTACTTTCAATATACAATAACATGAAATTTTTTCTCATCCAAAACCAACCTCTTCTTCACTACAACTTTCATTCTATCTCCCAACTACTTTCACATTTCAACCTTGGTGTACTAAATTTGGCTATAGCCCAACTGTCTCTGTACATTTTTGTTAAACTCTTTATATAATTTTCTTAAATTATGTCACATTAGTGATCCTTTCTCCATGCCCTTTTAGTTATAAAAGTAATTTTAGATACAAGCTTTATATAAAAAACGAAACGAGCATGAAACACACAATAATCAAAGTTGTTGAAAATTTAAATGTGGGTCTAAATTTCACATTGGATAGAAATAAGAAAGTAAAACATCATATAAGAATGAAGATCTATTAATTCATTGCTTTAAGATTTTGAGTTGAAAATAATGTCAATCCCCTTAAAGGTTAGTTCGAGATTTTATTAGTGTTGTATCTCTTAAATTATCCACTTCCGATAAACCTAATAAAATAAAATGTTTTTTAACACCTATGAAATTAATTATAATATAAACAAATTATATAAATATATGCAATATAAATTCTATATTGAGGCCTTCATCCTCAAGTTTGCACATAGAGCTACAAAAACCTACGTTACATCATTGTTGAGCAAACAAAAGTCTCACTTATCATTTAGTTACACATTACAAACACAACTAAAAATACATATGAATTTATGTTAACTGCTCGAATTCTCAATTGCGGAGTTCTTAATGAAGAGTTTGATTAAGTGAAAGTTAAATGTATATATTACTTGGTGAAGCGCTTTTACAATGTATAAAAACAGTGTCAGCAAAGAATAATAGCCCATAGCCCATAATTTCTGCACACAAAAAATACTATAAACATCCATTTTGAACCCCTTTTTCTTCTTTTCCAAAACATCTATTTATTTAATTAGAATAATGATACAAGAAAAGATTTTATCCATCTTCAATTCATAAATCATTGTTCATATGCTTATTACAATTTATGATTTCTAACCAACTTTTTCCCTAGCAGACTAATATATATAATTCGAACTACCAATGGGAGATTGGCACCAAAATATTCTAATGATTCAGAATCATCCACCTTTCTGTCTAATCTCTTGCTCAGAACTGATGGTTATCCATCCTCCCTTGTTTGGGGGACTTTTTTTTTTTTTTTTTTCTTTCGGAATCATAAATAGATAAAGTGACAATAGGCTTCCAAAGTATAAGAGTTTTCCATGAAGAAGTTAAGTCCTTGGTTGCCACATTTTTAACACACATTTCTTTTGTCCGACAGATTCCTAAACTTGCAAAACAAGAAAGGAATAAAGAAATTGTTAAAGGGTGAATAAATCACCCAAGTTTTCCACAATTTTGAAACTTATCTTAATGGGTGTTCATGGATGATGATAAGCTAACCAAATATACCCGTTAATTTAACTAAAATATAAAGCCAAAAAAGTTTCTTCATTTCAGTTGTATATACTTTTTCCATTTGGATTTCTTGTTGGTATCGTTATTCCCATGTCAAATGTCTCATAACTTTGTTCCTCCCATTTCTAAAAAATTATTCAAATCATAATGACTTGAGTCAAACCTTAATCTTTAGCTCTAAGGATTTGATTCTTGTTTGATCTTGATGAACACATACAACTCTTGTTGGGTCTTGTTGGGTTTATCGAAAATGAGATTTAGCTTACTTGGAATTCTTTACCAGAAAAACTTTCAATTCATTGTATTCGTCTGAGTTTTGATATCACTATTGGGTCTATCGAGGAGGATGTTCACTAGGGAGACACAAATATCACTGAGATTTGAGTCCAACCACATGAGAGATTGATACTACTCTCTATCCAAAACTTTAAGACAATGGGTTAATGGATCTTTGATCTTATATGGTACTCTACTTTTTCATTTCTATCAAATGTGAAACTTAGACTTATACTTAAAATCCTAACAACTCTCTAGAGCTTGAAATGTAGAGCAGTATGAGAGTATGATGAAGAGTTAGAGAATTGGAATAAACATGAAGATGAAGATGAGAACACAGCTTTCATGGAAAAATGTAGTGTTGATGTTGTAAAGTGGTAATTAAGAGTGAATAAGTTATTCTTTGTACTGAGTTTGGATTCAATTGAGATGCCTGCAACGAATCATATGGGTTGGATGCAAATGACTACACCTCTTTTCACTTCATTGATTCGATTTCCATAAAGCATCAAATTAATTCCCACTGCAACAGTTGGATTACGAGTAGATACGACTTTTCTGTTGCCTTTTGCAATTCCATAACATAAAGTTTTCATGGCTGGAAAGTTAGCTAATACCAAAAAAAAAAGTCTCTAGCTTTAAATCCACCTTCATTTATATCACAAAAATATTTTTCTTCATTGCTTCAATCAGAGAATATTCATTCACCAACGACATCTTGGAAAAATGGGTAAAGCTTCATCACATGGAATTTCTGTATACATTTTCTTTAAAGTGCTTTTTTTTTCTTCTTCCTTATCTGCTATTGTGTCCATACTACCACTTGCATGCCAATTACAAAACAATGGTTTTAACTAGATTGCAATGATGTTACAATCAACAATATGCATCAACATATATATATAGTTGCAAACATGACATGGTTCTAGAAAGTAGAAACCTTAAAATGTAACCTGGAATAGATCAAAAGAAACAGTGGTTTCAACTGTAATATTTCAAAACCATTCACATGTTAGACTTCCACCAAACCTTAATTTCTTTTTCAGCTAGCATTGTATCTGTGTCATGTTCTAATTAAGGTATTCCTGCCAAATAATTTTTTAGTATGAATCAAAGGAACAGAGTGAGAGAATATTTTACTTACAAGTTTCAAGTATATATACCTGCAAAGTACTTCTAGTTTATGCAAGAGCTTATCTAAAATATTCTCACATTTTTTAATAAATTTAAAATCATCATTATATTAAATTCACTTTGAACCTGTCAGAAAAAAAAAACAAAGAGTGTCATAAATTATAAACCTTAATTTTAGGTATGATCAAGAATTGAAGATTAAAAAACCTAAAGCAGTCACTACAAAAGATAAAAACTTCAAAACAACCTAAACTAGCATGCATGAACTTGACTGAATCATGGCTTCTTTCCAGATCCATCGATGAATTACGAAAAATATTTAGTTGAAAATATAAAAGATGGTGATTTTACCGATTAAATCTTATACATTATTGGTCATACATGGTGGAGCGATGGAATTAATTAATGTGCTTTTTAATAAAATCTTGATACACCAGTTCATGCAGTGTTTGTAAAGAATCTTGTTGTATGATTTATCTTTTTCCTTCATCATATTCCTGGACGGTTACAAACAATTAGCACATTGCTATCCCCAGCCTCCACAAAAAATATTCTTGTCTTTCTTTCTTTCTTTTTGGGAAAGAATTTCGATCAGTTCAATATAAATAATTTTTTCAAACATTGAATATCACTGGAATTTAACTCTCCATTTAATGAATTGGAATTTGAAACAGTATAGAGAATTAGATAAGCCAGCATAAATTGATTACACTTATATATATTTATTTCACAAAGAAGATAACTAATTAATTATATGATTCCAAATAAGATAAAAGCTGTGACAGATATCAGAACCACATAAAAAAACCAACTTTTACAACAATTATATGAACTTTTGTTAATCTAATAAAATAGGAGAAACTCCTCAGATTATTCTTCTACATCAAGAATATCGAACTTCAAATAAATAATTAATCTAACTACTGGCATCAACAAAGTGCACTTAATTTTGTTTTCTCTTGTGTTTACATTCTACTTAAATTTTATGCATGTTAATGAGAAGTGATAGAAAGTAATTAAAATGTAATGTTTGAATTGATGTAATGCTAAGTAGATGATTGATGGGTATGTGCAATATATATTGGTAGTTCTGGTAAGTGGAAAATTTGGAAGCAGGGATAGGGTTAGTGGGATGGCCAATGGGTTGTTCTAGTATTACAAAAGTTGTAAACTATGGTAGAACAATATATATGTGTGTAATGCTTTTGTCCACACCAATATCTCACATCATCCATGTTTTGGTATGAACAAGAAACAATCCATGCTCTTGCCATTTCCCTCCCAGGAAACACACATCATCATTGAATGGCTGAAGCCCATCTTTGTATATAGCTTATAGGGGAAGATGATGAGAAAAGCCATCATACACAAAAAGCTAAAGGGTACTGCTAGAGTAATAATGTTGCAACTTTTTCCATACCTCATCTCATGCATCGTGTCAAGTCATAGGCCATCATAACACACTCTCATACATAGTTTTCATCTTTCTTTCTTAAATCTCCCTCATCATAGGTACACTTCCCTGCTCCATTGCTTCTTAACTTACATTCTTGGCTTTCCCTTTCCCACATAAAGTCTCTCTGCCATAAGTATCTCAGTGGGAGTGGCAAAACATGCACCTTGCTAAACCATTTCACCACATGTGTCTAATTCAACAAATTAAGGAAAAACCCTAACCCTAAAACCCTTCGCTTTTCCACCGCCAAAAATCACTTCTGACCACATGATGATAATAATCACTGCCAGGAAGCTAATAATGAAAAATAAAAACAAAATAAGGCATGGCAATTAAAAATACCTCATAATCGAATATACATATCTAGTTATAATATATATACAATATAAAGAAGGAAAGAAGAAAAAGTTGAATAGCAAAACGAGAATATATCTAAAATCTCGAACCTCCAAAATGTTTCATACATACATATATATGAGCACAAGCCATTTGAAGTGAGGTTTCTCTATGGTAATCTCTTAAACACAAAACACCCCAAAAGGCCACAGAGGTTTTCACTTTTCATCATATGTTCAGCTAGTTAGCTAGATAACCAACCTTACATACATAATATAGCATTGTAGCAAGATATTAATAATAGAATATAATTAATATACAGGCAAATAATTAAAATTAAAATGAAGTAATTAATGTCAAAAGTTCTATGATGAAATATTACTACTACTACTACTACTACATGTCTGACGATGATGATGATGATGACCTAGACACGATCTCCCCTCTCTTCATTCATCATCTGCGTTGGCAGCATGTCCTGAAGAAGCCCATTGAAGAAACCCTGAGGACCTCCCACCCTAGATAGCGCAAAAGCTCGCAGATTCTCTTGGCTCTGAAGGAACCCACTCAACGACGACGTATTGGCATAGTCGTTTATACAAGTAGCTGAGTTAACAACATTCAGAGGTGATGATGAAGACGAGGTGCTGGTGGTTGTGGAGTTGTACAACATTGCTACTTGAGCTTGAGCTTGTGCTTGTGCCTGTGCCTGTGCTTGGTCATGACGAAACTGTTGGTGTTGTTGTTGTTGCAGCATGAAGAGTCCACTGGTGGGTCCGAACGCGCTTGGTTCGGAGTGCAAGAACCCGAGGCTAGCCCGTGACGTGGCAGGACAAGGGTGCGTGTGTTGCCCCTCGTAGGTTGTCACCACCACCGCAGGGTCCTCCGAGGAACGCTCCACGCGCTTCTTCACGCCGCATGCCGCGGTGGTGCAACGATAGTAGCTCCTGTTGTTGATTATTTTGCGTGCACCGCAAGAAATATTTTAATTATAAAGTCGCAATCCAAAGCACCGCATACATAATAAAACGAAAGAACAAAATAATTCTAGAGGAGAAGAACAAATCAATGTTACTTAAATCAAGATTTGATAAATGAAATCTACATTAGTTAATTAAATAATTAATTAATTAATTATTGGTGTTACCTGGGATGAGGGCTGTTTTTGACGGCTTTCTGACCGTACTTGCGCCACCTATAGCCATCGTCGAGGTGATCCACTTCACTCTTTGTCTTGAACGCAAATCTTGGTTCTCTTGGCTTCTTTTGGTGCTTCTTTTTCGGCTTCGGCCTAACCGTGGAAATTTAGTAAAGCAAATAATCAAAATCTTTCTCTTATTTTCTCGGGTTTATATTTATATAACAAACAAACACAACAAATCAAAATCTGAAGAAGATGAGATAGGAAAGAAATGACAGTATAACGAAAACCCATTTTAAGTTCAATGAACATACACAGACTTACACACACAGAAACTCCGTCAATTCTCACCACTCGGCAACCCTGTCTGTCTTTGCGACTGTAACAAAATCTATCCTCGTTTAATCTTATTATTACTTTTTATTATTTCACACAAGCACATTCAGTGACAGAGAATTAATTCCATTATTTTTTTATGAAACAGATTAAAATTAAGAAACTAAATCATTTTCATTCATCGCTATTATTATTAATATTTACTTTCATCACCATCATTACTCACTGATTCTTAGACTTGTCTTGATCTTGGTCTTCTCCTTTTCCTGCTGCATCTGTTGCCGTTTCATCCTCCTCCGGTTCGTCTTCATTTCCAGTTGCTTTGTTGGCGGCGGCCGCGGCGGCCTCATTCGAGGAGGAGGAAATCGAGGAGTAGTTGGGAGACGGAGGAGTGTTGAGGACCTCGGAGCCTCCGTCGGGGACATTGGAGCTGGCCGGGGAGGGAAGCGCGTGGGTGATTTGGGTGGGGGCTGGTGGCGGTGGTGGTGAGGTGACGGCGGTGTTTTGGGGCCAGTCGAATAAGGAAGGGATATAATCAGGGACAGACAGCAAGTCCATGAAGGGAAAGTTTGAAGCTTTTGGATCGTGAGGCAAGGACGAAGATGGCGGTGGAGGAAGAGGTGGCATGATGTCGAAGATGGTGGAGAAAGCAGGGGAGAAAGGGAAGGACATGGTCATGGTCATGTTGGGAATCTCGTCGGAAAATGCCACAGAATTTGCCATGGTGGATGATGACTTTGAGTTCGCTTCTTTCTCTCTCTTCTCCTCCATTGCTTTTAATCTATCGTAGGTGCTATATATCAACAAAAACCTTTGCACATATTCCTCATTTTCCCCCCTTTCTCTCTCCCTTTTTGCTTAACAATATTTCTCAAAAACCCCAAAACAATCTTCCCCATTTATTTATTTATTTATTTTCTTTTTTAGCCTTATTTTATTCAGACTGTCCAATGCTCTCACACACTCATCTCTAACGTTTTAGTCAATCTTTTTACCACAATTAATACTTAATTCAAAAATATTATTTTTTTAAAGCTAAAACGTTTAGTTACAGACCATGTCTTGTAAGCTTTTGACCAGGAGTTTTGTTTCATCATCAGATTTATATATATGAAAGGAAAGAAACTGATGTATCATTAAAGAATTAATCTCAAATTATTCAATTATCTGATATTTCAATTTTCAATAAAGATTAATAATTAATAAGGGGGTTTTGTTTAAATAAAATATATATATATATATATATATATATATATAAAAAATTGGGTGTGTGAAAGGAGTTTGATTTGGTTGGGTTTGGATGGGGTGGGGAATTTGGAGAACAGGTTGGCTGGGCTGGGAGAGGTTTCCCACCTAGGGAGTGACCGACACGTGGCGGTTTTCGTTCTCACAAGTGGATTGCGATAGCATTTACTGCGAAGGAGGAGCAGCGGTGGGTCCCAGTGAACGCGTATATTTGACTGGCAACCGGAATTAGTGTGAACGGGGGAGTGTACACGTGGGATGTAAGTAAAAGGAGATTAGGGTCTGATGTTAGCATGTGATGGTGCTGTCCTCTTTCATTTCCCTTTTTTATTTTTTATTCTCTTTTAATATTTCTTTAAAAAAATATTATCTACATTTTTTGTTTTTCAAAATCATTTTATTTAGTATGAACAACTACAATAATATTGTAAACTATGGTTATGCAACTTGTTAATATAATGTTCTATTTTCATTGTGTAAAAAATTCAAAGTCAGTCACTCTTGATTTAACGGATTTAAGGAAAACTGTGTTAGGAGAAAAATAAATATATTTTTGAAAACTTTCTAAATATTGTATTGATAGCTCTCCTTAACTATTTTCATCACACAATGAATTGTACAAAGAATAGTTATAATTAGATAATCATTGAATGAAAACCATTTCTAATTTAAGTCTGCATATTTATTGCAAACTGATGGATATATTTTATTTTACATCAAATGATTCAGATGAAAATAAATTATTGATTGATTTTGAATTATTGAAACTTTCAATCTTTAATAATCTATTGATAAAAAATCAACCATTAATTTTTTTTCATTAATGGACATTCAATATATTCATCTATGAAACAGATCATTTTAGAAGTTAAAATATATTTTTTACAAGTTAACAAAATTAAGTTTTTTAACTCATATTTTACAAATATATTTCTTGAAAAAACGTATTTGATAAAGACGTTATGAAAAAATGTTGAATTCATTTTTATTTATTATAAATAGGAGTATAAGTTGAATTTTTAAAAATAATGGACGAATCACTAGCCATCAATAAAATAAAATAGATAAATTTTATCTACTTCAATCATTTTTATTTTTATTTTTCATATTTTGTAATGGACGGTTAATATGAACTTACTAAGGAATAAATAGGATAGACAATGGATAGTTGAGTTGTTTTCTACTAATATTGGTGATTAATACAACTAAAAGGCGTTTGAAAATTTAATTTTATTACAAGTTTTGGATTATAAATTCTACTATGTTACCTTCTTCGTCTACAACCATAAGATGTTGGATCCTCCAAAAAATAAGTTCATTTCATGAAAACATTTTCATTTATTTTCAAAGTATTTAATTTTGAGGTGAGAACCCTAACATTGTATGGAAAAATTATAACAAATAAAATGCCGCTTTAAATGTGAAAATGTGAAGAGAATTTCTGTGTTATTATAGACTTGAATGAAATAACTTTAAAATTAAAGTAAAAGAAATGTTTTTAAGAAACAATGTTAAAGAAATTTATTACTCTAAAAATTTACTCATCCTATGGATTCTGCTAACTAAAGTTTTTAAGACACTAATTAAACTAAAATAGTTAGGCTGCGTTAATAATCATGAGAGTCTGCTCTAAAAAAATCATTGTTAATTTTCTTAATTGATATCTTAAAAATATTAATTGCCCCTTTGTTCTTCTATGTACTTTTTAAGATTATTTTGTAAAAACAAAAAAGTTGTACATTTTTTATTTTAATAAAATAGCTGTATAGTTTCTTATTATTCATTTCTCTTTTCATTTAAAACAGCAAGTATATGTATAAACTATTTAAAAGTTATTATAAGAATAAAGAGTACAACAAAAACAATAATAAATATCTTGTGAATTTTGGAGAAAAAAATATTTTTTTCTAGAATGCAAGAAAAAAAAGAAAAAAAAAATGATGGAGTATGATTTATAGCTTAACGTATATATTTAACAACATCTTTGTTGAGAGGTCTCTTATATTATTTTTATTCACACTTACGATGATCCCCAATATTTGTATAAAAGATAGTTGCAATAATTAATCATTTACAATGTTTGAGAAAAAAATATTAAAATTAAAAGAAATGTAATTGTACATGCTTAAAAGTTATATAATTATTATATAATTGTCTACATAAACACATTACTTTCTTATAAAAAAACACAGGAAGAATAAAGAAATACATTGTACAATTTAAACAGAAAACAATTTAAAAAATGTATATTAAAGGTGACCATTTATAAAAGAGAAGGTAAATATAATTACACATTTCACTTCATTTATATTTATTTATGTTCCCATCATATCTTTTTATATTTATTTATGTTCGCATCATATCTAATGAAAGTTTAAAAAAAATTGAGGGTTTGTCTAAAATCGTTAAATTTATAATTAAAGGTTTAAGAAATTGAGAGTTTATCTAAAAAGATTAAAATCAATCATCATGAATATGAGTGCCCGTTTTAAAAATTGGAGTTTTTTAAGATTTTATCATTAAAAATGTCTTTAAAAGTGTAAAAAAAATATATTTAAATTACTTTTAGATTTTGATTTCTAAAAGATGTGAAACTAAGAGAAACAATATATAATATCGATTATTATTTCTTTATTTGATTGAATTTAATTAATAAAATATCATTTAATTCCTTATATTCATGTTTATTGAAATTTGAATCGGATAAAATTATTGTAACCCTAATTTCAACTTCTACTGTTAATTTAATTCTGAACGAATTTTTTCAACACTAATTAATTCAATTAAAATAAACAATTGGTCAAAGACAAACACATAAATAAATAAATAAAACTAATATTAAGAATATGAACAATAACCAGGAAAATGGATGATGGTGAGAATTGAGAAAAAAAAAGAGAAAAAATCACACTTAAAAATGTTGCAACTGAAAAATTGAAGTTTTCTACACACTTTATGCAATTTGTGGTCAGAACAAAGACAGGTGTGACTGTGTGGGAGAAATTTAATTTTCTATCCAATTATTTTTCACAAAAGTGCCTATCATTGAAAGTATTAACATAATTTATTTTATCGTACTTAATACATAAATTAAACAAGAAAATCGTTAATCTTCGTGTATAATAATAATTAAAAATATATCATAAATTTAGTTTGGGTTGATTGAATTCGTAAATCGCAAATCCACGAAAGTCATTACAGATTTTCATTAGCATGATTGGAATTAAAGAACTATTAATTTAAATAAATTTGGATTGTAGTCAACAACCATTGTGGAAAAAAAAATATTCACTCTTACTTAACACTTTACATTGTTTAATAATAAATATTTGTAAATAGAAAAGTATATGTATTTTATTTTATATAATATAGATATGTGTTCATACAAGAGTTGGTGATTTACAGCACTGGAAAAACGCGTATATGTGTGCTTTATGGCAAAACAGAAAATAATAAAAGTAGATAAGATCATTTAATTGCGTCAAATATTCTTTTAATTCTAAATCGATTTTATTGTAGTTTAATATAAAAATGGTTTTTAAAATGACAATTAAAATATTTAATTTTTTTATAAACTTAAATGATATTATAGATAAATTTAATTACGAGTTCACTTTAGTCACCTATATCTGACTGGAGAAAATACCAACCACATTTCTTGTTTTATATCTTACAGGCAAAGAAGAAGCGATTTCATGCTTAATTATAATTTTTAAACATATTTTTTTAAATCTGCAAATTTTGATTTCTATATTCTTTTAGACATCATCTTAGTTAATTAATTTTGTATTATTAGTAATTTTAGTTATTATTTTTTGTTCAAACAATTTTGATTCTTAGTTTTTAAATATCAGTGACAATTTTTCTTTCAATTATCCGCAATTCTTTTATGATTTTGGATATTGTATAGGGAAAGTTAGAGAGATAAAAAATACTTGTGACTTTTTTACATTATCGAAAAATTAACAATTAATTGTTTCAAAATATAATTGGATAATGATTCGATAAGGTTTGAAATTTAAAAATTGAACAAAACTACAAATTATTAAAGTTTAAGAGATAAAAACAACAATGAACTTCAGTATAGATTACGAACAGTTAAAAGTTAAAAAATATAAAATTATTAAACAAAAATTAGAAACCACAATTGTAAACTTTACAAAAATATAGGACTAAAGTTAATATATTATTAATATATCTTATTTGAATATAGACCAATATACATTTTCTGGTATTTAAAGGGAGATACTGAAATCCAAACTTAAGAGGTTGTAAACATTAAAATATATTTTGGGAATTAATATCCAGTTGATGACATTTTGAAGATCTGGCTAAAATGCACTACCCAATTTGTAACACATAAAATACAATTCGACACGATAAAAGTCAATAATAGGGAAAGATAGTAATCATTATTGATAACTCAAAATTCAAATCAGTAATGATGCTTCATATCATATATAACTACATTAATTTTTACTTATTATTTCTTTTTCTTTTATCATCTTTACTTATTACATATGTCACTTTCTTTCTGTTTATTTATTTCGTCTTATTGTTTTAAAAGATCTTTTGTTTTCTAAAATCTACTTACATTTAAAAAAATTATATTCCTGAACATTTCTATTTTCTAAAACCCAGTAAGAAAACATTACATTTGAAAGAAATAAGACGAATAACACTTTTTAAAAAATATTCTTAATTTGAAAGTAAAATTCAAAAGACAATAATGCTTGAATAGTGGAAAATTATTTTGGGAAATAGATTTAAAAATAAAGCAGAGACTCATCATAGGATGAGATAGAAACGAGCTGCAAGATCTATAGCAGATTTTAATTATATTTGAATCAAACATTGGACTGAGTCAAAGAACGAATATTTTTAATTGTCAGAAAAACAATAATTAAACATAAAGGCATTCCTGTGAAAAGGAGTCTTCGTGCAGACAACGCTTACGTTAGAAGGTTAAATCTAGCAAATGGAAAAAATTGTCCGAGAAAAAGTTACTTAAATTCCAAAGTACTAAAAAAAATGAAAAATTAAAAGTCATTATATAGGAAAAACAAATTAACATGAACACGTACAACAACGTTGTGAGTGGCGACTTGTTAAGACCGTCGTCGTCTCATCATATAGAAGCTTCGGCACGTGCTTTCCGTGACATCATTTCCACGTCACCCTTTCCTCATAAAAACTAGTTCCATTTATAGAAGTACCAAAGTTTAATGTCAAATTTAAGAATAATTTTATTTACTGAATGCGTGTTTAATTGAATTTTCATTTATAAATTGTATTCGATAATATCAGTTTTTCACTTTTCCCCCTCCATTTTGAGTTTTTCTTTTTAGAGGCGCAATGTTGAGAATCATAAATGCTCTTCTAAAATTTAATGGGCCTCTCAGTTAGGTGAATGATTGTTATTTTTATTTCAGTATAAAAAACGAAATCACATTATTTTGACTATTATTTTAAAATGTGTAAACTAATTTTAAAAGGAGTGAGATGTAAATAAAAGATTTTGTGAAAAAGTATAATGTGCGGAGGCGAGTGCGGTGGAAGTACACGTGGCAGCATGAGATTGTGCGTGGCTCTTACGTGTTTGATGGACGGGTGGAATTGAGCGAAACCGAGATCGAAAGGAAACGTACTTTACGCGGTTTTGGTATATTCTATTATTGCTTCAAACACACTCTTCACAACCCATATATGCCTTCATCTTCTTTCTGCATTACTATACTCTTCATTTTTTAACCTTACCTCTTTGTATTTTTCTTCTTTTTTCTTAATTTTATATCTTATCAGAGTTTTCAATCTCTTTTATGTCCATATAAACTGACACTTTTTTAATCATTCACACCATTCCTTTCTTTCTTTAAATTTTTGAATGCCATTTTCACAAAAGTAGTGTTCTGATTTGTTTTCTTGGGATAATATAAGATAAGAAAGCGTGTATTTATCATCCACTGCGTGATTACCGTAAGCAACAACATTCTTTTATCCTCTCTCAAAATATACCAATTTATAAATTAATATTATTTTTCGTTTTAGTTTTTTTAAATATATTATTGTTTAGTTTTCCCGTAAATTACCTACATGTATAAAGACAAGACGTACATGATGTTGTCTTTAAACAATGAAATGTAACGGTATTGGTTTGACATGTTGGTAGTTGGTGGAGGGTGGGAAGGTGGCTGCACCGTGGCTTTGGGCGGCGCGTGGTTTGTTGATTGTTTATAAACGGTTGTTTGTTTGGATTTTACATCACATTGGAACAACCGACATAGGATTTAAAGTTCTGTTTGCGGTGTTTGACCGCGGTTTCCATGAGATACCGTCCAAAATGTCGCTATAAAGGATAATCCCAAACAAAACATTATATAAAAGCGCTTCTGTGTGCGTAATGCCAATCGTCAACCTTTTCAATATTTTCTTCTCCTTGTTCAACTACACAAATACAAGAGAAAGCAAACACCTTTAATTATATTCGCAATTTATTACTTTAAAAATGATATTATTATTTTTTTGCAGCAGTACAAAACTGCTGACCGATGAAAAGAAAAAATATTTAACAAAGATTTTCATTCTATTTTACTCATCCCACTTTTCGGCTGAGAATTAAAAATGTGTGAATTTCTCATCATTATTTTTGTATTAATTTGTTTTTTCCTTCTAAACATATTTTTTCTTTTCCCCCTCCTTTTCCTTACGTCTTTACATAACATAAAAGCTATCGTGTTGACTTAGGTTGATGAAAGTTGGAACATGTAGTTGTAGTTTAATCATATATGCATAGTTGCAATGTTTCTTTTAACTAGTGTTGACGTGCAAATATTACTATTGGAGAAAATTACAACATAAACCCTATCATATTTCATTCTCTCAATCTTAAAACTTCCAACTGCCGTTATCCTTATTCTATGACCGACCATTGTGTAATTGAAGTGCACACAATGTTTTTTCGTTATAAAAAACGTTGGAGAATATTTGATGATTTAGGTTCTGTGATTCCTCTACTGAGGTTCATGTAACTTGCCTAAAGTTATTGATGAGAATGCTATTTTAGAAACAGTTTATTCATTGAACAACGTTATATTCTTATTTGAATATTGATCGGGCTGTAGCAAATGTGAAAGCAAACTGGTTAATTTTTTTTAATGCCTATGATTCGAATATATTTTATCTGTCAGAATCTTTTTCCAAACATCTTAACCAAACCCGTTTGTGATTTAATAATATAAAGCTGTGTTCTAGATGTGTGTCACCATCCATCATTTCCACACTAGATTATATCATATTTCGGATTCCATTTTCCTTCCAGATATTTTCAGTAAAATTTTATTATAAGGTGCCTCAGATTAATCCTAAAACTTTATTTAATAATTGATTTAGATTATCTAGAAATCTACAATATTTTTGAACATTTTCTTCCAACATTATCTCTCAATGAGGTTTTTTCTCGTCTTGAATGTGTCTTATTTGTTTTCATGGTCAACTCAACAACTTTTGACCAACACTCATATAGAAGAAATCAGTACGAAAACTAATTCATACAAAGCTAATACTGAATTAAATAATTGTACAGAAAGAGTTCAAAATAGACGTACGTCATGTTATTTTAAGTGGGGGCATCCATTTTAATTTCATTTAGAAAACTCACATCAATTTAGTTTCAAGATGGAAAAGTCATGCATGCTTTCTTTTTAGGGTTATATATACCCCTTAAAAAGACTAATTAATTCACAGAAGTGTATTGATATAAATAACTACTTCCTTTAACTTCTAATTAACTTTTAAGTCTATTTTTAAATAAGAATTTATTAAATATTATTTTTATTCATTAGGTATTCAATTTTTTTATTCATTAGGGATTCAATTTTTTTATATTTTTTAATTAAATTTTTGTTGTTTAATTTGTTTTCTTTAATTAGATAACATGGTGATTATTTTATTGTCTCATCATTTGTCATTTAATATGGTTAAGAAGTGGACTTTAAGTCAAATTCAACCCCACAAAACAAGCTTACGTGGAACTTATCTCTAATCGACGTGGAACTTCCAACACACTCCCCTTACGTCGAAATATAAACATCATCTCGAGGGTGAGACTAGACATTAATGGATGAGTGGTTCGATAGTGACCCAATAGTGGGTGAAACAATACGTCCACACAAATTTCGCTAGGATAGAGTCTAACTATGGCTCTGATACCATGTTAAGAAATGAATTTTAAGCCTAACTCAACCCCACAAAATCGGCTTGTAAGGTGAGGTTTGCACCCACTTATGTATTCTAAATTGACTTCATCTCTAGTCGACGTGGGACTTCCAACAAATATTAACGGTAATATTATTTTATCAATCATAATATGTGAAAACAAAATATTATGATTACAAAACAAAATAACAATCATATTACTCCACTAGATAAAGGTAAAGACTAAACTGAAAATAATATATAATAAACAACAAAATTTTATTAAAAAATCAATTAAAAATACTCAATTTTGTAAATAAATGTATAACTTAATTAAATATTTCGTTAAATATAATAATTCTTATGGTGATAATGCACGCCAATTAGTTTCCTTTAAGTGTAATTCATATTTCACCTAAAAAGAACATGTTAACATTATAAGTTAATAGAATTGGTGGGATCATAATTGCGAGTTTGCAAGTTAGTTAACCTAAACTAAAATATATATTGAAATTTATTTACAATCTTTTAATCTTGAATTTTAATATATTATTACTAATAAAATAATTAAAAGAAACCATCTTAAAGATTAATTATTTATTATTTATTACAAGTAAATAACGAAATATATTGTAAAAAATAGACATTAAAATGAATTATGAAATATTAGAAAAAGTAAAGCAAGGAAAAAAAAAACTATTTAGAATGACGAACTTGATTATCTAGCTAATATCATACTTATATAGTGGATTGCAAACCAATATGCATGATCCACATTATTATTTTATTATATTTATTTGATTTTGTTGATGCTAATTTTATCAGTAATTTTCCAGATATTCTTGCAAGACTAGATTTAATTATTAAGTATGCCATGGCATGCTTTTAATTAAGCCATTCAGTTTGCATTTGCATAAAGATAAATGTATTTATCTGGGCTACAACCTACGTTTCAATGTATTTGGAATGCAGAACTTGGAAACATTTAATTATAAATTTGATCATTCAAATCTTTAAAATTAAATAATCTAAGTTCACTATTAGAATGTAATTATCAAATTATTAATAGAAAATATTACATATTTATTGGTAATCATAGTATAAATTAGTTATGTAAGATATTAGTAGTAAGGGTTTAATAAATTTAGACATGTCATACTTATATATATATATATATATATATATATATATATATATATATATATATATATATATATATATATATATATATATATATATATATATTCCAGTGATTGGATTCATGGTGGGAAAAAATAACTTAGTTTAGAAAATTAGAAAACTAAATATATAATTACAATTTTATAGAGAACAAAATTATATAATCACAAAATTACAACCAAATTAGATTAGAGACGTCTTATTTATTTTTGTGAATTCTACCTTTTAAAATTTATATAAAAACTAATTTGTGATTTTTGCAGTTGAGTCACGAAATAAATATGAAAATAGAAATTATTCTAAGAGTCTATGAAATAGTGATTTACAAGTAAAAGTGTGATTTAAATTATGATACTTGCTTATTTTAATATTAAAAGTTTAAATATATAAATAAAATTTCAGTTAACGAGAGTTTCATTAAGTAGAAACATATTATTTCTCTAAAATATATTATATAAGAGTTTTTTAATCAGTTTTTTACTATCTTTTAAAGTATTCTATTTTTTATTCATCTGTTTGAAGATCACAAAGTACTAAAGTGATTACTGAGACGAGGTTTTCTCTGGTTTGCAAAAAATATTTTTGCTTTTTTGCGAAAGAGTAAATTAGTATATATTATTTTTTCTAGTTTGTTCATTCTCTTATGAAAGTAAGTTGTTGTTGTTTGCATATGTAATCTAAGTTTTTTATAAGACTTTCTATTGATGAAACCCTTGTAATATTTTTATGATTTGTAGGAATAGATAAAGATTTTTTGAGTCATTGGAGTTGTTGTAGCACTCTTAGAACAATTTG
Source organism: Vigna umbellata (assembly GCF_029865625.1). NCBI lineage: Eukaryota > Viridiplantae > Streptophyta > Magnoliopsida > Fabales > Fabaceae > Vigna > Vigna umbellata. The sequence goes on from NC_142165.1 coordinate 106,596,851, forward strand.
TTTTTTTAAAAGATAAAAAAAATTAATTATCACTTTTTAATGTTGTTGATATTTGATATAATGTGATATATTTTTTATTTGGTTTGAAAGTGATAAAACTTTCACCTAAATTTGGATATTAGAGCCTTTTATAGAAGTAAATTTAACTTCGATCCATAGATTAAAAGAAACTAAATTTTTTAGTACTGAAAAATTAAGTAGATAAACAGGAAAGAGAATTTATTAGATTATAGAAATAGTAAAAATGAGAAGAGGGTAGCGGTGATTGCGGCGCCTCTCGTAATGGAATATTTTGTATTCTCGAAATCTTTCTCTTTTCCACAACAGAAAAAGAAGTATTACACTTTCTGTTTATTTTTTTAATTTTTCTAATACTCTCTTCATACCCTCACAGCTCAAGCTGTCCAATAATTTAAGCTCTCTTTCAAACTTTCAATTTCAATTACTATTAAAATACTGACACGGCTTCTTCACTTGGAATGGGATGTTGGGAAGTCAAAGTCAACACATATAGGTTTTAATATTATTGGTGTTATTAAAGAATGTATTTGGAAATGGGAAATGCATCGTTAATTGAAGATGAAAGATGGTAAAGAGAAAAATAAAAGAAGAAGAACGCGTAGAGCAGAAAGTGACAAACGATATCGTATTGCGTGCACGTCTCTGCAATTTTCTCTGTGCCTTTTCAAGCCATGCCCATGCTGGAAACCACGAACCCCATCAACGCCTACAACGTATAAAAATCCAACCCCCTTTTTCCTCTATACATTTCTTTTCACATAACGTATATTAACACTTCAAAATTCAACTGTAAGTCAACAATTAATTAAAATAAGAAGGTTCAGAATTTTAAAATTTAATCTTTTTTTTATGAGTTAGACTTATGTTTTATTTGTATTTTAATATCTTTAGTTAACCGTGAAGTTTAATTAGTAATACCAAAATTAATGATTAATCTCGATGACAAATTTATACAATTAAGAATAACAACTCATAAATTTATTGTCTTAATGTTTTGTATTATAAAGAATGTTAATATCTTATGTAGTTTGAAAACAATTCTCACATTTGTTATATTTTTCTTTAATGAATCACCACTTTAAAATCTTAGCAATAAGTAATAAAAGCAAAAACGAATGAATTTAATCACATCAAATAAAAATAAAGTCAATTTATAATGTATATATATCCAAATTGAAGCTTATAAAAGTAGAGAGGTAGTGAATATAACTATTCCCATTAACAAAAATATTAACAATTAATATTTATCCAAAAAAGAGAAATTGAATTATATTTAAAATATCACATTCTTTAAAAGAATTTGAGATTTATAATTGTCATCCAATTTTATTTATATTCATATTTAGAACAAAATAAATTATTTATAAATTAAAGAGAAAAAATGGAACGCAAATTTTGAAATTCAGAAACCAAATTAAAAAAAACGGAGTACCCACATACTAAATATCCACCGTGGGGGTAGAATAAAAATATTATAATTTATGGTATTAAAAAAAATATCATACATAGATGTGGAAAAGTCACAATATCTGCTTTTGAAATAACAACTATTGAAAATATTAAAATAGGTTAAAATTAAAAAAAAATCCTTTTCGAAAATAGGTTAAAGTAAAAAGGAGAGTGTGAACTAAATAATTTTATTGAAAAGAAGCTAAGTACAGATAGTGACCTATCCATTTATAACATATTTTAAACTCAGCTGTTTACTATGGTGCTATTTATTTTATTTTCCAATTACTACATGAAGCCTTATATTTTTAATTTACTATCTTATGCTTAAAGATGTGTGTAAGAAACTTTTAATTCCGTCTGCTTTTGCATACAAATCTTCAAAAATAGAAAACAAATTGTAATTAAATAGTGAAACAAAATGAAGAAACAGGGAATAAAAGTAAAAGTAAGAACTTTTCTTAAATCTTCACCAAATATAAATTATCAAGTTGAATAATTAATGGAGATGTCGACATTAAAGTAGTTTAAACCATGCTAGCTTTGGTTCTTCTTCAAGTATAGGCCATACATTATACAGTAATTCGTATATAATTGATGAATCGAGCACTTGAGAATAAATGTCTGATACTCTGTAGATTTTTGCTGGTAGTGGTGGCCATATGGCAAAAAGTATTTAGTGTATTAAAGACTAAATTGCAAAATGAAAAATGATACTTTAATGAAATTTAAAAATATTATTTGAACTAAACTTTAGATAGAAAGATCTAAATAAGATTCGTTTCTGGAAAGTCATTTACTCATATTTATATTTGATGTTTGCACAGTCAATTTTGAAACATTATACTAAAATTCATTCCTGAATTACGACACAAATGGTCAATAATAATAATAAAGCAATACAAATTGTTTGTTTCCTAATTTAAATAAAAAAAATGAGGAGGTAGGAATATATATTATTAATGGAGATGTGATTTTTAAATTGTTGAGAACATTAGGAATAAACAAATACTGGTATATGGGAGGTTACTTTATACCCCACTGTCGTTGCGTATTATGAGTTAATGTTCGGTGTGTTCTTTATCGGTATTCAAACAAGGTACGCCAAATAATATCATTGTTGATTACAACTTAAGAAAGATTCCAGTGTTTTCTTTTTACACTAAAAAAGCATATTGTGTCACTTCGTGTCTCAATTATTTGCAAGATATACATGCTTTTTTTTTTTATCTACACCCTAAATACGTGGGTCTTCTTAATTGAAAATTTCGATAAAATACAATTCCGAGTAATATCTTAACTTGGATGTATGTATTATTGGTACGTATGCGACTCTTTTTTGTTTTCTTTTTTCCCTGTAATGAGAATGCATTTAATCTGAGAAGAATAGTTAGTGTTTCAGAATAAGCCACGCTGATCAGATTGTCGTTCTCAACAATTTCCTGTAATAGTAATGAAAGTGATATGATTGTGAAGCATATGCCCTTCAAAATCTCTTTTTAGATATGAAATTTTGTTTATTGAGCAAGATACCCTGTTTCAGGATATATCAATAAAAAAATATAGATTCGTAGTTTGACTGTAACTTCTGCATAAATACAAACATGAACATCTCAAACTTACAAATTTAACCGATCTATACAGTTTTTCCAATTTGGAAACTTGATCGACCTCTTCGTTTCATGACCCACTTGAAGAATGAATGGTACTTGCTACCAAGATTTAACTAAACTGAGTTTGTTTCTGATGGGATGAACACAACTTTTGATAAGATTTCTTAGTGTCTCAAACCTCAATCACATTAGGACTAATTCAAAGTCTTGTTATTGCCATAATCGGGTTGTTGAGGACTACACTAACATTTATGAAGGCTAAACAGCTGAATTTGAAGGACAGAATGAATCGGAAAAACGGCACAAAAAGATAAATAAGAAGCGGTGGAAAATTGATGGTAAGAAGGGGAAGGTGGTGGGTGACTTTTTGTGAAGGATTGGACCATCACCAAATGGGCCAAGGTCCCGTCTAATAAGGTCAACCACGCCTATGCCTTGCATGGTTCTTTGACAGAGATAGAATTGACCCTAACCATTATATATTTTTAAGGTACAAGAGCCTCACCAACCAAAAGCTCTAGATAAGTTTTTGGTTCATATGGTGTGACATATCATTGGCCCACGAAGCCTTTGTCAACTTTCTTACCTATAAATATAATAATATATACCTGACAAACTATTCATTCAAGAGTTGGCTTCAAGCCATAAAAGCAAAGTAAATCACACCCACACAGAATCTAGGATAGACTTCACGGCTTAAATAATAATACCAGTAGGTGACAAACTTGGACCGGCACTAACTTTTAAACAACCAGTTTTCAACGTATCTAGTGTAGACACAATTCAAACTATAAACACAATGCCTTCATAAAGGACGTGTTTGATCATGAAATAAGTTTAAGAAGTTTATAAACATGTAAATAAGCTTGAATTTATTGTTGAGGTTGATATGCACCTGCATTGTTTTCAGATTTAGTGCAGGTAGCCTCTTGTTACGTAAATTTCAGTGTCTCGATCATGAGATGAGCCTCTATAGTTACGTACGGAAATGAATGTGGACAAAGCATACTTTGTAATGTGTTTATCTTCTGTTGCATGAAAGTTTAGGGTTATGTTAAGTCACGTCTTCCTCAACAACAATAATAATGATGGCAACAGTAATACCAATGAAAAGAAGCTGAGGCTACGGTGCAGATATTCGGCGAAAAGTTTTGTATCTGCCACTGGAAAACAAAAAGAAAAGGAGAAAAAAATAAGAAAAAAAAGGCTGATACAGCTTTTGACTTGTGAGAACACTTCAGCGTTGTTTATGGGTCCCCATGTGAAGAGTCTATGCACATGAAATTAATTAGCCAGCAAACCATATAATATTCAACCATGTGTCAAGCTAGAACCCAACAACGAATCCTGTTTAGGCACATGAATAACAGTGCCACTTTACCTAACTCAACCATTCAAAACATAAGATCATTAAAACTAAGATTCTGGCTTAACCTCTTTCCTATGACGTCGTTGCTTTCCACAATTTGTATTATTAGACCAGTTCTATAGTCTAGACCACAATCTCTTACAATATTGGACTGCATGACTTCCTCCTTCAATTTTGCATGATTTTACTAACATATTTCGTTCAGCCTATGATTCTGTGGGGCCTTTTTTACTACCCTGCAGGCCCAGATTTTGAATTCATATAACTGTTTCCTCATACAAATAAGATTTACACCGGCACTACAAATTAAACAAAAGGTATGCCAGTGAGACTGGATATGAAGTGTTTCCAAACGTTTATAGATACCGGTATAGTAAACCAACATGTATGAATTCCCTAAGTTTAGAAGCATGTATGAAATTTGGATTGCTAATCTTGACCGGTCAGGCACCAGCTTGTTGGATTCAATGTTGATGAGTATCCCAATCATACACGCGAGCAATTGTAATTTGATCAAATATAGGAGGGGAAAATGACCCAGAACTACTATTCGTTGATTTTGTAAAACTTTTTAAATGTATAAGTAAACCAGAAAGTATCACGCTCGTTACAGATGCGATGATTTTAACGCTGGAAATTTTCTAGTTCAAAATGAAAATGAGTATCAACATCATTCTAACTAAAAACCATCTAATCCTTCGGACTAAACCAGTATTGAGCATGATTCTTCCTAGAAAAGACCAACCTTGAAAGCCACTTACAAAGGTCTATTCCATCAGCGAAATGTGCAGAACGGTGTAGGAGTCTAGCAAGTGGTTAAATTTGAAAGAAAAGCAGTGAATTCAACACAATGTATTTGTATGCCCCTCTAATATCCATGTTGATTGCTGGGAAAGAAATTAGTCATGGCATCAATGTTATGTTGGTATCCGGGTATGCACATAAAAGCAGACGTCAATCACCAGTTGGAGATGAAGAAAAGAATGCTAAGGGATAAGCATTTGACCAATATCATTGAAGATAAAGAATATTTTCCTTCATATGTTACAAACTTCATAACATAAAAATATAGCCAGAAACAATAAGGAAAAAATACAGAGATCCATAAAACTAAAATGTTGAAACAAGCAGCAACACTACACATTCAAGGCAGGAATATGATAACAACCAGAGATAAAGAGAGATAGAACCAAAGAAAACTGAAATCAATTTTAAAGTAGGTTCAGTCACAGGATGAATCATCTTACAGTATGTATCAGGAAAATAACGGTAGATTGGAGCAGAGCTCCCTTACAAGATGGATGAATAGAATATAAGTGAAAATGTCATGACACTCCTACAGAGAATGAACCAACTTCTCTTCTCAACTCCATACCAATTGTTAATTTGTCAATGCCTCTCCCAAATACTAATTCTCTACCACACTTTGCACGATTACCACTCACTCCTCCTTCCTCTTCAACACAGCCACATGGTAATTCTGTTACTCCCCTACCCATTACCTTTTTCTCTACCCTCCTTGCTCTTGCCACTACCTTTCCCCTTCTCCTCTCACACACCCATAAACCCAGATTGGCGCCCATTTTCCTTCACGATCCACATCCGTATCCCTCTCTATGCCTCTTCTTTGTCATACACTTCTTATGGGTCTATCATAATATCTATCCCTAAATATTAATCTGTATTGACCATGGGTATCGATGGGCAAACATTAAATCAACAAGGTAAACATGATTTAGAACTCAATGGTTTGTCTATAAACATGATTGCTGTTTGATCCATGCAGCCAATCCTTCGTAATGGGAAAAGACTCGATTGCTGTTGTAAGGAACTATGGAACATCTACAATATCCCATCCTTTTTATTTCTTAAGAGTTTAAAAAATGAAGTTGAATCTCGCTTGGATCAATAAATAGAACTATTTACAGTTATATTCCACAACCCAAGCTGGCAATTGCTTCATGGAAGACAGCTAAACTGGATGCGTACATTATCCACCGACCTCTGCACATCTAATCAATGCGAGTCATGATTGCACTGGAAACAAGTACATATTGAATCTTCCTGGGTAGGGATGAACCAGATACGTAACATACCAATTTTCATGAGGGTACGAGGCTTGACTACTGTTCCAGTGTGCCTAGTTTGGCAGGTTGGCACCACACAGGGCAGCTGTGCACTTCCCCCACCCCCTCCTTTTTATATACCCTCTTTACTCAAGGAGAGTTTTGGAACCAGGAGGAAGCCTTGAGGGTGTAATAAGAATTCATCAAGCATTGGACACATGGTGGGGGATATCCACATGCTTAGAATAAGAGGCACACATTTTCATTTCAGCTGCCTGATAAAAGATAATTTGGCTATTCATACCTAAAACTTTTTCCTCAACATAAAATACAAGTATCTTTTACTTGAGCAACCACTACAGCCATATGATATCTACTTTATGGGAAAACAGGGTCCAAATAAACCTCACCAGTACCCCTATTTGCTTGCAATGTAGCACCAACATGTAAGCACTTCTCAATCGGTATCTTTGCCTGACAAACACAACAAAACAAATTGAGTAGTCAGTGCAGATGGAGAGAAAACCGCAACACAAAATACAAATTTTTACACTTAGAAATTACTTATCCAAGTAGACATTCTTATTTCTATGATTTAAGTCAGGTAAGAACCTAGAACTATGAAGCCAATGCCGTCAGGAAAAGAAAAAGCAGTTGCCAGAAATTAAAGCTAGAGAGTTTTTCAGCTTATGTTCATGATAGGGACTAGGATATTATTGCTACCTAGAAAACCAATACAAACACATACTTTTACAAACTTTTACACTTCGAAGTTACTGATTCAAGTAGAAATTCTTATCTTTATGATTTAAGAATCTGGTAGTATGAAGTCTATGCTGTTAGGAAAAGACAACGCAGTTTCCTGAACAGTATGAAGTCTTTCCAGTTTATATTTATGGTAGGAAGTTGGATACTATGGGGTACTTTAATCCCACATAGAACAGTATTGGATGCTCAGTTCGAGTAATTAGGTGTTTGGTTCCCCTAACATTGCTCTTAGAGACTTATAGTAGTCAACATGTTACTCCTTCGCAGTGGTAGTAGCTTAAAACAAAATTAAATTAACATTTTTTTCTAGCCCTATCCAAAATTTCACCACCCATATATAGCAAGAAAAATTAAGAAGTCCGCATAATGGCAAACTGTAATCTATAGATTATATAAGGCAACGAAACCTTAAGATCCCTTTGTTTAGCAAAAAAGTTTCATTTCAATCAACTCCTATGGCTGAAGCCTGCAGCAGTAAGTTGTCAGTGATTCATAAAATTTTATGAAACAGAAATTAAATTTCGCTGACTGCATGGCAGATACTCATGTATACAGCATATTAAGGAGCAAAACTGAGTTTTTAGTTATGCAAGTATGTATTCAACATTCAAGGAAACAGAAACCTACTTTTTTTTGTAGAACTAACGCATACTGTTAATACAGAAAGATTTTAGGATGACCTATACTTAATTAATGGCTCAGTAAAAAAAAGTCACCGAACTGTGGTATCATATTTATACTACCATGATGCAACAAAAATGTACAATAATGATGATGGACAGAAAATCAAGGAAATAGGAAGAACCTAGTAATTGTACAATAACAAAAGGTTCTATCATTCAGAGCTATATAACCTGAAACTGCTTCCACAGACCCATTTTATAATAAATAAGAATATGAAGTAAAATATACGAAAGTGCGCAGTTGGTGAATCCAAAAATGAGAAATTAAGCACAATAGAGTCAGCTCAGATGCAGTATAAAATTCACATTAAAAAACAGCATAACACAATAATTTTTGAGAATTTCACACATTTGCAAAAATCAATTCAGGAATCAAGCAGCAGATAGAACATCCTTTATAAAACTAAATAAATAAATAAAAAGTTCGTCAGAATCTAGAAGTCCTCTGAAGCCAAAGAAATAAAGTTGACATTTACAATAACAACTGCAGAAATATAAAATGAATAGTGCATTGATTATTGGGGGAAAGAATAAACCTTCTTTGTAGAAAAGTAAGAGGGTTGGCATCAAGGCCTGATTGACCTCTCCAGAGGGCGAATAAGCAGCAACTGGCACCAGTAGCAGCCATTGCTGTTGAGTTGTTCCTCATCTCAACACTCCGAAATTTGAAAATATAATGCCAAAACTCGTTCGTTTTGGGTATTTTTCTGTTTCCGTCTCTAACACTCACCCTCAGTTCAAAGGAAAGTAAAAACACTTGGAGATTGGATTTGTTTGAAAAACATCTCTGTACAAGGAAATTCAGAAGAAAAAAAACTAAGAGAGTAAAATAAAATAGCTTTTTCATAAATTATATTAAAAGCTGATTTTCTTTAAAAGAAAAAGTGAGCAAATATTATCATCTTTTGAAAAAAATAAAAAAACATTCATGATTTTAATTATGAAAACCAAACACATCAGCGTGATTTGGCCTTTTTAATTACATTTTAAAATTTATATAATTGTATACTACTTTTTTACTTTCTTTATTATAAAAAAATAATATAATTAAACAAATTATTTATTATACATTGTACTGAAATTATATTGTAACAGAACAAGATAATCAAATATTGTAAATTTAATTGTATTTAGACTTTCATTGTAAGTTGAATATAGGTAGATACTTTTTTATTTGCTTTAGAGTCTCTTGCTTCCGTTCCTTTTTTGTTTCTTTATTATATTTTTGTCATTGTTTCTATTAATATTTTTTATTTTGGAAAGTTGACATTGTAAATTTAAATACATTTCAATCCCAATTGTAGTTTGTTGGTAGTAATCAGGAAGGTGCAGGAAGAAAAGGTAAAGGTCCAGTGAGATTCATTACGGGTTCACTATGGGTCTGTTTTCTTAATGGGCTTGGACATATTTTTATTTTTAAAAAAAAAATCATTACATTGGGACCTTTTGGGCCCTTGGAAAGTTTGCTTAGGTAATTATATTGTAGTTTGATTAAGAAAAGGGTTAGCAAAAGTAGGTACATTGTAAATTTGTTATTGTTACACGAAGGTGAGTCACCCAATACACTGAGAAATCAAACATAGATTCAACGGGTGGTGGGTGGTGGGTCATTCAATCAAATTCCACACGATGGGTCTCACCTCTCAAAACAACCTTAACTCTAATAATCTATGTCTTACATTTCCATTCCAAGGAATCTCTGAATCAGCCTCCATCTTATGTTATGTCTCTCGTTTTCATAAGAGCATTCGAATGGAAGCAATTTCCTCCCGAAGCCATGTTTTTAGTTTGGTGGCTTCATGATATCCTTGAAAACGATGATCCATCGATAAAGCTTGTGATCAAAGCATTAAGTTGTCCACAAGAAATCGGCTATGAGAGAAAGATAAGAAGAGAAGGTTATGATTGGAGAAAGATATAGAACATTGAATTAGTTGGGGCCATTGTGATGGCTTTGAATTGAAAAGAAGGAAACAAGTAGAAAATGGTGATTTATTTAGAAGGATAAGATTGAAAAACGGTGGCAATCAATTAGTGGAAAAAGAGGTATAAAAAAGCATTAATGGGGCTATTATGAAGTTCAAATAAGTTACAAGTCTTATCCCACCTCTAAAAAAGGATGCGTGACTCACTGTCTACTTCATCACTCCACTAATCACAAATAAAGTAGTTCAATATAATATAATGGTCATCATGTGAGGGACAAGGACATTTTTTTAGTATATTGCTAAACAATTGTGTCTTCTTGTTTTGTTTCCCATTTGCGGCCATGATGTGTTGCGTTTGTAGAAGATCATATATCTCAAACCGATGCTAACTTTATCCACAACACAGTACTTGTAATTTTTTATTCGTTTTTGGTGTTTGAACTGCTTTAGAGAAAGAAAATAAATATTATAACTTCAGGGGTTGATGCTGAAACCTTTCTCATTCTACTTTTCACGCCGTTCTAGCTTATCTTTGAGAAATATATTCCCAAAATCTTGCTAAGTAAGAGGCCACAATTCACGTTCGGATCTTTTTTTATGTAATCTTATGTTCTATCTGTGAGAACAGAATTAATGTGTCACTATTAAGTTGTTTTGCGTTGGTATTTTTTCTTCTTTAATTATATAATTATACAATGTGTTAATCATGGGAAAGCAAATTAGATGCAATAAGTAGAGTGCTACTTTTGTTCAAGTATTTCAATCAGTTTTTCGTTCAGGATAAAATGTTTTAATTTGTAATACTATATATTTCAAAGAAATATAATATAATATAAAAAAATAGGGTCAAATGATTATAATATTTTATTTTTAAGACGGTGGTTGCGTAGCTCTAAATTATTTATGAAATTTGATTGACAGTGTAATATTCACATATTTATATTTATATGTGTGTGTGTGTGTGACTATTCTATTTTGTAAAGTTGTAACATATAGTTTTTTACTTCAATTGTTGGGATTGTAAGTTATAGGTTTTTGGTTAGAGATATTTGTCTCATAGTCTTGAAGAAAAAAAATTGTTAGAACTTTAACAATATAATACATTGATATAATATGTTGTATTGAAATTTTTAATTCATTTATTGTTAAAATTATAAATGATATTCACTGATTTACTCTAATAATTTTGTGATTGTAGTTTTTATCTGAAACACAGTGTATATATGTCTATATACATAGAAAGTAAAGTATTATATCTCTAGTATTAAAAAGTAGTAATGCGATATAAGAATTTGCTAATAGAAAAAAATGCTAATATACATTTATATGCTAGATTATTCATGAATTGTTCCTAATTAATATAAAAAAGATCGATCAAAAAAACATCTAAGATTTTTAGAGGATTCTGAATATATAACTTTTAAATTTAGCATTCTATAATTATTTACGTAATAATTTAATTACACATAATATTCAATTTCCATATAAACGAAATAAATGTTTATATTCACCATAGTTATTCAGCGTATTGTTCTCCATATCCAGAAAATTTAGAGTGCGTAATTGGATTTCAAATAAAATATAAGACTTTTTATAAGAAAAGTCCATCAGTATTGAGATTTTCAAAACTCTTTAAGAACAACATCTTAAGTGGTATTTTGTTTATATTTTAAAAGACTAAAATAAAACATTTGAAATTTCAAACCATACCAATTTCAATAAATTGGTTCGTTAATCGAATCTTTATGTTTTTTTGTGACATTTTATCAGCACGTATAAATATCATTTTATTAATCAATCTAACCAGAATATGCGAGCCATTTATATTTTTCATTAATTTTTTTTTTCAATTTCAACCGTGATAGCAATAGAGTTTTGGATTACTTTTTTCAAATTGTTTTGAGTTGTTAAAAGTCAATTTCTTAATTGTTGTTATTAATATTACATATGAAAGCTCGATCAACATAATTTTTTTCAATTTTTTTTATTTGTCATGTTTTTCTACGACTTATTTTTAAACATTGACAGTACATACATAACAGATGGTTTGATGTGAATCACCTTAAATTGCATAATACATAATACATTATGTATTTTTTTTACTAAAAAAAGATAAGTTAAAAGAGTGTTGTTACAAGCAATAATAATTTTAAAAAAAATCCACAAAAATTGATTTTGAATTTTTTTATTCAATTATAAAAAAATATAACAGAAAAAGTATAAAAAATAATATTAGGAAATTGGTTAAGTGTTGAATGAATTGAAAGAGCATTGATGTTTTGGATGGATCCTTGGGTGGGAGACCACAAAGCTACTGATTGCAAATTAGTGTAATTGGTTATAGGCACAGGTATATGTCACATGCTCACCATTAATTATTTTATGCTTTCTGGGTCCCACCCTCTTTCATTAATTATCTCATGTCCTAATAACTTGTCATATCCTAATTAAATCAAACTTCAAATTATTTGAGTATTTTTCAAATTTGATATTTCATGAAAATTTATTAAATTTTATTAGTTTAATTAAATTTTAATTCTTTCATAAATTTGAGTTTTTTAATTTACTTTTTATTAAAAAAATGTTAGTAATATTTTTAATTAAATTATTTATTAGTTAAGGAAAATTTTGTCATGTTACTTATTTTTCATGGTTAAAGATGTGAGACTGTGTAGTTAATACAAGATCAATATTAATAGATAACAAGAAACCGTCAATCATAACAATCTAATATTAACAACAACAAAATATTATATCTTTTTTAAAAAATAATAATATTAACAAATATTTAACATAAATTTAATTAAAAAAAACCCAAAATTAGTTTAAATATATCGGTTGGATTCTTTAAATTTTATATCCAATTTCATCATGGTAACCTTAAGTGGATTTCCACTAATATTTCTAACAAGTCATTTTATAATATCCACCGATGCAAATTAGACTGCATTAACATAAAAATACTTATTAAAAAAAAGACAACTTAAAAGTTAATGAGTACAATTAATTACCTAAAACACACAATACTCTTGAGCAAATACAGAGTAAAAAAAAACTCTATCACATGAAATATGATGGATGTTACAATAAAAACTTATAATACGACCACTTCCTTCTCTTTTATCTTGAACAATATTTCTTTAAGGGTTAAATATATTTTTAGTCCCTAAACTATTGACCGTTTCTGATTTTCGTCCCTCTTCCAAAGTAAGGTACAATTTAGTCCTCAATCTTTAAAAAACGTTCGTTTTAGTCGAAAAAACGAACGTTTTGAGGACTAAAACGAGGACTAAAAACAAAATTTTGAGGACTAAAACGAACGTTTTTCTAAAGAATGAGGACCAAATTGTACCTTACTTTGGAAGAGGGACAAAAACCAGAAACGGCCAATAGTTTAGGGACTAAAAACATATTTAACCCTTTCTTTAAAAATCAAATGAAATATGTAAAAGCATATTCGTAAATATTTCTAAATCACACTTTACAGAAGTTTTGAAATAATTGATTGATATGATAATTTATTTTTAAATATAATTGATTAATATGTTATTTATGTAATATGTGAATATTTTGAATCAATATAATTGATTATTTTTAAATATAATCGATTGTTTTTTGAATTGAGGTTTTTTTAACATAATACATTATTATTTAAAATAATTGATTATTTTTTGAAAGTTATGATTTTTTTCGATAATAATAGATATTTGACACGATCAATTATCATATTCAAAACTTATTTGGAAGAAGTTTATGAAAAAATCTATACTACTTCAATTAGTTTATAATTTATAATCTATTTAAGGTGTTTCTATTACTATTCTTTATATTTGAATATACTTTTGTTGTAATTTTTAATTTTGTTTTAATTATAATTAAATTAAGAATTAAATAGAAGTATTAAAAAAATCAATAACAATGCCATTATTTAAAAACCTAAATTAATAATTATGTAACAAGATTTTGTTATTTTAGAAATAAAAAAAATCATTTGTATAACTTAAAAGTTTATTAACAGAACAGTAGTTTATTATTAACAAACTTATCAGTTAATTTTAAAAAATATTTTTATGCTTAAAAACTATCATAAAATATCATTCCGATTATGTACGAAAAATTAAGAAAGAAAATGAAAGCATAAAAACCAAAAGAAATGAAGAAAAAATGAACATATATAATATAGAAAAAATTAATTTATTTGATTATATTATAAGTATTTTAATACAAAATTTACATTTATACCATAAAATTAGTTGTCATAATTATTTTAATAATTTTTATTATTTTTATCATTACTTTTTAATTATCTATTATTAATATTATTATTATAATACTAATAATACTAATAAGAAAAATAATGATAACATAAATATTCGTAATGGTAATTATTTGATTCGAGGTACATCATAATAAATCATTTAATACACGTATTGTTAATTTCCTTATTCATTTTTATAATAAAAAATAAAAGTATTATAAAATGAATGGATTTGAGTGAGTGCTAGAAAAAAGAAAAAATAAATTTTTTAGATTAAAGCAAAAATAATAAAAATATATATAAAACATAAAAGTTGGTGAATAATTTAATTCATATAATAAATTTAAAAGGAATTATAGAATAATATATTTATAAAATAAGAAACTTAGTCTTATCATTACATTATTTTTAAATGAATATCCTACAATTGGTCAGCCATGTAGGAAGTTAATTCCAGAGAAAACTATAAACGGTCATATACCTAACTTAATGACTATTGGATCCAAAGCCTTTTTTTTATTAATAAGATAAAAATTGACTTAGGCTCGCAATTGGATTAATCTTATTTAATATTTAATTGTAGTAACTGATCAATAAAAGAGTTTGGAGAGAAAATAAGATTAAATTGTGAAAGTGTGATTTTCGACCCTACGTACTGAAACAATAATGTATGTTGACATTTTATGTTAAAAACAAAATAAATATAATGAAAATATTATTATTTTAAATTATTAAATAAGTGTATTTTTTATAATGTAAACATATATCACCACCCGTATCCAAAACGAACGAATTATATAAATTGAGTTTTCACTTTTATCAAAAAATAAATGGAGTGCAAATATTTTTTGACAAATTTGTCCCCTTTTCCCATTATATTAATATAAAAGAACTGATGATATTGCATGAAAATTTAGTTGATAATACTGTTATTACTCCATGACATGTTGACATATTCCATCAACTCACACTACACATCTTCTTGAAATGATTGTTGATATATCAGAATTAAAGTATGTATAATATTTCAATCACATATATTATATTAAAAAGTAGTTAATAAAAACAGCAAAAAAACATTACAAAAATTAGACGAATCCATATTTATCGTAGAAGAAATATTTTAAACCAAAAATTTAATATTAATAAAACTGTTGAATAAATCCATCTTAGTTTACAAGTTATTATGTCAAAAGTTATATTCACTTCCTTATAATTTTCTACGATTTTAATATTTACTTCAGCCTAATTTTTTTTGAAAAAAAAAAGGAAACTTCTTATGCGATGTCCACTACTCAATGATTTATATATATAATATTAGGAATTGGTTTTAGATGGCATCATCATTAACTAGTATTTAGGTGGAGTTCTATTTTGGAAATCACCTTGAAATCTACTTTTGAATGATGGTCACTCTACACTAAAGAGTTGGTATTTTAGTTTCTCAGTGATAAGTGTGTTGAATAAAGTGTGTGCTGGAGTAGGACCTATAATATACAATTACGAATAATGCTTTCAATGAAAGGAAGGTTATCTTGTTCTTAAATAAAGATAAAGTAATATTGTCTTTACATAAAAATGCAATTTATTTTAAACTCTCATTAATAATATAGATCATGTACCAGCATTCCACCCCAATAGTCATCTATTTGAGTAATGGAATGTGATAGTTTAATTATTGTTAAAGAGTTATGAAGTTTATCATCATATTATAATATGAAATCTTGATCAAATGTGGCATAAAAAGGTTTGATAGTGGTCAAAAAGTCTCATGTCAAAATGCTGTGATTTTCTGCATTATAACAATTGTTCCACTATTAGGTAAATTAATTAGTTAATCGAATATATCTTCAGCAGAGCTAAGCCCACAAGGAAAGGACAACACAAAGGGAATCGATTTTTTATTTATTTTTATTTTAACTTTGTTATTACTTATTCATCTTTTCGTTTTCATGAATATGTTTCCACAATGATAATAACATTTGTGTTGGAAGTTGGTGACACGAGTTTGATCAAGGAAAGGCCAGATTCATTGGTGAGTGACCATTGCCGTTTGCTTTGTAAATGGTCATACTTTTATGTTAGTGCTGGATGTGGACACACAACAAAGACCTATTTCCATTTATATCGAGTTTTTCTCAAGAATTACTAATTTTCTTTCTTTCTCTGTTACTGATTTCCAGAATCATCGATTGAATTACCCTCCATAATCTGAAAAGGCAGAAGGGGAAAATTTTCAATATTTTTGGGTGGTCCTCTTACAAATGAACCCAAGCAAGCCACTCTACGATTCTAACAAGGGATGTGGGGTGGTGAGTGCTTCCACTGAAAACGATGAAACTACAGCATTCGTGTGTCTTAATGGCTCTGAGCCACAGAAAGAGAGAGAGAGATGTTAGTGAAGGAGTTTAAAGAAAGTGACATGTTGAGTCCTTGATAGGCCATTGCCTGATCTAAAAGGGCATGTGAGCCTTTAAGCTGAGCATCTGAGATAGGCACGCCTCGGCCAGATTCAAATTCTTTTCCCATTCTGACCAACTTTTTTGTTACGAGATCCATGGCTTGTTATTGGAAGGTGTGGGAAGAAACCAAGAAACGAAAAAGAAGGAAGGGGAAGAGAAGTAGATGGTGTGAAATGTTAGTGGGGTCGTGTAAGGTGTGGGCGACAAGTCACATGGCATGTTAGGCCATTCTGCTGTGTCCAATAAGCATGTTTTTTGGAGCTTTCGTGAAAAGTTTGGAGAAGTGGAGTTGGCCATTCAGTCCATTCAATTTCCTTGACACATTCACTTTAATTTCTCCCCACAGTATCATAAAGCCTTATTGCTCGATGCTCTCCTCAGATAAAGACCAATAAATTCTCAAATACACACACTTTCAAAAGTAGGAGAGACTTCAAATTCATTGCAACCTTTGCCATTCAATAGTAACCCCAAACAAATATGCATGTGATGTCACAATGTTTGTCTCGTATCCACCTTAGCACCCAATATAGCATCTATCCAAATTACCCACCACTAACTCCACTTCCAAACATAAAAGGCTACTGTTTTAATTCAGATCCAAACAGAGTAGTTTTTTTTTTACCCTACGTCGTACACCACAAATTCCTTTCCCATACAAAAAACTGATATTTTTTGCAAGCTTCACACCATTAAATCACATGCTCAATCATGGATCCGGTTAGTAAAATCAGAATTTGGGCAAAGAATGGATTCTATGACTATTGTTTTTGAAGGAAAGAAAGTTTTGCAACGGATTCCTCCATACGTTTTTCTATTAGTTTAATTTTTGGTGTTTGCAAGATACAAGAGTCAATTCCATTGGTGAATGCGTGGTTGAAACGAACAGTGGAGATTGCTTCTGTTGACATGATAATTAATCTATTTAGATTTAGCCATTTGCAGCAGAAACAAACAAGATTCACATCAATGTGTATTACAAGAACTGAATGTGGTTGGTGTGGTGATAGTTAAAAGGGATGTTCACATTCTCCGAGATTAAAGTGGGACAAAAATAGATAGATACATAGATAGATAAATATGTACTTAGCAAATTAAGTGGAGAGAAAAGGAGACAAATAATAGTAACAGTTTAAAAAATGGACAGACACGTGAGGTGACATACATTACGAGGAAGGAAAAGAAGACGAAGAAGGAGAAGCGGCGGAGAGAAGGTTAAAGAGAGCGTTCATGGCTCGAACCTGCATCTCAAGCGCGGGTATGTAATCGATGGCTTCTTCCAGAACAACCGGCAACGGTTCTTTCCGGCAACCGGGAACCAACCGTCCCAGGAACCTAACTTTCCTCTGCACACTCGCTCCACCCTTCGCCTTCAACCGGTGAACGCTCACGCGAGCTCTCTTCGACCGGCCAGGGGACGTCGCCGCCACTCTCTGTCTCTTGTGTTTCGTGAACTTGAGCTTGAGCCGGTTGGTGAGGATGGCTCGGCTCCAGCGCGTCCTTCCCCTGGCCGTCACGGCCAGGACTCTGTCGGCAGCTTCGCGCACGGCTTTGCCTTTTGGCGACGCGGAGCCGAGGTTGACTCTGGCTAAGGCTTGGCGCAGCTTGGAGGAGTAGATTTGTTGCTGCGCTTGGGATTTCCACCTGGGCTGCTTCTCGTCCTCTCGTTCCTGTGTTTTCTTCTTCTTTCTTCTCTTGGCGTCACGTGACCGCTCCGTGCTCGCTGTTGGCGGGTTTGTGATCATTGACGATGAGGATGATGATGCCATCTGAAGAATGTTGAATTCTTAAAACGATTCTCTCACAGAAATATATTAGAATGTTGAAAGAGAATTACGGAAGAAGATGAACGGGAAAAGGATAGAAGGGAACGGAACAGGGTGGGTGAGGTGTTCCGTTAGAGTGTTCCCTTGAGTTGAGTTGAAGGGAGAGAGGAACGGTGGAGTAGAGATATAAAGGGATCACAATCGCGATGGAGAGAGACTGCCAAACCACGCGTCCTAATTTTTATTTTTATTTTTATTTAAAAAATAAAAGAATAATTGTTTTATTTATTTTGGGCTGCTTAGGCATACTGGACTGGGTTTAGCTTTCGGCACTTGTCTGAATGCCAGCCCAGCCAGCCTGTAAAGCCTATTTTTTTTTTTCCAAATCAAAATTATAAAATGCATATGTTGCTATCATATTGTAAACCGGTGACGATTCTCTGTTTATAAATCATTCAGCTTTTTTATACTTTCTAAAAGTCACAAATTTCATTTCTAAATTTTGTACGTTATTTTATTTTGAATTTCTCAATTTTCGTTGTCTTCCATCCTGAAGACATATAGCTAATAAATATATTTCAGTGTTATCCCCATGTTATTGTTAGTTTGTATTCTAAACTGACTCTACTATATTATTTTAGTTTAATTATTGCTTTTAGTTTAAATTATATAGGTAAGAGAAGTTTGTAGTATACATAAAGATTTTTGCATTTTATAAATATCTTCTGTCGTCTTTTGCAATATCACAAGTTCTCTTATAGTTGAATAGGCAATTCTAATGTAACTACTTTATTTGTTTTTGTTTATATTTATATGAAATCTTTGTATTGGTTTTTTCATATAGCTTTTACTGTGTTTACATTTGTTTCGTTATGTTTTAAATACATAACTTTAATGAAAATCTTCATAAAAAAAGAAACTACCAAAAGGGTTCGAAATAATAATAAAATAATGTATATAAAGTGGAACATAACCCAGTTAAGAAAGAAAAAAGGGAGTAAAAAAATGGAGACATATATAAAGGTTGTGTTGTGGTGAATGTTTTGGTTGGCAAAGGGTAATGGTGGTTGATAGAAGGCACTGAAAATATATTTTGGAGCGCATGAGAATATTTTTGACATATTTAGAATAAAAGCTCATGCCATCTAATCTGTAGCATGTCTATCTCATAGTTGGAGATAACAGCAGAAAAATCCAGCGAGGTTGAGAGCGAAAGGACCCTTCTTCGAGATGGCAAAGGTGGTCCATCGAGACACTTTATGCACAACAGTGAGACATGCATATAAAAAGGGCCAAACGGATTATGCCAAACGGTTCGAACAATTACGAAATCTTTTGGATAAAAACTACAGTTCATCGTATATTACTTAACATGTAATAAAGTTATGGTTTTAATTTAATGTAATTAACTTTGAAGGAATTTGAAATGGAGAAGCTATTGGAAGAGTGATGGAATTAATACATGGGTTTGATGATGATGATGAAGATGGGTTAACAGTGAGCAACTGGATCCGCATTGGATGGGTGCATGCATGATGGTGGCTTTCCATTGAGCTATTCCGTGCAATGATTGTTGGGTATGTGTGTGTGAGTGTGTCCATTATAACATTAACAATAAACAAAAGAGGGATGCATCATGTGGTGTGGTGTTTCTCTCCCACTTTTCCATCTCCAAATTCTTTTGTTTTTTTGTTGCCAGAGATTTTGGATTTTTATTCTTGTCTCACCTTGTATCATGCCACCTTGTATCATGCTCCACATTTTTATACTTATTTAACAATATAATTCTCAATCATTCATGTTTAGCTTATCATAAGCAAGTCTCGACTCTTGTTTGATATCACGGTGCTTGCAAAGTTAATGACCCTACTGATCATGGCTCGCGACTCGAGGGATACTTAACCAAAGACAAAGCTACACAACACACTTGATAAAATGGTGAATCCTAAGAGAATTAAGGGTGAAAACTAAAAGTAGTTTGTGTTTGTAGTAATGGCAAGGCAATCATGAGCACACTGCTCCTCGTTCTTGTTAAAATCATGGTAGCATGTGTGTGACCTCAGTCAACAGGGGATAATGTAGATAACTATCTTGAAAACCTAAATCACCACAAGGCATTATGATGTGCCAGCCAGGTTTGCCTCACTTGTTTGAGACACAATAACACAGAGACCACCTAAAGACAAAGATAATAGAAACAACAACAAAATAATTAAGATTAATTACAAATTATTCTTAGCTAAATTTCTTATCAAACCATAATCATGTGTTTTGTTTCGGTTTGCGGGACAGTGGCGAACTTCTTTTCTTAATTCGTTTTTTCAACTTTACGCTCAGGTTAAAGTTCTTCTTTTATTTCGTTTTTACTGTCTGTTCCAATTTGAAAGTTACTTACAAAAGTGTGCAGGAATTCAGCAATATTATAAATGCATATAAAATGTAATTAACATACCACAATACTTCAAATCTTTAATAATAGTATTTTAATAATAATATTTGTTTAATCCTATTATTTGACTAGTCGAAAATTCTCTTTAAGGTTCCAGATTACTTTTAACTCCACATTCATACTATATATATTATTCTTTATTTTTACTAAAATCTATTTTCAATAATTAATTTTTGTGTAGTTGTTTGAGATTGTTTGGTTATGTGGATTTATTGTTGGGAAACTCCATTTACCTTTTTTGTGGTAAAACGGGTAACATTTGGATATTATTGGGGAGTGTGTGAATCTTTGGGTTGGACTAAACTTTGGATCACCTAAACCTAAACCTAAAGTTGACTTCAATATGAGGTGTTTTAATTTGTTGTTAGTATTAAGGCGGCAACATCAGGCAGTGATGTAATGATGAGAAGAACACAACAAATAAACAAAAATGAATATGCTTAACGATGAGGCACAACCAAGATCCAGAAAAGAGGAAGAAACATGTATAAGAAGGAACATGTACTGAGCTGGCAATGATGTTCCAAGAAGCTGACGTGTCACGAAAGCCACCTGGAAGCGTGCAGTTGCTTCGTCCAGTTGGGAATAAGTTGGATGACAGCATAAATAGACACCAAAAAAACATGCTAGCTGGGCTCCTAGTGACCCCCAACGGGATCCAAGGCCCAAAACTGTCGTTATACGTTAAAAGTTCTTACCTTTCCTTTTGCACCATCATAATTCTTTTCCATCCAAAAATTAATATTTGATTTTTAGATTAGATCATTTGAAAATTAAGAATGACTTATAAATTTGTTTTTTTCCTTACAAAATCTTAAATTTATTTATATTATCCGAAAGCTATATTTTCGGGAGAAAAAAATAACTACTGTATTGTGGAATATGGAAGTAAAAAATGACATCTAAGTGTAATCCAAAAACTAAAAATGACTTTTAGATTATGCAAATTCAAAAATCCTTGTTTTCTTAACATTCTTCAATTTTTTTCTTAACATTCTTCAATTTTTATAAGTTATTTTTAGCTTTTGGATTTTACACATAAAAAACCCTTTTTTAAAAAAATACAACTTTCAAATTGTATAAGATAACTTTTTTGACTTCTGAATTGTGTAATTTAAAAGTCTCTATGTAAAAAATAAAGAAAAAAAGTAGAGTGAAGGAAGCAATGTCCTCCCAGTGTAACTATGATAGACCAGAGTAACTAAATAGATTGTACTGACTCTTTTACCCTCCATAACTTTTTGACAGTTTCTTCCAATAACCCCCACCCATATGTTTTTTCCTACACCCTGATATAACAATTTTTTATTTTACTTTTCAAATGCAAA
Organism: Vigna umbellata; assembly: GCF_029865625.1. Classification (NCBI taxonomy): domain Eukaryota; kingdom Viridiplantae; phylum Streptophyta; class Magnoliopsida; order Fabales; family Fabaceae; genus Vigna; species Vigna umbellata. The sequence goes on from NC_142165.1 coordinate 106,619,011, forward strand.
ATTTAAAAGATATATGTACAATTTGAAAGCTATCTTTGACTATCAAATAATTCGTAAATGAAAAATAACTGTATAATTTTAAAATAATTGTTTTTAAACTATATAATTCATTTTTTTTATTTTCAAATTATACCGTGTTGTAAGGATAAATCGAAATTTTATTCCTGGTTCACAAAAGTAATAAAAAGTAAAAAGTAGTTCAGGGAAATAGCTACGAATATAACTTGTACGGTAGATTCAGATGCGGGCCATATTAATGGGCCTGGCCCTCTCAGCCTAACAAGCGAGAGAATTTGCGAGAAAGTTTTCCCGCCAACCGGAGGTACCACATAACGGTTTGCAAGCCCTGAATAAATTTACAAAGGAAAACAAGAGAAGAAGAAGAATCAACAACTGTGTAGAGTGAGAGAGAAAGAAGCATGGAACCAGGAAACCCTTCGTCGCCGGATCCCGAATCCCCAACCTCTCCTTCCGTTGGTTTCAACACCGACCAGATTCCTCACACCCACACCAGCCGAGCCTCCGAGGACGACGAGGATTCCGTTGACCCCGACATCGTACGCGATGATCTTGAGGAACAACCCGAGGAAGAGGAAGATGGAGAGGATCTCTTCAACGACAATTTCATGGAGTCAGTCTCTTTCTTTTTTTTGCTTCCACAACGTTATTCTTTTTTGTACTTACAACTTTTCGCTGCTTTGGTGAATGGAAAAAGTTTTTTTAACAAAGTTTTTTTTACAACAATGAACAGTGACTATCGGAGAATGGATGAGGCTGACCAGTTCGAAGCTTTCGGGCTGGACAACTCCTTTGAAGACGACAGAGACTTTGATCAAATGATGGAGGATCGAAGGGCTGCGGAGATGCACTGGATGCACGTGAGGGTCGCACTACCAATCGCAACAAGCTTCCTCAGCTTCTCCACGACCAAGGTAAATTGCTTGTAATTGGATGAAAATTGTTTCTTTGCTATACATCAAAGAGTTGAAGTGTCGCAAGTTGATTTTCTGAATTGATCAATGAAATAGTCTAAAGCAACCCATTGCTCCCCAAAATACATTTTTACCATGCCATAGGGAGAAAAGAAAACTAATCTTTTTTACATCAAGAAGACTTATTGTGTTACGCATGACATGGATATTCGTTTGTATGAGCAAGAGGTGAAATATCAGTCTTGATCAAGCATGGGTTCTTGTTTGATAAACATATGATGCAAATGAATTTCTACTTATTATTGGTCTATTTCACAAACCTTATAAACTGAGGGACTAAAATACCCATTAGCTATAAGCCTCGTTATCTGTTTATTGTCAGCTGTGGAAAATATAGGGTGTTGATTAGTGAATTCTATTTCAGATACGGATGATGACAGTCAAAGGCCTTCTAAAGTGGCTCGAGCTGATTTCAGAGCTTCTTTACCCAGTGATGATGAACAGCAAAGTTCACCTGGAAGGTCACGAGGGCACTCAAGGGAGGATGTCCATATGACTGATCAAACGGAGGACGATCTAGATGATGTACTGTTTACTTTGAGTTTTTTGTTTTTTTTTTCATTAATATTCCAGAGTTTGACACCATTGATTTATTTTACAATTAACCTGGGTACATGGAATGTAGGATGAATTTGATGACGGGAATGAGACGTATCAAGTTCAAGGAACACTTAGGGAGTGGGTTACAAGAGATGAAGTGCGCCGCTTCATAGCCAGGAAATTCAAGGACTTCTTACTTACGTATGTTAATCCGAAAAATGAACACCGGGACAAGGAATATGTGTGGTTGATAAATGATATGGTGTCAGGTAATATATTTTCTACAGTGTTTAAGCATTGTACTTGTGTTAGCGAGATATGTTGTTTCTACATGAGTTTAGTCATCGTGTCTATTATGCAGCCAGTAAGTGCAGTTTGGAGATTGATTATAGACAATTTAAATATGTTCATCCCAACTTCGCCATTTGGCTGGATGATGCGCCTCAGTCTGTCCTAGAAGTACTGGAAGATGTTACGAAGAGCGTTGTCTTTGATTTGCATCCAAATTACAGAAATATACACCCAAAGATTTACGTACGCATTACCAACTTGCCAGTGTATGATCAGATTCGAAATATAAGGTAGCATAAAAAGCAAACTGACGTGTTACTTCATTCTCATTTTTTTCACTGGTAAAAACTTTGAATTGCCTTCGATGGAGCAGACAAATCCACTTGAATACAATGATCCGAATTGGGGGAGTAGTAACTAGGCGCTCCGGAGTTTTTCCCCAGTTGCAGCAGGTGAAGTATGACTGTAACAAATGTGGGGCAATTTTGGGGCCCTTTTTCCAGAATTCCTATTCAGAAGTTAAAGTTGGATCCTGTCCTGAGTGCCAATCAAAAGGACCCTTCACTGTCAACATTGAACAGGTACGTACTTTCTGTATCCCAATAAGGAAAAAGATGAGAGTGAGGATGTCTAAATTAAATCTTTGAATGGTCATATCCTGCGGAATACCGATCATCATTTCGGCTGGGCCAAATGGTTACTAGATGTTTATCCACTGATATGTTGCAAAATAGTTTCACGCTCATTAAATTTGAAAGACAAAAGGATAAATAAGCTCATTTATCCTTTCTGCGCTTGTTGTAGACAATTTATAGGAACTTTCAGAAGCTTACCCTCCAAGAAAGTCCAGGAATAGTTCCTGCAGGTCGACTTCCAAGATACAAGGAAGTGATATTATTGAATGATCTTATTGACTGCGCTCGGCCTGGCGAAGAGATTGTATCGTCTTTTACCTGGACTCTACTTATTTTGGTCTTGGTTGTTATAGGATGATTCTTATATCTTTTTGTGCTCTGTTTTTTCAGGAGGTCACTGGTGTTTATACCAATAATTTTGACTTATCCCTAAACACAAAGAATGGGTTTCCAGTATCTGCGACTGCTGTTGAGGCAAATTATGTTACGAAAAAGCAAGACCTGTTTTCTGCTTTCAAGCTTACTCAGGAAGACATAGCAGACATTGAAAATTTGGCCAAAGACCCTCGAATCGGAGAAAGGGTATGTACTTGAGATTTTTTATTTGTGCCTCTTTTTCAATTGGAATATTTTTCCATAATGTGTTACGAATTGATTTAATTTCAGATTATGAAGTCCGTTGCTCCATCAATCTATGGTCACGATGACATAAAAACTGCAATCGCTTTAGCTATGTTTGGAGGCCAAGAAAAAAATGTTGAAGGAAAGCATCGGCTTCGAGGAGACATAAATGTTCTTCTTCTGGGTGATCCAGGAACAGCGAAGTCTCAATTTCTCAAGTATAATTTATCAAGTTTATTTGGTTGATGCCTTTCTACTGGTAACTGTGTTTAATAAATTAACGTTTCAAAATATACTTCAAGGTGCGTTGAAAAAACTGGACAGAGAGCTGTATACACTACTGGCAAAGGGGCTTCAGCTGTGGGTCTCACCGCTGCTGTTCACAGGGATCCAATCTCACGGGAGTTGACTCTTGAGGGAGGAGCCCTTGTTCTAGCCGACAGAGGAATTTGTCTTATTGACGTGTTTGACAAAATGAATGACCAAGATAGGTTAGGAAATATTCTGTTACAATTGCTTGAAATTTTTTAATTTCATTATTAATCTGCGCCCTTACGACTTGTCCTTGACAGACTAAGTTATGTATTTGTTACCAGGGTGAGTATCCACGAAGCCATGGAGCAGCAGAGTATTAGCATATCAAAATCTGGAATTGTTACATCTCTTCAGGCACGCTGTTCTGTAATTGCTGCAGCAAATCCTGTTGGAGGAAGGTAAGCAAATATTTCAAGATTGCTTCCACCTGGCTCCGAGTTTGTACTGTTCATCAGGCTAATGTTCCAACTTCTATCTCATACTGTTTGAAAGATATTGGATGTACTACGAGTATTGCAAGATTCTGTTCCATTTTTCAAGTACACATACTAGTAACTTTTGCTTTTTTTCATTTGCAGATATGATTCCTCGAAAACATTCTCTCAGAATGTTGAATTGACAGATCCTATTATTTCTCGTTTTGATGTCCTCTGCGTTGTGAAGGTTATATTTAAATTCACCGCTTCTTTCTCTACCTCGTTTGAACGTATTTATTGAGGGCGTTCTTCGTTTTACAGGATGTTGTTGATCCCGTCACTGATGAAATGCTTGCAACGTTTGTCGTTGACAGTCACTTCAAGTCACAACCCAAGGGTGCTAACCAAGATGATAAGTCCTTTAGTGAGTCCCAATATGTCCATGCATCCGCTGTGCCAGCTGATCCAGAGGTCTTTCCCAAGAACCTGCCTGTGTTTTGTATCTTTAAGGGAAACTTCAGTATGACTTGTGTGTCTTGACTTTTGAGAGTTATTTGGCTTTCTTGCAGATACTTCCTCAAGAACTACTGAAGAAGTACATTACATATGCGAAGTTGGATATTTTTCCAAGGTTACAAGATGCTGATATGGATAAACTGTCTCATGTATATGCGGAATTGCGGAGGGAATCTTCTGTAATACCCTGTCTTAAACTTTTTTTCCAAATTAGATTGTAGTTATGGTTTGTATTCTATTTGTTGACATGCTTCTCTTGTTTTCTTGTATAGCACGGACAAGGAGTCCCTATCGCTGTAAGGCACATCGAATCCATGATACGGATGTCTGAAGCTCACGCCAGAATGCATCTCAGACAACATGTTACACAAGAGGACGTGGACATGGCAATTCGTGTTCTACTTGAAACATTCATTTCCACACAGAAGTTTGGGGTTCAGAAGGCTCTTCAAAAGGTATAAAGAAATATTCCGAATCTGCCTCGGAATTGTCCTAAATCCTGATATTCCGTGGCATCATATTTTGTTACAAATGAATTTTCATCTTTTGGCCTTTTCTTTTATATTCGTACTAGTACCAATTTGCAATTATTATTCACTTTGAAATGAATGGACTTTGTACTGAACAAATATAACCTTGAGCCCTCCCCTTAAACAATGTGTTTGCTGTTCCCCAGAGCTTTAGAAAGTACATGACTTTCAAGAAAGACTATAATGAACTGCTGCTTTATATTCTGCGCGAGCTTGTAAAGAATGCTATGCATTTCGAAGAAATTGTGACCGGGTCTACTTCAGGGCTATCTTATGTAGATGTTAAAGTGGATGATCTGTACAATAAGGTAAGAACATTTGTCCTTTGAGTATTGTTACCAACGGCAGTAATGAATGAATTGACTTTATTTGACATTGCGCAGGCTCAAGAGCATGACATCTACGATCTCAAACCATTCTTCAATAGCAGCCAGTTTTCAAGGGCCAATTTTGTGTTGGATGAAGAACGGAAAGTAATCAGGCATCGCCTTGTTTGCATATTTGATCATTTTTAACCATTGAATATTTGAAATCTTTTGGATAAAAACTACAGTTCATCGTATATTACTTAAGATGTAATAATGTTTTGGTTTGATGTAATTAACTTTGAAATAGAGAAGCTATGGAATACATGGGGATGATGATGATGAAGATGGGTTAGCAGTGAGCAACTGGATCCCCATTGGATTGGTGCATGCATGATGGTGGCTTTCCATTGAGCTATTCCGTGCAATGATTGTCGGGTGTGTGTGAGTGTGTCCATTATAACATTAACAATAAACAAAAGAGGGATGCATCATGTGGTGTGGTGTTTCTCTCCCACTTTCTATCTCCAAATTCTTTTGTTTTTTTGTTGCCTGGGATTCTGTATTTTTATTCTTGTCTCACCTTGTATCTTGCTCCACATTTTTATACTTATTTAACAATATAATTCTCAATCATTCATATTTAGCTGATAATACGCAGGCCTGAACTCTTGTTTCATATTTTTTTTCTTATTCCAAAAATATCTTAAATTAAATTTTTTTAACTTTATTTACCTTTTTTAATTACACACAAACTCTATCCCTTTACTTTATTCTTTCCTTACACATTTTTGTGATTAAATATGTGCTCTGTAATTAATGTATGTGATGTGTTGTGTAAGAGGAAGAAGAGAAACGCCACTCCTTGAATGGATGTGACCGGATCTTGAGACCTTTCAACTCTTTTAATTTTTTTTTTTAGTTTATTAGTTTTTTTTAGATTTTATTTTTTGAACATTGTAAATATTTATTTGTGTAGATTTTACTTAATTTAATAATTTTTGTAATATTTTTTATGTATAAAAAAATTGTTAAAAAATAAAACAAATTGTTGAAAGAGAAAAGGGAGGGGGTGGGAATTGCACTGGATGTTGATTTACATCAATTCTCATGAGAAAAAATGTTCAAAGGACGTTGATTCGCATCAACTCAAGATAAAATAAGAACGGGGAGATGCATGGAGCAACATGGAGGAGTACCCTCTCGTGCTTGCAAAGTTAATGGCCCTACTTCATTGGATCATGGCTCGCGATCCGAGGGATACTTAACTAAAGACAGTTACACACTTTATAAAATGGTTAATCCTATAAGGGTGAAAACTAAAAATTAGTTTGTGTTTATAGTAATGGCAAGGCAATCATGAGCACACTGCTCCTCTTTCTTGTTAAAGTCATGGTAGCATGTGTGTCAAATCATACCAAACCACTCACAGATCAAGCACCCATTACAGATCAACAAATTCAAACACTTTCTAATCATCCAATCTACAAACATGCAAAGCAAGCAAAAAAAAATTAAAAATCATGAACCAACCTTTGAAAAACCTTGAGCAGCGAAAAATGGAGGAGAAATGGAGGAAGAAGATGAAGTTGTGCCTCGATGTGCCTTTGTGTGATTGAGAAAGAGAGCAAAGAGAAGGAGAAACTGAAATGCCAAAATGAGAAGCTGTTAGTGTGCGCGCAAGAGATAAAAGAAAGGAAAAATGAAAACTGAGAAGAAGAGGAAGTTGTTGTGTTTCTCTACCTCTGTTGCAAAAAAGAAGAACCTTGCGTGCGTGGTGCCTTGCTGCGAAAACAAAGAGTTGTATGCGCTGTGCTCTGTGAGAAATGATAGCAAGGGTTTTGTGAAGGTGCTGGAGTGTGAGAAAGGAGAACAAGGATGCTGTGAGGGTATTGTGCTGCGTGAGATGAAATGCGATGCACAAACCTAAAATCCTCAGAAATTGACACTCCTCTTAAACTGAAACTGTTGAGGAATCTTTGACTAGATTCTTCTCAGTTTAAAAAAAAATTAAAACAGTTTTTAATTAGGGTCATAATAACAATTTTATTAAAGTTTGAAGGTACAAGATGATAAAAAGGTTCAATGATCCAAGTGTAACTATGATAGACCAGAATAACTAAATATATTGTACTGACACTTTTACCCTCCATAACTTATTGACAGTTTCTTCCTATGACCCATATGTTTTTTCCTACACCCTGATATAACAATTTTTTATTTTACTTTTCAAATGCAAAATTTAAAAGATAGATGTACAATTTGAAAGCTATCCTTAACTTTCAAATAATTCGTAAATGAAAAATAACTGTATAATTTTAAAATAATTGTTTTTAAACTATATAATTCATTTTTTTTTGTTTTTCTAATTATACCGTGTTGAAAGGATAAATAGAAATTTTATTCCTGGTTCACAAAAGTAATAACAAGTAAAAAGTAGTTCAGGGAAAATAGCCACGAATATATCTTGTAGTGTAAATTCAGATTCGGCCCATATTAATGGGCTTGGCCCACAGCTCAGCCCAACAAGTGAGGGAATTGGCGCGAAAGTTTTCCCGCCAAACGGAGGTACCCCACAAAAGAGCGGTTTGCAAGCCCTGAATAAATTTACAAAGGAAAACAAGAGAAGAAGAATCAACAACTGCGTAGAGTGAGAGAGAAAGAAGCATGGAACCAGGAAATCCTTCCTCGCCGGATCCCGAATCCCCAACCTCTCCTTCCGTTGGTTTCAACACCGACCAGATTCCTCACACCCACACCAGCCGAGCTTCCGAGGACGACGAGGCTTCCGTTGACCCCGACATCGTACGAGATGATCTCGAGGAACAACCCGAGGAAGAGGAAGATGGAGAGGATCTCTTCAACGACAATTTCATGGAGTCAGTCTCTCTTTTTTTTCCTTCCACAACGTTATTCTTTTTTATACTTACAACTTTTCCTGCCTGGGTGAATGAACAGTGACTATCGGAGAATGGATGAGGCTGACCAGTTCGAAGCTTTCGGGCTGGACAACTCCTTTGAAGACGACAGAGACTTTGATCAAATGATGGAGGATCGAAGGGCTGCGGAGATGGAACTGGACGCACGTGAGGGTCGCACTACCAATCGCAACAAGCTTCCTCAGCTTCTCCACGACCAAGGTAAATTGCTTGTAATTGGATGAAAATTGTTTCTTTGCTATACATCAAAGAGTTGAAGTGTCGCAAGTTGATTTTCTGAATTGATCAATGAAATAGTCTAGAGCAAAGTCTCGATCAAGTATGGGTTCGTGGTTTATAAACATATGATGCAAATGAATTTCTACTTATTATTGGTCTATTTCACAAACCTTATAAACTGAGATACTAAAATACCCGTTAGCTATAAGCATTGTTAACTGTTTATTGTTAGCTGTGGAAAATATATGGTGTTGATTAGTGATTTCTATTTCAGATACGGATGATGACAGCAGTCACAGGCCTTCTAAAAGGGCTCGAGCTGATTTCAGAGCTTCTTTACCGAGTGATGATGAACTGCAAAGTTCACCTGGAAGGTCACGAGGGCACTCAAGGGAGGATCAAACGGAGGACGATCGAGATGATGTACTGTTTACTTGGAGTATTTTTTTTTTCTTTCATTAATATTCCGGAGGTTCACACCATTGATTTATTTTACAATTAACCTGGGTACATGGAATGTAGGATGAATTTGATGACGGGTATGAGATGTATCAAGTTCAAGGAACACTTAGGGAGTGGGTTACAAGAGATGAAGTGCGCCGCTTCATAGCCAGGAAATTCAAGGACTTCTTACTTACGTATGTTAATCCGAAAAATGAACACCGGGACAAGGAATATGTGTGGTTGATAAATGATATGGTGTCAGGTAATATATTTTCTACAGTGTTTATGCATTGTACTTGTGTTAGAGAGATATGTCGTTTTTACATGAGTTTAGTCATCGTGTCTATTATACAGCTAGTAAGTGCAGTTTGGAGATTGATTATAAACAATTTATCTATGTTCATCCCAACATCGCCATTTGGCTGGCTGATGCGCCTCAGTCTGTCTTAGAAGTAATGGAAGATGTTACCAAGAGCGTTGTCTTTGATTTGCATCCAAATTATAGAAATATACACCAAAAGATTTACGTACGCATTACCAACTTGCCAGTATACGATCAGATTCGGAATATAAGGTAGCATAAAAAACAAACTGTCGTGTTACTTCATTATCATATTTTTTTCACTTGGAAAAACTTTGAATTGGCTTCGTTGGAGCAGACAAATCCACTTGAATACAATGATCCGAATTGGGGGAGTAGTAACTAGGCGCTCCGGAGTTTTTCCCCAGTTGCAGCAGGTGAAGTATGACTGTAACAAATGTGGGGCAATTTTGGGACCCTTTTTCCAGAATTCCTATTCAGAGGTGAAAGTTGGATCCTGTCCTGAGTGCCAATCAAAAGGACCCTTCACTGTCAACATTGAACAGGTACATGCTTTCTGTATCCAAATTAAGAAACGGATGAGAGTGAGGATGTCTAAATTAAATCTTTGAATGCTCATGTCCTGCGGAATACCGATCTTCATTTTAACTGGACCCAATGGTTACCAAATGGTTATCCACTGATATGTTGCAAAATAATTTCACGCTCATTGAATTTGAAAGACAAAAGGATAAATAAGCTTAATTTTCCTTTTTGCGCTTGTTGTAGACAATTTATAGGAATTTTCAGAAGCTTACCCTCCAAGAAAGTCCAGGAATAGTTCCTGCAGGTCGACTTCCAAGATACAAGGAAGTGATATTATTGAATGATCTTATTGACTGCGCTCGGCCTGGCGAAGAGATTGTATCGTCTTTTACCTGGACCTACTTATTTTGGTCTTGGTTGTTATAGGATGATTCTTATATCTTTTTGTGCTCTGTTTTTTCAGGAGGTCACTGGGGTTTATACCAATAATTTTGACTTATCCCTAAACACAAAAAATGGGTTTCCAGTATTTGCCACTGTTGTTGAGGCAAATTATGTTACGAAAAAGCAAGACCTGTTTTCTGCTTACAAACTTACACAGGAAGACATAGCAGACATTGAGAATTTGGCCAAAGACCCTCGAATCGGAGAAAGGGTATGTACCTGAGATTTTTTGTTTGTGCCTCTTTTTCAATTGGAATATTGTTCCATTATGTGTTACTAATTGATTTAATTTCAGATTATGAAGTCCATTGCTCCATCAATCTATGGTCACGATGACATAAAAACCGCAATCGCTTTAGCTATGTTTGGAGGCCAAGAAAAAAATGTTGAAGGAAAGCATCGGCTTCGAGGAGACATAAATGTTCTTCTTCTGGGTGATCCAGGAACAGCGAAGTCTCAATTTCTCAAGTATAATTTATCAAGTTTATTTGGTTGATGTATTTCTACTTGTAACTGTGTTCAATAAATTAACGTTTCAAAATATACTTCAAGGTACGTTGAAAAAACTGGACAGAGAGCTGTATACACTACTGGCAAAGGGGCTTCAGCTGTGGGTCTCACGGCTGCTGTTCACAGGGATCCAATCACACGGGAGTGGACTCTTGAGGGAGGAGCCCTTGTTCTAGCCGACAGAGGAATTTGTCTTATTGACGAGTTTGACAAAATGAATGTCCAAGATAGGTTAGGAAATAGTATGTTACCATTGCTTGAAATTTTTTAGTTTCATTATTAATCTGCACCCTCACGAACTATCCTTGACAGACTAAGTTATGTATTTGTTACCAGGGTGAGTATCCACGAAGCCATGGAGCAGCAGAGTATTAGTATATCAAAAGCTGGAATTGTTACATCTCTTCAGGCACGCTGTTCTGTAATTGCGGCAGCAAATCCTGTTGGAGGAAGGTAAGCAAATATTTTAATGTTGGTTCCACCTGGCTCTGAGTTTGTACTGTTCATCAGGCTAATGTTCGAACTTCTATCTCATACTGTTTGAAAGATATTGGATGTACTACGAGTATTGCAAGGTTCTGTTCCATTTTTCAAGTATCTAAACATAGTATTAACTTTTACTTTTTTTCATTTGCAGATATGATTCCTCGAAAACATTCTCTCAGAATGTTGAATTGACCGATCCTATTATTTCTCGTTTTGATGTCCTCTGCGTTGTGAAGGTTATATTTAAATTCACCGCTTCTTTCTCTACCTCCTCGTATGAACGTATTTATTGAGGGCGTTCTTCGTTTTACAGGATGTTGTTGATCCCGTCACTGATGAAATGCTTGCAACGTTTGTCGTTGACAGTCACTTCAAGTCACAACCCAAGGGTGCTAACCAAGATGATAAGTCCTTTAGTGAGTCCAAAGATGTCCATGCATCCACCGTGCCTGCTGATCCAGAGGTCTTTCCCAAGAACCTGCTTGTGTTTTTGTGATCTTCAAGGGAAACTTCAGTATGACTTCTGTGTTTTGACTTTTGAGAGTTATTTGGCTTTTTTGCAGATACTTCCTCAAGAACTACTGAAGAAGTACATTACATATGCGAAGTTGAATATTTTTCCAAGGTTACAAGATGCCGATATGGATAAACTGTCTCATGTATATGCGGAATTGCGGAGGGAATCTTCTGTAATACCCTGTCTTAAACTTTTCTTCCAAACTAGATTGTAGTTATCGTTTGTATTCTATTTGTTGACATGCTTCTCTTGTTTTCTTGTATAGCACGGACAAGGAGTCCCTATCGCTGTAAGGCACATCGAATCCATGATACGGATGTCTGAAGCTCACGCGAGAATGCATCTCAGACAACATGTTACACAAGAGGATGTGGACATGGCAATTCGTGTTCTACTTGAATCATTCATTTCCACACAGAAGTTTGGGGTTCAGAAGGCTCTTCAAAAGGTATAAAGAAATATTCTGAATATGCCTTGGAATTGTCCTAAATCCTGATATTCCGTGGCGTCATATTTTGTTACGAATGAATTTTCAACTTTTGGCCTTTTCTTTTATATTCGTACTAGTACCAATTTGCAATTATTTTTCAATTTGAAATGAATGGAATTTTTACTGAACAAATATAACCTTGAGCCCTCCCCTTAAACAATGTGTTTGCTGTTCCCCAGAGCTTTAGAAAGTACATGACTTTCAAGAAGGACTATAATGAACTGCTGCTTTATATTCTCCGGGAGCTTGTAAAAAATGCTCTGCATTTCGAAGAAATTGTCACAGGGTCTACTTCAGGGCTAACTTATGTAGATGTTAAAGTAGATGATTTGTACAATAAGGTAAAGAACATTTGTCCTTTGAGTATTGTTACCAACAGCGGTAATCAATGAATTGACTTTATTTGACATTGCGCAGGCTCAAGAGCATGACATCTATGATCTCAAACCATTCTTCAATAGCAACCAGTTTTCAAGGGCCAATTTTGTGTTGGATGAAGAACGGAAAGTGATCAGGCATCGCCTTGTTTGAATATTGGATCATTTTTAACCATTGACTTGTGCAGTTACCTGTGCTATCTTAACTCGCCATTAGTTTAATCACTGGTGTTGCTAAAAGCTTTATAGTTATGATTATTTAACTGTTGGCCAATTCCCGTTACCAAACCGCCAAGACCAGCGAGGGAAAACTTTTCATACGCCGCTCAATGCACAAAGTTATAATTTGAATCCATCTCATCATTTTCAAACGTCTATTTTTCATTTGGATATATTTAAATTTCTTATGCTTTATTATGTTAAAAAATGCTGTCCTTTCCCTTTAGCCAGTGAATGTTGTTGCATTTGACTTTTTCTGAATGTGAATGAATCACTCATTGCGTTTATAAGATAAAATAATGTTTAAGGCACTCTGAGTTATTAAGGCACGAATAAGTAGAGTGCATCTTTTGACATCTATTTTTTTTCAAACCTCACATTTTCTATTCTTCAAAAATATTTTTATTTTCTTGTTAAGAAAGGTATGCTTTATACAGCATTTCCTTTTGTATATTTTACTAATTTGTTAAATCTTTAACTCTAAATCTTTGATTTCACCGTGAACACTTGATTACAATATTGAATAATTATTCATAATTGAGAAAATATTTCAAATTTTCTACAACAATTTGCACGGAAGTCCTATTTAAGTTGCTTAGAGCCTAATAATCCATGTATGGACAATATTCAAACAAAAGGGGTTGTGGTTTAAAGAGAATTACCGTCATAAGTGTCAAACTAGTCGACTGCAGATTTAAATTTGATTATAAAGGATTCTCCAACAAAACAAAGATGTAAATACCAAAAGTTTCTTGTATCACAATAAGATCACTTCACCTCTTTATTTGTATTTCTTTCTGCACTTCATCACAGAATTATAGACTTCCCAAACTGTCAAACCCATTTAAGAGTTTTGCAAGAAGTTTAGATTTTCGATGTTCAACCTCTCTATAATGTCATTATCATTCGATAATCCTTGTCGGAAATACTTGAATTTTTTTTCATGATATTGAACAAATTTTAAAATGCTTTGTGAATAAAAAAAATACTACTGACAATCTTTTTGAAAAAAATTTAATAATTCTAAATGATTCATGATTATATCAATTTAACTTTGAACAATATAAATAATTACTTTTATGTGGTTAATCAATTACTTTTATGAATAGTTTTTGTTATATACAGATAATTGATCACTATACATGTTTTGTTAAGATTTGTTGTAACCATGTCTATATGGCATCCTTTTTGGTGTTATACAACATTTCCTAAAGTTTATGATCTTGTTAAATTATACCCTCCCATTATGAATAGTGTAAATTCCTTTTCAGATAAATTAATTCTTATAATACTTTCCCAAATTACATAAAAAAATCCCTTTTTTTACATTACACATACAGCATCATTAAAAAATTAAGAGGTGACACTGTAAAAAGGAGTTTTTAGAAGATGTTAAGAGGTGACACTGTCTACACCTCTGTTTTTATATGTTATTCATAACTCTGGATCTTTTTTCCTTCTTATCCCTCTCATATGAGAAAACATTAAGAAATTTGGTGTAATTTGTATCCTTCTATGGCATGACATAATTCTTAATGAAAAATATTATAATATAAAAATTGTTCTTATTGAAAAATTATAATATAAAAACTGAGCTTACATTCTACATCTGTATAGTGCATAATTGATATGGGAGTATCAAATATGTCCACTTTTATTTGTAAACCTTAATAAAAATAAATAATTACCATTTTTTCTTAATTATAAAAGTAATTTAAAATAAAATATGTTTAAAGTAATTTATGTTAAAATGAAATTTGAACTATTATTATAATAATAATAATTTTTATTAATATTATTATAATTATTATTATTATCGTAATTAGCATTATTGTTTTTATTATAATAATAATAATTATTATTATTATTATTATACACATGGTCTTCTTTTAGGGTCTATGAAAGGAGATTCTTCTTCATCCACCAAGTCATAACCACCACGATACCATGAAGGACACAGTTTCACTACCAAAATGACACATTTCCCACAACCACCATGAAGCCACCTCTATCCATAATTTCTCTCCTTTCCAACAACACAACAAAACGCCAAATAAGTCATTTCTGCTTGAATGTGTTTCTAAAAGATACAGACTTTAATAAAATACATAGAAAACAGCACGCGCTTCAAACAAGCTTGGACAAAGAAGAAAAAGATGAATTAAAGAAGAGCAACCTTTTACACACTTGGGCAGATTTGAGATCCCCAAAAGCATGAGAAGGAATGAGAAAACTTCAAAGAACAATAACATAAGCAAGTGCATTTTTTTTTTGTTAAATATGATTTTGATTTATTAAGTTTTAGTGAAAATTAAAAATTTTCTTTTAAAATGTTAGAGTAATTTAGTTTAGAATTCATAAATTTAGTCATTTTAATTAAAATTTATTAAATTTATTTGTGATTTTAAATATATTTTTAATTAACATTGGAAAAAGATATATATATTAATGTAATTAATTCAAATATTATCATTAAATATTAAATATGTTTAAAATATTTAATAAATTTAATAAAATTTAGTTAAAAAACTAAACTCACACCTCTTTAAAATTAAAAAGCTATAGATCACAGTTTCGAAGAAAATTTAATTTTAATTTTTACTAAAAATTATAGGTCAAAAATATATTGAATTATTTTTTATCTCAACTTCTGATTTTTTTTCACATAAACTATGCTTTTATATCCCTTCAACAATTAATTTTATTTTTACAAATCAATATTAAAATACGCTTTATCCACTATTCATAAATTATAAAATCCATAAATATCAATTATTAATCGTAAATTTTATCTACAAATATCTTTAAAAAATAGTCATAAATAAACTAGGATGCTAACCATTATAGGATTTTTTTTTTCAATATTTTTCATGTGAGAAATATATAAGAATGCTTTTTATATACAGAGTTACGAAGCTAACTATCCTCCAGTATAAAAACATAATTTCCATTTATACCGTTTAAATTGAATTTCTATTTTATAATCAAATATAAATAATTGATGAACTCAAAACTAGGATGACACGAAATCTAGCTGGCAAACAAAGAAAATGACAACACACAACAGTGTTTGTAGGCATTGATGTTTACTGTTAAATAAATGTCAGAAATGAGACTTTGTATTTAATGCCTTTGTCGATACCCAATCAGAACACAGTGCAACAGTTCATATTCACAACCTCAAAATACGCACAAACAACTCAAGCCATTAATAAAACTATAAATTTTATTCCTCGTATCTATTTTAAATCATTTATTGTTCGTCTTAAAATGTAAACAAATAAAAAATATTATTTGTCATAAATCTCAAATATAATTTATAAATTAAAGGTATTAATTTATTATAACTTGCAATTATTATATAAATCACGAGTTTAATTATTTATTTATTTTCAAAATAATCCTATTTTAAGCAGAATAAGTATTTCATTTTATACGTAGAAAATATATTTTTTGGTAAACTATTAAAGTATTAACAAATAAAATTTACTTTTTTACAAAGAAAAGATTTTAATGTCTGAATACTGTACATTTTAATATAATCTAAAATTACACTCTATAATTCTTCATAATATATTATTTTATTTCTTGTTTATAACATAACTTACATTAATTTTAATTATTCATTTATTTGACAAATATTTCTCAAGACTCTTTTTAAAAAATAGAACAACTATACGGTTTGTATCTAGTTAGCATATTTTTAGTAATTTATAAAATTATAATAAGAAATAAAATTAAATTTGACAGAAAAAATAGTGAAGCCAAAGTTAATTACAAAACAATGTTTATTAGGCTCCATTATTATTTCCACCATCTATTTAAAATAGAATAATTATTTAAGATTATATCTAGAGAATCTATTTTTAGTTATTTATTACAATTTGTAAAATTTATTACCTGTTTAAATTTTGATAAGGAGAGGGAAGTCAAATGAAAGTAGCATAAATAAAATAGTACTGTCTCAATAATTATTTTCTCCATCCCTACTTTTGGAAGGATTTTGTTTGTCTATATTATTTACAAAAAAAATGAAATAATATGTACATATATTTAGGCAGATACTATATCTTTACTTTTTAACTATTAATTAATATTGAAATATTTTATATTTATTGATTTATGCTACAATCTCTTAAAAGAGAAAGAGAGAAAGGCGGTTCCATATATATACGTCCTTTTCAATTAACATGCATCCCATTTCTCACTACTATTCTATTGCAACACCGCAGAAGAAACTTCTGAGAAAGTATAGGCAATGCAATTCACTAACTTTTTAAGAAAACGAATAAAAAGTAAGTTAAAATTAAAGAAAGCCGGGTTTTTTTTTATGAGAAAAGGATACATAAAACCTTGTCTTTAATTATATATTATAATAAAATAACATTTATATTTTAATTATAATTACTTTATATTAAAATAACATTAATAGTTATCTTGACTCCAGATGCAAGTACACATGCAACACGGCTGGCAACACAAACGAAAATGGTGTCCTCACACAAATAAAGTTATAGAAAATTAAGAACACGAAGCCAGGAAAAATGTCAAATGGCCTCTTAGCAAAACTTTTATTTTCTATTCATTCGTTCACACAATTTCCCGATCATGTTCTCGGTTAAACAAATCAATCAGTGAGCAGCGGCAGAATCAAGGGCTAATATACGAAGCAAACCATCGAACGTCACGCCGCCATTCTTGTCGCCGCCGCCGAGGCGTATCATCGCGTTGATGTCTTCGTCGGTGGCCGGAAAACCCGCCCAGGCCATATACGTCTTGAGGTCATGGTGGCTGAGCTTGCCGTCGCCGTCCTTGTCCATGACCTTGAACACGTCCTCCATGGCTCCACCACCCACGGGTATTGTCTCCGCGTTTCCCGTCACCACGCGCTCGAACTCCTCGTACTCCACGAACCCGTCCTTGTTCGTGTCGGCCACCGTCATCATTGCCCCAATTAACTCATCTCCGCCGCCGACTCCGCCATGAACGCCGGCGTAGAAGGCGCGGAGGTCGTCGCGGCTTATTTTGCCGTCGCGATCGGCGTCGAGGACTTCGAATGCGGGACGGAAATCGGCGGCAGCGGCGTGGGGGCTGAGGAGGCGACCAGAAGGGCACATGGTTTGTTGTGTGGTGTTCGGACGATGATTCGAGGAACAGGAATTTGTGTGTTTGGGGTTGTGTGGTTGTTGAGAGAGGAGAAAGGGTATCTTTGCGTTAAATAGAGGAAACTCCGAGATTTTAGGGCCCACATTTTTGGGAGAAGGCATCACGGGGCTTGAGCTGCAAGGTTATTTGACCTCATGCTCTGACTATGTTACGTATGTGCTGACGTCATTGCCCTTTCTATTTTCTTTTCCAATTCTAGAACTTTCATCGACACTGCTCAGAAAGACGTAAAAGAGAACGAGTATTAAATATGATTTAAAAAATACCTAAAAGTGAACGAGTATTAAATATGATTAAAAAATAAGTTAAAATTTCAATTATTAAAATATATTTTTAGCCAAGTGTTATTATTTTTTTAAGGTTAAATATGTTAACATTCATTGGACGATGTTAACGTGATAATTGGAAGAATTCAGTCTTCAGGAAAGTTTCTCCAATCTCGAACTTGACCAAAGGCTCTTCTCCTTCATTTTTCCATTCACCTGTTTTTTTAATTAATTTTTACTTTTTAAATTTTTTTAATTATTTTTTACTTTTTAAATAATGTAAAACTATTAAATGCATAGTAACAACAATAAGAAGGATATGATATTGAAGGATAAGAACCTCGTCTTCACCAATATACTATGTTAAACCTAACATAAAGTGATATTGAAGGATTGAAACAAGCTATACAATAATTCCAATTAAATTTAAACTACTTGTTCCTACAAATTTTATACCAAAAAATCATTACATAAAAATAATCTTAAGTAAATTTATGTTTTTTCGTTTATTTTTATTATTATTTTTATATACTTTTATACTAATAACATAATAAATATACTCATTAATAAATTATTAAATTTGTGACACGTTATTCATTTTGTTGATTTTTTGTCATCTGGTGTTTTTAAACTAAATTGTTTCATACCAGTAATGTAAGATGGTACTTAGTAGTGTCATGCTACCACCAAACATCAAAAGCATTCGCAAAATTGAATGTTTAGCGACACTTAACCACTTGAAGCTAAAATACTTCCAGATAAACGCTCAACACGTTGTACAACACCATTTAATGTTATATCAGTTGATAACAAAACATTGTTGTGATTTCAAGTGAACTTATACTTGGTCAATTGCTTATATTGGTAAATCTTCTTCAACGAGTTGGTTCAAAACAAATTTTTACCTATTGAAACTTGTTAATTTACTCAATTGCTCATATTCTAAGTTCTCATAGTCTTATAAACTCAAGCAACAATCAAACACGAAACAATCATTCGAACCATATAATCATGATCAGGGTATGTCATTAAAACTACTAATCAACAAAGAATTGTATAAATGATTCTAAAAGAACATATAGACAAAAAAATTTACATGTAAATGAAGAATCAACTTGAACAACAAAATAAAAAAAAAATTAAAATTTAACTTATTAAAATTAAGAAAGCGATTTGTTAGAAATAAAGATTTTATCACAATTATCATTTTAATAGTCTCCAATTTAAAAAAATTTATACTGGAAATTTGAAAATCTAAAGCAAATAAAGAACGCTATTGAATTTTTTTTAGAAAAATATATTTATAAATAATAAAACTTGTTTATAAAAACTTTATTTATACTTTAAATTTCTAATATTAAAATAACGATGTTTTATATTTTTAATATATTATTAATTTTGAAAATGATTTTTTAAATTCTTAAAAAAGTAATATAAAAAATAATATATAAATTAATATTTTAAATTTATAATAAAATTACAGTCCATTTTAACACTTTATAATTGAATCAAATATATCGTTACTCTAATGTAATCTAGTTCATTTTTAAATTTTGTTACTTTTATATCGTAATTTACTCAGAATTTTCAGTTTTTAATTAATTTTTTATTATATATTTTTATTTAAAATTGATAAGTAGAAAAGTATTGTACCTCAATGATAACTACTAATTTAAATATATTTCAATATTATTTTTAATTTATAAAATAATAACTTCATAATTAATCATCTATCAACTAATTAAATTCATTATATAGTTTTCAATCTTTTTCTTTAATCTCAATTTAAAAACATTAATAATTATTTTGCGGTGATTTGATAATTCATGTATATCCAAATGTAAATTGCCTTAAACGCATAAAATGTCCAAAACCTCACTACACTTTCCTGCTTTTGTAACTAATTTTCCTTGCAATTTATTAAATTTTGCACATAAACATAATTCTAAACGTTTTAATATTTTCCTTTTCTGTGTAAAAGAAAACGCCTTGAAAAGAGTTGTTAAAACGTGTAGACGGTGGACGTGGCAAATCCGTAACTAGTCAATAACGTCACATGGTTTGTGCTTATGCTTTTTTGTCGGTTTTCTCTTAATTTGTTTATTGTTTGAATTGAATACGTCTTTTACACACTCTTTAGATTTATTGAAATACTACTGATACCGACTCAATGAAAACGAAAGCTGAAAATTTTGTATGACAAAAAAGATAATCGATTAATAATAAATGATTATAAAAAATGGTATAATCGATTATCCTCTATTTAATCAATTTTTTTATTAATATAATTAATTATAACATAATTGTAATAATGTCAATAACTACGCTATTATTATATTTTATTGTATTATGATAAACGAATAACTAGAATAAAATATTAAAATAATTTATAATATAAATATAATATTTTCTTTATACATGTTTTATTAAAAACAGATAATTGAAATAAAATATTTAACAATAAATAAAATAAATTTAATTAATTTAATTTTGTCATGTTTTATGAAGCAATTTATTTTAATATATTATTATTTTAAAATATAACCATTTTATTCATTAATAGTTAATGATAGTTTTTATTCTAAATTTATGTTATCTTCAATATATATTTGAAAATTATATATATATGAAATATATAAAAACTTTATATTATTGTACCAATCACATATAACTTAAATTTTCTAATTATGTTTAATTTTTTTTCTAATTCAACCAATCTTATTTTTCACTTTCTTTCGTTATTACTATGATTGAAATCGATTATAAATAATATTAGACATAGGATGAAATATTTTTGAGGTTTAATATAATAACAAATTTAAAAACTATATTTTCTTTGTTAAATAACAATTTATATTAAATAACATTGAATAATAGAAATTTATAGTGATTATGTTTTTACTTCATTTAAACTTCCTATGTCTAGAAATATAATTTATATAGATCATTAATTGATTAATTATTTGTTTTACAAACACATCACACCACTTAATAGGCGACTCTACATAGATTAATGTGAATCAAGATCGGAATAAGTTCTCATTTTTCTTTATTATTGATTCAATCCATTTTTCTATTTCTTTTTTTTAATATTAGGAAATGGAGTATGATGCTAATTTATTTATATGTGTATTAAATTAGATGGTTTCAAATATATTATTGCCTGGAACAAGTTAATAGAATTTTGATGGGATTATGTTAAATTGAAATATGTTTGTGATGAGATTATTATCTTCCTACCAAAACTTAACTGAAGACAAAATCTTAGAATAGTGTGGATGATAGCAAATAATTATAATTATGAACTAAAGTCTAAAATATCCAATGGATTATTAAATAAATTATTAAGTTGTGGTGGGAAATAAATCCACGGGCGGACCAAAGTTTGATTTGTTTTTTATAATTAATTTTAAGTTTTAAATAATTAGATATTGTTTAAATATCTCTAAAATATATAAATTATTGTGGGCCAGAATCCAAAATGGGCCAGCCCATTCAAAGTTTAGGCTTCTAGGATGAAAGGGCTTTTGGTTGGACCCAATAAAAAGAAAAAGGCGCAAAGGACAAATCCGTAACTAAAAAAATAAGGGAGGCTTTTTAGTCTATTCCTAGAGAGTGAAACCCTAATTCTAATTCTCCCGTTATATAAGTCAGACCAGAGAACAGGGTTACCTCCCAAAGGTTGCAGAAAACCCATCTTTTTGTGATTCCAAGCAAATCTATGAATGACAAAGCTACTTGAAATTTTCGTTCTTTTTCTCTTTTCCATTTGCCTCTTGAGATGCTTTTGATTCGTAGGTCATGTGTCATGGGTTATCTCGTTATCAATGATGAAAGAGGCGTACATTTTCGCAGGAATGTTGAGTCGCTTCGCCTTCGTTTGTTAATTCCAGGCGCAGTGAATTATTGAACTGCCAAATCACCTTTTTCTAGATATTAATCTTCCAAAAGATTGGTTTTGTTGTTTTATTTCTCTTTATTACTTTATTTATTTTTATTTGATTGGATTTTAGAGTTGTGGGATCCAATGATGGCATGAAATCTTTGAGACCTGATTGTCTAATTTGATGACAACTATAAGCATACTGCTGAGGATCCTATCCAAACCTTCAAAGATGTATAGTTCTTTTTGTTGTTTTTGTTTTTGGGTTTATGATTTAGGGTTAACGTAATATGTGCGTATAATTGTGATTTTGGGGAGTGTGAGGAAAAGGGAAAATAGATCTGAATGATGAAATATGCACTGGGCTCTGAGCAGTATATTGATGCATAATGCTAGCCTAGAAAGCTATGTCTGACTACTACTTTCTCTTCCGAATTTTTTGACGTTAACGACCTATTTGTGTTCTTTTGTGTTTTGTTATTCTTTTCTTTTCTGTGTTTTCGTGGTTTGTTAAGTACATATTTGTGTTCTTTTGTGTTTTGTTATTCTTTTCAAAGAATGCAGTCGTTGTGTTTTCATTTATATTACTTAATATAAATGAAAGAACACAATTTATCTATCATTTTTCTTATGAGCCTTTGATTTAGTTCCATGAACTTCCCCATTTGAATTTATGTGCAATTATTTTTTTAACATAGTTTTAAAAGCGTCAGACAGCAGAATCTATTTAAAAAAATAGAGAAGAAATTGATTAGCCTTTCAAATTTGTGTCATGTGTGGTACAGTGCACCCAACTTTATCTAAGTTCGGCAACGGAACAGCAAAATTTAAAATTTTATTTATTTGAATATATAATAATCAATTACAAATTAAAAAAGTATAGAAATAAAAATATATTTCTGTAAGTAGTATTTTTAACTCGCAAGCAAGGAAGAAAATTATCATTGACTTAGCTGAGTTGCCGAAGTTAATGAGTATATTGGACTGCGATTTTTGTCTATGCAGTACTAATAAAAGATTACCATTTTAAATCAAAAGGAAATGAATCATTAAAAAACAGTTTCAAGAAATATACTAATATTTTTACAGTTGTCTTAATGAACATCCCACTCGCTGTGAGCCTGTGAGACAGATCTGCCAATTTGATACCTAAAATGCTTCAACAACAATAGACATATACTGAAAAGCTCCAATAGATAGAAACATTTTGCAGAAAAAAATGCATTTACAAAATCAATGATGTTGAATCCTGACTCCAAAAGCAGTTTAATCTTCTTTTTTGTCCGAAATTTGATTCGCTAGAAGAATGGTTCTGATACATCAATCCAAACTTCATCCTAAATGCAGCAACAAAGAACTAATGGAGCAACTCACGCAAATGGTTTTCGTTCAAAAATGGAGGTTCTATTACGCCACATTATATATAAATGAAATACACCTAATTTTGTTTTAGTTAAAAAAAAATTCAATATCTTCAATATATACATTATCCTAATCCAAACTTCATCTTTTTACAACTTATTTTGATTTATAATTTTGATACAAATGACATTTACGAGCAAATGCCCAATTTACTCTTGAAATGATATATAGTTTCTTGCATACAGATCCTTGTATCAGTGTTTGATCTTTAATAAATAGTTAACTTTCTTTTTTGTATTTAATAAAAAAGCTTGTATTACGAGTAAATAAAATTTTCAACTATATATTTATAAAATTGTTAATGAAAAATCTCGCGTATTCATATTTGAGAAACCGATTTATATATCTAATCATTTATTAATATACATTAATTAAAAGAATTAATATTTTGTGAAAAATTAATTAGAAGTTAATTAGCATTTTTTGAAATTTTAATTATATCCGGTCTTCCCCGTCTAATTTTTTCGGTCTTTCCTACCTTTGTAAATCTTTTTAGAGACGTTTTCCTTCCTTCTCCCTTCCGCCTCAGTAAGCCGTCACCTGCTGGAGATGCTTTTATCTCACTGATTTTGCTATCATTCTATATTTTTAGGCAGGGTAGCTCAGGAACATAAGATTTCGTAGCAGGTCCCTCAACACTACATTTCTCTTTCTCACCTATTCCGCCATTGCATTTTTTATATCCCCAGTGCTTTTAAAGAGTTACCAACCTTCTAATTCAGGTGCAAGGAGAAAAACTGTCCACATTAGACTCATCCAATCCTAAGGATTCGCAGTATAGAACTTCACCCTTACCACACTAGCTCCACTTTCTTTATTAGCCCAGACACAATTATGGTTTCCAAGCAAGCCGAATACGCAACCACCCAGCACGCAGATCACAGTACAAAATGTAGCTGATATGATCAGAATCGAACATCACTACTTCAATGAACCTATCTTCCTAACTACCGTCACCATACACCACCTATTTTCCTGCCACCCAAAACATGTGCTTGGTCTTCCCTGAAAATCATTCATTTTACATCTAACTTTTGACAGAGCTGAAATAACTTTAGCCCACCTGCAACCCTCCGTACTTTTATATATCAGATGCAGCCCTCCATAGTTATATGTTAGATGCAATCCACTATAACTATATATTATTTGATCAAAGTGGATATCCAATCTTGCAAGTTCATACAAGTACGAAAAATGACAGTCAGTGCAGATGGTACGTACCTCTTCGGAGCCGTCCTTGATCTTCCTACAAGTACCCCCTCCAAGCCATAAAAACTATGACCTTGACAGATCTAGCAGATTTACACTTCAAATGAGCCAAAGTCAAAGCTCACAATTACATGCACTATCCACTTAAAACCAAATGCTTAAATTATTAACAGATTAAACTTCTATTAACAACGCATCGTTAGAGCAAGGAACTGTCAATGAAGCATTTGATTATGGAGTAATGTTATATCTAAATGAAAGATCTTACTTATTTTCCTAATTTTGTGTTCAAATATATTAGATGCACAGAAACGTGTTGTAGTTGTTTTTTTTTCCACATTATATGAACATTTTGGAGTTATTCCTTTGCTTCCAAATTCATTCGAATCTTCATTAAATTTAGGGTTTCAGTTATCACAGGTGTTTGCAACGAATTGAATAATGCACACGAAAATTTCTTCAGCTATTACTGCTTCAGGAATATCAGGAAACTAAAGCTGAAGCCCCTGCCAGTACCTACCAAAATATATAATCTAGCCAATGTCTTTTGCCCTGCATTTATCGCTATGAATTCAAAATCGTATCCGATATTTGATTTTGGTATTGCAAAGATAAGTTCTACCCAATGTGATATGCCTTGGTAGTTTTTGGTTGTTGATTTCAAAATCTTCAGTCAGCGTACCGGATTTGAGAAGAAAATTACAACAAAGTACACAACGAATCCAGCAATAAGTATCCCCCCATAGACATAAGTTTGAGACGAGTGCACGGGATATTTGTACTCAATTTTGCAGCATCTCATATTATCCCTCTCGCTGGCCAAGACATGATCAACATATCTGCAATTCACAAAATTGTAAATAGCCTACTAGAACAGTATCAAGGGGAAAAACATCAGTTTACTAGAATATGACTTCTTCCCATTTTGACAACACAAATGAAGAAGTTCTAAAATACAGGGTAACTTACTGTTGGGTGAACATGGTGCTCTGCAGAATATCTGAACTGTTTAAGTAGGCATCCTGTAGCCGATGATCATATAACAGAGAAGACATATCAACAAGCTGCTCCTCAAGGCCCTGGTGTACGCACACAAATTGCTATCTGTTAAGAATACAAATGTCTGCAAAATCAGGTCAAGAACTCCATTCAAGTAAAGCTTACATCAAGATATTTTTCTAAGCGATCAACTAATTCATGTGGAAAGGGTTCTGGCAAATTAGTAGTTTTCTTGTAGAACTTCTCTAACCAAAAATCAGTGCTGGACTTTTCTTTCTTTCCTTTTACTGGTTCACCAAGTGGAGTTTTCAGATACTCTGCTGCAAAAGTTTGCACAGTCTGCACAGAATTGACAGGTAATTTCAGGAATCAAGTACAGGTATTTATTTAAACTCAAATGAAGCATGACTTACCTCTGATGTATCACGAATTTTACGAAGTACAGAGTCAACACGGGCATATATCGAGTTCCTCTGTCAATAAACAAAAAGATAATTAGAGAAATGCCTTCTGGTAAATAAAATTCACTTGGGCATACTGAGAGAGCACTAACCAAAGCAACATCTTGGAGCATTTGACTGATGTGAGAAGTATTAGAGAATGGTCCAAATGGATGGCAGCCAGCTGCCCAAAGCCAATTTACAACAGGTCTTTCATGTACATGAGAAGCCTTCTCATATGGTGCACTTAAACCACCTACAACTGAGGCAAGACCAGCCAATATATGACGTTGTGCCTGAGATGGAAGAGCATGCCTTCTCTGTGTTTCTGAAACGTAGCTGTCAAACAAGGAAATTAAGAGTGGTGTTAACTTTTACAAAACAAAACTGATAAATAATCAAGAAACCGAAGGTAATTGAAAGCAGAGTTTGAAATGGTTTCTGAGTCGAACTATCCAAATAGACAGTCAGCATGAAATGAGAGTAGACTTTGCTTCCTAAAAAAGTAACTAATGGATTGTATCACAATACATTAGCAACATTTGAGAGAGTTTGAGTTCAACTCCCCTACTAATATTTGAAAGTTATAAGGTTGGCTTGGTGGGTTGAACAGGAGAGTGAGAGAGATTGTAAGTTCAACTCTCCCTACTAACATAATCAAAAGGTATAGATCATTGGAACTATTAAATTGAGATGTGGAAACTTTGTGGACAAAAAGGATTAGAGGTTCCGCATAGAAACACAAGACAGTTTTCATAGAGCCTACAATAGTATAGATGTTGCCAGTTAGGAATTAGTCAAAATAAGCAGTGCACAACCCATTTATTCCTTCCTCCCTCTCCCGTATACGCATCAAAATGTCTACAGTAGTATGTACTAATCTTCAATTTGAAAGAACTGGATATCTGAACATTACTCACCTCAAGGGAATCTTTTCATTTTGATGCTCAAGCACAATTACAACATCATTGCTTGTCCATACCATACTTTCATCCTCCATCATAAGGTTTGGATCCACATCCGCCAGTGATAGCACAAAGCTGCGTATTAAAAAGCATTACATTTGGAAATTTTAGTTGAATTGGTTCTGAAACAAAAATTACGCCATCAATAGCAATCAAAATATATTTTCATATAACAATTGCAATATGATGCATTTCATTTCAAAAAACCATCAGAATGAATATAATGATCTAATCACAAGCATTTAAATCTTCCAATTTGGTGATTGATTGACATAATAGATCAACACAGGATTACTTCCAAAACATTCCTTACAAAAGTTCAACTCTAAGATGTCTTTTCTAACAATTTTTCAACTTTGATCAATCATTGTTAAATAGAAATAAATATATTTTTGTATGTTGGGAGCTACATATAATCAATATATTTAGGGGATAACTTTTTTTGTCTTTCAAGTTCGAATTATTTGAGTATTCCTTTTCATTTTGCAGAACGCCACCAAATTTTAGGTACCAACTTCACGAAGTCCAAAGTATCTAACTGCAATGCCTAGGTTCACCTCAAGTGTCCTAATTGACCTAAGTAGAAGATCGGTTGAAAATAATAAAAGTACAAAAGAAGGTGTTCTATAAAACTATGATTAAATATGAGTATACAAGAACAAAGACACTATGATGTTACGGTTGTATTTCAGTGTTCATCTAGGCAAAAGATAGCAGTGTACGCACACAGGAATTACTCTAGTTCCATATGTTGGTTGTAGATCCCCTTGTTTCTTTACTTTCTTTTTCCTTTTCCCGCCATATTTTGAGTTATATGAAGCCCAAAGAGGCTTATGCTTAAGAATAGAATCAGTTGACTCGTCAGATTCATCCATCCAATTCTGGCGGAGGAAATATTTACTTGAAAGAGATGGGTCAGCCACTTCAAGCAATCCAGCAGCAAGCACATCGGCAGAACGTTCCATCTCCTGTAAAATGAGGTTTCAAGTCCATTACCCATATATAAATAGCTAAGAAAGTGATAAAACTAATTTGCATTCATCTTAGTTACGGATCTATTTACTTCAACTATGTGGGTATTGAATTCTGGAGGTTCTTCTAAAGATCGCTTAGGATAAAAGGACATGAGCAGCACTACTAAGCATTCAAATTTGTCAATTTAACAAAAAGGGGTTACAAACTGATACTCGTGATCTACAACTTACAAGGTTAGTGCAATTTTTTCCAATAATTACCCCATGAAAATGAACAAATCACATTGCCCAGGTGAAATCATACGAGAAGTTGAAAGCGGTAGCTTTAAGCAACAAAGAGTACAAGTCAGCACTCACTTCTTTTAAAATAGCACCATCCAGATATGTCTTGGTATGAACAAGGAAACGACCATCATTCTTGGTTTCCTGCAGGGAATGTCCACGTGTAGCTTTTGAAACAGCAATTGCCAGCTTCTCATGGCGATGTAATGAATGTGCACCCCCAATAATTACTAATTCTTGCCCATCATGAAGCATACTCTTCACCTGAGGTATGAAAAAATGTAGCAGTTGCATAATGTTCTTACTAAATTACACAACCACAATTCTAGAAAATCCATACGACAATTTTCAAACTGAATTAACAAAAATAGGTAGTGTGCCCTAAAGGAAATTACAAACCTCTGCCTCAATTCTTTCTATATCAATACTGTAATTATGGCCCTTTTCCATAATGTTGTATCGATTATGATTTTGCAAGACAATTATCGGTACAAGCAGCCTTGAAGTAAGATCAACAGTTTCAAACCTAAACAAATGAATAACAATACAATTAAACTCTAGAGCTAATACTTCCGTGATCAGTCAACAAAGCATTCAAGTGCACTTATTATTCACATGCTAGAAACAACTGCAGCTCAAATTACATATAAGTATTGAATACTAAACAAAAGAATAAGGTCATGAGGACAATGTGTTGAAGATCCAACATTGACAAAAGAAAAACCCAAATTATAGTATACAAGTAGATGCAAACCTTATTTTATAAACTAGTTTTGTAGGATTGACTTAGGTAAAACTTACTGTCTAAGATGGCATCAAAGTCATTAAGAGTCTAGTGTATGCTAATGAGGTTAGTTGGACCTATTCAGCTGCTATTGGACCACATACAAATATTTAGTTTCACGCTCCAAAATTCTGGTTTTTGGCATAAGGAGAGCGTTGGAAATCTCACATTGACTATAAATAAAACTAAATTATAGTATACATCATACAAGCCGGTTATATAAGATTGAATTAGACTTAAACTCTACTTTCTAAAACAATGATTTGAAGGTGAAAATTAGGTATAGACATCATACCACAAGTTTCAAAAGTTAAGCATCCAATACCCACCTTAAAACATTAAGGGATAACAATTAAGATTCCATGTATAAAATCCAAACTTGATGGTCAAAATGGTTCTGCTTAACCAAAGAGCTTATGAACTTGTGAAAATTTAGGCAGAAGTCAATAAAATCAGCTAAGCAAGACAATTTTAAACAGTGAAAAGCCGACAAAAGCATGTCCCATCCCCACTAAAATAGTTGATAAGAATCATGAGATAAGTTAATGGATGAAGAAAAAGAAAAAATAAGAATAAATGCATATTTTAAAGAGAAAGTTCTGAGGCCACCAATTGAAGAGATAATGATGTAAAGTTTCATGTAGAGGTGTGTGAGACAAGCAAATAGAAAGCTATCCAATTAAAAGGGGCCAAAGAACAAAGATAACCTCCAGAGAAACTAATAATATAAAAGACCTCAATATGAGTTTTACAGAATTTGAGTTTGTTAGAGAATCCAATGGATCCCTGTGTAGTTGACGACCCTGCTGATAGCATCTCCAATGGCACAAAGGTAGTGTTGCTTAACATTCTTTGGATGGACCCAACTACTCCACATTACATTTAACAACCCTAGCAACATTTTATAGCACAGGTGCAACTAGTAAAAACTTAAAATGAGTCTCATGTAATACCCTACATATTCATATGCATTATTATATTTGTTTTTGTTCCAACTTAAAAAATAATGATATTCTAGTCATGTTTCAACTGCTAGAGTCACATCAATGTGTATGGTTGATCTGATATTATTTTTTGTCAGAAGAGACTGGCTAGCAGCTGGCTTGATTCCTGCATTTCTTCCCTCCGTTCCAAGATCAGTTTTGTGGGCTTTTAATGATAAGAATCAGCTCTTAAACAAGGTCAGTTCTTAAACCGTGATTGGACCAATGATGAAAACTCAATAGTAATGGTTAGATAAAAAAAAGGGTTAAATATGTCTTTCGTCCCTTAAGTATCACACGATTTTGAGTTTAGTCCCTATTCGAAACTTTGATTGCTTTTAATCCTCTTAATTTTAAAACTCGTATTTTTAGTCCTTAAAAAGCAACGGCGTTAGATTTTCTGTGAGGTGACTAACGGCGAGCCACGTCAAATGCCACTTTCCCTGATAACTTTGTGCCACGTTGCTTTTTTTCTCTCTTTTACTACTCTTCAACGAAGCAGCGTCCACCCCCTCCTCCACTGTCATTGTTAGGCTGTGTTTTCTTCTCGACTTGACACACGGAAACAGTAAAAAGCAGGATTGAATAATCTGAATTTCAGTTGTGTTTGTATGAATTTTGGTTTTTTCTTTTCCATGGCAGGCAATCTGAATCAAAATCAGATGCAGTAGTGAGGTGACTCAAAGCGACGGAGGTTTTACAATTTCAGCTTCGCTCTTCTACCTCTCCTCTGGGCCGTCAATTGCTTCTACTTCTGGCCCATTCTTCGCCATTCTCACTCCTTCCCTCGCATTCGCCCATGTATCATAACCTAACTTCTCTTCTATAGCACTTCAATTACTTGCGAAATTGTGCACTCCTTTTTCTTTTCAATGGTGGCAACCATCACCGCTTATTATTATTTCGAATGTCTAGAACAACTCTGGAATTAAGAAGGGGCAGAAATTGAATCGTGGGTTAAATTGATGTATTCAGAATTTGAACTTGTGCCCTTTTTAGTATCTAATGAGTTTGTTGTTGTTTGGTGGGAGAGGGAGAGAGGGGTGTTGCTGCTGTTGTCGGACTTTTGATTTTTGCTAAGAACCCTAATTATTTTCAAACCTAAAAAACCCCTAATCTGATTTCATAAATGAAAACATACGTGGCACATCACTTAAATCTGATTTCAAAAAATAAAAGCAATGTGGAACACAAGTGGCATCGGACTGGCTTGCCGTTAGCCACCTCATAAGGAAATCTAACGCCGTTACTTTTTAAGGACTAAAAATACAAGTTTTAAAATTAAGAGGATTAAAAGCAATCAAAGTTTCGAGTAGGGACTAAACCCAAAATCGTGTGATACTTAAAGGACGAAAAACATATTTAACCCTAAAAAAAACTCTATTGAAGATGCTCCTAGTGGGATAAGACTTAGCAGTTGTCATTTGCTTATAGATCTCAATACCTCACATCAGGTGCAATAACATGTTCCACCGTGGTTGATACCAAAGAAGCAAGCTGTCCAAGAAAAATATGATTGCTTGATTGTTGAGAACTTGTGCTTAAACTACTAGGATGTATCACATTTCGTAATCTTGGCAGGGTTCTAGAACAGACACTTCCTTCTTCAGCTTCAATCTTACCGTAAGTGCAAGGCCCTGCTGAAAGGTCAATCACCACAAATCTGAATGAATAAATAAAAAAGTCAGGCTAGCCTATATGTAAGAGGAATGGTCTACCATAATTTCTTGAGATACAGAATATACAATTAAACCAACTTTTCCCAGTAAAACATTTTTAAGAGAAGAAATTAAGTTTAAAAGAAAATAGTTCAGAACCAAACCATTACATACCTGCCAGAGCTTAGCCAAACTTGAGTTGCTCCTCCACCATTGTAATGATATCGATAGATGTAATCTCCTTCTTGTTTTTTCATATCTTCCTCAGTTAGGTCAGGAATTTTCCCGTACATTAAGCCATCAAGATCGATTTCCTTATTTCTAGGATCTAGTCTCACCTACAAGTAATTTTAAATTAACAATAAAAAAAAGAAACAAAAAAAACATATATTGCTACTGTAGTAGGGAAATATGAAGTATGGTATATCTAATATTTGGCAACTAAAAGTATTGCTTATTGATTATACCTTGTCAAAGTTTACAATAAATATTGCACTTGGCACTGGCCTATCCATCTCCGTGACAGAAGATCCCACACTGTCCATGTCAAATATGTAGGAGTACAGCCTTTGAAATACTGGTTCAACACCTGTTGCTTCAACTTCAAACAAAGGTACCTCTCTTCCAAACTCAGTCTGCAAGTTGTGGTAAGCTTTAGCAAGTGCCATATACAATAAAACAAAAAGAAAGTGGCAAAGAAAAAGAAAGGACCACACAGTTACCTCTCTTGCTTTTCCTGCAGGAACCATTGCTTCTTTCAGTGCTTTCTCAAGTGCTATCAGTTCAGGCTGCCCAGCCTACAGTGAAAATTAGATTTTAAATTATTAGTGTTCATATCTAGCAGTTTGTACATGATGGCCTGTACAAAGAAACAGACAATAACATGAAAAAAGATGTCCAACTATAGAATATGCTTCAACAATAAACCAAAAATATAACAGTCTAATCGATCCATAAGATTTCTAAAGTACATTTTGATTCTCAAACAAAGCCGGCTGGTCTTTATTTACAAGGGTATTTAAGTTCATCTAAACAAAAGCTCACTCTCTCGGCCTTCCTCGGTTGGGAATCCTATCTTGACTATTTTTTCTCCAGTATAAAAATATGGACATGGTCAAACTTTCATAAGTTGTTATGTGGTTTGAAACCTTTAACTTTGGATCTAGTTGCATAAATTTCTCCATACACAGTACTTAAAGAAAAGTTAAAATAAGTTTAGGAATAAGTTAAAATTAGGCTTTTGAAGAAGTTAATATGAAAATCTTCTGAAAGTTAACTTATTAATTAGCTAACTGTAGGAAAGCTCATTTCACATTTTTATCTTCTTCCTATTTGCATCTCTTGCAAATGTTTACGAAGAAGTTGAACCAAACTAATCTTTTAGAATATGCATTTCAAGAAAGCAATAGGATTTCCTCCAATGACCATGCTCTGCATTTCAATATTCCACAACTTAGACCTACGCTAAAATTATCCAATTTCAGACCAAAACATCGGTAATTACAACTCTACTGATCCACTTAACTCAACCTTCCCAAACTAGCAGACACCACAGAGTCACAGTTAAACAGTAGCCACCACGATAAAGCTTGGGAGCTGCAATTTCACTTTCAATAAAATTGAATCAGCAAGAAAATAGGGATAATGAAGCAACAATTAGCCTAAATAGAATACAAGGCATATAAACGTGGCTTACATGAAATGCATTATAGACCATGTGATGCTCAATATCAAGTAGCTCTCCAGTCTCCAGACACGAAGGTCTGTGAGCTGGAAAGCTATTTTTGAGAAACTGTTCCAATCGATGCGCGTCGATGTTGTATCTGTAACCTCCGTCTCCGTTGAAACCAATCAGAACCACGTTCACTTCGAGCGGAACTTGAAACGGAACCTGCACAAACCACAAACTCGTGCATTACAAATCAACTAATTGGACGTTGATGTTGATTTTCATTTGACGGAGAAAAGAAAGTGACCTCGGCGCGAGAATGGAGCATGCGACGGACATCGGATCGCACGTTGTCGCGGACGTCGTGGAAGGCGCCGTGGTGCCACTGAGGGTGGCCGGTTTCTCTCTTGAAGGCTTGCGGCGCCGAATTGGACTGAGTCAGGAGAAGACTCAGCAAAGCGAGTAGGAGTGAACGAGGCGCCATCACCTCGCTCGTGTTTGTTGATTCAGTTCAGGAATGTGAGAATTGTTAGTGATTTGATTGAAATAAGAACATGTGTTGCTGCAACAGCGAGATTGTGAGGAATTAATTAGCCATGTGTAAAGCTCGCACAACAACGATGCTCCGAGTGCCTGCGGAATCCACTCGCCAGGACCTGATGGCTGCGAATTTCAACAACTTATTTCCTAGATTGCCCTCCAATGTCAATAACCATGTTTTGGATCCTTTTAGTTACAGGCCCAAACTCGACATCAGGCCAGACCGGTCCATCCAATAGCATGCAAACTTTTGCTTTCTGCATTTCCATAATTACTACCTGTACCCCAAGTTAGGTTTGAAAAGACTAAACTGCTCTCACTCATTGCATCACATTGTCTTCTTCTTCTCCACTACATCCGTGCCGCCACTATACTCTTGTTGCCGAGTCTTGAGGCGACAATACTGACATAATCAAGAGTCTCGTCGGGGATCTCAGAGAAGGTATAGAGCTTCTGCAAGAGAAATGCAAGAGATGAGAATGAAGAGAAAGGAAGAGGAAACAAAATATTGAGTTTGGAGGAAATTATATGACAAAAAATAGCTTTTCCCCCCTTAATTATTGTTTAATTCTATAAAACATTCGGATTGTTCATGTATAGTTTGGGAAATTTTGTTCCAAAGAACATCTTTATATATTCTAAAATGTTTATTCTGGAAAACATGTTTCTAAAAGTTTGTTCTATAAATCTTATTTTAGAAAAAATTTCAGAATAAATAATTCAAAACTATATAACATGAAGACTAGAATGATCATTTTCAAATTTATGAAGACGCAATAGTGATTAAGGGACGTGGAAAGCAAAAGCCTCTTACAATCAACCTATCGGACTTCATCATCTTACTTATTTATTGATTTAAAACTAATTCGTTATATTTTTTACTTTGTTTAAAAGTGTGTAAAATTAAAGTTTGGTTTGGTTATTACCAAATAGATTAAACTTTGGCGGAATTCGATTGATTTTCGATTAGAATTGACTCATTGAATTCAGTCAATTTTCAATTAGATTAAACTTTGATTAATTTTTTTGTTGACTTTAACTCGATCGAATTTGATTGATTTTCGATTGGGACTATTTCAACCATTTGTGGTCGTCCCAACCGAATTCCATTGTTTTTCAACCCGTGACCACTTTGTCAAATTCAACAAATTTTGATTGTGACTAACTCAACTAAGTTTCAACAAGCGAGTTTCAACCACTACCGTTGCATTGGAATTTGTCCGATTTTTTACTAAGGCCGATTTGGTCAAATTTCGATCCCGACCTTTTTCTACGTTTTGTCCAACCTAACTTGTCTCAAACTTTGGTCCTACTCGACTTGTCTCAGTTTTAGTTCAGTTTGTTAAAACAATAGGTAATTTAGTTGTGTTCAGACAAACTGTTTTTTGATTCTCCAATTTTTAACTGTTTGGTGCCATTCAATTAATTGTTATTGAAGAGTTAATTAGAATTAATCGATAAAATAATTATAAAAACATTTAAATAACTAAATTTTAAATTGTATAACTTGATTACGATAAAGATTCAATTGAATCAAATATCGTAAACTCTTTCTCATACATTTTTCAATCAATGTATTTTTAACATGATTATGATATTTACAAGTAGTTCTAAAGAGAAATTCTAAACCTTAATGTATAAAAAGAAAATTTCATTTTCTTGATTTTAATTAAACAAAATTTCATATAGGAAAATAAATTGTTATAGAATTATTAAAAGATTTGTTTACTCAAAAACATAGGTTATTGAGTAAATACAAATTTTTTATATCTATTTTTTTTACGAGGAAACTATATAATGAATAAAATAGATAAATACTACATTTTTTAAGTTTTTTAATTCTAAAATATTACAGTTCCATTTAAAATTAGTATAATTGATAAAAAACAATGTAATTCAATTCAAAATTATTACAGTTAAAAAACAAATAGGTTCATAACAATTTAGTTAAATTCATATTAAAATTCAGTTTGATAAATAAAAATAAATCAGTTTAATTCATTTAATCTATTTTTCAATTTTATTCAAACAAATTAATTTTTAATTCAATTAAGTTTTTAACAGTTCAATGCATTTTGTCCCTTAGCTTTTAACCCCATAGTTTAACCTTACTAAAATGCACTAAACAAAATGTTAATTAACTTGCGTAGGTTAAAGCAAACCAACATTTTGTGTTGCTAAAGAAAGTTTAATATATACATATAAATTCAAATTACGAAATTAATTATAATCTTAACAATAATAATTAAATATATAAATTATATTTACATATATTTAAATTATAAACAAATTGTTTTTATACTTTTATTATAATATTATCATCTACATATAAGTTCGATTGCAGAAACAACAATAAACTCCTTTACGTCGCAAACTAAATTATCTAGAAATAACACAAATTAATTTATCAGGATTGTTTTTCTCAACATTTTGTTTAATTCAATTAAGATTATAACCTGTTCTAAGGACAGACCAATCCGACGCAGCACATTTTGACAGCTATAATAAGGAAGCACAAGTATAATTTGCTACAATCTTTTACACAAGTAGTGTACGAAAAATAACCTCTACATATCAAACATCGTAGACTTCACTTTCAAGTTCTAACCCAACAATACATATTCGAAATTTTATTTATTTGCTTATTTTCATCGATAAAATTGGCATTCAGACTTCAGCTTGCAGATTGAAAATGGTTTTTAATTCGGGTCTAACAACTTGCGGGCAGTATTACATATGAATTTTCTACATAATTTGTCGTCAAATAAATTTGAATTTGGACTCAATGAACATACTGCTTGATTAGCTTATATGAAGCCAAAAAAATAAAGAAATAAATAAAATCCAGTGTTTGGGGTAAAACTATAAGGTTAGGAAAGGGAATAAGATATCTGTGTTTTTTGTTTTTTTTCTTTTATTTTTTCCTCTTGACGAATAAATTTCTAACAATATGTTATAATTTAATAAACTGTAGTGCCTGAAAATGATGTGTGTGGATACTAGAAGCCAAATGCGCCACAATGGCATATTGTAGCCAGGTACCTACGAATGGACGTATCTTCTTCAGTTATGGGAAAAACTCGTACAAGACTGCTTACTGCTTACAATGATACACGTCAGTGATCGAGAGCGCTTCGAAGTGAAAGTGCCGAGTCTAGCACTGTGCCTCTGGAAATAAGGTCGTGATTTAAGAATAAAACAATAACAGATATATCATCATGGAAATGGCGTCGAACCTTCTTGTCAATCTTACGCAGATCCGAATACCGCATTTCTCGTTTTCTTGCTGCTTCGTGGAGGGCAGCCTTGATAAGTCTCTTCGCACTACCCTGCATGCAGACACACAATTTTGAGTACCTAGGCTAGGCAGAGAAACAAAATCTTGGTATTCATACCTTGCGACAAAGCATTAGCAGAAATATTCATTCATAATAAGTTGCAAAAAGAACAACTTTGTGAAAGGAAAGAATGCAGGAAATAAACTCATCATAGGAACGTATTAACGAATAACTATAAAGTCGTGATAAAATGCAAATTTAAATCATCAAAAGGAATTAGAACAAATAGAATCTGGTAAACTCCTGATAAAGGAATAAGAATGGAGAAAGTAGGAATTATAAAGCTTATAACTTTAGCAAAGGTACAGACAGAACTCCATTCACTAACCATTTCACTTCTAGACAAAATCAAATCAACCAAAAGCAGTAAATTTAATCGGATACAAAGACGTGGTGGGAACTAAAAATGAAATTAAGGACCAAAGATGTACGGGGGAATTATTAAAACTTGTCCTGACCAACATGTAAACCACATAATGAAAACAGGACTAATCCTCGTCCAATTCTCACGTTCAATTTAAAAGACTTCTCCCTCTCCCCCCCCAACACACAACCATACATTTCATGGCCATACGAGGAAATAATATAATAGGTAACGTCCATTACAGAAATAAGTACAAGAAAATCCAGACATGGTAAAAAGAATCTTACCGCATGTGGATTGCTGTTTACAATATCCACAGCTTTCTCATTACTCAAGTGCTCCCATAAACCATCTGATGCAAATATAAGGAAGGAATCATTTGGTTGCAGAGGATGAGAAAGAATAGTGGGATTAGCACTCAGGATAGGCATGTGCATCGGTTCAGGAAGTCTGAATTTTGCATTAAGTGGTTCCCGGTTAAATTGTTGATGTTTCAAATATACGTCACCTATAGATCTAGAAACCTGCACCAAATACAATCAATGAAGTATATATGTGATATTGCCAAGTTTTGATGTGAACCTTGGGATTACTTGTGAACTATTAACAATTATGTGTGTATGTATATACACAGACACATATACACATATATATTTATATATGACTTCAACAATAAAAAAATACCGCAGAGGTTAAAACTGGAAAGCATCTTGATTGTCTTTCATATGACCATCGTAGTTTTTTTTTTAAACACTAATGCAATGTAGAAAATAGAATATTGAATATCATAAGCCAAATATAAAATGTTTGCTTCCATTTATACGATTTGGTTTTAACCACACAAATCAAGGACTGAATCATTAAACACATGGATTACCTTCGTTCTTTAATACACATGCAAACACACAGGCACCGCAACAATGCCTTAACAAGATAGCAAATTAAAACTATAAGGACAAGCATTAGGGATTTGTTAATACACTTAAAAATAGGGTATATTTTTAAGTACTGATAACTTCACAAGGGAATAGGGGACAACTACAATTTAATTGAAATATTCGATGTCTTTTTTTTAAGGAACTCTGGTGAAATGCAGAAAATGAATACAGATAGTATGAGGTTAAGGAATAAGAAGCTTCTTAAAAATATGAACCAGGTTGGTAATTCATATTGCAACACAAGACACAGTAGAAAAATATACAAGAAACAGTAAAAGAACAACTATGATCTATGACCTTGGCTTTAGGTGTTTTGGGTCAGGTGACATGTAAGGACTCAGAAATCATAGCCCATATGTAGCATTCAATTTTAACAAACAAAAGAAATGGCCTTTCAGGACACCGTTTGAGTAGCCTCCAAGACCTTTCTGTATAGCACTTTAAAGAATGGAAAACAATAAAGAAAATAATGAATGAATGGATAAATGTTTGACCGAGAGGACACAAGTTAAAAATTACCTGAATAATGCCTTTTACTCTCCACACTCCATGTTTGAGGACCACAATTTGAGGATCATGAGGGTGTAATTCTTTAAGTTCCTGTCTAACAGCCTCAAGATTTGCATTGTGTTCTGTAGACAGCTGAATTGCAGCCATACCTCCAGTGTTGCCAACTTTCTTACCCAATACAACACGGGAATCTCCAACGTTTGCCACAAAGAGTGTCTGTTGAAATATCACTCCAACTAGACAACAGGTACCAGCACTCGCAATTTGAGGTCGAGCATTCCAGGAACCTGACACGAGGGCTGTGTATCCATCTTCCGTCTGGCGAAATGCTCTTTCAATTGTTTCCGCTGTAACAAGCCCGCGTGACTCAGCCGACGTTGCTGCACGGACAAGAAATCTGAGACAGCTAGCATAAGAACTGTTTCTTTAACAACAGAACAAGACATGGAAGAACCAATACCCAACACTCATACCCCATGAAGGAACCAAAATTTAAGGCATCATGCTCCACCAAAACCATGGGCCTTCAACACAAAAGTCGAGACTCCAAAACACTTTAATAACTATTTACAGCACCATGTGCCACGGAACAGCGAATCCGTTTCCATTGGAGGAAATCCAAAAAAAAGCTACAAACAATTCACCTATTAAATCGATTCACGATAAAAAGCGAAAACAAACATTATCTACCCATTGTCCTGAATGTTCAACTGTACTTGATTCCTGGAAATCTCAGACTCAATAGACCAACGAGAAAAAAGAGAGAGTATAAAAGCACATCCAAAAAAGGTTCATGGGAAAAGCAAACTGATGAAAACCACTGGTAACAGTTACTGCCACTGCCACTCGTGATTCATGAAGAGACGATCAGACTAAAAACGTGGCCGCATTAAATCCACACAGCAACAACCGTGAAAGTGAATATATAAATAAACAATTAAAAAAAGAAGCAAACGAAACTGTCTATAAAGTGAGGGTTCCGAATGAAGAACCTTGAAAATGGCGAAACAAGTGATCGCAAACATATCTGGAGGCGTCGGGTCCTCCGTGACCATCGTATATGCCGACGAATGTGCCGAGAGGACCGGACTCGATCTGGCTCTGGTCTTCAAGAACCTGGTTGGCCTGAACTACGGCCATGGAGAAATCGCCGGAGGCATATTTTCCGACGTCGCGGAACCAGAGCAAACCTTCTCTGCCTTCTCTCCCGGCGAAGTTGCTCCCGATAACTCCGATGGAATCGTATCGATCAGCATCGCGCCCGAACGGCTTCCAACACAGCGAGAACAGATTCATCAATGCCAGGATCATACCACATCGCTCGGTAACCCTAACCCTAAGGCCTCCAACGCCGGAACCGCCAACCTCGCTCCGATCCTCCGAATCTGAGTGGGGAAGTAACGGTTAAACGCGGTGCTTAAGAAGGGAAAAAGGAAAATGGGGAAAAAAAAGACGGGGTGGTGAGGCGCAGGGTAAGGAGGGGGCGTACGTTAGCCTTGGGTGGTGGCGGGGTGTGTTCGGTTGTAGAGGAACATCAACGGGCTCATTCTCTTGTGGGAGAGATGGTGTGGGGAAGACTCTGTTTGCTGATGTTATTTTCAATGCCTTTCCTTTTTTTCCTTTTTCATAAAACCAAATTCCATACTTTAGTTGGGTTGGGACAAACACCCTTTACTTTCGTGTCTTCTCCACAATTTTCCTTCTCATTTTTTTTATTTTCTATTTTTTTTAATTTTATTTTTATCTCAAACAGTGTTTAAAGTTCATACAAGTCCTTTTCAATGAAAGATATACTATTTACAAACTCCATTTGCAATTTAATTATCACTTTTCAATTAAAATCAAATGAAAATATATATTACTTTTCGGGCTGTAAAAGTTTTGGATTTGTTTTTTAGTTATTGCTCTTTCGTCCTTGTACTTATACTTTTGGCATTTCAATTCGTTTGACTTTTATTTTTGCCTAGAGGCACGACCTGCCAACTGTTGCTGAATGTGAACATCCCCGTCCATTTTGTTGAATTCAGGAAAATACAATTGTTTAATTTAAGAGATATCAATAATACATTTTTATTATTAATTTAATTTCATTATAAATTATAAAATTGTTTACTTTTTAATTTGACGAGTCTCACCTGTGACTTTTCTTAAATCTTTTAACAAAATTTTAGCCCAGCAAATAAAGAACTTTACTAAAAATGTATCAAAAATTGCTATTTTTACTTTTACCGTTAAAGTTTATACGACTATAATTAATTTAGTTCACGTCCATTAATCTTTATGTCTTGCATTAAGACGCGAATACGCATACATGAAAGAGATGCAATAAAATTTGAAAAAGAAAAGAATAAAAACTTTAAAAACACAAAAAAAAATCTTAACTGTTATATTTTTTAAATAATGATAAAGAGATATAGGAAAAATGTTTTTAAACTTTATTTTTTACATTAAATTATTTTACAATATTACATGTATTTGCAGTTGCGAATCTTAAACAAATATTTTAAGAATATCAAAATATTTATATATATATATATATATATATATATATAATTTTAAACATCAAATATATAAAATATATTAAAAATATATTATTTTCTTTTTAAAAATAATTTAAATTATATATTAATTTATATAAATATCAAATAACAAATGGATAGCGATTTGTAATGGAATAAAGTTTTAATCGAGGCAAGCAGTAACAATTTAAATCTTTCTTAACATTTAATCATATCTCATTAATCATTTCTTAAATATATGAATTTATAATCACTTTTTTTTATCACGTTAAAAATACCATTATTCGTTTCTTTACACTTTTAATTTTTTTTTTCCTTTTTAATATGAACCATTTCCCTTAGCATTTTTCAATTTTTTATTTTCTACTTCTTAATCCAACCAAATAGAACACATTAAAGAATAAACTAATGAGAGTAAATGCAGTGAATGAAAGAAACACCTTTATTTAATAGATGGTGTGGCGGTAATAATAATATGCTGTTTGTTGGAATGTCTTTTAATGGTAAATATATTTATTATAATATCCCAACTAACATATCATATCAATAACAATAAATTTCAAGATACAAGAGGTGATAAAAGTTAATACAAAAATAAGCATTGTATTATATATATATATATATATATATATATATATATATATATATATATATATATATATATATATATATATATATATATATATATATATATATATATATATATATAGATAGATAGATAATTCATTACTAAAATAATTTAATATTTTAATAAGAAAATATTCAAATTTTACATAAAAATTTACATTTAATTTTAGCTATGTCCTTCCTATGAATTCACTTATAATTTGTATTTTTGATTTTTTTGGCTTAATTCATAAATAAAAAAATTAATTATTTAGATTGTTTTTATAAAAATCTTCATTTCTCTTTATTAATGCTGGATTCAACTATAAAAAATATATTAGGTGATCACACTAGTACAAAAATCGCGTACAACGTCGAATTTTTGGGCTTTTAACAGCGAATTTGCGAACAACGTCATATTAGAAGACGTTAAATTGACGTCGAATTTAAAAATTTCGACGTTAAGTTAATGTCAAATTTTGTCAATATACGTCGAATTTTGTTAATATACGACGTTAGTACAAGAACAAACAACAATAACGAACAAGTTTATAAAGCAAGAACTATGAATATGGTATCAAGAACAAACAACAATATCCAACAACAAACAAGTTCAACCAAATAATAACAAACAAGTTCAACCAAACAATAACAAACAAGTTACCAAACAATAACAAACAAGTTCAACCAAACTATAACAAACAAGTTCAACAAATAAGTTCTTCAAAACAAAAACAAGTTCAACAAATAAGTTATTCAAAACAAAAACAAAAACTAACCTTTAAAAGGTGGGTTCGTTGGAATAAAGTGTTTTCACCGATGACAAAGAAAACAGAATGCGCCTGTGAAGGACAAAAGCGCGAAAATTATCAGTCAAAACAAACGAAAATCATACATAAAATGCATTTGAATCAAATGAATGAAAGATTACATGTGATAGTCGTCAAACTTCGTTCGAAAAAAGTTTGAGAAGAGAAAATGGTCTCGCGTGCTACGATAAAGTGAATGAATTTTTAATCTCTCACTTAATTTTTTATTGAATTCACTAACCTTTTTGACGTCTAACGTTAGGGCCTTCGACGTTTTATATCATTTTACATCGAATTACAATTTTAAACAACGTTTAATAATTGCATTTATTTACAAAAATGTCATCGATCATTGAAGTTGGTTATTCAGTGGTTGAACGTTAAACGCATGACGTTATACGCTGTTTTTGTACTAGTGTGAGAGTTGATGAATGTTCTTTAAAAAGTGATTTTTAAAGTTTAAGTCAATCTCGCAAAACTGGTTTGTAAGATAATTTGACCTTATTTATAGTTGATGTAGACTTCCAACAATTGAAAAACATTGACTAATAATTTTGGAATACTCAAAAGTTGTATATTTAGTCACTATTATTAAACAACAAAAATAAACACATAATTTAATAGAACTATAAATATAAAAAAATCATACACGTCTAAAAAATTATCCTTCATTTTTTCAAAATTTTTAATTCATCATTAGTTAAATCAAAACTAAAATTTTCAATTATGTCTTCTTACATATTTCTCACGAGGAGATTGTTTTTTATATTAATTTAATTTTAAAGAAACTCTTCTAATTTTATCAATTTGACTCATTAGACATTTCATGTTTAAATAAGTTTTCATGAATCACATTACAAAGAATTACTATGAAATTTATCACTTGTAATTTGTTGAATTGTAAGAGCTCCTCTAATTGAATAATAAAATTCTTAACCTCGTGTTTCGAAATAGGTAAAGATTTTGATTTTGTTCTCTTTTCATCTTTATATGTATTTTTCCTTTTATCATTTTTAGAAAAATAATTTATTATTTTATTTTTCATCAATAAATGTGTTTAACGAAAGTTCATGTGTAATTTCTTTTTAAACTTTTTAGAGTTTGGCTTTGTCTTGTATAAAGTAAATTAACTATTAAAATACTAATTAAATAATTCTGTTGTCATTAATTTATGAGTTTATTCAATGTATTTTTTTATATGATTTTTAGGATAACTATTATGAAGATTACCTATCTTTGTATAGAGAGAATAGATTATTGGAGAGAAAATCGAATTCTCGTAAATTTAATATAAAAGAAATTCAATATTCAGTGATTTAGTTTATAACAGTGTTAGGTACAATAGAAACCTGATTAACTAACAATCAACTACTAATTAGTAATTAGTATCTATATTTATGACTGACTAACTGTTGGATTTTATAAGTGTAACGTTGTCTATCACCTTAGTTTAAGTTGATGTCATGTGCATCCGCATTTATGCATGAAAAAAAACATACTTTAAGAAATAAAATATGAATAACTTTATAAAGATAAAATTTGATGAACTATAAGTGATTATTGACTTGGTTAAGAAATAAAAGATAATATGGTTATGTATTTTATTTTATTAAATACAATTATTTTAATAGAAAGTAAAATTGTGTAATTAAAAGTTGTACTAACAATTGTAAAAA
Source organism: Vigna umbellata (assembly GCF_029865625.1). Lineage (NCBI taxonomy): Eukaryota > Viridiplantae > Streptophyta > Magnoliopsida > Fabales > Fabaceae > Vigna > Vigna umbellata. The sequence goes on from NC_142165.1 coordinate 106,663,664, forward strand.
ATGTTGTATTCCTTATACAATATAATGATATAATTGTGTATTTAGAATTTTTCCTTGTTTTGTTTTAATCATTAAGTCTGTTTATTCAAAGAAAAAAAAGTTTTCATTTAATTGGGACAAAAATAAGAAGTTATGGTTTCTCGTAGTAGTATAAGGCAGTGGACATATCATGATATATATATATATATATATATATATATATATATATATATATATATATATATATAAAAAGGACAAAGACGCACTTGCCTTTGTCGCTCTATCTACAACATAAGTTTGATGCCAACACTTAAACAAGGATTAGATGTAAATTGACTTGTAGTTATCATTATGTTTAGTGAACTGTTTAAGATGAAATGAAATTTACATCAAATTTTTGTCTTTTATTTGAACATGTAGCACGAATTCCACATGGGATTTCGCTTTCTTTCTCTTCTCATACTACTTGTTTTTATTTATGAATGACTATTATATATATATATATTATTTTTAGGATTAATATGTTTTTAATGGGATTTTATCTATGGGAATGGATGTTATATTTTTATAATTAAAAAATTGATCTCAATTGTTTCTAATTAATATTGATAATCTTTTTATAGATAATTAATATAATTAAAAAAAATAAATATTATATATCTATATATATATATATATATATATATAGTTTGTTAACTTATGTGCCAAATTTTAGTTGATAAACATATCTTATTATAAAATAAAGACATACTTTAAAAACAAAGGTATTTTAGTATTTTTTATTTTTATTTAAAATAAAAAATAAAATAAAAATTAAAAATTATTCAAAAATATCGTTAATCTTAAAAATTAAAATTAATAATATATGAGTGTATTTTTGTCAATTAAAATTTGATACAAGCAAACCATATATATATATATATATATATATTATGTGATATTATGATATACTAAACATCCTAAATTGTTTGAGTTAACTTATTACGAGAATTATTTTCTTTATTTCAGAGTTTGCAAATTCACTTCACTACTTTATAAAGTTTTTATACTACATTATTTTAAAAAATTTCTGCATCAATTAATGAACTATAAAATATAGGTAACTAATGTATGAATGATGCGTGAGAGTTTCAAATTTGGATAATAAAAATGTAGAGAGTTTTTAAATTGGTTGTAAAGCATAACTAAATGTAAAACGTATTTTTCAGTATCATATTTTTGAAAATTTTCATGAATAAAAATTAAACTTTTTATATTTTCAAGCAATCACGGATTTTGAGATTATTAATACCGAAGGATCCAAAATGCTATTATAAAAATTTATGTATTTAATCATTATTACTAAAATAATAAAAAGAACACATAATTTAGTACCACTGTGACTATAAAAAAACCACTCTTGTTTTGATAATTTTGATTTCAAAATATGATTTTTATATTGTAAATGTATGGATAGGAAAAGTTAAAAAGGTAAGATAAATTAAGTAATCAATAAAATAAAAAATGAGAAAAAAAATTATGAACACATTTATGTTTATTTTCTTTTAAAAACATAAAAGAACATACGAGGTGTGAACACAGATAATAACTAAACCAAGAATTATAATATTTAATTCTTGCTCTTGTTTATTTATGTTTATTTTTTAATTATATTTAATTTTATGTTTGACTATTTATTCAAAGTATGACGTATTTTATAAAAAAAAATTAAAATATCCATCTCGCTCCAAAAACTTTAAAAGCTTGATTGGTTCAAAATACAACTAATAGATATGTGTTAGTAATGACTCATAATAAATGTCAACTTTAATTTATGAGGCTCTTCTCATATTTAAAATTTTTTTCTTAATTGATGCCATTTTTACAATATAAACAATTTGAGTTTACGAAATTGATTCTTATTAAAATAAATTTAGAGTGATTGATTCATGCTAAGATATTTTAAACCTTTTTCCGGCTACTTTTGGGAGAGAGATATTTTCAACTGGAAAGTTGATGTTGAAACTTTTTCACTTCTAATTAGTTTAACCACAAAAACCTTTCATGAATGAACTAGCACACACTCAACAGGTCATAGAAGAAATCAAGATATACAGAAGAAATCAAGGAGTTCAAATTAAAAAAAGGAAATTTTTTGATATACATCACTCAATATGAAAATATCTTTTCAACACTTAATAATTTTTTTTTTTAATTTTCCTAGTTCATTTTAAATTATTAGTTAAATTAGTAGTTTGGTGGTTAAATAATTCAAGTAGGTAATTTTTTTTTGTCTCATAAGTAGTTTGTTTAAATGAAATGATGTAATTAGGTAATTTCTATTAGTATTATACCAACTATGTTAAATACATATCATGTGTTAATTTAAGTCCATATATTTATTCTTTGATTCAATTCAGTCATGTTTTTTTAAATAGACTAATGATTTCCTTATAAATCATGACCAAATTTATATTCTCTACAAACATTATATTGATATTTTATCAAAATTAACATTTTTATTAAATACTTTTGAAATATTTTTAAAACAACTCTAAGATATTATTAGATTCTATTTCCGTAAACTACTTTTTATCTTATAAAAAATATGAATTAATAATATAATAGTTTTTAATACTTACTTACTCTTGAAACTTAAATTTAGTTAATAAATATAATAATATTTATAAATCATATTTACAAACATTTTTATTAATTAATAAAAGTATTTATTAATTAAAATGGAACAATTTGTTTTCAAACCTTTTTTTCTTGAACTTAAAGTTTCGAATTTCTTCCTCCAAATTTCGAAAATATATATTTAGCTATTTTATATCTAAAATCTCAACTTTTTAATTAACAAAAACTTATTTAAAAATGATTTGTTTAAATAGAATCCAATAACAATATAGTTAGAGTTAATTTAAAAATAATTTAAAAAATATTTAATAAAATTAAAAATACGAGGATAACATTTGTATAAAAAAAAAACTTTCAAAAACACATCAAATTATTATACATGGATTATAATATATGTCATGCTCTTGTTCAGATTTTATTGAATTAAATTAGATTTAAAATCTATTTATTAATATGATTTCATAACCATATTACAACAAATGATTAAGTTTTTATTTTAAAAAATAGACTTATAAATTGAGAGAAAAAAAAAGTTATTTTGTTGACGTTGGATGAGTGTAGAATAAAAAATGGGGTATTCGTGTAACATACCTTAAAACAAATGTTCTGTTTCCTTTTTATAATTCCAAAATAGCATCAAAGTTTATAATCAATTGACAATGATTGAATCATTAAAAGCTAAAGATTATGAAGAACCATAACCATACATAGTTTATTTCGAAGCCCTTAATTTGAATTTGAAGACTACCTACAAACTATACCATCCCCTTCACTTAATTATTTTTTCCAATCCCAAAGACTTTTTTTATCTTACCCATGACCGATTTGAATAATCCGCCGCCTTTGCTTGGGGATTCCTCGGGATCGATGCGATCTTCATCGGCGTTATCGGACCGGACATAAAAGTAACTCCTCATAATCGTTAAACCAGCCCCGTTCGAAGCTGAACCACCGTTCAGTCGAAGCGCTTCAACAAAGTCAGGGGAAAACTCCTTCATCCAGCGCTTGAAATCCCGCGAAACATGCACCGCCGACGAAGAAGACGGAGCCGACTTGCACGAGTAATACCCGATCCTCACGCGCCCACTCATGTACTCCCTGCCCGCCTTGATTATGCGATCCTCTCGCTCGCGAAAGTGGGAACTCACGAACCCTTCGAAGTTCCGAGGTGGCCTCCGAAGCAGTTGATACGAGGTTTTGCAAGTGCGAAAATACGCGGTCTCATTGTATACGCACGATTTCTTCTCCACGTTTATCATGAAAAACGACAAACCCTCCACACCAGGTTCGTTGAAGTAGGGTTTCTCGTTCAGAACCAACGCTTGGATCGACAGCAAAACTTGCAGGATCGAGGACTTGCGTGGGTTCCACGTCTCCTCCTTTTTACCGTGCCACGTGTTGAGCAGGCTCAGGCACACCGTTCCGTTCCTGTACAGATTAGGGTTTAGTCTGTATCCGAAGGAGTAGTAATACAGCTTGGGTGGGTGGTTCGGGTAATCCGACGGGAACACGATGTCGAAGAAGAAGAGACCATCGTGGTACGGTGTGCCCTCGGCGCCTACGATCACAGCCCTCATTAGGTCAATGCGTCGCTCGTACACCCTCACGTAGATTGATTCCGGCAAGTTGTTCTGGAGAATCTTCCACTCTTTCATGATGGTTTTGTAAAGTGCACTCCTTGAATCGTTGAAGCCCTTCCCACCGTTTGAATCTCGAAAATGATGGTCTGTGTCGTCCTCAACACTGTCGAACCGCTCGAACTCCATGGTCTTTTTCGCCTCCATTGGTTTCTCGGATCGCTCTTGAACCATTGCAGGTGCTTGTAAAGTGAGTGTGGTTTTAGGTTTTCTTTTAGGTCCTCTTGTAAGGTTTGGTTTTCAAAACAAACCATTTAAAAGGATTCTACTGTTACAACAGAACTCGCACATATTGGGTTACAATACAACTATTTTAATTGTTGTATTTTTTTTTTTAGTTATGATATGGGAAGTTTCATTTCGTTGATATTAGATTTATAGACGAGTTTAGCTAAAGAAATCTTATAACTTTATTTAATTTTGCCCAAATTTCAAATTTTTATAATATATTCTAGAAATATCTACTATTTATTACAATAATAAATTTATATAGTATTGGAGATAGGGTTTGGTCAAAGGTCACGGATACAGTCTATAGTTAGATTTTAATCTAAGCATTTTATCATTTCCAATATTGATGAAATGATTTCAATGAATCATTTGTCGATGATTTTTTTTTAAAGTGAACGATTTTTATAGAGTGAAAAAACAAACTTTTATCATTATATCTTGTTTTTAATATTTCAAATCTAAATAAAATTATATTAGACTTTTAAAAGAGTATATATGAATTTATAATAATTTTAGACATATGATATATGATTAATAACGTATTTGAAGTAGTTATGAAGGTTGTAAAGAGAATATAATCAGTACTTTAGTTAAATTGATTTGAATCCTATACAGTTGGATTAATTTAAATTATGATGATGTTATGTTGTTTTTAACTCAAAAGTAGTAATTTTGGAAGTATAGTGATATATAATTTTTGACTTGAGTGTGCTAAATAAGCTTTATAAGTTACTCACATGGTTATAATAAGATTGTATTTATCTGAGTTATTACATTAATTATACAGATCCGCCGATAAGAGACTGAACATAGACGATCGATCAAATACGTGATGACAGTATATCGGTCATCTGGACGAAAGTACCAGTCGGCCTGATAAACACATTGAAGGGCATTGATGGGTAATTAATGTGAATAATCATCGTATCATATGCATATATATTATAATTATGAATGATTGGCAGGTATATTTATACTGCATTTTCTATCTTAATTTATTATGATAAAATATAGACCTCATGATTAAACATACCTGACTTGAGCATCAGTGTCTTATGCAGGTCAACCACCCATTGGAGTGGATCACATTCTCGGAGATGATTGAAGATCAAAAAAGAGTAGAGCAAAGAAGGACGAATGACCCTCGGACCAATTCAACCGAAACATTTTGGCGCCCACCGTGGGGCCGAACGACATCCCCATGAAACCACGAGGAACCAAACGTGTAGACATGCGCTCGGCCTCGACATTGCTACTTTAGATCAATAACAGGTTTTGCAACAAAAGTAAAATATTCTGTAATAATTTTTAAAGGCATGTCTTTTGTTTTAAGAACTTTCAGGAACGTTGTCCTACGTTCCACCTTGACAGGTTCACTTCTGATTATAATCTATAAATTATAATATATTTATTTAACTCATATTTTTGTGAGTAAAAATATCCTGCACAAGAAGGTTCAGTCCTATGTTCAACGTTGCAGGTTCCACTTTTCATTATAATTTATAAATTATAATATATTTGTTTAACTCATATTTTTGTGAGTAAAAATATCTAGGAAGGCTCAGTCCTACATTCAACCTTAACCGGTTCCACTTTTGATTATAATTTATAAATTATAATATATTTGTTTAACTCATACTTTTGTGAGTAAAAATATTGTGTACAAGAAGGTTGAGTCCTACGTTCAACCTTGACAGGTTACACTTTTCATTATAATTTATAAGTTATAATATATTTGTTTAACTCATATTTTTGTGACTAAAAATATCTACACAGGAAGATTGAGTGCTACTTTCAACCTTGACAAGTTCCACTTTTGATTATAATTTATAAATTATAATATATTTGTTTAACTCATATTTTTGTGAGTAAAAATATTTTGTGACACGAAGGTTCAGTCCTACGTTCAACCTTGAGAGGTTCCACTTTTCATTATAATTTATAAATTATAATATATTTGTTTAACTCATACTTTTGTAAGTAAAAATATTCTGCACAGGTTCAGTCCTACATTCAACCTTGACAGGTTCAACTTTTCATTATAATTTATAAATTATAATATATTTGTTTAACTCATATTTTTGTGAGTAAAAATATTCTGTCCTGTTATTCGTTGAGAGGTTCCACTTTTCATTATAATTTATAAATTATAATATATTTGTTTAAGTCATATTTTTGTAAGTAAAAATATACTGCATAAGAAGATTCAGTCCTACGTTCAACCTTATCAGGTTCTAGTGACTTTTTATTATAACTTATAATATATTGAAGTGTTTACTTAACACATATTTTTGTGAGTAAAAATATCTTGCGTAGGAAGGTCCAGACTTACGTTCAACCATGGTCTCGTAATGACCAGCTCACTAGAAACCCCGGGCGACCAAGTGACCAGTTCACTTGCACCTTCTAGTGATCCACTCACTAGCGATCCCGAGCGGCCATGCGAAGATGCTTAACCATGGTCTTGTAGTGGTCAGCTCACTAGCAGTCCCGGGCGGCCAAGTGACTAGCTCACTGGCGTCTTCTAGTGATATACTCAGTAGCAATCCCGGGCGGCCATGCGAAGACACTCAACCATGGTCTTGTAGTGACCAGTTCACTAGCAGTGTCGGGCGGCCAAGTGACCAGCTCACTGGCATATTCTAGTGATCTACTCACTAGCAATCCCGGGCGGCCATGCGAAGACGTTCAACCATAGTCTTCTAGTGACCAGCTCAAACCGCTCCTAACACGACTCAACTACAAAAAGTTAAACCCCTTCGCACCTGCAAACAACTGCTCGGGGCTTGGGGGGCTTAATGTACTATACAAGATCCGCCGACAAGAGACTGAAGAGAGACGATCGATCAAATACGTGAGGACAGTATATCGGCCATCTGGACGAAAGTACCAGTCGGCCTCGTAGGCACAGTGAAGGGCAATAATGGGTAATTAATGTGAGTAATTACCGTATCATAAGCATATATATTACATTTATGAATGATTGGCAGATATATTTATACTGCATTAATGGTTAATCAATGGACTTGGCTGTCACATTATTTAGAATCTGACAAGGTTGCGCAGCTTTGATCCATCCTGTGTATAATATTTTATAATTTAAAATTTAAAATTAAGAGTTGGTAGAACCTGAGAAGGTTGAACGCATCTTTGAACCATCCTTTGCATAATATTTTATAGTTTTTATAATTGAAAATTAAGAGTGGTTAGACCCTAACAAGGTTGAACGCAACTCTGAATCATCTTGTGCATAATATTTTATAATTTAAAATTAAGAGTCGTTAGAACCTGACAAGGTTAAACGCAGTTCTGAACCATCCTGTGCATGATATTTTATAATTTAAAATTAAGAGTTGGTAGAACCTGAAAAAGTCGAATGCAAATATTTTATAATTTAAAATTAAGAGTTGGTTGAACGCAACTTTGTACCTTCCTGTGCAAGATATTTTTACTCACAAAAACGAGTTAAACAAATATATTATAATTTGGTTATAATGAAAACTAAAGCATGTCAAAGTTGGATGTAGGGCTGAACGTTCCTGAAAGTTCTCAAAACAAAAAACATGTCTTTGGGAACTATTACGGAACTTTTTACTCTTGTTGCAAAACCTGGAATTGATCCGAAGTAACGATGTCGAGACTGAGCGTGCGTCTTGTTCTTTGTGGCTTCATGGGGATGCCGCTCGGCCCTACGGTGGACGCCAAAATGTTTCGGTTGAATTGGTCTGAGGGTCGGTCGTCCTTCCTTGCTCTGCTCTCTTTTGATCTTCAATGCTCTCTGAAAACGCGATCCACTCCAATGGGTTGTTGACCTGCAGAAAGCACTCCGGCGCTCAAGTCAGATATGTTTCATAAAGAGGTCTATATTTTATAATGGATAGAAAATCAGTTGTCTACTTATAATGCTTGCCACATCCATGTTCATTGATTAACCATTATAATTAATCATTAATGCCATATATTTGTATAGCGTAAGCTAATCTGACTTATTAGTATCTATTTAATAATAATCAATTCCGATCGGTATAGTTCATAGTACATCAATAATTCTTTTTTTACCATCTTATTCCAAAGAAAAACTCAAATACATTAGAAGATTCAAAATTTATTTAAGCCTTAATTTTAGCAACTTAACTCAAATATATTGAGGGGTTATGCTGCGACTAAGTTTAATTATGATTTAGGTAATTTTTTTTTCGTAAAAGATAAATTATTTCGGGCATCTTTAATGTTCTGTTTACTTCCAAACTTGTACCCTGTAGAGAAGATGAGCAAGGAAAGTCACATCATAATATATTATTTTACAAATTTACCCCTAATTTTTAATTAATGGTGTGTTTGCTATTATTATAATCTCATTTACATATTTGAATTATAAAATATATTAAATACTTCAGTATTTAATTATAAATTAAACTAGTATACACATAAAATGTAACTATTTTTCATATTTAAAATTTTGGGCATCTCTATATTTTTAATGTATTACTTTTTTAAAAGTATTTATGTGAATTTCACGTAACATTATGGATAATTAGTAATTATAATTAGAATAATAATAATAATAATAATAGTAGTAATAATATATATATATATATATATATATATATATATATATTTCAATTTATATAGATTTATCCTTCAAAATAATAATCATCTAATTTTATCTATTAAATAATTTTTTAGTCCATCAAATCCATCACATTATGCACAAACTTATCTCAAATCCACTCAAATTACATCATCTTTTTCTTAATTCAAATAACATCACAATCTTCCATTTTTTCAAATCTATTCATTCAAACTCCTTCAAATCATCTCCCATCTAAACACACCTTAAATAACTTTTACAATTTTTCTGGGTGTGATTTGTTCCATTCTGACTTTTGTTTCCATATCTTTTAATGCCATACTTAACTGTAAATGGTAACTTAATTGCACGTATGCTGAATTGAATACGTATCTTCTTAAAAATATGGTTTAAGAAAACAAATTAATTGATGGAGGTAATGTTGTTTCCTTTGTATTAGAGTTTGCATTGCTCTTTCTTCAGTATTTGATTTAATGATAAAATTAAAAAAATGAAGAATCCAAAAGGACAATCCTATAATTTTATTCTTTTTGAATTTCACATTTGAATAAAAAAAACAAAAACAATATGAAATGCAAAACTGATGAAAACGACATTGTTCCATCACATTGGTTAATTTTTCTCCAAAAGGCACAAGTTTAAAAATATCTGTCATTATATTTAACTAGTAATATTCTTAATTAGCAGATCACTCATTACTTTATAAATATAGATAAATGATAGGTATCATAACAAAAATATTTTTTTTATAAGGAACCAAATATTTCTTTTTTGTAATCAGAAGTAAAATACAAAAAATTAACAACAAAAACGATAAAAATTTTTTTTACTGATGACATAAATAAATAAAAAAAATTAGAAGTATTATAGTTACGGAAATGTCAATTAACTTGGACGCAACAAAATGGAAACAAAATTTTTATTCAAGTTTAAAACGGAAAAAATATAGGAAAAATTGATGAGAAATAAAAGTTATTTAAGCCCATTTTTCATACGTATATATTAATATCAGGTAATTTAGAAACATTAAAATATTAAGAGATGAGACTTGGAAACTTTCTTGATTTAGAAGTCACGTGGAGATAAGAAGAGAGAGGAGCGATGGAAAGAGATAAATGTTAAGCAATTAGAATGACTTGTTGTATACTTTTCTGAAGAAGTACAAACAAACCACGGAAAGATCAGAAGAGATAAAAGAGTGATAAAAACAAACATAAGAGTCAAGTAAATGAAACTATTTATGATGTAATAATTACTAAAAAGATAAACTGTAATAGGATTATCAATCATAAAATATATAAAGATTCTTGTAATAAAAAAGATATTTTATACGATCTTATTATTAGAAGAGTTTGTTATGATTTAGAGACCAGAAACGCAGATCACACCTTTAAAGTTCCTGCAACGGACTAGTAGAGAGAGTTTGTTAGACACTGAAAACCCATTCCTTCATCAAAAAGTTGAAAATTTTGAACTCTCTCTCCAAATTCGCATTTGAAAATTCAGTTTGAGAAAAAGGAGAGATGGAAAATACGACGGAGTTCGAGCACTTCGACGTGGTGTCAGACGATTCCGATCACCACTTTCTGGGTTCAAAGAAGGGAAAATGGTTCAGCGATTCAAAGAGTACAGTGTACAAAACCATCGTGAGAGAGTGGAAGATTCTCCAGCAGAACTTACCGGAATCAATCTATGTCAGAGTCTACGAGCAACGCATTGATCTAATGAGGGCTGTGATCGTAGGCGCTGCGGGCACACCGTATCACGATGGTCTCTTCTTCTTCGACATCGTGTTCCCTTCCGATTATCCGAGGAACCCTCCGAAGCTGTATTACCACTCCTTCGGGTACAGAATGAACCCGAACCTCTACACGAACGGGAAAGTGTGCCTGAGTCTGTTGAACACGTGGTACGGGAGAAAGAAGGAGAAGTGGGACCCGCGTGAGTCCACGATGTTGCAAGTGTTGCTCTCGATTCAAGCTCTGGTTCTGAACGAGAAACCATTTTTCAACGAACCTGAGGCTGTGCCATCGGAGAAGAAGTCACGTGCGTACAACGAGAACGTCTTCCTTAGTACTTGCGTCACCTCCTTCCATCTGCTTAAGCGGCCGCCGCGGAACTTCGAGGCCTTCGTCAGAGATCATTTTCGCCGGCGGGCGTTTTCGATTCTGGCGGCCTGCGGCGAATACGCGAGTGGGCGCGTGGGAGTTGGGTATTATAATTACCATGACTTGCGTTTTCCGATGGTCCAGGTTTCGAGGAGTTTCAAGGAGCGGATGGTGGTGCTTTACCCTCGGCTCTTCGAAGCGTTTCGTCAGAATGGTGCTTCTTTGGAGGGTTTGGCAGAACAATTGGAGGTGCAGAGCCAAGAATCCGAAACCAAAAGCAGTGGAGTCTTCAAAAAGATAGTGGAAAAGATAAAAAAGGCTTTCAGATTCAGGAAATTTGGTAAGAACAAAATTAGCCAGATGGACGGGAGAAATCGTGGTCTTGAAAGTGTTTGAAAGTTAACCTAATATAATTGAAGTAGTGTGCATATCTTATTATCATGGCCTTTTCATAAGATTGAATTGTTGATTGGAAGAAAAAAAAAACTCAGGTCATTGTAATAGTTCATGATGCAAGTTTAGATTGTGATCTTATCTCCAGTTAGACAGACTGCAATGTTCATGCAATTTAATTGTTTTTAAAATTTACGCACTCATTTGATTTTTATCTCATTCTTGTTGCTTTTCATCGCAAAAGTCATTGTTTTACGATTTCTCTCTCTCCTTTTATCTCTTTCTGCAGTATATTCCACTCACCATAACAATTGCATATTCTTCTTTAAAATGAAATGAGAAGAATTTGAGTGTAATAAATGACCGTTTTTACATAATTTTATTTTATCAAATTTTCCATATTTTATTTCCTCTCTACAAAATAGATCCTAAGAGCTTAGAGTCATAGAATTAAACGAAATTCCATATTTAAAAGGGGCTAATAACAGATAAGAAAACAAATCCATAAATGATTTGTACCATTTATTTTTATAATTAACAAGGAATGAACTGCTACCATTTACATAATTCGTAACTAACAGTCGAAGTTCTCAGATATTGGATGGATTTATGCTAGTAAAACCTCGAATTTGTGGACCAGCAAAGTATCGTCCCACAGAAATTAGTTCTTGGTTATCAAGATTAGGCTAGTGCGTGAACTTTGCCCAAGAAAAATCATATACATTTACAGCACAAAAGATCAGCGCAAATAAAGAACCTACTAAAGAACCTACTACAGTTTGGACTGTTTCTTGGAACTTCGACCAGCTATGAATTCCTGCATCTTTCTGAATTGCTCCTTCGTCATTCCGTTATAATAATCATGAGCTCTCTCCTAAATTTTTTACACGGGTGGAGAATTTATGTGTAAGAAGATTTGGGTAAAGCTAAAAATGTACACAAATGAGGAAAATAGAAAAATCCCTAGCAAGGAAGATCATTGATTACATAGAAGAGAAGCATAAAATGGATAATGCAGACTGACAGACAATCAGGAAAGAAATAGTGCCAAACAGAGAGCAAACAAATCAATCCCCGGATACAATTTCGGTGTAACACAACCTTTCTCTTTTCTTTTCCAATGTTTACGAAAGATACAATACATTAATCTCAGGTTGATGGAAATTGCACTCGAGTCTGAGGCCCCTGAATAGCACTTCGTCAGACAAATTAACCATAAGGGTTGCAAACTAATTTCAATAAGTTTACACTTTCAAAGACAAATTTGATCAATAAAATGCTGTTTTCAGGATCTGGAACAACATTTCCATCATCAGGGGGACAGTTTATTTGTGATAAATAAAATTAGATGGATAGGTCACTCATCCAGTTTGTGGGATATGAGTCTTTCTTTTCAACCAGACCATCTTATTGCTGTTATAAGTTTTCTCACAAATATTTTAAGGACAGAAAAAAAATGATTTTTAATATAAACTACAATTAGTATAGTTAATATAAAAGTTGAAAAGGGTTAATAAATTAATTTATACATAAAGTAAAAAATTCTACGGCAGTTATGGAAAAACTTTTGGTATACTGAGGTCTAACTCCATGTTAAGTTCACATCAACTACAGGGAACAACAATTAATGGATACACCCCCACTCACCTTATGAGAAACTGAAACCATTCCATATACATTAGAAATCTTCTAGCTGTCTTAGAGAATTAGGCAACAATCGACATGTAATAAGGGAGGCAGATAATTGTTGTGTTGCTCTAGACCAAACCAAACCAATCTTTTTCGCTAAATCCGTGCCATATAATGGTAGAGACAAATTGTACAGAGTACTAACCTTTTCAAGGGAAAGTGCATGGCCAAGATCAAGTTTGATGCCATCATTGATGACCGCCTTGTACCTCAACACCAAGTCTTGGTTGTTTTTGACAATAGCATCAGCAATTTCCCTGCTTTTCTTCAACAATTCACCATCTTCAACCACATGGTTCACGAAACCCAGCTTTTCAGCCACCTCAGCGGTCAAAGGTGAGGCCGTGAGAGATACCTCCCGCGCTTTGTTGACCCCAATGATGCGCGAAAGCTTCTGAGACAAACCCCACGAGGGAAATATCCCAAACCTGCACAAACAGATAAGGGGCGTGTTCAAAATCCGAAGAGTCGATTTCTATTAAGGATAAAGGGAATGAACCTAGCGTGAGTGTCCATGAACTTAGATCCCTTGGCAGCGACCAAGATGTCACAGGCGAGCGCAATCTCGAACCCAGCGGTGACGGCGAATCCTCTAACGGCTCCTATTATCGGTTTGCGGCAGAGCTCCATTTGCACCACTGGGTCGCTCTCCGGATCCTTCACGTCGCCCTTGAACACGTCCTCCGCCGCCGTGAGATCCACGCCAGAACAGAACGACCGGCCCGACCCGGTCAATATGATGACCCGCACCGACTCGTCCCGGTCCAGTTTCTTGAACGCCTGGGCCAGGTCCACCATCATGGGCCGGGTCAGCGAGTTTAGAGAACCCGGACGATTGATCGTGATCAGTGCGACGCCGTTTGGGTGGCGGTTCACGAGTATTAGTTTCTCCGGTGATTGCCGTTCCATGTTTGACCCGATTCGATGGTTGAAAATGTGAAGTTGGCTTAAGAAGAAAGGGAGGGAGTGGATCCTTCTTTGAGGATGCAGTCTTGAAGTGCGTGAAGCAAAAGATGATCGGACGGAGAGATGACGTGTCAGATAATTATCTTTATCCACCACAAAACTAATATTTCTTATTATATGATCATGATTTATATGAAACTCAACTTATATTTAATAATTAATATTTTTAAAGAAATGTTAGAATTAATTTTATAAATAAAATGATAGATTTGATAGTAAGAGGTTGGGAAAAAGTGTTGAACGCAAATAATTGATTGAAATCATCTTAATCAATCACAATATTATTTGATTGTTGTGCTTAAATAAATCTAGAAAGAGGGATAATCCATACAAAGGCTTGATGGATAATATAATATTACTTTACTGTTAGTGCATTTTTTTAACTAACGTTATTTCTATATTTAAAAATTATTGTTTATGATTAAACTAAATTAAGTTTGTTAGTGTGATAATTTTCATTTATAATTTGTTTATGTCAATGAACATTCAACAATTTAGATAAAAAGTCAGATCTGGACAATATTGATATTTATCTATCTCAATAAATGTCAAGACCAACATTAATGTTTTAAAATTTTAAAATTTTGGGAGAATAAAAACTAAGAGAAACATTTTATAAAAAGTTCAAAATCAAATATTTTATAAATAAGTAAAATATATAGAGTATATAGAGATTATTGTGTGTATCAATTGTGTTTAGAGAGTATATAGAGTTTTCAAAAAATTATTACAAAATATATTACGCTTTGATGTTCTCACAAGGTGCAATTTCATATATATGATGAATAATATTTCAAAGTTGTATTTGAAAAGTTTGATAATGAATATTCTAGTGGTCTTTTTTGTTGTGATAATGGTCATCTTACCTTCTAATGATTGAAAACATGTCTATTTTTGTTATTTTTTTTAAATTATGAAGTTATTAAAGGTTTCTCTACGTCTTTCCATATGATTATACATATTTAATTTTACTAAATGGTTACTAATTGACAAAACAATTATTGTTTCAGTATAGTTGTTGAGGCCGAGATGCGAACGGTGATGAATGACGTCTTCTCCTTTCAGCAATGTAATGTTTCCTTATCGTTCTTCAGGAAGAATGGGGTGGGTACCTGCGAAGGCACTCTGACGCTCAAGTCAGAAAAAGGAATGACTGAACCTTTTTAGTCCAATAATGGAAAAATATTTTTTTCCCTCTCTCTCTGAATTATTCAAAACGTACCTGTCTCCTCTAGGTTTTTCGTATTTAACCTATCCTCGTCTTTGATATTTGGTTGGTTAGTTCCGCAACTTGCGCTTTCATGGTTATACATTTGTAACCGCTTCTTCTTTAGTGTATCTGAGTCAATTGACCCAGTCTGAATAAAGCTGACCAAGCGTATGTTGACTCTTAGCTTGACTGGGTTAATTTGATCCATGTTGGTTGTTTGGTTTAAGTGACGGACGATCGTTCCTAAGACGATCGATGGTTTAAGTAACGGACGATCGCTATTAAGACGATCGATACTAGGGGCGACATTGACGAGCGTGTGGCATGACGATTGTCTCGCTGGCATTATCTTTTACGATATCGCGATCGTTTCGCCTAGGAGGTTGACGATCATTAGGAAGTGATTGTTGACTATCCGTTAATACCTACTTGGCCTCTTCACTATTGTTAGCTGTCCGGATGAAGACGATCGTTCAGTCGGTCGTTTGGTTTATTGTTGACAACTGCTCGTCTTCAGATATTCTATCATACAATTATGAATCTAAATATATATCTGAATAGTATATTAGTTCAAATTTGTTTTGACTCAAGGATAAGGTACCAAGGTATTAAGGTAATGTTGATAACATCAATCACTTATTTTATTTTGGTGTCATTTTTTTTTATTTGAACATGTTTTGCACCATACACACCCAAACAACTATACACAAGTTTGAAGTTTGAGTATGTAATTTAGAATTTTCAACAAATGTATAAATATGATTTAAACAAAGTTGTGGAACCAACAAATTGTGTACAACAAAAATGTATTATTAGTACAAATAAGCTAATGATAAACAATAACATAAATATAAGTAGTCATATGTTAGTGCAACTGTATTTTCTTCTTAATCTGATACATGAACCATTGGTGAAATTCTTGGATATTTGATAATGGTTGATGATTTTAATAGCATTTGAGAGAAAAACATTCCATAGAAAAAATTAATTATAAAGGTGTTTAAATAAGTTTTGTTGATGGTATGACCACTTAATATTTTGGTTTGGTGGAAAATAAATTATTCATGGTTTTCGAATCTATAAAAATGGTTATAAATGTCTTGGTTAGAGAGCATATTTAGTATTGGAGGTAGGGTTTTGGGTGCTTTGAAGCTTTTTAAATCCACTAATGGCTGAGTCACTTATCTGTGTTCAAAATTGGTTGAAGAACACTATAACCTGATGGCATAAATATCAACTAAGAATCCGAGCTCTATCATAATATTTTCATAAGTACAAGTTTGATTTATTTTTCTTCTAAAACTCTTTTATAAATATATTGTTGTGTATATTAATAATATTTAGTTTTAATTAATTTTTAGAATTTCATAGTTACATAATGGGAGGAGATGAAGTAACCAGAGATGACAATGTGTCGGGTCGAACACGCATAATGCCTATTCACAACTCGACCTGCCCCATAAAACTGTACCAGCTATCTGTGTGAGTATCCACATAGAAAATACCCGTGAGTATTTTAAAACTCGGGTAGTAACGGATACCCACAAAAAAAATAATATTTTATACATTTTTAAAATAAATTTTAAATAAAATTACAAAAAAAAATATATAATATAATATAAATTAAATTAAATATAATTTTAATTTTAATTTTAATTAAATTTAACCTAATAAAATATATTTTTATTTTATTATTAATTAAATTTAATTAAAAAATATATATAACCTTATTTTTTTAATATGTACATAGTGTAACATTCACGTATTCATCAAACTTGACAACTCAATAAGGTTGCGTCATGGTGACATTTGCACCGTTAGAAAATTACGGGCCTTACTGAACTTTTTTAAAAGATAGGATCATTTTGAATCAAACCCATAAAAGTAGGAAACCAAAATAGGTATTAAACCGTTTATATAATTAACATTGAGTTTGGGTGTTTTTTCAAATGTATTACCTTTACTGTAAAGTAACAAACTAGAAGGATGAAATCCTTTTACAGCATTAATACGAGGAATTAATAGTACTATTTAATGTTTTTCCTAAAAAACACTATAAGAGTATGTTGGAGATATGTGACGTGACGTGAATTATTGGTGAATGGGTAGGAAGTAGAACATACTGACTTCAAATATCTATAATATCTTCTTCCATGGGGACAGAGCACCTAACAGTTTGAGGCATCCAATTATGTCCTCAGCATGAAGTTTGAGGCATATCGAGATTTCCTAGGAGGGAGCAAAAGACACCTTACGAAGCAAATTAAGGAAATTGTCGTCATAAGCTTTGAAATCATGAAAACAGAACATTAGTAGTGGCTCATGATTTTCACTATCTCCTAATCTTTCTTTAATTTGTAAGTTTATAACATTTGTGCTGAAGCATTTAGTATGACGAAATAGGTATCCACACCAAATAAAAGGTCAAGTTTGAAGGAGTCCGCGAATGTTGCGTGGCCAAATGTAGTTGGAACCTCCTTCTAAGAGATTCTTAGCTACGATAACATTTGCAGCATCAGTTGGATGATAGGGGTCCCAAAACACGTACTTTGATCTGTCATAGCAAACTTTCGATGTGGGACCACATGGAACCAGACCTCCATAGCGCCCAGCCACGCGACAACAAGCTGAAGTTGGATTAACAAAACCTGCCACATGTATATACACACAACAAAATTTTTGTTCATAATAAACACCTTGCAAATGCAAATTCAAAGGTTCTATTCTGATAATCGATTATTTGCCAAACAATATAGACACGTACCGAGTGCTACATAATTCTTGAGAATATCATCTAAAATTTGATACACATCTGCATAAGCAAAAGCTGAACCCTCTAGATTTGAGTTGAGTTCTGTAACAAGGTCTTTTAGTTGGGAATTATATAGCTGTGCTAGCTGATTGGGGAAAGAAACACAGCTATCTCCAGCACCGATGTTTGAATCCCTCTGACTTGGTATACACCCTATAGGCCCCACATTCGCCACAACAACTTTTCTAGCCCCCAGATTGAACAACCTCTGCATGTGGTACATACGTTGTTGAAACATTAAACAATTTGTCGTAGAATAGTCATCAGAACCAAAGATTTCATAAAATTATAATCCTGAAAACATTACAGTGAGCTGAAGTCTGAATTTTGATATCATTTTTGCGACAAAGGATTGTGGAGACTCCGAATCTCGTTCGGAAAATGAGAATGATGGTGTTAGGTAGTTATTTATGAAATCGTTTGAGCCTATCGACACGGAAAACAATGACATATTTAATAGATTAAGAGCCGCAGGAAGACCAATGCTGGCTATGATGTCTTGTCTGGTATTTGCAAAATTATCTATCTGTGCATCGAAGTTGAGCCGACCCCCCTGACAATCCATCAATGCATGCAAACTGTTATTAATGTATGATGATGTGAGATTATCACGGTCTTACAAACACGTAATAATCATGTAAAACTAATAGCTTCTTGACGATTATAGCATCTTAAACAAACATCAACAGAAGCAGAAACTCACAAAAACTTGTCCAGTAAAATTTAGAATTCCACCTCCACCAGAAGCATAATTGACACCTTTCAGAATCACTGGTCCAACTGTGGTGGGTGCCAAATAGGGTGGGGTTAAATCCATACCCAGTTCCTGACCTGATGGAGCAAGAAAAAGAAAAACTCATCAGACAAAAGATGTAATAACATTAATATAAAAAGTAGAGAAAAACATAGGATGTAATTAATATAAAAGGTGGTAAATCTTGCCAATGATGTCGACGATGGTTCTTCCATTAGTGAACCTTCCCGTTGGTCTTCCAAAATCAATGCCATTGGGTAAATAATTAGCCTTTGAGAAGGAAACAAGGTAGTTATTGTTTCCTACGTCAACAAGGGAATCTCCGAATACAAAATTTGCAGGGAGATCATCTGAGGTTGAAACGTTAAACAAAACCAAGACTATGAAAAGTAGAAGCAGATTCAAAAGGGCACCCATCACAAATAAAGAACAGTAACTGGTGACTGCAACGAAGTACTGAAGCAGTTCCTCCTATATAGTACTTATACCTGTGCCACATTGTACCAAAAACAATGGGCTTTATAATGTGCAAAAGACACTGCCACCGGCTCATGATAAAGGAATTTTATAATAATAAATCATGTGAGGGATAAAATCATGCAGTGGGCCAACATTAATTGCTCTGCCTATAAACCTACTAGTCTTGACCGTGTAGTTGGAGGGAATAAATGACATTTCAAATTAAAACAAAACAGATACCATAATAAATATATATATATATATATATATATATATATATATATATATTTGGTTTTCATCCACATATATGAGATGGTCTCTTAGTTAACAACTAATTAATTAGGGTGTGTTTGGACTAGATTAAGGATTTGAGAGACTGAAAATGATTAGATTTGAGAGAGAAGTGAAGGGAAAGTGATGTTATTTAGATGAAGAAAAAGGCAGTGAGAAATGAAATGAAAGTTTATTAAAGATTGCTAATGATTTAATGATTGATAAATAAATAAAAATATATAAAATTAATTAGTGAGAAGTTGTGATTTCTTTTTCTTTTTTTTGCATTTTAATGGATCGTTTTCCGAAAAATCATCGCTTCTTAACTTTCCGTTGCTGCATCCAAACACACTGCAAAGAACGTTAATAAATAACAAAAACTAAAATAAATAAAAAATTAATGCGAGATTAAAAAGAAAAAAATAGTGAGAACTAAAAATAAAATATAAAAACTTAGTAAAAACTATAAGTAAAAAAGAACTATATACCTTAAGACAATTCTGTCACTTATAAGTCGGACGGTCATGGTGGTGGAGAGTCCAGAAGAATCATCGTCATGATCGGTTGGTTGAGAAACTAAACCAATCAGTCATTTATCAAATTAATTAATTAATACTAAATATGTTTAGAGGTAAAATGTAATTATTTAGAATTAGACCAAATTAATCAAAAATTCATTTAAAATTTATAAATATAAGTTTGAGATAAATAGATAGATAATTTTACACATCGTTAATGCGCGGCCAAATCTTTTTCCACTTTGAAATCAAAATATATAGATAATTTCCTAATTAAACGAACGCAAACAAACAATTATATGAAAACTTAAACTGAAAATTAACATTTAGACTTGTTATCGACAGTTGGATTGTTTACCTCGATCCTCGCATATAAAACATATTCTAATTTTACTTAAGAGATGAGTTATTATTTAACAAACATGTTATTTAACAAATCTTATAAAATAATATAATATCAAAATATTTTTATATAATAAAGATCAAATTGAAATATATTTTTTCATCAATAGCAAATATAAAATCCATAAAATTGAGAAATGAAAATTTAAAAGAGTTATTCAAAGTATAATCTCAATAAACAAAATATATGAGTTTAATAAGTCTATTTTTTTAATAAGGAGGAAGTACTGATTAAATTAACTAAATTGATTATTGCAAATTAACTGAAAATACTGTTTTTTTTATGTCAAATTGTCTGGTGTTTTCGTATATTAAAATTTTATCTCCAAATAAATTCTATCGATTTATCGACTAGCGTTGCCAGTGGTCTAATAATGATATACAATACATTCACGGTGATTAAAACAGTATTTTAATAAAATTATTTAAGCGAATAATTTGTTTATTACGATTACTTTTTAAGGTGTCTAAAAAACCTTAAAAAAAACATTTTAGTACGAGTGTAGCATAAAATCCTTGTATTATCAGACCACAGGTTCTGCTATAGTTTGTGAAGCTTTTGAATTTATGTGCAACACAACGAAATGGTAGCTTTGGTTACCTGCTTCTCAATTTTAAATTCCTGTCTGTCTACAGTACTTTGCTAACAATGCCACAAGTTGTTCAAACTTCAAAGTTCAGAAGCACTGAATCTTCACGCTTTTTAATTAAATGCATCTCAATAAAAGAAAGGATACTATTTAATGTTTGCAGGGACTTCCTTCAATTCATATTTTCTTTTGCAACTTTAACTATCACAAAACCCACACTGTCGCTTTTTCTTGACTAATACTTTTTCCTTTGTTTTCTGTGCACCCCTTTCAATAATAATATTTAAAATATGTATATTATTATTTACACAAAACTTTGAATTAATATAGGCATGTGAAAATTTAACATGAAAATTAATTTTATATTGTGCAGTTTTTCTCTTTGTTAATAATTAATCTCCATGCAGTATCCGTTGCTCTGTTTCATGTTTTGGGTACGAGGTCGATGTAATAGTTTGAGGATACATAGTTGAAAGTCTAAATAATGTTTAGAAATACAAATGTTAAATTGAACCGTTTTAACTATTCAAATAAACGTATTTTGATGTGAAAATCAATTAATAATTAATAAAACATTAATTACATAATTTTTTTTATTTTAAACTTTTATTTATAGATTTTTAATCAAGTTTAACTTAATTATTATCTAATTATATTTAATAATATTTTATTTTTAAATTAATTAACATTAAAATTAATATATTTAGTTTAATTCATTATCAAACAATTTATTTTATAATTAATTAAATTTATTATATAATTCAAACATAGTTGATTATTTAACCTAAAAGTCATTGAATAAAGATAAAATTAATTTATAATATATAAATAGAGGTAAATCTTCTTTTTAAAAATTGGTTTTGTAGGATTTTGGAATGTGTTGGAATTCTCACTAAATTAGTTGTTGAAACAATACGAAAAATCATCTCATATAAAAATTACAAGCTAGTTCTCTTTCATGGGGCCTTCTGATTATGCAGCACAAAATACATAATTCACCCATTACTTTTGTTTTTCAGACAACTTTGCGCACATCACCATGACTACTTTTTTTGCATTTGTTATGGATCATAAATGGTGCAGGTAGCATATATGGAAGAATGGGAAACATGCATACGCTTAGAAGAGATTTTCTAAACTGAATTACAGCTACCAACAGTAAGAAAACAAAGGAAGTACCATACTTGGTTGTTGATGATGTGTAGCATCATCTTCATAACTGCTTAAACTACAATGGGAAGCCAAAGAGTTCCATCCACTTCAAACTTGCCTCATTTACTTTCATAATCAATGAAGGTCGACGTGATTCTGGCTTCATCTTTTTTACTTTTATCCATTTTTTTTTTATTTTTTTATTCATACTTTAAGCCAGTTGACTATAGTTAATTTATTATTGCCGTTCTTAAAAAAAAATGCATGTGTCATACTATTTTTTTATATCATTCTTCGTTTATGAATTATTATACAATGTAATAAGTTTCTTGCTTTTTAATTTGGATGTGTTGTGATTTCCTAATATTTTAAAAATCACCAAAGTCTCATTATTTTTCTCTCCAATAGAGATGACTTTATAATAATGAAAGTGCAATTAATAGATTATTTTTAGGATAACTTATAAAAAAGTTTACTCGTTTGCTTAGATAACTTATAAAGAAATTTTCCCAAGTGGGTCACTCAAACAAAACATTAAGGTTAATGTATATTGAGGAACATTGAACACATGTTGGTTAATATATTTAAACTGAAATGTTGTGATTTAATAACTCTTTGAGATTCACATTTCGTATTTATATTTTAATAGAATATTAAATACAAATATATCTATACATCATTATTAGAATATTTTTTAATGTAATCATCATTATAACAACCTTTCAAGACCCTCTGCAATGACAAATATCTAGAGGAGAATTTTCTTTTATGTTGTTTAGTTAGATTCTCTATATATTTTTTATCATATATATGAAATTAATTAATAAGAAGAGAAAATAATAATAATAATAATAAGTATTTAAACAAATGCAAGGATGTGCTATATACAGAACATGACATCCCTATATATATTTATTGTCTATAAAAGAAACAACGTTTTAAGTTTAAGACTTACATAAATATATATATATATATATATATATATATATATATATATATATATATATATAATTAAGGAAAAAAGTTAATATAATATTAGAGAATAATTAAAAACTATAACTATTAAATAAAACTTTTGATTATAAAAATATATTTTAATCATAAAAGTTATTCTTGCATCATCAAAGTATAAGTAAAAAATTATAAAAATTTAAATATTATAAAATTCTTGCACCATAACAACACTTAACACTTTTAAAAATAAGATAAAATGAAATAAAATTGTATTATGATTACTTTGATGCTTTTGATAAAAAATAAATAATATTTTATAAGTTTTTTTTCTTAAGTGAAAGTTTAAAATCAACTTTACGAATAAACTTTATTTTATAAATTTATAAAATAAAGTTTTTACTTATATATTATAAAAAATACTTTATTCATATTTGATGTGAGATTTCTAATATATTTTCACACTATTCTAATATCATTTGAAGTAAATATTAAATTTAACATTTAAACTAATAATCAAATATGATTTTCAAGTTAAATTTTTTAATTCAATCTTTTACATCAACAACGAATAAATTTAAAACTCAAATTGGCTCAAGTAAAAACAATATACAATGACTTTTATGTATATGATCTTGAAAATATAAAATAACATTCAAATTACTTATTATATTAGGAAAAAATAAGAATTAAAAAAAGGAAAAAATAAGAATTAAAAAAAGGAAAAAATAAGAATTAAAAAAAGGAAAAAATAAATAAACTTACTAACTACAATATGAATATAAAGCAAGAACTAAAATTAAAATTCCAAAGTTATTTAAAAAAAGTTCAATAAATATGTAAAAGAAAAAACAAAATTTCAACTTGAAATAGTTGAAGAAATAAGGACAATTACAAGAAACTTAAATAAAAATTGAAAAATAAATAATAAGAAAGATAAATTATTATTATTAAAAGTAAATAAATTTACATATAAAATTAAAAAAGCTAATGACTAATACACATACCATAGTACCATGTAATTTATTTGTCACCTAATTACAAATACATCAGAAAACTTGACAGTTTGCAGCCTTTTCATATTTGTTTCCCATAAAAACATTTATAGATTACCTTTGGTCTTTTAGGGATTAAAAATCTCACTTAGAGTTAGGAATGACAATAAATGAGATGAGCTTCATTATAATCTTTAAAATAAAAGTTTCTTTTAATTCTCATATTCAAGATAATATAAATTTTTTTGTCACGTACCTATTCTCATTTTTTGTTATTTTAATATCAATTGATTTTTATAAAAATAAAATAAAAATCACAACAAACACATAATATTATCATATGTTCATTACAAAAAAGGACAAATAATGTAAATTAAATTATCTTTACTTATTTATTTTGTTTTTATCTTTTTTATACAGATCCAAATTCAAAGATATTGTTTCTTTTATGTATTTTTGAATAAAAAAAATACATTTTGATAATTTAAATAAAAATTAGTTAAGTATTTTAATTAACTATTAAAAAAAAGTCAAAGCATTTTAATTAAAAGTAAATTAAATTCTTTCTAAAATTTAATTAACTTTTTGTTGTTAGAATTAATGTTGGACCAACATTTTTTTATTTATTTATGAAGTTTTACACGGCCTTTCAGACCTTTCATTAAAAAAACACGAAAATAGTATTATCCACCCTCTTTTTTCTATTAGGACACTTTCGTTCTTTCTTCTTTTCCCTTTCACTCCCTTAGAAGGAGATTAAAATTTAAGACAGTTGTTTTGAGATTAAAAGCAATTATATTGAAAAACAGTAGAAAGAAAATTGACTATGAAGTCCAAAACAAAACCAAACTCAACCATAAATTTATTTCCATTTTCATTTTGATTAAAAGATGTAGTTGCATTCTGTGTTTGATAAAACACATGCAGAGAAAAAAAGATTAATTTTTTCATTGTATATCATCAACAGTTCTAAAAGATTGTGATTGTTGAAAATATTTTTTTATACTTTTATATATTTTGTTCTTTCTTTTATCTCTTCTATGTGATGTGTTCCCCTTCAATGATGGATGAAAGTTATTGTCATCCTTATACAAACAACGTAAAAGTTCATTTATTTATTTTTCTTTCTTTAAACTTTGAAGTATGGTTTGACTACAATATAAATGTTTTGTTCAACTTTTTTTATTCACCACCTAAGGTAGAATGCTAACGTATGTTTTGGTGGTTTTATTGTTATTATTCTTATTATAACGAACATACTACTTATCGTGAAGATTATTTGGAGATGTTGAAAATCTCAATTTCCTAAAATTGAATATTATTCTGTAAAAAATATTTTTGAACTAATTAGAATGATATTAATGCATAGTAAATATTATAAAAATCATCTTCCCTGGTTGAAAATAAATACTATTTTTTTTATTTTTTAAAAAGAACTTAATTAAATCAATTTTTAAAAAGTTAGGACACAATGAAAAAAAAAAAAGAATTTTTTTTAGCACAGATTAAGAAACTTTTCAATTAAATAGAGTTGAAACGAATAATTAAGTTTTATTTTTTAATTTGTAAATACAATGAGATGACATTTTTAGGGTTTTGGAATGATAAGAGAGGGGTCACACCCCTTCTTCCCCAATTTTCTTGTATTTCCTCTTCACACATACAACGGACGCAAACTCCATGATTGGCAACATTAAAGCCCTAGGTTGCTGATTCCGGTGAGACTCTCGCAAGATTCCTCCAATGCTAGTATCAACGACTTCTCTGCTGCCACCCTATGACGGAAGCCATTGCGCAACGCCTCTGCATCAATCACCCTCAGTCGTTCGTCGTTCCTGCGCGTGAGTGCTACTCGCACTAGCCTTCTGCCGTTAAACCCTCGCCAGACAGGGCACCTTCGATTTTGCCCATTAACCACTTCCGCACGAGCTCGCCGTCATTGGAGATCGCATCTCCTAGCTGCACCTCGACGTTAGAACCCTAGGCCGCCACTGTTATCACGAGGTCGCCAATACTACGACTACGACGTGTTGTAGATATGCATCGTGCTCACGATGATACGTGGATTTGTAGTGATTCCGGGTCTGGTTGGGTGTGCGACTTCCTCTTTTTCAGTGTTGTTGTTGTTTTGGCGGTGAAGGGCAGGTGAAACGCAAGGAGGAGCTGCGTTTTCGTTGCCGAGATCCATGTCTACGACGAGTGTGCGAATGCTCGTTGTGCTATTTGTTGGCGCACGCAACGACTATGGTGAACTACTGGTTCGTTGCTGGCGTGCCCCTCTCATCATTTACCATCATTGAGGAAAAAATAGTTATAGCTTTAACCTGTATAAAAAATGAATATATATCGATTCTTAAACTAGTATAAAAATAAATAAAAATTAACTGCACTAGTGCTAGTTCTCACAATGGAGAGATTAACGGCAGTGGTAAATTTGATGTGTCACTATAATTAAACACTTGACAAGGTTGAGATATTCTAACTACATGTACGCCTGCTGGATTAAAGCGTTGGCGCCAAACTAATGTGAAATGAATAATCTGGGACAAAATAGTTAGTTAACATCCTTTCTCTATGGTCATCAGAAGAAGATAGATTCAACATGACATGATTGCTTACTTGTCTGTTTCTTGTAAAATATAGTCAAGAGCTAAGACAAGTGATGTTTTTCCACTCAGCAGTGAAAATCAAGGCCTAGCCTTTTGAAGCTCTGTAAGGTACAACTTATTTATTGAATTAAAACATTCTGTATAGGTAATAGGTTTTTCATGACACGAATTTGTTTCTACTACCTCGATCACCAGTTTTATGTACAGCCTTGATAGAATCCAAGTTGTTAAATAACTGTTTCGAGATAATTTATATTTGTAAAGCTGATGAATTACAAGTCCCACATCCATGTAATATCTTTAATTTTAGCTTGTTAGTACAAAGCAAAATATGGCAGTTGTTTTATTAAAGGCTAATTGTTAACTGTGATAAAATGAACTTGTGATGTAAAGGAGAAAAGAATCAGATGACCATGAACGAAAACTTTCGTTTATTTCGATAATGTATAAATATAGCGTACGTTATACGTACTTGGTTCCTTAAACGAGCATTGCATTGCATGGTATATAGTATACATACTATTAAGAATATATTTTAACTCAAAAACCCCGACCATCACTACCGAAGCCACCGCCTCCACCGGCCCCACCGCCACCACCTGCACCGCCTCCAATGCCACCGCCAGAACCCCCTCCAAAGCCTCCTCCGGCGCCTCCTCCGGCACCAATTCCTCCCCCTACTCCACCACCATGCCCACCACCAAAGCCTCCACCGGCACCTCCACCAGCGCCTCCACCGGCACCTCCACCAACTCCTCCTCCAAAACCACCACCTTTTCCACCTCCAAAACCACCACCAGCACCTCCACCTGCACCACCTCCAGCTCCTCCACCTGCACCACCTCCAATTCCTCCGCCTGCTCCTCCTCCTACACCACCACCAGCTCCTCCGCCTGCCCCTCCTCCTACACCACCTCCAGCTCCTCCACCTGCACCACCTCCAATTCCTCCGCCTGCCCCTCCACCTGCACCACCTCCAATTCCTCCGCCTGCCCCTCCTCCTACACCACCTCCAGCTCCTCCGCCTGCCCCTCCTCCTACACCACCTCCAGCTCCTCCACCTGCCCCACCTCCAACTCCTCCGCCTGCCCCTCCTCCTAGTCCACCGCCAGCTCCTCCACCTGCCCCACCTCCAACGCCTCCTCCTGCCCCTCCTCCACCACCAACTCCTCCTCCCACGCCTCCACCTTTTCCACCTCCAAAACCACCACCAGCACCTCCACCTGCACCTCCTCCAATGCCTCCTCCTGCTCCTCCCCCACCACCAACGCCACCACCTTTTCCACCTCCAAAACCACCACCTGCACCTCCACCTGCACCTCCTCCAATGCCTCCTCCTGCCCCTCCTCCACCACCAACTCCTCCTCCGACACCGCCGCCTTTGCCACCTCCAAAACCACCTCCAGCACCTCCTCCAATGCCTCCTCCTGCTCCTCCGCCACCACCGTGCCCACCTCCGAATCCTCCTCCTAGACCACCACCTTTTCCACCTCCAAATCCGCCACCAGCACCACCGCCACCACCAATTCCTGCCCCAAATCCACCACCATGTCCACCTCCAATTCCACCTAAGCCGCTTCCAAAACCGTCAACTAACTCATTTTCTTTAATTTTTCTGCATTCTGCTGCTCCTATCACTAATACAAATGCCACAGCAAGTACTGCAACATAGCTTTGTAACTTTCCCATCCTTACACAGATAGAGAAAATAGGGCAGAAAATGCTTTCTGTGGAGAAAGCTTGGGCAGAAAGGAGTTATTTATAGTGTGAACAAGCGCACACACACCATTAATACACGTAGACTTATCGAGATCTCAACTATCGAACACCGTCAAAAGTTCAAACTTTGTTTCTAAAGATAAATCCACGGGCCGGTGAAATCTTAATTGTCATGTCCCAACCATCAACTACTTTATTTAAGTACAACGTAGTTCGATTAATAGCTATTAACAAAAATGATAATATCTCGATTAGAAAAAACACTACTGAAAGCAACTAGCTTGCTCCAGTCACTGTAGGAGTTTAAATAGTGAGTATCCTTTTTGGGGTTTCTGCTGTGAATTATCTTATTCATTATCAGGTGCTAAATGGGACATTTTCGTTTATCAGGAAAGTGGTTGTTCATAATTTTCTGTGAAACATGTTCCCTCTTTGTATTGTCAAGAATCAAAATCTACAAAAATGAAGTTTGTACACGTACAAATTCTTATTTTGAAGTAAATTATTAGAATCTTGATAAAGAACTGAGAACTAATTTCTGAAATTGTTAAAATTTATTTATAGTACTAATATCTCGAAAAGAAAATTTGTATACACTGAAGATTCAATCTCTAATGACACACTTGAAAGAACACGG
Organism: Vigna umbellata; assembly: GCF_029865625.1. Taxonomy (NCBI): domain Eukaryota; kingdom Viridiplantae; phylum Streptophyta; class Magnoliopsida; order Fabales; family Fabaceae; genus Vigna; species Vigna umbellata. Next base: position 106,692,958 of record NC_142165.1, read on the forward strand.
CTCTTGATGACGATGGAAATTGGTGTTATTTGGTATCCAACAGAACGACTTTAGTTGGTAAATATATTTAAGGCTGGATGTAACGGGTCGAGGTGAAGGATACAGAGTGATTAATTTTCTTCCATTTTTAGTGAGTAAAAAGTGAAGTTAGAAAAATTTTCTGGAAGTGACTGCGATTGGCAGATGGCAATTATGAAATGTTGAAGACCCTTACGTTTTTATACTGTTTTTCTCATTTATAGCTTGAAAACTTGCCCTACTGCTATGTGTATTATCTGTCGGTTCAATGTCATATACATGGGATTGGCATGTGATGTGAGAAACATTTTCAGCCATCTCACTGAAATCAAATTAAAAAAACTTCACATGTTAATGTTTAGTCCAGTTTAAGAAATATATAGCATTTCTGGACGATTGGCCACCCCACCACATGTACAGCTTGCTTCATCAATACACAGTGACAGTCATATTATTTCATAATACTTTAATATTAAAATGTACTTTTAGTCAAAGAATGCTTGTTAAAAATAAAGTACCAGCATTTTCAATGGCTTTTAGGTTTGAATGTGCTTCCGTCACTGTCTTTGAGTAAATAATATAATCATAGAAAATTGTTGCAATAAGAAAATAAAAGAGTATGATTATAGGGTATGTAAAATTAAAGAATGCGTGTCATAAATAATATACATCAGTTATTAGAAAACTGACCAATATACATGCAGTATTCCGTTTCATTTTGTATTAGATGAATACTTTTCATCGTTTCTTAGTAACTGATTTTGTGTGAATTTCAACGTTTTCTAAATCAGTCATATTATTATAAGGTTAAATGTGTTTTTCTGTTGGTTCTAATCTTTATATTAAATAATTTGTCTATTTGGTTCTTATAAATTTACATAACAATGATAATGGTTCTCGTTTACTTGTTAAATTCTTTTGTCTGTGTAGTTAATGTATATAGTATTGTAATTTGAAGAATGGATAGAGTGTGAGAGAGTTCTCTGAATGTGTCTGGGCACAGCCTCCATTCTTGGCCTCTTCTATTCCTTAGTATGCATTTTGTTTGTTCTTCCTTTCATGCGAATTTTGTGGGGACTTAAATAGGTGGTGGATTGAGAGTAGGTATATATATTTGTATTTTGTAGCAATTTCTTCATAAGGTTAACTTATTATTAGGTAACTTTTCCCTTTATTTTGTTCTATTTTTTTAGATGCAATGGAGCTATACTGAAAGGGAAATTAATTTTAAGATTTCAATTGGCTTCGGATAGAAATGTACCTACGTAACCAGTTAATTAGAGTTCCAATGTTTGTAGGTTTAATTTCACCTATTCAGAGATATTAAGGCTGATTTTTTTATCAGAAAAAAAAAAAAATATAAGAGCTATTAAGGTTGATGATTTATGTTTTATTAATTATAGGATGAATGTCTTGATGGTAGAAAATAGTGTTCTCTGTCACCAATAACATTGTTGGCAAAAGATATAAATTGCGTGCAGTTTTATTTTTTGTTTGTAATTTTAATAAAAAAAATTAGATTAATTTTAAAAATATTTGCTTTCTTTTTAAAACGCGTTCAAGTGGTCAAATAAATATTTATAACAACTTTAGTATTTTTATATAAGAAAGTAACCAAAAAATTAGTAAGGAAAAAGTCATCCAAAGTCATCAATAATAGAAAATAAACATAACAATGATGCAGAATAGAATTATTACAACAAGATATTACATCGATTCATGAAGAAACGATATGATAAATTGCATAGTGAAAGTAACCATATTATATCGTTTGTTAGGTTAAACCAATGCAATATCCTCTAAAAAAATAAAATAAAAATTTAAAAAGTATAATATTATTGATGGTCAAAATTGATAGGTAAACACAAAAATTTATTACTAAAGTAAAATTACTTATAAGTTATACCGATGACCAAAAATTTGTTATTAAAATACTCACCTATTTGCATTTGATTTAAAACACTAATTTGGTGAGTTTGTGGGAACATTGAAATATATTTTATCAATGAATATATTGTTCGATTCTAAAAAATATAATTATCAACAAATTTGTTAATGAATTCTAGCATGTTCAACTATCAACGAATTTATTATCAACAAATTTTCAAAAAATTAACAACAACCCTTTAAAAAGATTCATTTCTAATTGTATAACATGATCAAAATTGAAACAAAAACTATTACACCCATTTTATTAACAAAAATATCTATCAATAATAAAAATTTATATTACCAACAAATTTTATTTATATATCCATTATAGACATATATTACTGATACATTTATCAACTAAAATATTCATCAATAATTAAATTTTTTCTTAAATAAAATCCATCGATAATTTGTTTTATAAATTTTTTAGAGTAAAAAAAATATTATTTTACCAACAAAATTTTTATTGTCAATGAAATTCTATCAACAGTATTATATATTTTTTTTGTAGTTTCAAATGTTATGAAATGAATTTGTACATCCCACTCGAAAATCGGAATCAATAAAATGAATCTTTGAAGGGTCCTATATAAAATATGATGAATAATATTGTTTATACAATATGATAAGCATTTATTCTCATAATAACATCTAGATTCACATCTACCCCGCCATTATTTGTGAATCAAATTTAGATGAACAACTTCACTTTGGAGGAGAAAAAGAAAAGCTACAGTCCATGCAACCAAGTTGAGAATGCAGGCTTCCACCGCCAACACTTGCAAGCAAACATCATCCTTGTCATATCAGTAAATAATTAGTTTGATTTTCAACAAGAAAGAAAAAATGAACTAACTACTTAATTAATTCGAATAGCTGGACCGCAGCATCATGTGATTCATCAACCACCACATTCTTGGGGATATCCCATTCCTTAATTGAGCTACCCGACCTAGCTGTTCACCATTTCAGAACCAACTCAACAACTCAATTCTAAGTGTAAAAGCACGACATACCATTATTACCTTTTTTTCCCACCACACACATGGTAAAACCTATTACACGGTCTATGCTTCTGTCTATATGTTTGTCTGTTTTTACCGAAATCACATTCAAAATCATAATTAAAATATAATAATGTTACTTTTAAAATCCTTAATCAATACTCTAATAAGATACTTATTTTTAGCATTGTGAAGTTACACACCTAAGAACAACAGTAACTCTGTATGTGTCTGCGTCATCCCCAAACGACTTTTGGAAGCACACAAACATAGAAGCGGCAAATCAGAAAACAGAAGCAATAAAGAAAGAAAATAAATAAGGTGAAAATTTTCAACTGCAATTTAAAAATGAACAATCTAGCAGCTCAAAATAAATTTTTAATTTTAAATTATTTAATATAATTACAAACACCGGTATGAGTGAAATAGAAATGAGACCCTTAAGCGTAATATTAGGTTCAAAGTCTTGCATATGTAAAATTATAGCTAAAAAATATTTCATCCGAAATTAACAGTTAATAAATCAAAGAGATATTTCATGTTCATGATGTTATCAAGTAGACACGTGTTATAATGCATTAATTTCATCACATGCACGAACTATTTAATTGTATTGATTATGTGGATCATGTTCCTAAATTATTTAATTATTTGAGAAAGATTTTTGGTATACATTGATATCTTCTCAAAAGAGAAATAATGTTAACAAAACAACTATGCTTTATACTAAACTTAAATACGAATAATTTGGTTTTATTTTTTTAGTTAGTTTAATTCAGTTTTAATTTTTTTCAAATTGTTTCTAATTTTCATTAACTTTTTTCAATTTAGTCATGTTTACTAATACTATTTAAATAATTAACAACTTTTATCTAGTATCATATCACGTTGGAAATAACAATGTTATGTGATAGTATTAAAGTTACGTATGAGTGTTTTATATTACATTTTATCATTATATTTGTTGGGTTAAATATGTTTTTAGTCCCTAAACTATTGACCATTTCTGGTTTTCGTCCCTCTTCCAAAGTAAGGTGCAATTTAGTCTTCAATCTTTAAAAAACGTCCGTTTTAGTCGAAAAACGAACGTTTTGAGGACTAAAACGAGGACTAAAAACAAAATTTTGAGGACTAAAACGAACGTTTTTCTAAAGAATGAGGACCAAATTGTACCTTACTTTGGAAGAGGGACGAAAACCAGAAACGACCAATAGTTTAGGGACTAAAAACATATTTAATCCATATTTGTTAAATTTCTAGATTCAGTTATTTTTTTTAATGGATAAATTTTGTCTCTTTTTAAATTGAGATTAAATTTAATTTTCCTACAAAATTATAATTAAAATTTATATTTTTATTAAATGTTTCTAAGTTAAGATTAAAGTTGGTTTAAAATTAGAATAAAAACTTAAAATAGAGAATAACACCGTTAATTTAAAATTTTAAGAAGTTAAAAATGACACAAAGTATTAAACATGACATCAACTATTAAATAAAAATGTCTCACAACATTATATTAAAGGGTTAACTATATTTGAAATTTGAAATTACGTAACTTTCGGTGAAAATTGAAATTAGTCCATCTTCAAAACTTTAAATTATCTTAGTATTTTATTTTTAAAACTACATGGATTTAGTTGTTTTAATTAAATTTTATTAAATTTATACGATATCTCAAAGGTGTTTTACAATTAACATTAAAGTAAAAATGTATCAAACGGTATAAACAACCCAAGTACTATAACGAAATATGTATGAAAAGTTAAATAAACTTAACAAAATTTAGTTAAAAGAACTAAATCAACACATTTATAAAATTGGAAAACTAAATTAAGCCAAAATTTTGAAGAGAGATTACTTTTAATTTTAAATGAAAATTAAAGGACAAGAACATATTTAATCCTTATATTATAATCAATTATAAAATGAAATTTTCAAATTTAAACATATATATTTTATAAAAATAACTAGTTTTAGATTTTCATTTCTTTGTGTTTTTATGATAATAATAATTACAATTACTTCTTTTTATAAATTGTGTTAACTTTAATTTTTATTTTTATTTAATACTTTATTTGATTTTTAATTTTTAAAATTTTAAACCAATTATCTTGATCTCCATTGTTTAAGAGTTTCATTCTAATATTAAATCAACTAACTGTAAAAAAAATATACATAATAAAAATGTAAATTTTTATAAATATAATATTTATATAAAAATTAAATTTGGTTTCAGTTGTAGAAGAACAAAATTAATCAATTTAAAAAAAATTAAATTAAATTGAATAAAAATAATAAATATACCATTAAATTGTGATATGACATTACTATTTTCATATAGCATGATGTTTTATTGAGACATGAACATTGTTTTTAAATTAAAAAAATAAAAATAAGTAAAGAAAATTTAAAAATATTTTAGAAATAAAGAAAAACACAAAAAATTACATTTACACAATTCATTGTTTATTAATTATTTAAATGATGTTAAAAAATAATTAAATTGAAAAAAATGAATAAAAAATTAATTAAAAAACTATTATGACTGAATTGAAATAACTCAACGAAAATAATAATTAGATTAATATTTAGGTCTTTATAGTAAATAATTATCTCATATCCATTTATCTATGCCCACGTGCTTAATAATTTAAAATGAAAAATACATTAATTAGAATAATTTTACACGTTAATTTATAAATAAGAAAATTACTTTCACTTAAGATTAATCTTAATCATTTTCATACTATTAAAAGAAATTAAATATATGGAGTTATGATATAATAAAGTGTTTTACATTATTGTAAACTCAGGAATAACATTGTAGGATAAGATTATATTTTTTTTTTGTTTTTGTAATCATTTCTTTAAAAGTTTTATACAAGACGATTTTCAAAATTATAAATTAAAATATATCGGAGAATGAGACTCACTCCTCATGTTCTACCACTTACACATATCAATATTTTTTTTTCTATTTTCTTATTTTGTGTACATTTTTTAAATTGCACCCACAAAATCTTCCTTTCAGAAATATTTAATCCTATTGTTATTTGTAAATTAATTTTTAATTGCTATTTTTAAAATTATCAATAACTAAACACTATTTATTTTAATTGCAATGTAGTTTATATTTTTTATTGGCACTGAAAAAATAATCTTTCTTATGTGAAAAAGTAGTTGGGTCTAACTTAGTGGGCTGATTGTGTTACAAAGAGAGAAGAATAGATGAATAATGTTGTAGATGAAGAATAAGATAAATGTGTTTTGGAAAGCTTTTTCTAGAATGCATTTCATGTTGTTTCAGAAAATTCCTTCTAGAAAAAAATGTATATTCGGAAGTTTTATTCCAAAAAATCTGAAAAAATTATTTTGAATTTTTTTAAACAAGAAGTCACTTTTTAATAAAGTAAAATTGTTATTTTGAAAAGTTTGGGTGCGTGAAGAAATTGTGGGGTGCAGGACGTCAATCCTTTAGAGAAATGGATTCCACGTTGAGCCCAATAAGGCCCGAACAATGTTTCAGAAGGCACAAAGTAACTGTATGAGATGAAGCTCTTTCAGCTTTGCGCGTGGGTTGTGTTAGTTTTGTTGTAGAGTTTGATTTTGCAGCAGAAAGAGTGAAATTGGAGAGAGAGAGAGAGAGAGAGAGAGAGAGAGAGAGAGAGAAATGGAAGGTGCAGAGGAGGGAATAGAGAGGGTGGTGGACTCAAAGGACATGCAGCAGCAGACCAAAGCTTTCGACAAGCTCACTGACCGTGTCGAGGATCGCCAACTCGATTCCTCTCGCGTTCAAGAGGTTCTCTTCTCTCTCTCATATTTTCTTGTAATCGTATTCGAAATTCAAAACACGTTCAGAAGCGCGTTTATCAGCTTCTCAAAATCGCGTCCTAAACTGAAATCAAACGCGCTGTTATCAAACGTTGCTACAAAATTCCACACAAGCGATTCGATTCTTGTTAAACAGAATTTTGCGGTATTTTCTAATGATCTTGCAGGCCATGGCATCAATTGCTGCATCCGCGGAAGCTGATTGGCAAGCCATGCGTTTGAGGTAAAATCATTATTAATTCTTTTTTCTGTCTTCTACATTTGATTAGTGATTAAGTAACTATTAATCTGTATTTTCCCCATGATTTTAGGGAGAAAGAATTAGCTGCTGTTAAGATAAATGCCGCCGATGTTGATATTATCGCTAATGAATTAGAGGTAACTTTGTCCGTACGTCGCATTTTTAAAATTTTCCAGTTTTTTTCAATCAATTGATATTTTTATGTGTAATTTGTTTTCAAAAGCTGGATAAAAAGGTTGCTGAAAGAACCTTACGCGAGCATAAAGGTGATGCTGTTGCTGCAATCCGGCACTTGCTTCGCTAGAGTTGTGGGAATGGAAGTGCCATAGTTAGCAAAATCATACTTATCTGAATGCAAAGACCTAATTTATTCAGAAATCATACGATCCACGTGCCAAAACATTTGTTTAGATGTTTACAAAATTTCTATATTCATAATCAAGTCCTGCAGCTCTTGAAAGCATAATAACTAACATAAAGGAACTAACAATAGATTAGCTTAGTTGTCTTGCATTGTTCTGCTCTTATGTTTGGTGCTGATATTAGACTAGACTTTGAGCAAATATTCTATGCCGATAGAACCAATCAATTAATGTTTCATGAAGGCTAGGGAACCTAGTGGCAGGGGTGCTATTTTGTTCTGGCGTAGATAGTTTCAAGTTAGAATTTCTAGCCTGAATTGGGCAAGTGGGGAGTGAGATTTGAACACAGTGTATCACCATAGGTAGCACCCGTTGGATCATGGAAATGCATCCCCTACAGTTTGAAGAACAAATCTCACCATTAAAACTATGTTATCTTGAGAAATTATGTGGTACCCAAGGAAATTTAATGGTTTGGGTACTATTATTTTTTTAAAACTTAGTTAAATGAGTTGTTATCTATTGAAGTTTTATCCCTCCTTCCCTCTCTTTCTTCATGTGTTTAAACTCTTTCTACTACTGACTCAAACAATAAATGTATCAGAATTCTTAGATTTCTTCGGTTACCATGACAGTTCTGTTTTTTCTCTTTCATGCATCAAATTGACCAATTGGAACTAAACGAATGGCTAAGATGGCATACGATAGGATCTTGAGTTCTTGATCCTTGGATCATCTATGCATAGTTATGTTGGAGCGTGAGATAATTGGAGTCATGTATCTCCGTCTTTGTCACTAGTATTAGCTCATTTGCATGTTCGACGTGAAGCTCCTACATCTTCAAGTTCAGTGCTTAATGCTTTGTCAACTACTGTGGTCAAATAGAAAACATTGTACTTAGTCCTGTATCTCCATGCTTAATGCTCTTGTAAGGTATTGCTCGCAACAGTTTGTGCAAGTTGTTAGGACATATTTGCACTATTTTTACCACTTCCAAGTTGATAGAAGCTAGATTCTTGATGTAACTTGATTGAAGTTGACATTGTCGTGTCGTGATGAAAGCATCCACTATGTTTTCACCTACTTTTTTCCGTATTAAAGAAAGATTCTAATAAAACATACAGCTGCAACAGTTCTTCATGCTGTCGTGTCTTTTCTTTTTTCTTTATTTCTAAGATGTCTTTAGAGCCATTAGTTTGTCATCTCATCCTTTTTTTTCTTGCTTGTTTGTCGGGGAATCCACTACTTTATTTATCTGAAAATTTAAACCCACTTCCTAAGTGATAAAAGCAACCTTAGTCCCGAAATAGGCTTTATAATTCCGCACCATGAAGTTGTTTCAGATTTCTACAAGTTGCATGAGATGTTTCCCCCTTTCTTGTCTCATAACTTACGTCACATTTTCACTAGTAAACAGGGAATTGTTAGGAAGGAGGAAAAGGGCTATGGCTGACCCAACTTGCTTTCTTATTGTTTAAAAGCTATTTTAAAGTTAAAGTTTTGAATGACTGTTGTTTTATCTGAAAAACTATTTGAAAGCTAACTTTATTTCGTAACATAAATTAGTTCAAAATGAAAGATAGCGTGTAATTTAATCTTGGAAGTTATTTTTTCCTTAAAACAAATTCTTTCTATCAATTTTAAAGTCAAGGTCCTTGTTTTTTTTTCAGGATTATTTCTTTAAATGTATTTGGTGCAACTTTTATAAAGAATGAAAACATAAAGCTAAGCCCAAAACTACCTAAATATAAATTATCAAATCAACATTCTCTTGAAAATCTCATACGATACCGTGTAATTTTTATTTTTTATTTTATTTTTATTTTGTTTAGTTTTCAAACCTGTGGTTAAGAAATATTACAATAGCAAAATTTTAACTAGGCGAGATCAATTTATAGATGAAATGATAGCATTAAACCATATCAAAGACCAAATATTCAAAGAGGTTATTTATAATGTGAAATTCTCGTAAGTTAATTAGTTTTTATAAAGAATTTGGAATATTTTTTGACAAAATATATTCTTTTGGATAGAGATTTTTTTTTTTAATTTATGAAAATAATATTATTATTTAATATTGTAAAATAAGTTTATCTTCTTTTTTTCTGTTAATATTAGCAGGACTATTTTTTAATTGATTTGTTTCATAGTTTCTTTTTTCTTTTTTTTTTTCATAACTGCAGTATTCATTTTCTCAATCAATGTTTTTAGAGTTACTTTTGTTAAGAGTTTGTCATGTGTTTTTTTTCTTATGTCAAATGAAAAAACATTAAATCTAACTTGACTATATTGTTTTGACCAAGGATGTTTTGTTCTGCAACTCTAACCTCTTATCCTACACTTCCAAAAATTTCATATCATTACGAATTTTGAAATTCAATTCATAAATTTTTAAAATTTTATTTTCAAAGTTAAAATTTAATAATAATTTAAAATTTTAATAGTATTTAATATACGTTTATATCTTAATAATTTTTAAAATATAATTATTAAAAATAATAATAATTAAGGTTAAAGTGGAATTTATGGAGATGTAATGAGAGGTTGGAGGTGTAGCCCTTTAACCAATCTCAATTTAGTCAACATATATACAAAAATATAGAAAATAAAAAAACCGACAAAAAATTTATCACCAATAACGGAAAACAAATCTGGTTGATATTAATACAAATAATTGTGGTTTATATCAATTCAAAACTACTTCCATTGATTTTAATTGAAAAGAAAAAACATTGGTGTCATGGAAAAAGAATTTAAATGACTCCATCAAAGTCTAACTTTTTTGAGCTTGTTAGGAAACTACATAAGAAAACTCTGCTCAAGTCCCATGCGTGAATTGAGTATGATAATTGTATTAATTATATAAAATTATTTTATGACTCTTAAAATTACTTTTTGAATTGATGATATGCTAACTTCGTATAAGCATCCAATTGAAATCAACATACATAATCTAACATATGTCATAACTGAAGTTACTAATGGAATCCAAACATTGTTTGAATTTTGCCACATTGGAATTACTTGTTGAAACTAAAAGAAAGTGGAACAACACAAAAAAAAATGATATAGTATAACTTTTAATGTCAAAACTAACATACTTACCATGCATATTTGTTTGTTTTTAAATAATTATTTTATATTATCAGTATATAATATATTTTCTCTATATTACTGTAAACAGTTAAGTATAAATTACTTAATTCAAACTTCTCCGTTATATATAATCATTTAGTTTGATTTCTGATACAAATACTTGTAAATAAATTATGGGATTCAATTTTTTTTTAAAAAAAGAATTCGATCTTTAAAGTTACAGTAACGAAATGAGAATTGTTAGAATGTTTTTCTTTATAATTTCATGTTTTTTCTCAAAACAAATTTCATTCTTTTATGCCATTTATTAAGGAAATAAAACATTACCATCGCCAAGGATGCAGAGTCGTAAGAAATTCAAATCGTAATAGCAATCTAATCATACCTCCATCTACCATTACATCTAATCTTGAGAAAAACAAATATTTTGATCGTTATATCGCTTAGGAAATCAGCATTTTACAATTCGGTTAATATTCACAAAAAGGGACGGCCAATAGAAGCAGAAGCAATTGAAAATTGGTGTCTAATATAGGAATTATTGCCTATACTCATTCGATGATATTTAGTGTCTAATATAGGAATTATTGCCTATACAGCCAATCAAATTTTAAATGATTCCTTTAAAAGGCTGTCTGATGTGCTAAACTGAACTTTTTGGTTCGAGTGGATAATGATAGAGATCCAACATTAAGTAAAACATTGAAGCACACTGACTTTGTGATTCTAAAATCTATGTAGTCAAATGATTTCTTTTCCCCTTCTTTTCTCCACCTTCTGTACAACTTTGAAATAGTGGCGCAAACATTTGCATAGAAAAGTACAACGTGGGTGGTAATCGATCCAATTGACAAGACTCCAAACATCCAAAACCACCAATCAATTGATGAAACTTAAAAGATGCCACAAGAGAAAAATAAGATGACTGACCCAATCACTATCAAAAGTTTGGCAATCCCCACGTTTCTTTATCACCTTCTTCAAAATAACTTGGCAAATGTTGATGAAGGACTCAGATCAGCTATGCTACAAAGTTCCAAGACCAGTTGTTTGTTTGTACTAACTCATCTACTCCAGCAGCTTTGGTAAAATATATGCAAAAAAAATCATTAACCATCAGAAAAAAATGGCTCCAAGCTTTTCTACGACTCCTTTTGGGTGCTTTCCTTGCTGGCGGATCGTGTTGCCTGGAACTGGATGGCATACTGTTTTTGCAGCTCTCTAAGCCTTTCAAGCAGTTCCGGGAACGTTGGCCGGCATGCTGGATCGCTGGTAGGAACAGACAAATTTGTAAGTTGGAAAAACGTTTGCTAACTCCACTTATATGGCTTCAACATTCGTAAGTAAAACTACCAAAAGAAGGTAGAAAATATAAGGGATCTAGGATTTACATGAAAAAAAAAAAGTTGAGGAGCAAACGCAACAAACCAAGGTCAACTAAGAAACTAAGAATTTCTTATTCACTACAGTCCGAAAATGTAAAATGGGCTACATTAAAATGTTGAATAAATAAAAGGGCAAAATACTTCTTCCAGTTTGATGAAACAGCAAGAAAATACGAAGATTGTTTAGGTAAGCTAGCCAACTATTGGAGCACAAGTAAAGCAACTTCTATATTCCTTTGGGTGATAACTTTCATGCTGGGTATTCAAGGCATTTGGAGGGTTGGGATTGGCGTACAAAAGTTTTACAGAGATTAGAACGCTTACGTGTGCCAGCAGCTCTCAATTATAGAAGCCCACCGTGGATCGACATTTTTTGGAATTTCCAGCCGTTGATTCATGAATCCTACAGCGCCAATCACCTGCAAGATTCCTAGAGGAAAAGTTGTTCATATATGCACCCACAGTGATCCATATTCCATAGTTCATAAAAGAAAATCTTCATATTGAACTGGGAAAACATTATGATATAATAATCTCCAGTCACCATGATCTTTAATAACATAGAATAAGCGTAATTCAAAAACTAAATAAGCTGCAGCCAAAGACAATTTAAACACCCAACTTTCACCCTTAATGGTATAATAGTTCACTTCCAAGTTTGAAAGCACTGGAATAACAAATAACTTCAAAAAAAGCAAAGGCTTGACCAACGATAAAGCCAAACTTTGCAATTCGATTAGATAAGCTTTACTACCAATTTAAGCTTCGTGCGTATATATTTTCGAAGGTTCATGTACTCATGAAAGAAATACCTGCATTGAGTTGAGATTATCCCAAGGTATCTTTTCAGTTGCAATTTCCCATAGTATCACTCCAAAGCTGTAAACGTCAGATCTGATGTTCCCAAGAAGCAGCAAAAACAGATATTCAAAGTCTGAAATTTGTTTAGAAACATCAGTGGAGAGAAAGTGTAAATGAAAGCACAGATAGGACATACTTCTCATCGGAGGGTTCATTACGAAGAACTTCGGGTGCCATCCATTGGGGCTATAAAGCAAAAAAAATGCTAGGATCAGTGAGATGTTTTGAGACTCTTTAGCATTGAAAAATATAAAGGGGACAATTGCAAAAATATAAGAAATATTATGTCCCACTAAAGAAAAAGAGTGTACCGTGCCCCTGCCAGTCTTAGTTGTGAGATATGTTTCGTGCTTAACTCGTGAAAGACCAAAATCACCAACCTGTTCAGTTAAAACGTCATCAAGATATTTGTAGTACCACAGACAGTGTTAGAACCTTTAAGCAATCAAGGACAAGCTTCCAAACCAACATCGTAGAATAAATAGAAAACTGAAAAGTGGCTGACCTTCACAGTCCAGTTCTTATCAACTAGAAGATTTGAAGACTTCAGATCTCTGTGGATGATAGGTGGGTTAGAATGATGAAGATAATTTACGCCCCGTGCCTGTAGAAAGAATATGTTGTAAGCATACAACAAGCTTCAAACAATGCGAGAGATGCTTTCTAAAATACTAATGGAATTTATATTTATACGAGCAAAGTCAGAATTACGTTATGCTCCAGGAGTAAAATCCGAAATAAATTAATAATGCCAAAAGGAAAGGGAAACAAAGTGAATGATCCACTAGTATACCAAATAAATAGCATCATAACAATGACCTTATTTGGAAGGAAAAGAGTTAAACACCATACGATCTATAGTTCTATTATTAAATACTCACAATATCCAAGGCCATATGAACTCGCCGTCTCCAGTCAAGTTTAGAAGTGTTTCTGTGTAACAAGCGGCACAAGCTTCCACTGAAGTAATAAAATACAAATGAACACAGCAATGATTAACCCAGCTAAGTACTTCGTGATACATAGCATAGTAAAGTACAATCACATGCTCTTAATACAAATGGGTCAAAAGAAAAGTCAGCAAACCGTGGGAGAAACTCTGTCACGATGCAGAGACGTTGAGGTGAAGTCACGGCCCCCATAAAGAGAAGAATATTTGGGTGTCGAAGTCTTTTCATTACAGACACCTTCATACGAGAAAAATGTTGTCAAATCGATGTAAGACAAGATATTGCAGGGGTCTGCCAAGGACTCGTGAGGTTTAGACGAAAAAAGTGATCAATACGGTAAAATAATCAAGTGGAAGAACAAGGCACAGCTCCATATTAGTTAAATTCTAGAAAGTACATTATATCAAATCCCTAGCGATCCTAATAGCCACGGCACTCAATAACTAATAGTTTCTGCACCGATCCAAATTCTTTCCGATTATTTTAAACATATTATGGGAAATTGTCAATCTTGAAAATATAATGCAATCTAGGCTGTGTAAGTGTGCACCCATATTACCATGGTAAATTGGAGTATAAAGTCGGATAATTAAAGGAATAGAATATATATGGGTCATATTAAATCAATATAAGCAGTTTATCGTATTTAAGGAAGAAAGATGTGGCTAATAACAAGATGCAGAGTAACCAAACAGTATTGAACTTGAAGGACAACTAATGAAGAGAAAAAAAAAGTCATCCAGTCACAAATGGGAAACCACATCACAAAAGCTAGCTGTTGTAGGTGTAGAGCCCAAAGCCTTATAAAACCCGCACTCTAGAAACCCTTGAGTTCATACGGGCTGGATGTACACACTAGCCCTTTTACTAGCCAAAGCGAATGCACGGCAGTGCACCACCCACTGCTTCTTCATAACTGAGACACTGTCGCGAAAAGATCTGATATCAATTGATACGAATCATGGAAGAGCTAGATCACAAAAGCTAGCCATTTCAATTGGAGCCAAAGGCTGTATAAATCCCACACTAGAACTCAGTACTCTCAGTATAGGTTGTCCCCTCCTAAACTCCTTTATCGTTAGAGGAGATTAAGAGATAATGAGACTGAATTTTACTCAACCAGTCATGCTACAAATCATACACTATTTTTTACGTTAAATGTGTGGCTTTATACTGTATTTGGCAATTTGCATGCACTCCACAATGCAGATGATGTTTATCTTTTACGCTAAATGTGTGGTTTTTCACTGCATTTGGCTAATTATATCCACTCTAAGGTAAATAATGTAACACCTCACCCCACCCCCTGCAACCAAAAACAAAACAGAATAACAATGTAGGCCATCATTCACCTAAGCCATGTACGTATAAACATGGATCCCTTTCACAAGCTTAGCAAAGTCACAACGATGCCTATTAATCCTTATATAAAATAACCAAAAGTGATTAAGAAGCCCAACGCATGCTTTACAAATGAATCAAGTTCACTTAATAGAGACCAATGATGCCCAACATGCAGGTAGATTTGTTCTCATAAAATCATGGTATTAAAAAGGTGAAAGCAACAAGTATGACATTTCCCTCCCAATTGTGCAATAATTGAGCAAACATCAAAGTAAGGAAAACTGTTTTGTTTTAGCCGATTTTCCTCTCCTAATTACATTGGCAACAATAGTTGTTTTTCTGAACCTTTGTCACTTCCTCACTAATAAGAAAATTAGGCTACAGGAAAGCATACCTCTTGTCTGAAGGACAATATCACATCATCTGAATATTCTTGCTTTGAGAAAACTTTAACGGCAACATCCTGCAAAATTCCAAATATAAGTTGACATCAGAATTTCAGTCAGCTTATAAAACTATAACAGGCACGTTCTAACGTTGTCTGGCTTAGAATTGCCATCCTCTTTTCGCAGGACAACCAGAAATTCTATGATGCCTTAACTCAAGAATGTTGAACTAGCACAATAAAGGACATCGGTATACTAAATGCTATTAGTTTCCAGTTGCACCAATATATAAGCTTACGCCCCAAAAAGGCAAGGAAAAGAATGCATTAAAGAAACCTAAGCTAGAGTAAATTTCTTGGAAAATATCCTCTATAATGGAAGAAATTAAAATCAGAAATCGCAGCAAGAGAAAAGAACATACTGATCCATACCACAGAGCATGATATACAGTTCCACAAGAACCTGCAATTTGGAAAAGGAAACGGTTATGTGAATAGGAAATGAAGTCACGGGTATAGCATAGAAGGCATAATAACCATTGTTAACTTGATATTTGGGTTTGCAAGCATAGGCATAATAAATTATGAGAGCTCTAGAAAGAAACGAACAGAATTTCAAACATAGAGTAAATTTTTCTCTTAAGGCATAGATGTTTTCAAAAGATTATGTTCTCAAGTTTGCCCCACTAGTTAAGAGTGTCTCACCTTGCCCAATTTGTTCTCCAATTGTCAGGTCCTCCCACAAAATTTCATAATCCAAGCAATCAGTGTCCACATCCACTTTATTATTGACAGCACAACTGCCAGCACTCCCACAGCTGCTGGCACTGCTTGTGCTGTTAACATTAAAGGAGGACCAGGATCCTGAAACTTCACTGTTATTAGGGCGATTACTTTCACCTCCCTGGCTTTCTTGCTTCAAGCTAGAAGACAGAATCTTCTGATTAACTGATTCATTTTCTCGATCATTCTGTCTCCAGGGCCCAGTAACTCGAACATTGGTTCCCTCTGATCCATCTGAACCTTCTCGGTCCTTTGTTCTCCATGGCCATGATAATGTTTTCCTTTGAATCCAGGCTTCAGCCTTAGCAGGTATGATTTTGTGAATAGATTTTCCTTCACTCTCGTCACCAGACCCTCTCGAAGATTTTCCCTGGGACTTTTCTTCGCCGTGAGAAAGCACACCAAAATGGGACGGTGCCACCTCACCTCTGGGGGTGCTAGCTCCACTGGAATTAGCATCCTCTCTCTGGTCCGAAAGAACAGATTCCGACAAACTATGCTCAGAATGATGACTTTCACCACTTCCAACTTCACGATCCACATTATTTTCTCCCGTCCAGATCCTTGACTTTACTTTGTTACTCACCTTTGATGCCTGTTTAATGATTAAAGATGTCAAGAGTCGAGGCACACCACTGTATACTAAAATTACAGAATCAAAAAAGTTATGTCACAAACCAAATTTGAAATTTTCGACGCAAGAGCAACTTGAAGTGGCTGCTGAGTATCAATGCCAAGTTTATTCGTAATGCTACTTCTAGATCGAGTTCCGCCTGAGTCCAAATCTAACTCAGTGTTCCTTACACCAGACATCGGAACTTTCATTTCAAGAAAAGGCCGTGAATCACAAGAGACACAAATTATCCCAACTAAGCTTCCATCATCATCATAGAAAGGTGTATTAGTCGCTACAGCTATGAACTTCTCTCCCATCTTATTCTTGACCGGAAATTGCCCCGTCCAGTTCTCTCCCATCATTACACGGTTAACTGTATCATTGGCCATGCCCAAATCCCTAGGGTCTACAAGCAGCTCAATCCCATCCCGCCCTAAAGCTTCCTCTGCAGTATAACCATACAGATTTTCCGCACTACGGTTCCTGCAAAATTTTCCCCAACCACATTTTTGTTTTCTCAAAACAAGGTCTTAATATAGGTTCCCCGAATTAACGCAATCAGCACCATACAACATCACATGCTCAACAGTAAACAATATATATCAAACATTAAAACACAGCCAGCACATCCATTTTCCAGCAAAGAACTAATCACAAGTATTTATAGTAAGAAGCTTTTCCCTAAGTATTCACAGAAAAGGAAAATCATCCGACTTTCTCTCATGCACTAAAATTAACTCGTGCATTTCATTTTGAAAAGGTTAAATGAGAAAGTTGCTATAAAAGTCAATACATTCATATATTCCACATCTTCGTTAACTATCACCGTTACAGAATAGAAAAATTACACAGAATTTAATAGCAAAACAAATAAAAAAACGCGATACGCATTGAGACAAAGACTGACCAGTATATTATGCGACAGTTAAGATCCAATATATGAACAGACTGTCCCATTGACTGCAAAATATTAAGATACTGCCGTTCAGTGAAATTCACGGCGGAAGGGCCACGGCGCGGAGTAGCACCTTCTCCTTCTCCTTCTCCTCCACCTCCTCCGCCGCCGCCGTGAATTTGAGGATCGCCGCCGCCGCGGCTCTCTCTCTGCAGCGGCGAGGATTGTTTGAAGGAACACGAACCTCTCTTCCACGCAGCTGCCGGCGCATCAGTCCGCCTCCTCGGCGGAGCGCCCAATCTGGAACGCTGCGGAGAGACGGAGTGCGACCTCTGGCGATGTCCATGCCTCACATCGGAGAGTTTGAGCTTTGACATTTCTTGCTTCAAGTGCGCGTGTCCTTCTTCTAACTGTTGGATCTTCTTCACGAGTTCATCCGGTGGTGGAGTTCCCATTGCAACAACAATCACAATCACAATCGCAATCACAAACACAAACACACGCTATTGCTATCGTCCTCTTCAGATATGTTTATTTTATCCACTAACAACAAGCAACCGCAACAACAACATTCACCTCCCTTTTCTCTAGAAGCTACCAACACATATAGCTCATAAATAAATTGATTAGACACAGATTGCAATAAATTTTCAATTCAAGTTCAAAGTCTTATCTCTCAACAGAGTCAATACAACATCAAAACAAAAAAAACAAACTCTTCCTTTCTCTATCTCTATTATCTCTACCTATATTCTTCACTCTTACTACTTTTTTTTTTCCTTTTTTTCCTTCTCCTTTGCCTTTGCTTACTCTTACTTCAACTCTTTCTCTTTCCATTCTCTATCTCATCGTTAATATCTGAATCCAGCTATTTGGACCAAAAGAAAGTTATTCATTATTATTACATCATAAAAGTAGACCAAAAAATCCCACTCGCAATCCCGCGCGTGGCAGTAACAGCCCGTTCTCCTTTCGAGTTCTTAGTGTTAGACCAATCCAGGACACACGTGTATCAACTCTCTCCTATGGGTGTGCTTTATGCTCCTAACGTACTCTGTCTTTTTGGTTTAAAAACTTTTGAGTCGCTTCATTCTTATTGGTTCATTCTCACACCAGCGCTTTTTTTTTATTCCATGGAGCATGCTATTTTTTCTCTTCAGGAGGACTCCACTTGTTTTAATTTGGTTCAGACACAATACTGGACACATTTCTTACCTGTTTTTTCCTTGTTAGCAAAATTTGTGATTACTCATCATAAAGTAAAATGAAATGAGACCTCAAATGAGCAAGCAACAAGATATTTTTCTTTATACATTTTTGGGTATGTTCATTGGACTGACACCTTATAATTTAATCTGTTTCTCAGTGTCCATAAAAATAATAACGTACATTTGATATTTTTAATATATTAAATATAATTTAATAAGTGTAAGTATACTTCAACCATGCAATACACATATTATGATAACATAAAAAAATTAAAAGACAAAAACTATTTTTTCTAAGTTAAGACTCTATTTTTATATTATTTATTTATTTTCAGTTGTGTTAGTAAAATAAAAGTATAAATCTTTTTAAGATATTAAAAATATATAGCCGTCACTGAACTAGTTAAGTATTATCAGAGCGTTCCTAAAAGTAAATCACCACTTTTTTGCCTTAAACAGTCTAAATCAGATATATTCTGTATTTACTTTCCAAAATCAAGATAGGAAAAACTAACTCTTTGTTTTTCCAATTGAATGGTTTACTGTAACTTTTGTAAGAGTGGCCAAGAATTTTGTTTCTTATTATTGAATTTATATTCTTATATATTACTTTATAATTTTAATTATTCTTGTATGAGTTGCTTTACAACTCCTTTTTTTTCTCTTCTATTTTATTTTAGTTATTGGAGAAATTCTTTAAATTTTTGAACTTGTAAGAACTTCAAATTAGTATTTTTCTATTGTTAGTATGTGACAATAGATGGGTAAGTAATCATTTTAAATGTTACACGTAAATAAAATTAATTTGATGAAGATAAAAATAAAAATTTAAAATAAAAAACATTAATTAGATCATAATTGAAGAATTAAGAATTAAAAATATGAAAAATTGTATGACATTTTATTAGAATTTGTAATAGTAAAAAATATTTCTGTATGAAAATCCTTATAACTTTATTATCTTCTTAATACTGTATGATTAAATTCTTAGACAATTGGTTTCTTGAATATAAATAAGTGCATACAGACAACTTTAGGAGGCTTGAAAAATAGAAAGAATATAGAAGAATCAGGCTATCCTATCCCACGGAGGAGGGGAAATATAAGAATCATTATTTCAAATTTTGCAAGTGTTCATTGTAATACGAAAATAAAATACATGAAAGAAAAAGAAAAGTGAAATATATCATTTGACCAATCAAAAATAAATATATAGAATAAAGATAAAGTTAAAGTTACTTTTCAACAACGTTTGAAAGTTTGCTTTGGTGTAAAATAGAAAATAGAAAAATTTATGTGATTGAAATAAATTATTAAGATTAACAGTGTACTAATTAAAATAGTTTTTGACCTGCATCAGTGTAAGATTTAGAGCTTAAGACTAAAATTCAAAGCCAGGCTTTTGAAATACTGTTTGTTTATTTTCTTCAACTACATTTATTGGACCAAACAAATGTTGAAGTAAAAATAATTGGGGCATCTTTTCATGTTCTACTTAGAGTCGTTATTAGCATAAATAAACACACAAGATTACGATTACCAGAATTTTTAACAAAATAGCAGAGTGATGCACGAATGCACAAGGACTTGGTGACCAATTTTGTTTGGAGCCATGGTAGAATAGAGACCATCTTCATCAAGAGCAAGAAGAATAATTTTAATTTAACTAAGTTATTTCTTAAATTAATTTTTAATACAACTTATAAACAGCTAGATACCAATAAGCCCCCCGTACACTAGTCTAACAACTAAAAAACAAAATCATTCCAGCATTGATGCATGATTTCCCGAAAAACAGCTTATCTGAAGCATAGCAAAGTTCTTTCAGCAATACAGAACCCCTCATTTTGTGTACAGAACATCTTCCCATGGATGGCGGTAGAGTGGCTGTTTCAATCTCTTTTGGTCAAAGGTATGCCTGAAAAGATGAATTAATAAAAATGAATTAATTTTAAGTCTTGAATGCTGTATCTGTAACACAAACTTTAGATGTCAAAATCCAATGAAATTACGAGTTTTGACAGTGGGAATGGTTGAAATTTGTGTGTGTATACCCAAAAATGATATCTCTTATTTACTAGAAAAAAGAAATAATAAACGCTCTTACTGACAGATAAATACGATAAAAATGAAGCTCTTTCTGACAAATAAAGACAATCAAAACGAAACTCACCCTATCAGACCAATGGAGCGTGCCAAAACAAAAAGCCCATTCAGATAGCCAATTCCCACAATTTCGTCAACCTCTTGTTTGGTGAACATTCCGCTACCAGCTAGGAGATCCAAGAAAAGCGACCCAATTGCACCATCGACGTTTAAAACTAGATTATTTGCCTTGGTGAGGGTGTAGTTTTCAACTTCAACAGCATACTCCATGTATTTCACAGATGGAAAATGTGTGCGTGCAAACTTTTGTAGCAGCTCGACTCTCTTATCTTTGTTATCCCTATTCTTGATTCTAGTTTATAGAACAAAACCAAAATTTACATTTAGATCTTCGTAGAAACAAAACCAAATAGAAAAAAATAGTAAATGAACACACTACCTGTGCCCTATTCCAGGAACACGGATGCCCTTCTTCTTCATACTTTCAACAAATTCATAAGGTGTAAGATTCTGTAACAAGAAAATGTGCGGTATGGCATGTTAAAACAATAAATGGATAGCTAGCTTCACGGGAAAAGCCTATTAATCATACCCTGTCATAAGCATCCTTGAAATACCGAGCAGCATCATCAATGGCACCCCCAAATCGAGGACCAATTGTAAGCAAGCCTGTTATAAACCAAGAATGCCAAATGAAAAATATTAGAGACGATTGAAAGGAAATATTAGTGCACAGACACGGTTACTCAGATAACAAACATACTTCGGCAGTAGAAAGACTAGAGGCCAGTATTTACCCGATACAAGACAGGAGACAAGGTCTTTTCCAGCCCTTGCTGTTACTATAGAATTGTGAGCACCAGAGACACAAGGACCGTGGTCAGCACACAGCATGATACATATCTGATATCACCAATGTAAAGCATCAGAAAAATATAAGCTAGAAGATGATATCAATATTTTACTCAAAAACCAATACCTATATGAAATGCGAATAGTGCAATAATAGTCTTAAAAAAGAGCATGAGCATAGACAGTTTCACATGCCTAAGGTAGACAACGCATAAAAAGAAAGGGAGAACTAGATTTTATGAAAGCTCAGCAAACTGGAATGTGAATAGTATACCTCAATAAATTGAGTACAGTAACGGGGAAGGCTACGTTTGAACCACAAAAGAGAGATAACATCCCCCACACCATAACCATTTTCAATAATGGTAGACATGGGTACACCAGCATAGCAGGGCTCCTCACCTTTGGAAAATAATGGAAGAGAAGTTTGATTTAGCTATCAAATGTATCCTTGGGACACCTCATTTCCATGTTACAATTGACAAACTTGATGGATCCCAACATACCTCTGTCATCAGAGATGGTGGAAATAATGTGAGTTGGAGAACGTACTTTTCCACTCTTAATTGCAATGTTAAGGTCCTCAGGAATTGGTGGAGGAGTAAACTCTTTAATAGGTGCGATCTTCCCTTCTCCAACCTAGCAAAAGAAAAACCAACCACGATAGTCAGGCTAATCTAGAAAACTGACAACTTCTTTAAAGCATTGCTCCTTATGGGAGATGGAACAAGGAAAAAAACAGTTATGAAGATAAAATTTTCAAGATAAACTAACCAGTTTGTCATATGTTTCCTTTATTGCAGCTTCAAAAGCCTCATATGAAGTGGGAACAACAGCTCCAGCGTCTTTTAGTGCCTGATTCTTTGCTTGAGCAGACTCCATGTCACTGCCACTTTTTGCTCCCTAATTTATAAATTTGCCAATGGACATCAGGAATTTGCCTCCCATGTTATAAATAGAACTGAGAATTAGTCAAAAATAACGAGCCAGTGACATACAGCATGACCAAATTGTACTTCAGATTTGAAGAGTCTTGCACAGGTTCCGCTAACCCAGGCAACGACTGGCTTTGTCACTTTCCCTTGTTTTAGGGCTTCCACCAGAGAATACTCATCTCGCCCACCAAGCTCACCAAGTACTACTATCATTTTAACCTACGGTTTGATGTAAATACAGACTGATCATTCACAGGAAAATTATAGGCTCCAAATTCTTCACAGTTCTTTATGAGTTTCAGATGTTATGTACGGTAACCAAGATGAAAATGAAATTTTACCTGTGGTATGTTGTTAAACCGCAAAACATGGTCAGAGAGTGTGGAACCTGGGAAAACATCTCCGCCAATGGCAATGCCTGAAGCAAGACAAAAGATTAAAAATATAATTCAAAACTATCGTTAAAGAAATACAGCAACATACACCCTGGCAGTACCTTCATAAATTCCATCAGTCACACGGGCAATAGTGTTGTATAATTCATTTGACATCCCACCCTGCAATTCAATAGTTTTTTCTTCTCTCAACCATTGGTGTATACATAATAAGACAACGCCAAAAGAAATAGAGCTCAAATTCCAAATTTCTTAGCTGTTTGGTAATCAAACATTGGATAACAGTAATTTTACTATCAAAATGCTAGCACATCATTTTAGCTGTACTAGCCGGTGCTATTACTTAACAACAGAAAGGGGGTCGTAGTGATGTTACAGAATCCTATCAAACAGGTTTACTACTACCAATTTTCACTGTTATGCAGAACTGCACTTCAATATTAATTGATTCATCACTCCACAACCATAATTTCCACTCTGAAATCTACAAGACTATGCTCACGAATACATTGATAGAAAAGCATCTCCTCCTTTCAAAGTAGTACTAGATATAATATCATATCCTTAACAAGAGAAAAGTGAGATGGAACAACACTATGCCATGAACTGGAAAATAAAAAATCTACATACAGATTTAGAAACAAATCCAACAGATCCAGGCCGGTAGAGCTTGCACTGAATTATGTTCTCAATTGTTCCAGCAGTGTCACCTATCTTAAAACTACCAGCTTGAATTCCTCCGACAGTGGCTGGACCAATAACAACCTAGCACAACATCATCACTAAAATTAGTATTTCCAACCTATTCTATTTAGCTACGAAGTTTTCTTATTTAATTTGATTTCCATTTCTTCTCTCACCTTATTGTTTGCCCGGGCATACGCTATCAATTGCTTAGTGTCTGACTCAGGGACGCCTTCAGCAATAATAGCAATAACTCTAATTGTCGGCTGCTTTAAAGCAGACATGGATGATGCAGCCGCACTGCAAGTATATCAAACTATTATCGTGATACCATGCAATAAGATAGTCCTGGACTCAAAAAGAACAGCCATGAATACCAACCTTCTAAACGATGCAAAATTGATGAACACATCAGCAGTAGGGTGTGCAGCACAAGCTGCTTCAATACTGAAAAATAAGTCAAACATAAACTTACAGAAACGAGAATTTCCTTTCATTACAGGTTACTTGGTATTCCAGCGGCATGTCCAAGCAGTAAAGAGACCACAAAAATGAAGGGAGGAAAAGAAAACTCTTAACCATGTTTGGTTCACCAAGTCCAAATTTTAAGCCAAAAAGAGACAATTTGTGAATCATGAAACACATACTCAGCATGAACTGGGATTGCAATTTCCTCCTGACCAAAAAAGAGTTTTTGAAATCCCTCCGAACCAGGATTAATAATTCCAGCAACTGATGGTGTTTCTCTACCTGCCAATAAAATAATTGGAACTTTCATTAATAAAAAAAACACATTAATGTAGCTCCACAATTTGCTACTGTAAGTCTCGAATTGTAATAAGGAATTAAAATGATAAAATTGATGATGCACACCACAAAGAAAGTCAAAGTCAAGCATCCGTTGGATGGGAAGTTGCTTGTAGTTGTAAAACAAAGCTTGTGTAGTACGCGAGAATAGTTGTCCAGCGGCCATGACGAAGA
Source organism: Vigna umbellata (assembly GCF_029865625.1). Lineage (NCBI taxonomy): Eukaryota > Viridiplantae > Streptophyta > Magnoliopsida > Fabales > Fabaceae > Vigna > Vigna umbellata. The sequence goes on from NC_142165.1 coordinate 106,717,822, forward strand.
AACAGATGGATCTGATAACATACACTAATGCATTATATTGCAGAAGAAGCTAGGTACAATATAAACCAATATTTGACATGTAAAATTCCCTCAAAATCACCTATAGATATCGAAATCTCTCTCCAGGATTCAGTATCAATCAACTATTTAATTTTAAGCAGAAAGACAGATAAATTATTTAAGATATATCGATTAAAAATAACCACAACCCTCGAATAACTTACTGACACTTCAGCCTAATAGTTATACTATATAACAGCTCTAGGATCACAGGACTGATTAACAAAACATAATAAGCAGATCAACCAGATTCGTGATGCGCAAAATTCCACGTGTCATGCATGTCATGAATTATCATCAAACACACGCACGGCAAAGGAATAGAGCAAACAAACCAGTATGTGAAACCTCTTAAACTTCAAAAGCAAGAAAAGAAACCACTGAGCTTACGAAGAAAAACAACACTCGTTCCTAACTCTAATATAACCTCAGAAAAGGAAACGCAACAATGCATCATTAAATTCCTAACTTACAAGAAAAGGAAACAGATTAACGAAGAACCAAATTTGTCAAAGGAGTGAGTAAATGAGACTGAAAGCCTAACCGAGTCTTGAACCACCACCAAACAGCTACCCTGACAAGATGGACGTGACGTTAGGCATTAAGTTTGAATAAAAAAAAAGTATAAAATATAATGCTGATCCAACGTAATTACTGCAACTCGCCAGATCCGAAATTCCGATTCCACATAATTAGACAAAAACATTAAAAACAAGATGATATCGTCATGTGCATGCTGTCGGTTTTGAAATTGGGGAAAGAAAGAACGAAGAGAGAAATGAAATTGAAGCAGAATGGGGAACAGCGAAGAGAGAAATATGATGAGATTGGTGAAGTGATAATGGAAGGAAATGATGAAAGGAGATCTGAGATTGAAAGAGAAAGTGTACCTAAATGGAGTAAGCTGCTAGAATTTAGGATGAATGCTGTGCAAGAGACGATATAAGTTTTATATATAATGAAATGAATGAGAGTGGTCACGTGAGAGTGATATTTGGCTTAGCTCATGGGTCAGCATTATTATGATTTGTTAAAACCTCATCCACATACATACATTCTCATTGTCCAATTTCCATAACTCTCTCTCACAGTCTGTGTTTTGCGAAACAGAAGGTGGGGTGAGCACTGGCAGTATTGGTCATTGGAGAAGGAGGCGGTAACCGGTTATGTTATCTTATGTTATCTAATGTGCGTGGTGAATCACACCCCCACTTTTATCTCTTCTTTTTTATTTTTTATTTTAGGTTTTAACTTTAAATAGAAACAACGGCTCAGTGAACCGGGTTGAGGGGTATTTTGGGTTTTTTCTGGTTTGTTTTCAATTCACTGAGCCAATGCACAGCTGCCACGTCGCCGTTGTCAAAATTGTGTCAAACTTTTGTTGTCCAAATAACATTTTCCTTATTTTTAACTCATCTTCCTTTTTTAATAAATGTTAGCGAAGACACACGCAACTATCTTTACTTTTTATATGATGATAAAAAATAAAAAATTTATTATTATTGTTATTATTATAATTATGAAATTAAATATAAATCATTTTTTTACTGTGAATAGTTTTATTATTTTAGGTAGTTTTATAATAAAAAGTATTAAGTTTAAAAAATGTTTATAGAAATGATAAAATTATAAAATAGTTATTTTAATTTTAAAAAATTATTTAAAGAGTAAATTTTAAAAACAATTACCGAGAGAAGATAGGAATTTCTTTAAGAAGAAAAAAAAAGAAGAGAACACAGTAAATAATTAAGACTAATTTATGTGTTTTATTCTTTAAAAGAAAAGTCTTATTTATAACATAATATAATTCAAGGATTATCAATAGTTAATATAAGTAGTTAAATATTAGTAATTAATGAATTATATGCGTAATTAATTAATCAATTATGAAAATTGTAACAAGTTAATAGTCAATCATTTATTAATAACATGTCTTCTTCTTCATTAATCAAGTTTATGCGTTTTTTTTTGTTTACAATAATTATTTCCATGGTATGAACATACGAGAAAATAACAATTAATTCAATGCAAGACGAAAGTAGTAGTGTTAGTTTAGAATCATCCAGTTTTGAAAAACTTTATTATTCTTTTGAAAGAGTGTAATACTATATCTTATAATATGTATATTTATTTTTGGTATTATAGTTATATAACTCTAAAATAATTATATATATATATAAGTACATTTTTCAATCTATATATCAATTAAACAAAATAATTTTATTTTAGTTATTTATATTTTTTAAACAGGGAAATAATTTTAGCTTAAGTGATAGTTAATTATTTAAGTGAAAAAAATTTAGAAGAAAAAAAAACTATCTTGGATGTTTTGTTTTTCAAGTCAAAATTATTTTTTCGGCTGAGCAAACAATGCAAAATTGTAAAAAATAGCAAGAAAAGGAAAATAAATACAAGAATTTCAAATAATTTCGTGTTACAAGTAATTATGAATTCTAATATTTCAAAACTAATCAATAATTTATCATATCACAACTTATTAAAAGAGAAAAAAATTGAATGCAAAACTTAAATGTGCTTCAAAGATTTTTCATAAATAGGACATAAATAGACATAAAGCATTTTTAAAAAAGCTTAAACTTACTTCATATTTATAAACTTTATCTAAAAATATCAAACACTCATAATTAAATCAAGAAAATTCCTAATTAACTTGTCATATGTCATTAAATGAAATCATTTACTTTTGAATATTGAAAATTTTCAACACACAAAATAGAGAACTTATTATTCATATATTTCTTAAATTTATTTAAAGTTATATACATAAACATATTAATTTAAAAAAATATAAACAAAAGTAATTAAAACCAACAATTTATTACAATATCTCATTTTCTAAACCATCCAAATAATAGTAATAATGATATTCACGGTAAATAAAAGATTGCAAAAAAAACTTTATAGACGGAACAATCAAATTCAAAAATGAAAATTGAAAATCAGATTCTCTTTGTTCATAATCATCATCATCACCAAAATGAAATATTTTCATGGATAAGTTAACTCTTATTATCTCAAATTTTATGCTCTTTGGATAATTTTAAAAAAAAATATCTGCAAAGTTAGAGAAGTTTTAATTTCCTCGAAACAAGTCTCATTCACAAACTTGACACACCATTACATGCTGTATTTAGTTAGCTTGAATCTTACTTGCATCCTAAAAATCCAAAAAAAATATATATTCAAGAAATTGGAACAAATACAAATAAAACTTAGTCCAGTGAGTCTGCTTCATAAACTATATACTGAGCTCAAAAGCTTCCAAAAAAATTATATAGCAACATCTAAAGATCAGAGAAAGACAAAAACTTATTTAAGATGGATTTTATTTTACCGTCTCTTCGTGGTCTGAGCAAATAAATGATCTAGTCAGAGAAAAATGAAACATCAATCTAGAAAATGAAAAAAGTATATAAAGCAAGAAAAAAAGAATTTAATCCAGAAAGGAATATTAAATGAAAAAACAATTATATAATTATAAAAATATGTTAAAATTATTCTAAAATATTTGATCTCTCATTCATATAAAGTGATATTTTCTTATATTTTTTAATATTAATAAAAAGTTTAATATATATATATATATATACACACACACACACACACATTTAACCAAACAATATAAACATATCCGATATGTTATCAAATAAGACTTATAAAAAGTTATATAATCGTCAAAAAATATTAAGAATATTAAAAAACGTTAATTATTTATTTATGTGTCATCCAAAATGAAGGAAACATTATTTTTTAACACTTATCTGCAAACAATAACAATTTAAAAACACACATGTTTTCTTTATTCAGATAATTTAATTATAACGTATTTCAAGTGTATATATATAATTCAATTGTAAAATATTATATTATTAAAAAATATTTTGTTAACGACGATGTCAATAACATGTTAAAAGTCTTTTCATTATATCATGATTAAAAAGAAGTGTCATTAAAATTTTGATTTAGATTTTTGTATGTTGATAAAATTGATCTTCGAACCTAAAAATCATGATTATTTCTACCTATAGTGATATAGGAACCCTAATCGTATTAAGTAACAGTAGGTAAAGATTAAAAAAAAAAACTAGAATAATTTATTCAAATTAATTATAAAAAAAAACAGCATTTGTTAAACATGGGGTGATGGTCCAAAGTTGGAGCACAAGAAATTCCAAGTACTTAACCGAGAAGGAAAACAAAATCAAAATCCTGTACTTATAATTTTTCAACTCATCCAAATATCTTTAAATTCTGAAAAAATTGGTGTGGAAAATTTTAACGTATCTAAATATTTAGTTTAAGAAAAAAAAAACCCAACATGTGAAAAAAAAAAAAATATATATATATATATATATATATATATATATATATATATATATAAAACACACTCAGCTATCCCATGAAATTGGAACGATAAAGAGAAAATACACAACGAGAAGAAATTGTATAACATCAATATGCAAATATTATTTTTAATAAATAAAATTATATATTTTTATAACTATATTTATTTATATATTTAATTTTAGAATACTTATACAGAGACTTAGATAAATTTTAGATTTTTTTAGAATATTTGTGTATGACAGGTATATATCTTGAAAAATGTTTTTTTAATAATTTTTTTATAACTTTTTTACAACCGCGTTTATATGATTGCAGTAGTTTGTTATTAATATTGACACATAATCTATAATGAAAAAGTTGTTAAAGAAAAAGTTGCTAAATGTTAATATATCTTATTGTAAATAAAAGGATTTGTTGATAGAAATGAAATTCTAGAAACCATAACAGTGAGTTTTCTCAGTAATGTTTGAGTGTTACATTGAGTTTAAGAGTGGCCCTAAGAGTAGCTATATCCATGAACTCAGTTTCCATAATCCCGTATCCTTTCACAAACCTGAAATAACCAGTGCCAGACACAACTCCGAACTCTCTTTCCTTCATTGTGAAGATATCAGATCCCTGAATCTCCAAGCTGCTACCTTTGAATTCCCCACTGCTGAAGATCACAGAGAAAACCATGTACAAGCCTTTCCCATCAAGTTGCGAATTTATGTACATACCCTGAGCTCTACCAATCAGTCTTGAATCGATGTTCGGTCCTTCTGTAACTGGGTCATCAACGATCGCCACAGTGCCAAAGTTTAGGATGTTGGAGACCGCTCCAGTCTTTCCGGCTACCGTAATCGCCGTGGAGTGGTCGCCGGTGAAGTGATCATGGACGTAGAATATGAGATTCGTTTGCTTTGGTTGGAATGTGGAGAATGTGTAGGCTGCGTATAGGATGGTCAAGTTGAAGATGAAGAAGAAGAGGTTCGAAGTTAGGTTCAGTGGATTGTTCATGATCCTGTTTTGTCTCTGGTCCCTTGTCCCTTGCTTGGTTTTCTACCTGATGTTAGTTTAATTAAGATGCTTTAGGGCTGATTAATCAAGGTTAGATAATTAATTAATTTAATTGTGGTGGTTCAAGATGCTTGTGTGTTGATAAACCAAGATTCCCAGAGGAAAGTGACAAAGGAATTTCATTGGGTTAGATTCCACTTTCGCGGCTACCACTTTCGCACCTGGTGCCCTTTTATGCTTTAGTTTGCATGGTTAGAAATTTAAGAAGACTTAAGTTATATATTGCACAAAAAATGGATAAAACGAATAATACATAAAATATAAAATTTCATAAATCTATTGTTTCAATGTTTTAAAAATTATGTTTTGATATTTTATATAGGCTTATTGTTTACTAGTTAAAGATATCAATCTCTCTAATATCACTTGAAAATGACAAAATTATTCGTCTTCACAAATATTTTCAAGTAAACTATGTAAAAGATATTTTATAGATATTTTTAATGAATATTGTGGATAATGAGTATTAATATTTAATTACATGTTTCTTGATGAACCAAATATAAGTGTAATTTTTAATCCGTGTTTATTATCTGCAAATTTTATGTGTGTTTTTTTAAAAAAAAAATTCATGTAACATCCCAAAATATAGTAATACCATAATTCAGAATTAATTACAATTAACAGTGAACAGTAAACAGTCTTAATATTAACAGGAAACCAAGGTTCAAAGTCTAACGGCTGGTGTACAAATAACGAGCGTATCCAAGTGCAGAGAAAATAAAGCAGAACAACTTAAGGTTCCAGAGTTACAAATTACAGCTCAAAATAACGAGCACTAATAACGAACGGTTTTACAAGATGATAACCGAACGTCCCAAAATGAGCTACTATATATATACTGTACTAAACTAACGAGCGCTCTAAGGCTCGGCTTTAACTTCAACTTCCACCAGATTTGCATCCTCCAAATTTTCTTCTTCCAGCATGACTTCAAGGGATGCATCACCATCTGCTCACATCCACAACGGATGATCATTGCATTTTGACAAGACGAAAGCACATGGACAGTAGACAACACAAATGGAAAACGCAAGGGTAAGCTTATACTGTTTAATTAATACAACACACATACAGTTCGTAATTCGATTCACACATACATCAAGTAACTTAATCATGTAATTTAACATAGAAAGATATATAAGACAGACCGTCCGGACTGTATGAACCATGTAGTTATAGGCGTCCTTGCACCCAAGTGGTGTAGTAGCCGGGATATACCTAATCAGCTTCCACTTGAGGTTAATCCTTCGCCCCTGCTAAGTGAGGGATACGAAAGACCTCCTGCCATTCCCACACATGACTACCCCCTTCTACGTGAAGATGAGCATCACGGAATATCAGGATGGACCAAGCCAGCATTAACTAACCACAGTCATACTTTACCAATTCAATATTCAATCATATAAGAGACGTTCCTCCCTGGAACGCTCATCCAATATCCATAATCATAGATTCAATCCATATAGTGTTCACACTGTAATTCAATATGATGTAACATCAATTTCATCTTTAACTGTAAGAGAATAACAGAACGAACGTACAGTCCACTGAACACTCAGGACGAACGTCCAAATAACTTCACTGGATACTCAGGAAAAATACTTAGAACGAACGTAATTTCTGTGGATTCTGTTAAATGAACTGACTCTACTTGAAGTGTACTGGTACTTAGAAAATAATCATGATAGAAACTTGAACCAGATTTAATGTACAAAGGAGGGTCAAGAACACTTAGAATTATTTTTCAAGAGATTTACATATGAATCCAATTCCAGGAATGGAACGAACGCAAAGAAAAATGAATATTTAAATACTTTGAACGAACGCTATTTTATCAATTGAATATTCACTCAGTACGAACGCGAGGTAAGAGACCTAGCGAGATTCAGAACGGACGCTCGTGATAAGACCGAGCGCTTATTGAGAACGGACGCTCGACATAAGGCCGAACGCTACGAATGACGAACGCTCGACATAAGGCCGAACGCTTATGAAAAACGAACGCTCGACATAAGGACGAGCGCTATCAAAGACGAACGTTCAACATAAGGCCGAACGCTAATTAGGACGAACGCCTCGGTATAAGACCGAGCGTTACTTATTCATAAAGTTTTAAATATTTAAATATTGCTGAGCTAGACGAACGCTCAGACATTCAATTTGGGACGCTCGTTCATGAGCAGAATTCCTTCCAAATGAAAGAATCCCAATCTAAGTTACTTTACTGAAATGCCGAACGGTTTAAGACCGTACAGGGACGAACGTCATTTATCAGTGGGAAAGAATGAAATTTCAGATTTCTCAACCTTAGCAAAATTTTCCAGATTTCCAATTTATAACTTTATAACTTTCATTCCAGATTTAATTCACCTTAAACATCATCATCATACAGATTTCAACATTTGAATCATTCCAACTATACAATCACCATACTCCATTTATACATGATCAGATCAACATGCATTTAATCAAAACCAAAAACAACATATGTAATACATACAAGCAGTATTTGTTCATGACAGATTAAACCAACATCAGAAATCATATCAGATATCAGTAACCGTTCATAACAGCTCAAACATCAGACTTTACATACATGCAACTCAGATCACAAAAAATCAAGCAGTATGAATTAAACTTATAAGCTTCCCTTACCCGGATCAATGAAGGAAACGTCCTAACACAAGATTTTTGGTTCGTCCAGCTAACGGTATTCTACTCTCAATGCTTCTTGACTCTTCTTAAACAATCTAATCCACAGAAACATGAAATCCTTTAGACTACTCTTTTGCATGCAACCAAAGAAACTTGGTTTTCCAGAAAACCTAAGGACGAGCTACTGGAGAAAGGCTTACCAGTTTCGGTTCTTGAAACTGTTCGGTCCAGTGGATAGCTCCCAGCTCAACGAACGTGCCTACGGTGCTGTAACGTGATCGGAGAAGAGGTGTGAGATTTACAATAGAGAGAAATTGGGAGTTCTAGAGAGAAGTTGGAGAAGATGAAGGGTTGAGTTTTCGTGAGGAAGTGGGTGAATGCAGAGAGTGAGAGGAAGTGTTTTCAGAGAAATCATTTTCTCCCCCCCCCCCACGTCAAACGGTCATGCACTCACTTACTGCCACCTGTTTCCCACTACAGATTTCCTAAGGTTCTAAAATGACACATGGCAGACTTGCATGCGGTGCAAAGTGGGTTTTTAATTTCCCTGAGCAGTGATGTGGCGTGTATTAATGGTGATGTGACAGGGATTTGCAGTGCTGATTTTCTAGGGTCTCACAATTCAACTAATAAAAGTAAAAATATTAGTGAAAGATATATTAATAATAAAATAATATTTTAAAAATTAATTTTATATCTATTTTCATCTAGACATATGAAATTGTAGTTATTTGGTAAAATATTAATATTTTAAAATTTATATTTTGACACAACTCATTTAAATTTATTTTTTAAAAATATTAAATTTATTTGTATTAATATTTTATTGACTTGGACTGTACTTACAAATTATTATTTGTTATCTAAATGTATATTTTAAATATTTTTTTAAAAATAATTTTATTTTAAATTATATATATATATATATATATATATATATATATATATATATATATATATATATATAATATTCATTAGTATCACAGGTATTTATAAATATTTTTTCACAAATACTGATAAGAAGCCCAACGAGTTATGTGATAGATTTTTTTTGGATAAGATGATAGCAGGTAAACCCAATGGCAGAGCTTAGTATAAGGTCTAGGAGGCTTTGGCTCCCTAATTTTTTTTTCACATACATAAAATAATACATAAACAAAACTTTTTTTTTAATTTTAATACATTTTAACATTAATAAAGTATTTTTTTAAATTTTTTCACCGGTAGGTATTATTTATACCCGATTTAACCCATTGTCATATTTAATGTGGATTTATCTAGATGACAACTAGAATATATATGATATAAAGTGAAAAACCTAAAAATTTTAAAGATTCTTTATTTTGAAAGTAATTTACAAAAGCTTGTCCCATACTAAAACGATGATGCAAATAAATTGTCACTACTAAAGTATTCGTGTTTAAGAATGAAGTGTTTTAATATGAAAAGACTCGCACGTGAGAGAAAGATGGATAAAAATTTAATGTGAGTTGAAAATCTCACCTTGTATGAAACACATGTTTAATTAAGCTGTATATTTAAATTAAAAAATCCAATTAAAATTGAATTTATTTGTTCATTTGGAAAAAGCTTTAGAACTTTCTGTATTGGGAAATCGACCTCTAACTATTTCTATAAGCATTTTTTTATAAGTAGATTTTAAAACCGGAGTTTTAGCTTCTTAAGACGATCGAAGTGCTAGAAAAATATTTTTGTTTCAAAGACAACAAAGAAACAGTAAGTAAACAGTGTTAAAAGAAGATTCAATTGTGGAGAGAAGTAAAAATCAATTTAGAATTATCACTATAATATATGAAAAGTACAACTAAATTTTGGAGACAGGTTATTGACATTTGTAATTAATAATTTTCTACACCCATCACATTCGATTATTTCTCCCAGTTTACTCGTCGTTTATGATTTATCCACCACGTTTGTAAAATCCGGAACCCGACCACACATGCCAATTACGAGCCCACACGTGTGGCTAAAATCTGCATTCAGGATGAAGGCCCAGCCACATAAGCCACGTACTTATGTGGATAATTTCAGTCCACTGAGACGTAGCATGTACAACTACCAAACTACCCTTCCACTTGAATCATGAACCCGTCTTTGCGACTCCAACAGAGGGTAATAACGGTAATTCCAATCACTCTCTTCTTCTTCAACAATTGCCTGTACGTAGAAAACAGGAAACAGTTTAGACCGTTAACCAGAAATGAACGCCGTCCCTTCTTCTTCCTCTTCCGCCTTCGCTTTCGTAACTCAGTCCAAGAACCCTAAATATATCTTCAAGCTCACACATAAGGTACCCATTTTGCCCCTACACTCACATGCTCCGTGTTGCTCTCTCAGTGACTCATCCTCCTCGTACACCACGGTGCTGGACAAAAGTTCCCTTTCATCGGATCAGAATTACAGCAATGCAGTTTCGCCCGAAGACTCGGGCTCCGTGGATGCCCTTGCCGTTCGCCGGCCGTTGACTGATTTTTCCGGCAAAGAGGAAGAAGAGAAGGAGGTGGAGGAGGAGGAAGAGAAGGAGAATGAGGCGGATGACGGTGGTGACGCGAAGGCTTCCACGATCGACGCGGGGCTCGCGAAATTCGCGAAGAAGATGCCCATGTTTGAACCTGAGAGGTTGGAATCGAAAGAGAGACCCCTCAAAGTGAATTTGGACTTGGCGTTATACAGGGCGAAGCTTATGGCTAGAAGAAGCTTTCGATATGAAGAAGCAGAGGCATTGCTTCGAAAGGTGTGGTGTCACGTTTTTCCTTTTTTTTAAGTGACTAGTTTGTTTATTTGGAAATATTGTCAATTTCTTTTCTGATGGTTTTGAATGGGAATGGAAGTGTATAAGCTTTTGGCCTGAAGATGGTCGACCTTACGTGGTACTTGGAAAGATTTTGAGCAAGCAATCGAAAACAGGTGAAGCCAGAGAGATATACGAGAAGGGTTGCCAGGCTACGCAGGGTGAAAATGCTTACATTTGGCAGGTTAGTGTTCTAGTGTGTTTTGCATGTGGTGATCACGCTTCACACTCTCTAGCTGGCTACGTTTTGTTTACTGGTTGCTTTGCCTCCTTCAAATCATGTTTGTCCAATAACTCATTCTGGTGATATGTTTGATTTCCTAAGAGAACTACATTTAAAATTCTCTTAATTTCGTTTATGCATTAATTAAAATTCATCTTTTAGGGAAACTAATATAATTGAATTTTTATAAATTAAATTATGCATAAACTAATATTAGTTTGTAGAGAAACTTATTTCATTTTTTCTTTCTTAGAAGTTGTTAAAGATCGGAGTGATGCATGTTACCTCTGACTATATCTATATTTAGTATTCAATCAAGTTTTTTACTTAGTTGATAATAAATTGCCAACATCAAATCCCAACATGTTTTAAAGATGTCCCTTCATCGTACTTAAAATCTTAGATGGGCATAGATGTGACTATAATTTACCTGACCTGGCAGGCATATTTCCTTTGAGGCATGTACTAAACCTGACATTATTTTTTATTTTCAGCTACTAAAACATAATGTTATTAGGAGGGAGGGTCATTGTTTCCGATACTCTGATACGCTGAATTTTAACCTCTGAAATTAATAAATGCAAGTTCTGTTTGGACAGTGCTGGGCTGTTCTTGAAATGCAAATGGGAAATTTCAGGAGGGCAAGAGAGTTGTTTGATGCTGCCACGGTTGCTGATAAGAAGCATGTTGCTGCTTGGCATGGGTGGGCAGTTCTAGAGTTAAAGCAGGGAAATATAAAGAAGGCAAGGAGTCTACTCGGTAAAGGTCTTCAATATGGTGGACAGAATGAGTACATATACCAAACACTTGCACTGCTTGAAGCTAGAGCAAAAAGATATCAGCAGGCTCGTTATTTATTCAATCAGGCCACAAAGTGTAATCCTAATAGCTGTGCTAGTTGGCTTGTAAGTCATGGTGATACGAGAGATTTAGTTTATCAATTAAACCTGTATGTAGTGCTTGTTATCTCAAATCATGTTTATTCTTTCTAAAATAGAGTTGGGCTCAAATGGAGGTGGAACAAGAAAACTACCGTGCTGCTAGGAAATTGTTTGAGGTTGTATTTAACATTACGAGTTCCTCTTTTTGTTTTTTTTTTTTGTTCTGATTCATCTGATTGGTTGAACTAGACAGACTATATGTTCATTACGAGTTGGGACATCTTTTTTCAGTCATTTGCTTTTATTATTTTGTCATTGCGTGACTTATGTGTTTTTTTTTCTTCTTTTTAATAGAAAGCAGTGCAGGCTAGTCCCAAAAATAGGTTTGCTTGGCATGTATGGGGCGTTTTTGAAGCAAACATTGGCAACATTGACAAGGGAAGAAAACTTTTAAAGATAGGCCACACTCTAAATCCGAGGGATGCTGTTCTACTTCAATCTCTTGCTTTATTAGAATACCAACACTCAACTGCAAACCTTGCTCGGGTTTTGTTCAGGAGAGCGTCAGAATTGAATCCAAGGCACCAACCTGTTTGGTTTGTAAGAAATTTCTTTTCTTGGATCATTTATCTTAAATATCATGATGTTCTGTAAACTAAGCTTGACATGATGAGGAATCTGTGCCATACATACTGTATTCATGATGTGGTGCTGACTACCAGGAAGTAAGATATTTTAGAAAGACTAAAGGGGATCAGAATATGCCACTTCTGTTTGTTTTTTATTAGTGCCATATATTTATTATGGCATTCTTCTTACTGTCCCTATCTAGTTCTGGATCCTAATTAATGTTTCAAAGAATATACTAATTCAACATGAAAAATAGTTTATCTTTCAGATTTAAAACACCTTGTTGCACGAATCATGACTTCTATTTTACTGCATACTTTTGATTCCCACCTACAGATATTTTCTTTTTACTTTTCGTATATAACAATTTGAAAAGAGAATGATTGACCAGAAAATTTGGGGGCATGTAGGCTTGGGGTTGGATGGAATGGAAGGAAGGAAACATGAATAAAGCCAGAGAATTCTACCAAAAAACACTCTCAATTGATCAGAACAGTGAAACTGCTGCCAGATGCCTTCAGGTGCGTGCATATGATGAATCATGTTACAACTTGAGTCTCTACATAGCTTAATGATCACTTGCTGTGACTATTGTCTCCAATGCAGGCTTGGGGTGTTCTGGAGCAGAGGCTTGGCAATCTTTCTACTGCACGTAGATTATTTAAATCCTCGCTGAATGTAAATTCTCAGAGTTATGTGACATGGATGACTTGGGCAACAATGGAGGAAGAACAAGGAAACTCCGTGCGTGCTGAAGAGATTCGTAATCTCTATTTCCAACAGGTAACTGTCATATATTGGAAGAAATTTTTCATGATCCAGGGACCGTTATAATCTCAGACCAATTTCTACTTGACACATAATTTAACATCACTTATTGTTTCTTGTAAATTAAAGGATTGCACGGTGTAAAATGTAGATAATTTAACTTTAGATTCTCTGTAATAGATTGAGAAAATATCCTTGTGCGCTGCTAACATGAGAAACTTTATTTGTTGCATATGGTACAGCGCACAGAAGTTGTAGATGATGCTTCATGGGTTATGGGATTCTTAGATATTTTAGACCCGGCCATTGACACTTTAAAGACGCTCCTCAAGCTGAGTCCAAATTCCTACAATATGCCATTTAATTCTTTGAGAAATATTTCGGGAACAGATAAAAACAGTGACGATTTTCCTATTGAAGACGATAATGAGGATGATGCAAATGGTGAAAGTGACTTCGATTTGGATGCTTTCATTATGAAAAGACTATCCTTAGATTCCTCCAATCTGGAAGTTCAGTTGGAAGCACCCAAAACTTCTTCTGAAAAGAGAATTCCATCTGGTAGAAGGATATGGCGACCAAATAACAGAATTGCTAAAGTGCAAGTCTAAAGAAATGTTGTTTAGTTGTTGTCTTGTAAAAATTGTTTTGATTTTAATAGAGTGAGTGACCATGGCATGTCATGACAGGTGTTTTGCCTTGTGTTGAACAAGGCCATAGAAACGAATATTTTTTAATACAATAGAAATATACTAATTTCTCATTTAAGTTTTTTTTTAATCAATCCCAGTCATGATATCTCTTAAATTTGATAAAAAATCTCGAACTTTCTCTACCTTTAATGGAAGATCGTATAGCAAAGATTAAACTCTTATAGCCTTCTAAGTTTTGTTTTGGTATTCTATCTCTTTCTTATTGTTGTTTCAATGTTTCAATTTTTTTCAGTTCATAATTTATTGCAATGAAGTAAACCATCAAAATTGAAATAAAATAGAACTTTACAGTTAAGTGAAAGCAATCTGCCAGTTTATAAATTAAATTAAGCTAAAACACAGGCATACAATTAAAGTGAATACTCATTCTGTATAGAACAACTACTTTTGACAGTTTACCACACGGAAAATGTATCCGAAATTTAAACGAACTTCCCATTGACAAAATGTCATTTTGTGGAATTTGGACGTTCCAATTCAGTAGCTGAAGTGAGCTTTGGATTCCAAGGAAAAATATTATTGATGCACTTTTATCAATGGTATACAATTAATTTAAATTATTAATTAATTAATTTTCATATCTGGATTTATAATTTGTTTAATGTCTGGATTTGTTATGTTTTGTTTTGGACTTCCTTTGTGAAAAACATTTAACATGCATTTATATTTATTTATTTTTATAGAAACAACTAATGATATGTATATAAATTATTTTTACTTTACTTTAACAAACTCTTCAAGATAACATATAAAATTATATTGAAATAAGTTCAACCTTTAATAGTTAATTTTAAAATACTTAAACAAGTTCTTTTACAAATTAAAGTGTGTGTAGAGAGAGAGAGATTTATAATTTATCAGAATACGGTCTATATAAATATGTGATATCATAAATACAATTTACATAGATATTGTGTGAGTATTCTCCCTTGGATCTTGTACGTGTGACATCGTTTATTGATGTTCCAATACATAATTACTATATAATGAAAAATATATTAGATAGGTAAACTGATGAAATTTAATTTAGTCACCAATAAAGTTAACTGTTATTATTTTAAATATTACATTACATTTTCTTAATCTCATCTAAAAAACTATTGTTAGTTTATCTGTCAAAATGGATAATCCAGATCGAACCGGTCCAACTCATCATGGGTTGATCATTTAGTGAACCAACCCAACTTGGCTCACTTATTAGCGAGCTGAAAATATTTGAACTCAACCCGACACAATGCGGATTGGTGGGTTAAATAGGTTGGCTCACTGACTCATTTAATTATAATTTTTTTTTAAAATAAAAAAATTACAATTTGTTTTAATTCAAATCTAAATAAAGGCACACTAAAATCATGTTAAACTCCAAAGACAATTAAAAAAAAAATATATATATCATATAATCTAAACGTAATCCAAAAACATGTACAAAAGACGAACAAATAAGTTTTTAATATTGATAATTTTTGTATCACTTGTTCATTTATAATATTAGAGTCTTGAATGAATAAATCTATAATATTTTTCTCTCTTGAAACATCTCTTTCTTTATCACCATCTACCTATAATAAAAAAATGCTAACTAATAATATTGAAACACAAAATAATAAATAATTAAATTAAATTAGGTGAGTTGGTGAGCCACTCACGGGTTCAACCCGGTGAACCGGGTTCTAAGTGAGCTGGGTTGAAAACTAGTCCACATAAAAAAATACATTTTTTTCAAACTCAACCCGACTCAAATCCGTGATAAACTGGATTGATCCACGAATTACAACCCATTTTGACAACACTAAATTTATATGTTAATTACGTTTTCAACTTCACTTAGAATTTTAGAAATTGAAGGAGCTTGATTAAATTGACTTTCAGAAAATAAATATTGAATACACACACTCTGACATCAAATTCAAAACATGAAACCTACCATAAGGTTACTTACAAGCAATCATTATAATTCCTTGCTAGCATTATATAAAATCTGTTTGGATGAGATCATTTAAAAGGATAATTAATTTTTTTGATCAATTTAAATTTTTTTAGAATTACATGGATTGTTTGGATAAAAAAAATCTAGAAACTTTTTGAAGATATTTTAAATGATTAAAACAATAAAATTTGAATTCACTTAAAATCGGAGAAGATTAAAATTTCACATAGTGACTTTCTTTTTATATACATATACATACATATTGAAAAAAAAATTGTTAAATATTATTTAAATATTAAAATTTGACTAATATTTTATTGCACATTTTAATTTAAAATTTTTATATTTTAAAATAAATATTCCTAAAATATAATTTTTTTAAAAGAGAAATTTAATTACTTTATCTAAACAATATAATTGAAATACAAAATATTTTAATTACTCTGTCAAAATAAAATATTTGAAAAAAAAAATCAATTACAAACAATTCAAATAAACAAGCCTTTCAATTTTTAAAATTATAGAAATGTCTTATCCAAATAGGAAGTAAAGGTATAGAAATTTTTTATGACTTCTCATCTAAAATATTCAATTCTATGTGATTTTCTCTATTAAATAAAAAATAATGATACTTTGACAACATTTTAACATCATAATGACTTTTGTAATTCAACACACACATTCTAATACACTCTCCTTATAAATTCATATGTGATCATTTAAATCCATCCAATTCAATTAAATCTAAACAAAAATACAGAACTTCACAAAATAACTATCAATGCAAATCATAAACGTTATATTAACTAACATAATTAATATCCTACAACGAGTATTGATAGTAATTATACTAGTTGTAGTAAGTATAATCTTACTACATATTCAATTATAAAATTAAATTATACACAATAAATACAATTTATCGTAGAAGTACTTATTTAGGTTGTTTGTTTAATAACCCTTATTCATTTTAAAAAGTAAAAGATAGTGCCTTTAAAGAAATATTATCATGAATTAATTTAAAATATGTGAAGGAAAAAGAAAATTTATTTAAAAAAGAATTTCTGATTAGTAAAACTAAATTGAATTATGCTTATTACTCAACTAACTGAATATTTCACAAAGAAAAAAAAATGATAAGGATTTTAGATATATTAGAGAGAATATTAAAAAAATTAAAAAATTATTAATATGAGTGATAAACTAATCAATTTGTAATAAATGAAAATGAAATATTTTTTCGTATATATATATATATATATATATATATATATATATATATATATATATATATATATATATATATATATATATATATATATATATATATATATATATATATAACGTCATGTTTTTTATTCTATAAAAAATCAAGATTTTTGGGTGCATTAATTTAGTTAATAACTAATATGATATTATCTTAAGTAAGAAAAATGACAAATTTGTGAACTAATGCACAGATTTGTGATTGTATATATTTATACTTAATTTACCATACATGCATTAATTTCTGTACTATTAACAGTATAAAAAATACTTTTAGTTTTATATAATTTATATCTTCTAAATCTAATTATATGTATAGGTACACAAGTTATATACGTAGCTAAAGAGGAATTATATTTATACATCTTAATTATTTCTATTTTATTTTCTTTACTTATCTTTCTTCCTTTTAGATCATATATCACTTATATAGTCTCGTGTGTGTACTAATTATTCTAATCTTTCCCACAACCGCTTAAATCCACCCAAGATTCGGTGAATGTTTATACTTTTCCTTATGCAAATATTTCTCTCAGTAGATCTGCTGCACCTTGAACTGTTGCATCAGCGTCTGTACAACTGATTTCAATTCCTCGGGTCACCAAAGATTCGATAAGCAAACCGCACCACTCTTACCTTTTCAGGTAATCCTATGATTCCATTGAGGGAAATGGTGTTGAATAGTAACAAGTATCACACACACATTAACATAATAATAAAAAGGCCGAATTTTCAACGATTAATCTATTGGAAATATGTTATAACTTTGAAAAAAAAAAACTGTTATTTGAAACAGGGAACTGGGTATCTTTAAGTTCAGTCATGATTCATGAACCACTATCGATTCTTGAAGTGTAGTCTGTTTGAAATTTTGCATCATAAATTCTAAGAAAAGCATGAAGGTATTTCGATTTTCTTTTATGTTCAACCAACAAATGATAAACAACCATTTAAGTCCATCTTTCGAGATATAAAACTGTTGCATCAATGATTCGTCTGTCTGGGTTGGAGAAAGAAAAGACCGAAAAGTAAAGAAAAAAAAAAGGGGTACATGACGAATTGATGTTAATCATAATCAACTAAGAGATAATTTGAAGTCAATGGTATACATATAATAATTCTCCATATGTTGAGATAATTAATGATGCTAGAAGCCATATCAGATGCAACAACAACAAAAGTAGCTGCGAAAAGTTATTGACCTAAAAATCTCTAGGGTCAACAAACACATTCCCGATTTGTCTCTTAATCAGCAGTTCATCATCCTTTTCGTCACTGTGGCTTGAAATTCTTTTCGTGTACCAAATATCATCGATGCACGACATGGAAGCTGTTTGAGGGATATGGTTTACAAGTGGATCACCAAACCCTAGCTCCGTTATAACCACTGTGCAGTCCTTCAAACTTTCTCCCATCCTTGATGTGAACCTCCATATGGATTCCATTAGCTCCCCAAGGTTCTCTCCCTCTCCGTGGAGCCCATAGAGGAAGAGAAACCCAAAGGGCCTGCACAGTGAGTCACTCACCGACATTCTCAGACAAGGGAAGATTTTGTCTCTTGCATGATTTAAAGCTGTGTGAAGAAACCTAAGTGGCTGAGACTTTTTAAGTTGAAGCTTGTAAGCCTCACAAGTATTCCATATGCTAAAGATGATCCACGAGCTTGTGATTTCATTGGTAATAATGTCTTCACTCTCTTCCTTTCTCTGCAAGTTGAGTAAGCCTCCCTCTTTGTAATAACTCACCCAGGTGCCCAAGCTGAGATTCTCCTTCAAAATACTATCCATGTCTAATGGGTAAAGCTCTTTGGCCATCAGGGTTCTTCTGTATAACGAAATTGCCTGGTCTATGTTTACCTTCTCAATTTCTATATCCTTGGAAATCTGCTTTGCAGGGAAACTAATTGGATGCACAAATATGAAAAGTGAGCTGAGGCTCACATATTTGCATTTGTTGGTAAATAGGTTTCTAGAGGCATCGTTGTTCTTTTCAGTTGCCAGGAATGCATATTCAGCCCCATTTCTCAGCATCCATTCTTCAACTGAGGTGACAAGTTTCAGTCCAATCCCCTTTCTCCTGCATAGATGAGTAAACGTCGGTAACATTGACCATATTGCAATGTGATTCTTCATACCAAGCTCAAAGTTTTACATCCTTATAAATCAAACAGATTGGGTGCATTCTATGGTGGCATTAATCAAGTACCTGTGTGAAGGAGAGACTCTAAGGCCTAGTATGCAACCAATCTTCAGCAATGATTCAGAAGGAGTTCTCATACTCTTAATGCACCCTCGAACCACACCCACAAGCTCCTTGCTTTCAAGCAGCTCAGCCACCTTATGAAACACATATATGATTAGTACAGTCATCTGCTGCATATAATAGTAATGTGGTATATGCATGTATATGAAACAGACAAAACTTTCATATAGTAGAGTTTAAGTATAGAAATGGAGTATATATATATACATATATATATGAAGATGATTGTTGGATAATGCATATTCATGATTAACTAATTGAACCCAAGTTTCCAAGTTTGGATTTGGAGAGATAATCGTGCAAAGGGGAAAAAGATATAGGGTATTAGCTACCCACCAACATAACATGAAGGGGATATAACCTAATCCTAGATAAAGGGTCACCCATCATGTTGGTGAAAATGGAGACCCCCTTTTTAGTCCCAATCTCACACTTCCTCTCAAGCTTCCCCACCACCTTAACATCTCTACCTTCATCAAACTCTCTTATATGAAGCCTACTCTCTACACTGAAAGTGTCAACCATTTCTACTCTTCCTAAGCTAAAAGAAGCAAGTGATGTACTGGTGTGAACTGAAATTAGGAAAACTTTGTGTGATTGTCCCAACCATTCAACTCTTGCTGCATCCTTATATATATGTGGTGAAAAACCATTGGTTGTTTGTTCACATTGTTCTATGATCGGTATCATCTCGATCAAAATATTCCGTTAATAACTATTTTATCACAACACGCAACTTGATGCATCCGTTGAAAATAGAATTCCTGTGTTAGTTTTTATTATTAAAGGCTGACACTATTTATCACAGTCGTTGCCATTAGGACAAATACAAGTACACAATCTACACGGGTTGCACCACAAAACTGAAACAATAACCTTTCAAAATGATCCACTGAATCTACTTATAAAGATTTTCACAACTTTCTTCAAGCTTTGTCACTTAAAAAATGTGTACGTAGCAAATGATAATGACATACCAATGTCGTTTGCGATACACCTAAGAAATCATTTGTTATGTGTCCAAACTCTTCCAAGTCCTTCGACATAAAGCTCCACGAACTTAATTGCTATTCAACAGACAGAGTGTTGAT
Source organism: Vigna umbellata (assembly GCF_029865625.1). Classification (NCBI taxonomy): domain Eukaryota; kingdom Viridiplantae; phylum Streptophyta; class Magnoliopsida; order Fabales; family Fabaceae; genus Vigna; species Vigna umbellata. Next base: position 106,738,540 of record NC_142165.1, read on the forward strand.
TCTAATGTTAATGCTGATGATCGTTTACTCAGGTGTGGCCAGACTTGTGAGTTGTCACATATACGTTGGGGGACCCGGGTTTAGTTTGGGTACTGCATGCTTGTTCATTTTTTTCAACGGATTTTAATATCTTCCTAATACAAAATCAGCGTGGTATGATAATTTTTGCTGACGGTATTTTGAAACCACAACTTTTTTACTATTATTTCACATTATCACTTAGTACTGTTCCCTCTTTCTTTCTTTTAAAAATATAAAAGTTAATTTTTATCGATATAAAAGTTGTCAAATTGTCGAATAACTTTTTTCAATAAATTTCAGATATCTGTTTTTATATTTCTTCAAAATTTAAAGTGTGTTATTTCTTATTCATAATTATGCCAATTTACTTTATATATTAAAAAAAATAAACCATTGTTTAAAAGAGGCGAATTAATCTGAATACTAATACTATGATATAATGTATGCATATGTTATTACAAGACATTTTTAGATTTTCAAAATAAAGGTAATGCATCATCTTAAAATGATTATCATATACAAAAAATAATTATTAAAATTAAAATTTAACTATTCTATATAAGTATTAAAAAATAATTTTAAATTTTACATGAAAAAAAATTACAATGAAAACTTACAATTTTATTGTATAGATTAAAAATATGTTCTAGTATAATTTTTATTTTAAGTGTTTATATATAGTTTTCTTTACCTTAAATTATATAAGAGAAATAAAAAAAAATGTACACATTTATTGGAAAATATCATAAATAGCATTATATTACCTGTGCTTATAATTATTGGCAAGAGGTTTATGAAATGATGATTTCATGAATACATTGAAAAAAAAAATGTATATAAATTATGGTTTGAGGAATACATTGGTGAAAGAAAATGTTATAAATGATGGTTTACTGAATACATTATTGAAAAAAATGTATATAAGTGAGTTTTGTAAGACTGAAATTGATTTAAACCTCTTAACATATATGAAAATCATGAATTAGTCAAAATATATGAAAATCATGAATTAGTCAAAATGTATGTCTTGACGTGAAAAAATATGTTGGAAGTCATTAGTTATATTTATTTATTTCTTTCTTATTACACTATTTTATACTCATATATTCCTTTCACCTATATTATTGTCTTTTACCCTTCACAATAATAAATTAATATTTTAGTGTTTTTACTCATTAATTATAATATACTTGAATACTTATTATATATAATTATGGTGACCTCATTCGAACCATCATGAGTTTGGCTATTTAGTAAGTCAACTTAATCGAAATTTGAGTTCGATCAACAAGACATAGATTAATGAGTTAAAGTGGTTTGATTCACTTAATTAAATTAAATTACAACTTTTTCTCTCTTCAATCTCATATTTTTTAATATATAACCAAAATCCAAATATTTTTTTTCATTTTATACAATAAATAAATTATCTCAAAAACTAAATCATAATTCTAAATAAAATATAAATAAAATATCGTGGGTATGAATCTCTCTTCTAAAATAAAAGAACAAAATTGCTTATTTGGTTAGACTCGACTATTAAAGTAAGAATGAGGTGAATTTTTTTATGTCTAGGTTGGTAATCCGAAACTCATCACATATTCAATTTGATTGAATTGAATTCTTAGTGAACTAAGTACAATTTTGACACATATTAAAATTTATTTATTTTTAATCCAACTCAAATTAACTTACGAGTTTTAACTATTTAGATAATTTTGTCTTTCTCTTTCTATACACAACATTTAACTTTATATTATAATTTCCACAGTTAACAGCCATTCAAAATATTTTTTTTTTCAAAACTTACAGAATGTTTTAACGACGTAAATAAATTTTTTTATTAGACCTTTACAGATGTGTTTCTTTAATTTATAAATGTTAAAATTATAATATGATATAAATTTTTATTTAACATTGAAAATCTTACATTAACTTGAAATAATTTAATTTTATAATATACAGTTAAGTGTAAACGTTACTCTAATTTTTAAAATTGTGTTATAGTCAAAGTTTGTCTCTCTTTTAATATAGCTGTTAAATCAGACATCAGACCCGTTGTTACGAGCACTTCATCGTCTTCCTTCTCACCTTTTCTTTCCGCAGCATTGTTTTTTTAAGTGCGTTTTTGTCTCTTTTGAACTGTTTAAACATATTTTTATTCCGATTATATTAGTCTTTGATTGATTATCTTTCATTTGAACTGATTAAAATGAGTTTTTGTTGTGTTTTGGTGCAATTTTTCTCATGTCTTTGGGTAGCTTTGTACCACATTCTCCCTTTTCTAGTTTCCTCGTAAGAAAAGTTTGCGTCTTTTGGATGTCTTATAGCGTTTCAACCCAAAACCGAACTTCGGTCCTTGCCTAGTTCTATTGTCACCGTTCGTTTTCATTGGCGGTTTTAATGGAACTAGGCAAGGACCCAGATTCGGTTTTCGGTTGAAATGTCATAAGAGATCCAAAAGACGCAACCTTTTCTATGAATAAATTAGCAAAGGAAGAAGGTGCTACTACGCTACCATAATACACAACCTGTAGTAAACTTTAGTTAATGTAATGTTCGACGTCTAGGGAGCCCTTTAGACGTCGAACATTGCATTGTCCGACGTCTATGAAGCCCTTTAGACGTCGAGATCATGCAGTAACCGACGTCTATAAAGACATCGGGCCTGTTTGAATTCGACGTTTGATTAACGTCACCCACAAAGACGTTAGTTCTGGAGCTGACGTTAAAAGACCAAAATGACCGACGTTAAATGTCTTTTCTGCATTGGTTATATATATATATATATTATTAAGAGTTTAAATTGTTAATCATAAACCTGAATATGGCAATGTGAGAACCTCGGATTCTATACATATTTTACATGCCACCATATATAGATATAAGCATAAGCTTTATCTAGATCGACCTTAACTTACACCTCAATCCTGTTATATTGTATTGCATAAAATCATTGCTCATAAACTCATATGTAATCATCGATCACTCCTCTATGTTGCAAGAAAGAAGAAAAGAGAAAAATGGTGGCATTGTTTTTGGAAGATGAAAAAACAATTGATATGTTGTATCTCTTAAACTATATAAAACTAAACAAATATGGATTTGATCAATAAGAATATATATATATTAGCTCAAACCTAAAAGTTTTAATTTTATACACCTTTACTTAATCTAAGACTTTTATCTTTATTTTATTTTATTTTTTAAATTGTTACAACGTCGGATTTTTTTATTCAAAAAATATGTCAAAGATAAAACGTAACCTTCAATTTGAAACCTAATGGAATCAAGCTCAACATGTCATAGATACATATATATTTTATTTTCCTGAAAGTACATACAAGTGTTTATTTAACGACACGACAGACGAATTGAAGTGATATTGAAATTATTTTCTTAAGTATATTCTTAAAGTTGAATTATGTTAAATGATTGTGGTTATTGCAGGTACTTCCTCTCAAGGAGGCAAACTAGGAAGCTTTTGTTGAAGAAAGCACGTGAAGAGGCAGCCACTGGCAAAGAAGGAATATAGTTAAATGTCTATATATTCGCTCGTTTCTTATCACTACTGTTGGTTTTACGTTTAGTCATTCAGCTTATAATTGCTTTGTCCTTCTATGTCTCATGGAGAAAACACTGCCACAACCCTACTTTAGACGTGTAAAAACCCTACTGATGGAAAATATCGAGAAACATGAGGGCATGGGAGTGTCAGATTCCATTACTGTTTATTTCATTTTCCTTTTTCCTTTTAAGAATTTTCACTTTCCATTTTTTCATATGGTTTCCAGAAAGGAAAAGGGTTTTCTAAACCATTTATAAGGACTTTGACTATTGTGCATTCTAATCAAGACTTTGTAGAAATTTTCCATGTATTTCTGAATATACATCTATCGACTACTGCATTATATCCGAATATTTCAGCGTCTTGTCTATTTCTATCTGTCGTTCCAATCGCAAATCGAAACGTTTTAACACCAGTATTATACAGTACATAGTCTCTTCTATGCTTTTCTAAAACAACATTAACAGTTTTGTACTATATTTCTAACACTATGTACCACATACAATGTTAATGTGTTTTATTAGGCTATTCATTGCATAATATTAAGTAATTTTATGTATAAGTTTACATAATTAGGGGTAATAAAGATACGTATATAATCATAATGCTACTTCTTTTTTTCAATTTTCTAAGTAGAGTTTTTTTCTCTCGCCTGTTGAGAAAAATGGAAAGATATAGGATATTCCATTTCCTAATTTTAAACTTAAAATGCTTATTCAAGGCTAAAAAAGATACAATTTTGAGTTCTTAACATTATTTTTTTTCATGGCAGTATTCATCACTATATATTACTTTTTTCTTTCATATGTACTTCTTTCCTCATACATTCAAAAAGTATATATACACAATCATCAGATTCCGTTAGAGGCTTAGAGCACCAGATAAGATATGATATATAAGACGAAAACATGACATGACAAGTAATGATAAAAATAAAGTGTTATATCGTCGACTATTATTGATGCATACATTAATTATATAAATAATATAAACAGTGAGAATAAATTATATAGATGATTAATGATGGGGAATTTCAATTTAGATAAAAAAATAGTTTAGTGATGAACCACTGATTTGTTTTTTTTTTTAGTTTCGATGTGTGTTTTTAATCCATGACTAAAAAAGCCTAGACAAATAGTATGACTATCGCTTTAAAAAAAATTAAAAATCGTATCATAATAGTATGAAGGAATTATATCAAATTAATTATACTTAATGGTTATTTTTACATTAATTTGTATGATTTCATGCACAATATTCTTCTAATCAGAGAATTGTTAGAAGAGAGAAAGTACTAACTAAATTTTTATAACAACTAAATTTAAGAATAATTGCTATAGAAAGTATATTCAAGAATTATTGTCTGAAACAACTGACGATAAAACTTTGTTAAACTTGGCTAGATCGAATCAGGTAAAAAATAGTCGAAATAGCGAATCAATTTTAGTTTAAAAAAGGGTGCACAATGAGTTTTACGTGGTGTATAAAGAAACACCTAACAAAAAGACAAGAGCCCATTAATGCCAAACCAACTCTTTGTTGATTTTTTGGGCCAGACTGTATTGTACTTGGGCAATAAGCCGTACGTTAGCCCAACAAACTGTTGCCCGCCAAAAAGTGGAAGACCTATTTACAAAAGGGGCATTTTCAATTGAAAACCGCGCCAAGCCCGCGAATAAAGCATTCCAAGTGACCTTTCTGCATCTGAAAACTCAGTAACTCGAGAATGGAGCATCGCGATCACCATTGCTTCAGCAGAAAGCTAGATTCCGCCATGGACGTAGACTGTTGCCTAGAAGATCAAGAAAAGGAAGAGGAAGAACTTGATCCCTTTCTAAAATTCGTGGAATACGCAAGATCTGAACTGTTATCACTAGAAGGCGATGCAAACGGAGACGATGACGGTTCTACTGGACTTGGATGGAGTTGGATCGCGTCTCGTATTCTGAAGACTTGCATTGCTTATTCAAGCGGCGTCACTCCGGCGATCTTGCTCTCTGAACTCTCTCAGGTACATCAACCTCTCTCGTCCATTTCTTCTCTGTTTAAATGCGATCTCCTCAGTGCACGGACTGCGGAGTGGATTAGTTAGGGTTTTGTAGTCGGTTACGTTCTTTTCTTTTGGAATTAGATAGGTTATGTAGCAATTACTGTTTTCTATGAGAGTTTGGCTGTTACTTTTTCGCGGTGTTGAGTTTAGTTAGGATTTTTGCTGTTTTTCGCTATTTTTCTTATTGTTGATCTACTTTGAAGGCGTGGAGTGAGCAACGCAGGGTTGGGGCTCCGAAGAAGCGGCTCGAAGTAATCAACCAACTCAAGCAGAATCATCGGAGGACTAAGCTTCCGAACACAGTTACAGTTGATTCCATATTCGAAAAGAACTTCCTGTCCTTGAGCAGTGTTCTAGAAGCTGTTATCGTTGATGCATTTGTGCTCCCAGGTACTTTGGAATTAAAGCACTTTTTTCCTGTGTATATTTTAATGACGGGAACGAACGAATGTGAAGATTGATGTTCTTGCAGTCTGAGTCACGAACTCAGAGTGATCAAGAACAAAGTTAACTGATGTGCGTGAACTTACTTTGTTTCCGAGGAATTCTTAGTGCGACGTACACGTCTCCATGATATGATATGTTCTTCCTAATTATAGTTTTAGACAACAAAACTAGCTAGTTTTTAATGAAAATAACCCAAGAAAGAGCGGGAAAAAAGTGGGAGAGAACTCTGCGAATACATTCTCTAATTTAAATATTTATAATAACGAAGAATGTTCCTTAAACCAAGTCAGATTAGGAATAAGGAGGTACCAAATTTAAATGACCAAGTTAAGAAGTCCAAATCTAAGAATAATATCAGTTTTTAATAAATTCTAATATTAATTTAAAATAAATTTGTAGATAACTAAATAAAAATGTTAACCTTTTGAAATACTAATAGAACATACAAAAAACTTTACCATTTGCTTAATTTAAGTATTGTTTGAACGAACGTAATTCGTTAAATATTTACAAACAGGCATCGGTTTTGTTATTCTACCCCACTTTAACTGCAGTGGAAAGTTATTTGGTTTAAGTCTTTTGGAGAAGTCAGTCAAATGGAACCCACTCTTAGTTGTTATATTCAAAGTTGATTTCTGATAGAGCTCACAGTCATCCATTGATTCTTGTATGTGTTAATTTTTGTTTTGTAATGATTGATGCTTGCCATCTGCAGGCACAAACATCCACATGCTCGTATTAGGGGATTATTGGAGCTCCAATACCATAGATCTCTACCTACACCGCAGGTAATTGAATTTAACAAGTCAGGTGTCTGACTCAATTTTGTAATTTGATGCATTGTTAATAAAAAAATTTACGCTATGCCTGCACTGACAGCTGGCTTTTCTTTTTCGTTCACTTTACATGGCTTGTTTCTCTTGCTACTGAAAGCAATGGAAACCTGAAAGTTCTTAAAGCTTTGGAACTTTATTTATATTTATTTAAGTGAGTTCTTTCTTGAGGAGAAAAACAAGGTAGGATCGTTCTAATCAATTTGGGAAAGATATTGATTTCACATCCAGTAAAGATGAAAATGTTAGTGATAAGATCAAAATTGGACTCTTATAAATTATAACTTCAAAAGGTTTTTACAAAGAAAAATCTTATTTTCTTTCAAATTCATATGTTATTTGTATTAGAAGTTTATCTTTTTATAAGATAACTTACAAGATCCTTTACATATTAATTCTCAATAACTAATATTTAATACTTACCAATGCTGTATTTAATTCCTATTATATGAATCATCATTTCTTATATTTAATTAAAAGATAAATATTACAAAGAAAATTCAGAAGACTTCTTAAAATCATATCATTTTCTCATTTTTTTCTAAGTACATTTGTCTATTTCTTTATTTTTTCAAGTATATTGGTCCTCTAGTGTCATGAGTATATTTGTTCCAAGTAAAAAACATAATACTAGGATCAAATAATAGGTTGTTGCAAATCTCACTAAAACATTTTTATCAAAATTGTTGAATGGACAAAACCATAATATCTGGATAAAAAACACTATCTTTATCATTATATTCTCGTTTCTCTTTGCTTGCCACTTGTTTTTTTGTTTATTTTTCTTTTTCTCTGTTCTATATTTTTTTTCTTTGTTTTCTTTTTCTCTCAACTCTTTTACTTTAATTTCTTCTCTCAACTCCTTATCTTGAATTTTTCTTGCTCTCAACTCATTCTCTTGAATTTATTTTTCTCTCAACTTCACTTTAATTTCTTTTTCTCTCAACTTCACTTTAATTTCTTTTTCTTTATACTTTTCTTCTTCAATTTCTTTTTCTTTATACTCTTCCTCTTCAATTTCATTCTCTCTCAACTCAATATCTTTAATTTCTTTTTCTTTCAACTCCTTTTCTTTAATTTCTTTTTCTTACTTTTTCCTTGTCTCTCCCTATTTGATCATAATTTGTCATATCTTTTTCAATATTTATCAAACATTTTTTCTTTATCTCTGTATCTTTGCTCTTTCGTTTCTTTTTTTTTTCTTCTCAAAATTTTCTTTCAATTTCCTTTCCATATGTGAAGCAAATTCATTAACAAATAATTTGTGATAGCAGTGAATTGAAGGGAATTTTTAGCACCCATACCTGTTATAATTATGGAAATATCAATTAAAATTGGAAGCATACATATATGTGTGTGTATATATATATATATATATATATATATATATATATATATATATGTATGTATATGTTATTTGTTTTACAAGTGTACATATAAGTGTATCTTTTTTATAAGATATGTAAATCTCAACAACTAATATTTAGTAGCTGCTAATACTTCATTTAATCTCATGAATGATTATTTCCTGCATCTAATTAAAAGATAAAAAAAATTATATTATTTTCTTCAACTTGTTAGACAATATGATGGTAATGATGTTTAAGATATTTTGTCTTTTACTGTTTGCTCTTCAATTGTTTACCGGTTTAAAAGCTTTTAAAGTTTCCAATGGCTTACATTTTTTAAATATTTGCACAAAATGCAAGTATTGAGTATGGATTTAGCTCCTCTTTTCAGTTTGAAATATGTAGCCAGTAATTTGAAATCAAAACCTTGTCATATTTATTTGCTATTTCATTTAATATTGTATCATATGTTTTCCAGCAGATTCTATGACTTGGCAGGCCTGCAAAACGGAATTCTGAAGCGAGGGAGGGAGATTTTTCTCACCGGTTGCTACCTCCGAACTGCCACTGGAGGTTCTGGACGTGCACGTCTTTTGCCAACAGAGTATCTTGTGATTCTATTGGATGAGGTAACGTTCAAAGTTTGTCCAAATACGAATTTGTGGTAATTTTATTGGATCATTGTAGTTGCATATGCAAGTAGTTCGAGTTTGGAACACATGTGCTTCTGTAGACTAGTTCTTCCTTTTCGGTGTTTGTGCTACACCTAAAAGATGAGATTCAGGTCAAGTTTTCGTGATGGTTACTCTTTCATTTTCTTCGAAACCGCAGAATCAGGATGATGATGCAATGCTACTAGGAGCTCAGTTTTGTTCAGACTCTTTCTCTTCAATTTCTCTTGATGCAGTGAACGGAGGGGCTTCGTATTCCCTTTATGCCCGGTAAACTACGTGCGGTTATTGATGTGCTTATACAAAAAACAAGTGGTGTTATCTTTTCACATTGTGGGATGATAAAATACCATGCTTGATTTTACTTTTTGTACAAATATGCAGGTGCAGCTTAACGTTTCAAAGTGTGTACTATCCATTAATATTTCCTTATTTTGATTTATAGGATTAAAAAGATCGAGTCTTCGGAAGTTCAAGGGAAGTTTGGAATCTTACAAAGAAAACAGATTACTCTTGTTGACGGCGATGGTGTTGTAATAAAGTTTTTCTTGTGGGGTGAGCAGATTCTCCTGGCCAATCTTTTCAGGTAAGTTCTTGCGGTGATCAGACTTCTGAAGCTGAATAATTCTTTTCATGTTTGTATGACATTCATTTTTGGGGATTATACAGAGTGGGAAGCATGCTTGCCCTGGACAAACCGTATGTTGCTAGTTCAGAGGACTGTGATGGCGAGACAAGTGAAGGGTTTTGTCTCGAATACGGAAGCGAAACACAGTTATATTTAGTGCCGTATATTCAACACGAAGAACAGGTTATTTGTTGATTTCTGATTGACATAAACTATTGTAGTTGTCAAATGGAGAAATTATTAACAGCTCTGCCAATTAGGTGTGCGTAACACTGACTCCAAATCGACGTCACGGTTCACTGCCCTCGGGTTCTTGTAATCCCAGTCAGGATCTCAAGGTTTCTCAAGTTAGCTTGCCCCGTGATTCTCAGGGGACCATTGATTTCAGTAATTATCCTTTTAGGGTGAGTTCTTTCTCTACCTCCCCTCCAAAGAAAATTCAAGGATAGTTTTTCGTTATTTTCTATTTGTTCTTAATCTGAATAGCTCTCTCACTAGTTATTTTACTTTATTCATATTAAATATTTATTTAATTATATTGGAAGCCTGCCAATAACCGGTGTTTGGTTTTATTATTGGCTTTAGTTTAGCAACACAATTCTGATACCCTTTATTGCGTGACATTTGTGTTGCCCGATAACTTATGTAGGTCTCTATTGATTCAGTATTCAGTGGAACGTATTTAAATTTGCCCTGTATGGACCAATAATACTAAAGGATGCACTGAAAAAAATGTGTTATTGACTGTTCTCTTTTATATTTAATATGTACACACTATCTTATGTGCACTGCTTCCAAAGGTGTGCTTGTGTGTCTTATGGTTTATTACCTAACTTTATTACCTGTGTGAAGTTTTGCAGTCATTTGTGGTCGACCTTCGTGACAAGATGACGGGCATCAGTCTCTATGGTGTTGTTACAGATATTATCAAAGAAGAAAATATCAAAGAAGCTGTTTTCTCTTTAAGAATCGCGGATGCTAGCGGAGAAATTTGGACAAAGCTTCATTTTGCGGGATTTTGGTACTAAACAGTATAGGAAACCAGTTAACATGTTTCTTTGCAGTTGTAAATATTCTTTTCTTAGTGCTCTCCGTCCTCATATTCTTATAATATATACCGCAGGTCCTTAGGAAGAGTGAGTCTCGGTCACACTGTATTCATATCTGGCTTGACATGCTCAATGTCGAAACAAACATGGTGAGCGCATCCAAGTTCAAAGTTAACATTAAAAACTGATGCACATGACCAATCACCACATGAGAAAGACAATTGTGAAAATTGACAAAAAAATGAAAGTCTTTGAATACATCAAATTGTTGCATTGTGCTCCTTTCCATCATACCGCCTGCTCTGCCTATTTTATCTGCCTGTATTAATCCCTTTTTGTGGTTAATGTATCCGCATAATCACTCAATACAATTGAATGTTTCTCATTGACAGTCTGGAAGTATTATGGTTTGAGAATGGTACTGGAGCTTCTTTCATCAATCTCAGTTGCTTACCAGCATTGATCTACTCATCTTGCCTTCATAAGCTATCGCGACTCTCTGATATTTCTGACCAGACTAGCTACGCACAAGTAAGAATAACGTATCAGTATGCATTAATTGAGTGTCTACTTGACTTTTTTCTTTTATGTTTCAATTATGAAGGCGTCATCTTCTTGTCACTAGTGTCTTCTGTTTACAATTTTCTGACTAATCATTAATTATAGCTGATGCAACATGATACTATATACAGAAATTTTTTTATTTACTTATATAAGACATCTTGCCTTAGCTACTTTTTTTATTGTTCGAACTCAATATTCCTTGTTACTTTGCTTCATTCACGTGCTCAACCATAATGAGTGAAACACGAGAGGTTATTGACATGTTCCTCGAGTGTTCGTAGTTCGATGGTGTTCACGAATTATTGTTCTCTAAAAAAATAGAGCCAGACATTTAAAATAGTAGGATTACATGAATAATATATCGCTTTATTATTATAGCTAAAAAAATTGAGCTCTTGAGTACAGTTCCGAAACTTTCCATGCCTATTCTTTTTACAGTATCTCCGTTATTTTATTGTTTATTTACAAGTTCTGATAATTTTCCGACTTTATTGTTGAAGGTATGTCGAGTCTCGCTTGATCCAATTCGGTATTATTACGTTAATACACGATTTTCACATTCTCTATGTGGTCATTTTGTGAACAAGATGCCTGATGGGTCGATGAAATGCTGCTTTTGTCATACAATTTCTGATGCTACGTTAGTACGCACTTTTCATCTGAAAATTACTCTTGTGGATGAGGGTACGAAAGTTTTGGCATGGTGTACAGGTCAAACTGCTATGGATTTGTTGCAGATAGCTCCTGAGGAGTTTTATGAACTTCCCGAGGTAACATCTTAAACATGATATCCCTTTGCCATTGCAAGCAAAATTGGGTTTAGATAATGTAAGAAATCGCGAATTGTGAGCTTAAGCAATGCTTACTAATATCACTTCTATAGAAAAAAACTTGGTTCTCAAAGAACACATTATTTTTTTATTTCAGGAAGAGCAATTAATGTATCCTTCGTCGTTAGAAAATGAGAGGTTTATGGTTGCATTGGTAAAGTGTAAGCGAGATGGTTGTGTGATAGATGGCCTCTCGCCAGACGGTTCAATTTCGTGGGAAATCACTCGTGCATACAAGTGTGAATAATTGTTGAATGCAGTGTTGTACAAATGAAGGTGGCACTGGGATTGTAGTGAAACTGTAGTCGTTCCTTGCACTATCATAATGAAGGCCTGAAAGGTATTTCGTTAAGAACCCACTTCATGCGTCCTGTCTAAAGGAAAGTCTAATGATCCATAGTTCAGCCTGAGTATTGCTGTATATTTTGAGTGAATGTTTCAAAATATTTATATTACATCAATTAATTAATTAAAAATTTGATTGAGTGATTATTTAAATTAAATATTTGCTTTCGACTTATTCTCATACCATTCTTTCGTTATAGAAGTTTGAAGAATTGAGTTATAACTCCTCCGTCATTCTCATTCTCTTTTCCTCTGTAACTTTTTACTTTAATTTTGTTCCAAAATTTTATTGGGGGAGTTATATGTTTTGAAGAAATTGTGTATTACTGGATAAAGATCTTCTAAAGCAGTGATCAAGGGGCCAGGTTAATTTTGTCACTATGATTTTGGTTTGCGATTACGGATAACATCATGGACTAGATTTTATTTTAAAACCATGCGCTTCTGAATTATGAGTGGATAAAGTATTGTACTAATTTTATTTGGAACGATCAAACACTTGTAATTTTAAAATTTGGGTAGGATTGTTAGCATTTAGATGTAGGTTCTGCTTTTTATTAAATAGAGTGCATTTTTCTGGTTAATAATAGGTCAACTGACCTGTTATTGATATGATGCCCAAATTTAGCCTGATTTTAGCAAACCACCCATGATTTTATGCATGAAATTAGAGGGTGTTGAGTTTCTTTTGGGTTGTAAGGCCAAATGTTTGCTGTTTGAATTGAATAACACAAGATTACATAAAATAGAGAAACAATAGCCCGACATAAGATTGTAACGTTGTGTACCTTAAGGCTTGAGGCATTTTAGGCTAATCTTCATCCCATAGTTCATTCAATTGTTGGGCTCAAATCTAGAGAACTATATTAAAATCACACCACGGACAGTTTCTTACTACACTTCCGTAACTTTCTTCCTCCACCAGCTATTTTACCATTTTGGTTTGTATGATCAGAAATTTTTCAGTAATTTGAAAACTTTTCGAATAAAATAATCTTTTTTCAAAGGGAAAAATGATTTTCATATTACACAATTCAAAAGTTATTTTTATTTTACTTTTGAATGTAATAAAAATTCAAAAAATACTTTCGAATTATACAGTAAAAGTAAAAATGACTTCCAAATTATATATAATCTAAAAAGAAAAATGAAAAAAATGCAAGGTTATGGAAGTGCATGAAAACACTGCCCACACTCCGTTATCTCCCGCAGTTCAGATAACACATCTAAATATTCTGTTTAAATCTCCTTTAACATTTGAAAAGAAAGACAAAAAACATGCTTAAATGGGCATATAATCATGGGTAATTTTTAGATGACTGCAGGGAAAATTTTCTTTGATAAAGAGAGAGGTAAGTTTGATTTGGATGGCAGGAGCATTTAAAAATAATATTAAACTAAAACCAAAGCTCCACAAAAAGGAGGGAACAGAACGGGAAGCAGATGTACAAAAATAGTAGTTAGAGAGATAAATATGAGAAGCAAGAGCAATCATCCAATTATTTATTTCTTCTTTCACAGCAAATAGCATCATCGGGATTTCAGTATAATATCAGCCGTCTAGCACATTACCCGAACAGACAATCAGTCATTTCTTCTTTTATTGCTGCTGCCAGCAGGGTTCTGCTCCGTAAGCATTTTTAAAACGTTTACCAATGCTCGCAAACGATCCCTTATGCCAAGACCATAAAGCGCTTCAACAAGTGACTCCTGAAATTCGAAGCCATTCTCTGCAAGCGGATACTGTGGACAGACAAAAGGCCCATTAAAGTTTCTATTCACAGTGAAGTAACAAATACTACCCATTCCCTTATATATGGAAATCTTAAGCATCTAAAGATACGGGAAGGAAATAGTATTATGTTATGACAAAAAGCGTTTCTGACTGACCTGAATAGGCTTAGGTATCTTGGTTTTAACAAATGGCCACCATCTATCTTCAACAACTGCTTTAACAAGACAGCAAGCTCGCAAACCTTCTACACCACCAAATCGTCCAAATCCACTGTGCTTCACACCCCCAAATGGAAGGGACTGCAAAATAAAAAATGCACAATTACTTCAGTGAAAATCGAATGATAACCTAGGCTGAGTTAAACAGGTTATCCACTTTCAATTTCTATTTTCCACCAGGAATTTTAATCATTTGTAGTTTATTAATTTTATCAGTCTTCCTTTTGCATTTTTAATATCAAACATGTCATTGTGTTTATGAAATTGAACTCATGACCTTACAGGGAGTCCACGTTCAACTTTCATCAAGTTACCATGCTCCAACCGACGGACAAACTAAGGTGGCTAATCGGTGCCTCAACTTATTTAAGGTGTATGTGTGCCAATGTTCCACACGTGTGGTCAAGGTGGCTTCCTCTAACTGAGTGGTGGTATAATATCACTTGTCAGACTACCACCAAGGCCACTTTGTATGAGATCATGTATAGGTAAGTAGGGACCCGTGCATCTCCCCTACTTCCGAGGGAATCTAATGTGGAATTGGTGGATAGGAGTCTTACCAAGCAAGAAGAGATGAAAAAACTAAAATTCCATTTAAAGAGAGCCCAAAAAAAGGATGAAACAGGTAGCTGACGCACATAGGAGTGATCGCAAATTTGACATTGGTGATTATGTTTATGTTACGCTACATCCGTGTAGGCAGGCAGGTTTCCATGGCATTCCGAAGCAATGCGGGACTAAGTTCTAAATATTTTGGGCCATTTAAAGTGTTGGACTGCATTGGTACTCTAGCTTGTAAGTTGGATCTTCCAGCTCAGAGCAGGGTCCATACGTTTTCTATGTTTCTCAGCTCAAGAAACATGTAGGAAACTTTGTGGCCACCACTAACTTACCATATCAGCAGGATGATGCATTTGCTGAAAAAGAACCTGAATCCGTCCTAGAAGAAAGGGGTTCCTTGTGACCAAGGTGTTGATAAAATGGAAGCATCATCTATCAGAAGATGTCACATGGGAATACTAATATGATCTAAAGATGTTTCCAAACTTCCATCCTTGAGAGAAACGATGCTATTAAGGGGAGGGAAGTGTTACAAAATTGTTTGTTAGTAGTTAGTTGGTTTAGTAGCCATGTGGGAAGGAGTTAGTTTTTCTGTTGTAACGGTTTATTAGCATTTATATATTAAGATAACTGCTAATGTTTTGAATAATTTTGTTATTATTCTCATTCAAACTCTTCATTATATCTTCTTTCTGGAATAATATTCAGATTGGGATTATTCTTGATTAAATCCCCTACATTTTTGTAATTCTTCGAGTTGGTATTCCTAGAATTACCTCGTTTGCATAAAAGAGAAGACTAATACAGATGTTATTTTTAAGTTTGAGAACCAGATTCGTCTATATGAAAGTATAAGGACTTTGACCACATTTAACCAAAAGTGTAGAAACTAAAAACACAACTTTCCCAAATAAAAATAACATATCCTTCTCTTAAACACGCGTCTTTATGTGATTCGAAACTTCACATGATGTCAAATACGTTATTTCCTACACAGGTAGGACATAACGAAATGGATGTAACTGTAAATTAGCAAAAGCATATAAATATTATTTTCACATAATATAAAGTGATAAGCTCATTAACAAGCCTGTGGAATTTCTCTGTACCTTTATATGTTGTTACCTTTTGAACTAAAATCCAGTAGTAGGTTGTTCAGCCTAATTTTATGACTCAACTGTTTCAAACCTTGCTTATGCAGCTGCCTTTTTCATCTTCCTAGCAAACACTTGCACAGTAAACTATATATATATATATATATATATATATATATCTCAACCTAATTAAGTGGCTTAATAGTATTTGCCAGAGCATCTCTAATATAATTCTCATGATCAGAGAAATTTTGCAGTCGGCCTACTTGTTGCACGATCAGGAGATCAACAGACATAGAAGTTAAAATGAAAGATAGACAAGATAAATCACATCATCACACAAATTTACCTGGCACATGTATGTTGATGCAAAATCATTAACAGCAGCTACCCCAGCATGTATCTGTGAAGCTATCTCTCTCGCACGACTCTGATTGCCTGAGAAAACAGCACAGCCCAGCCCATACTTTGAGTCATTTGCAAGTTTGACAACCTCCTCATCAGAGCTGAATTTCATTATTGGCATGATTGGTCCAAATGCCTAGTTAATCAATGAATTTGGTAAGCAGTTGCTGAAGGATACAACATAGAATATAAATTCTTGAATGTAAAAGCACAAATGAGATGCATGCCTATCACAGGATGTGTACCTAAATTTAATAAACTCTCAATTGGCATGTTTTGTTACCTCTTCTTGCATCAATCTCATTGAGTGGTTCACATTCACAATCACAGTAGGGGGGAAATATTGATCAACTGCGTCTTCACCTATATTTCCAAGACTCCCACGGGCAACAATCTCGGCTCCTTTGTCTAAAGCATCATTTAATAGGCCCTCAAGCTTTTCAGAATGTTCATGCATGCATAAAGCTCCCATATCATACTTTCCACCAAGCGGTGGGCCCTGCAAGAAATCAATAGCCAACAAATTAAAAAAAATATTGACTTCTTTATACTCTAGTTCTACAACAGAAGTCTACTCATAACCAATTATCACCAAGCTCTTATTTTATTGTGGGATGTTAAAGCACTCTGAATGAACCTAAATTTCTAATTCTTTTGCCCTCCTCTCAAACAGTATATAATCATAAAATCCAGATTTCAGTACTTTCTGTTTCAGGGGAAAACATCATCTCAGAAGAGAGTTGGAGCATGCTAGTGATGGTATGCAAATGTAATTTGTTCATCACTACATTCTATTTCTTAGCTATACATCAACGATTCACATATACTATTTATTTTGAAGAGTTCCAAACACACAAGAACACACACACAATGCTAACATTTTTTCAGAAGTTTATGCATCAAGTGGTTGCACTGGTAAAGAAGAGGAGAAACGAGAAAAAAAAAATGCATAAGTTCAACAAAATATAGATGACAAATGCAACATATTCTGAATGAAATAGATGACTGTTTCTCATAGTTTTCGACAATGAATGAGAACAAAAACAACATCTGTATAAACACTACGATAGATTTCTGAAAAGAACAATCTTGTGGAATTGAAGTGCAAACATAAATGATTTTATGCATCAGAAGCCCATTGTGAAAGTTACACAGAGTAAAGATTTATTTTATCAACAACATTTTATTAAAACACTTACAGCTGTAACAGATTTCACAATTTTGGTGACTTTACTGACAAAAGAAGAATAAATTTCCCTGTGGACATAAAATCGCTCTGCCCCAGCACAGTTCTGTCCACTTGACTGAAGAACAGCCCTGACAGCAATTTGTGCGACCTATATTCAGCAGATCAAAGCCTGTTAAAACTAAGGTACTCATGAAGCTTTTATGATTAATAATTACATCCAAGCTTTGCGGAATCCAAACAGGTAGAAAGGATTCATACATGATCCAGATCTACATCTTCACAGACAATAAATGGATCTTTCCCACCAAGCTCCAGTGTCACTGGTATAAGTGTGTTGGCAGCATTGCTCATTATCTGCATAAAAAGACAGTGTATTGGCATAGCACAATTTATGGGAAATAGGATGCCATCATAAAAATGAATGGAATGATTGAAAATAATGAATTATGACCCAATTCTAGGCAAGAAAACATTCAACTGGCCAGAAGAATCGTACCATCTTACCAACACCAGGCGATCCAACAAATATGACTTTATCAACAGAAGATACCAATGCTTCTCCTGTTTCGGCAAACCTGGGAGAAGGTCCAATCAGTGCCATAGCTGAATAAAAACAATCAAAGAACAAAAAGGAAAAACAAATGGTAAGACAAATGGCCATACCCTGTTATCACCTCAACAAGGTCCTCTGGAGCTCCTATGGCAGCTAGGGCTGATTGGATGATCCGGAAGTAAAAGCATCCAGACCAACTTGCATGTTCTGATATCTAACATTAAGAAGTATATAATTTTCAGTCAAATTGAAAAACATAAAAGCAATTTATACAGTTAAATACCAATTCTCCTGAAAGCTCAAGAGAGTAGTAGGTGGAAGATCAAAAGTGGTTTCATGTCTCCAACTCTAGCATGATCCTTGTGCAATAGCCTTTTTGGGCTTAATGCATAGATAGTGCACAGACCCATTTTAACTTGAGCTGAAATTCAGCTTAATTGTATTAGCAGAAACCGTATCAATCTTCTAAATGGTTATTAGATACAAGTTCATCATAAGTTTTATATCTCTTAGAGCAAGAGTGAGTATTGCACCATGCACAATATTTTCATTTTTTAATATATTTTTAGCGAGGAATATAACCTAATTGCCATTAAGTACAAATGTAAGCAATGTATAAAACAACATAAAATACACACAGCGTGAAGAATAATTGTGGATAGGTAGACAACAACATACTTTATACCTTAATCACAATACCATTTCCAGAAAAAATTGCCACCAACATAGGATTAAAAATATTGTGGAAAGGATAATTCCATGAAACAATTGCTCCGATAACACCGAGAGGATGAAACTCTACTTTAGCTCTTTTGTGGAGCATTGATCTCCCGGAAGACCTACAAAGATTTTTTATTTATCAAATGCTGGAGAAAAAAAGAAAGTGATAGTAGAAGTCACTTTAGATAATTTGATATTTTATAGTAGAGATTTAAATGAATACATAAGGAAGAAATTATAACTATTTTTTTATAAAACAAAGGATGTCTTATAAGTTATAAGGCTTGATTTTGTGTACAAAAGGCACAGGAAGAACAGAAAATATAATGAAACAGATAATACATGATGATAAGTTTAAGGAAAGAAATTAATTAACTACTAGCAGAAGAAGGTACCGGTATTCAGGCTTTAACCATTGCTCGCCCTCTGACAGTAGCCAATTGATCTTCTCACATGTTGTCATTATTTCTCCTAAAGAGGCATCGACCATTGTCTTTCCGGTATCTCGAGAAGATATTCTAATTAAAGAACATAAACTAGAGCATGTTATAACTTTCTCATGCAATAAACACTATGTACATCTACTTCAGACAAAATGAATTAAGAATAGGATAACTAAAAACAGCGGATGGCTACAGAAGATTCATATATTTCCTAAAATGTCACAAAAGTGATACAATAAGTTTAAGTTTATACCAAAAATGCTTTCAAGCAGTGTAAATAGAATGATAAAAACTTCCCTCACAACCATGCAAAAGTAAGTGCTCTTACTCGCATATAAGTGCTTGATGCTTAATTATATACTTCAAAAGTATACGCAAAAATAAGCGCCTTTGCTTGAAGCTGGACTTTGCCCACATTTTCTGTGCCTTCCTTACTTTTGCCACTCGATCCTTGACCTATCCATAAATGGAAAAAGCAGTTATAGTCAATCTGGCAATGTTTTGCTTGCAAAAAAAACTAACTGAAAAACTAGGAACCAGTATTTTAAGGTGCATGCTCTGCAATAACTGGTATTCACATCAATATTGTCATCTTGGTACCTCTGGATGCCTTGTCATTAATGTTTCCACATGTATAATGACCAATAAGAATGCTATTGGTAAATGTTAGAATAATTATATTTATGTATCATCATTAAGCCAAGGAAGGGAGTAGTCTGATATATCATTTATTAGTTGTACCTAGTTCTGCACCTAGGAGTCTAGTGCAGTCCCTTGCTATTCCATGTACTCTTGTATTATCATTATATATAGAAGATAGTGAGAGGGATCTTCTAAGCCCTCTAGAAATATATTTTCTGTTCTAATCTCAAGTGTAAATAACTTTTTATAAATAAGTGCAAACATTCATAAAGAAGAAAAAAATGGATGAAAACCAAAATATGGTCAACATCAGAAAAAATTGTGACAAAAAAGGTATAAAAGGAATAACATAACTTGTTCCTCAACTGGACAACAAAATGAATGGTCAGTAATCACATTAAAACTGACCAACGATGTGCTAATGCCAATCATCAACAATTTGGCTTCCCACTCAAATGGTGGTATTCTGGTAAATATTATTGTAGAGTAGAAAATTCTATTTGGACCGTGCTGTCTCTATTTGCACATGCACACAAGCGGTGCTCTAGTTTAGTACAAAATTTTATCCACAAGGCAGAATATATGATCTGTCAGATTTTCTTCAGCACAACCACCATATTTCTTGCATAGAAATGATGCCCTAGTAGATTTCTAGTGTGCTTGAAACCAGTTTGCACCACTTTAAATGGAAGATTGCTTGAATTGAAAACTAGATGTGCTTCCTAGTCTATGATGAGATACGATGTGAATATCCAGTACCGCAATGCAACACATATCTAGATATATATAAAACTCATAACACATAATAAATATATAATTGCCATTACGCAAGTTCAAATTAGGAATAGTAACATACTTCTAGGACAATACTAAACAAAAAAAAGAGGTTGTCATCATTGTCATCATTAATCACTTTGTATTCTCTACATATAATACCAGTATCAATCTTATTCCTTTCTTGAAATCATTCCTAACGAGGACAAACTTCAAATATTGGTTCATCAAGTGACGATGATTTCTATCTTTGCACATGCTTCTATCTCATGTACAACTAAAATGGATTTTAATAACTTTTGTTAAAAGGCTTGTATGCTTCACATATATGTATTGGTAAAGTATCCAAGAATATCAATATAGAATACATTTTGGATACAAATACTTTTAGCAACTAAGTTATTGGTGCTTGAAAGTTCCTTTTTAAACCATTATTACGAGCTTCGGTAACATAGACAAATACTCACTGACCTCATCATGCGTCAATGCAGGAACGTATCCCAAATATTTCATAGTTGCTGGTTCATAGCACTGAACTATTTTCCCTGATTGCTGCGACGTTCCCCTCGGAGGTACCTGGATTTGAAACAACGATAAATCCCAGCGATTGTGAAAAATAAACGCCATACTTTACCACGCAACAATTAGCAAGATTCTTTCCATCATACACAACTTGTACCAAAGCAGAGAGAAAGAGAGAGAGAGACTCACATATATGAAACTATTCTCCTGCTGGTGGTTTCCATCGTCCAGAACTGTCATTATCACAATTTCAGCATCACAACATCGTAGGTATGAATAGAGATAGATAGATAGATAGAGATAGAGTACCATCGGAAGTGTCAACGTCGATGGAAGGAACCTTAGGAGGAATGAGCATGAGAAGGAACCTACAGATACCGTAAGCGAACGCTAAAACGAGCAATGGCCACCAAAACGCCATTGGAAATTCGGAGATTCAATACGAAATGAAAAGTCGCAGATTCGATCGGAAGAAAACCAGTAACACCTAGGGCTTGGAGTTCGATCGATGCTCTCTAGATTGAAGGCTCTGCAGAGTGTTTTTACAGAACAACGCCCTCACTCACTCACTCACTCAGTGTAAGTGTAAGCGTCGTGAAGATGATGATGATGGCATTGGTGGTAACGATAACGATCTTTATGAGCAAAACGAAGCGGAAAATTCAGTTTATAGCACGAAATGAGGGAAAAGGAAACCAGATTCCATTCGAAGCGTGATGCGTCTTGTCGTTTTTAATGTACTTTACTTCTCTCCTGGGTCTCCTTTTTGATCTCTATCTGCATTCTTTATCATTTTTTTCTTGTGAAAGGAAGGAGTGATTAAAATAAATCCATTCAAAAAATAGAAAAATAAAATAAATAGTATGTATCTTGGAGTACTTTTAGTAAAACTGGCCTAAGAAGAGACCAAACTCACAATTTTCGTGTCTCTCTCTGTCCCAGGACCCGCGTGCGTGGCTGTGTTGGATGAGTCAAGTTTGAACAGCTAGCAGAGTGTTTTTTTTCCCCTTAAATTATTATTATTATTATAATTACAATTAAACATGTTTGTAGTTTTATGTGAAATTATAATTTTTTTTTGCTTCAATATATTTTTTGATAACTAAATTATAAAATGTAATGAATATAGTTTTTTTAAATTAATAATATTATATTCTTTTACACGTTAAATTTATTTTAGATTCACATCTAAACTAAAACGTGTTTAATATTATAAACAATTCAAAAGTTATTCTCTTTGATCGGTAAAAAAATTAAAAATTTTAAGATAATTGTATTAAGGAGATCTCATTTATTTATTTTTAAAATTTAAAAATTAATATCAAAATTTAGAAGCAATTTCACATTACTAAAATCATTTATAACATCTCTTCTTATTATTATAAATGTATTTGATCTTAATAAACCTTTAATAATATTAAATAAAATATAAGTTCGTAAAATAAAACTCTAATATTAATTAAAGTATAACACTAATTATACCATATATTACCTTATGTAAGTTTTTTCTTATAAGGAAATGCTTTACTAAATTAAAAGCTATTTCTTATAAAAAAAATATTAATAATTTGTTTCGCTTTATTATCATTGAATATTTTAAATATTTTTCATTGTTTTTAAAGATCTTTCTATTTTTATATTTTATAAAAAATAATCAATGCAATTATTCTTGTAAAATTAGAAGAAACATTAAATGTGGCATTAACATTATCTTGTTATTGTCTTGTCGTGCCACACCAAAATTAAAAGAGGTGGAAATGATTTTGATGAAGTAAATTTATCCGAAAAGGGAGAGAGACACCATTTGTAGAAGAGATGAGAGGATTGAGGTAAAAAACTACAATGTATAAATTATTTTTATTTATATTTGGTATTAGATTGATAGCTGTGAATAAATTAAATTATTCTAAATATTTAAATTAAAAAATTTGTTTTCAATAATTATTAATGTTCATTTAATTTTGTAAAACATGTTTGATCTTAGAATAGTAATGGTGAGTTCTTTTTCTTAAGGTTCATAACTGTGATCTTAGGGGTTAAAATAAACACTTAAATACTATTATGATTTATATTTTCATCTAGTTTATTTAATATGATTTCTTTTAAGATTCACGTTTCAGTTTTTTTTAATTTTTGTTAGTTTGCCAGTGACCTAACAAAGTCAATGTCAAGTATAAGTATCAATGTTAATATTATGTGTCAATGTCATATATTCAATTTGGCCTTTATATTTAATATTTTGATTCAACTTTTTCTTTATATTTGTTATTTTGATTCAATTCACAGTTCAATTTTTTTTAAATTGTTCATTTTCAAATTGAAACCAAATTAAATCTTACATAAATGTTATACTTATATTTTTATTAAAACTCACATTTTATTAAATATTTCTATAATTATTTTTAAACGAACTCTAATTATTAAAATATAACTATTAAGTTATGTTTGATTGTTGCTACATGTAAAAAAAATAAGGTTAGAGTTGGTTTTAATAAAAATATCAGTATAACATTCATATAAAAACTAAATTTGGTCTCAATTTAGAGAGAGAAACAAAATTACTCCATTTTTTTTAAAATAACTAAATTAAATAAAAATAACAACTATAAAGATTAAATTGAATCAAAATAACAAATATATAGACTATATTAATATAAACCAATGACATGTGACAGTACCATGTGACACTAATATTGTCACTTGTGATAATGCTAATTTGAAACATAAAGAATTATTTTTTAAATTAAGAAAAAATAAAAAAATCAACAAGTGAAATGCGACAAATAACCAAATTCATCAAAATTAACGAAACTTAAGGTCTTATTGAAATTATAAAAAAAAACTACATTGAATAAACTTGATGAAAATTGAGGCCAAAGTCATAAGCATAAAATAAATTGTGTTGATGACGAGGAAAATGAAGTAATATGAGGTTGAAATGGGAAAAATTTTACTCAATTAACACTCTTTAAAAATGTATATGTAAATATAGCATATTGTGTTCAATAATTACAAAAATTAAAGTAACGAGACATCTCACCAATTTACATAAGAAATTGACATCACTTTCAACTCAAAACTTTAAAGAGAAATGGTATCATGATACACTTTTACATTCATTTGACACGGAGTATAAGGGTAAAAGTGTAAAAATTTGTATTTTTTCAAGAAAGAAAAAAGTAAAAAGTAAGTAAGGGTAATGTCAAATGAATGTAAAAAATTTAGGTGTGTCAAAGAATCATTTTTCAACTTTAAAGCAAGAGTATCCATACATTCACATGTCAACGTGTCAAATACATTCATTTCATATAGTATCATGTCATTAATTTATAAAATAACCCAATGTGATTGATTGAATAAAACTATTATTGGGACCCACAATGTGTCATTTGAGTGTCAAAATGAACATCCGTATCAAAGTATTATTATTCTTAAAGTAATAAATTTAGGTTTGTCAAAGAATCATTTTTCAATTTATAAGTTCTGTATTTTATATATTTTTCAACTTTCTCGTTAACGTGGAACTTAAACTTAGACTTACACTTACCTTCTCTAATGGCTATGATTTGGGATCTAAATAAAAGGTGATGTTGAAGGTGGAATGAAGTTAAGGTTGAAATGAGTACATTTTTCCTCAACTAACACTTTTGGAAAAGTTTTGGAAGAGTGTTTATAAACGTAGCGTACTCTGATGAACAATTACAAGGATAATATGGTTTTCAATTTATCATACCAAGCTAGAATTTGATCATTGGGGAGTTAAATTCTAGCCTCAATTATTCCCAATCAACCAAGTTCAATTTTCAAGGAATCAAAATTTAGTTGTTTTTTTTAAATACTATTAGTGTATAACTGCATACCAGAGTCTGTTATGTTAGTTTCTATAGTCAGTGTTTCTAATGTCTATATAAGGCTGTTTTGATTCACGTAATAATACATGTAGAGTTATCTTCTCTCCTCACTCTTTTACTATCACAACATGGTATCAAGAGCTGCATAATTTTTTTTTTCTCTCAACCATGACTTTCGCTTTTGAAATCACATCCACATCCATTCCTTCTTTTACTCCACATTCTTTCACCACACCTGTGAGCGTTCAACTTGATGACCATAATTTTTTAGCATGGCAACAATCAGAGGCCTTCACTTCATTTTCTTGATGGCAAAAACTCACAGTGTACTTCGCTAGCCAATCCAGAGCACATGTAAAAAAATTGAAAGTGCAACTCAAAGCTTCCAAAAAGGATCGCTCGATATCTGCGTACATTCTTGACATCAGAAGAAAATCACATCGAAGCCATTCTTGATGGCTTGCTAGACGAATACGATGGATTCGTTACTTCCATTCTTTTCTGAACAGAACCCTACTCGGTAGAAGAGATTGAAGCTTTGCTTTTTGCGCATGAGGAACGCTTAGAGAAGCACAAACAAACCTCTGATAATATCTTTTAGGTTAATGCTATCACCATATCTTCCTGGAATTTATCCACTCGTTAGCAAGACTCAAGATCGTGGTCGTGGTTGTTCGCCTTCTAACTCTATTCATGGTGGATGTATCTACAAGAACAATTTTTCAAAACCATCTTCCTCACACCACAACAACGCCAACACGCGAGTTCAATGTCAAATTTGCACCAAGTTTGGACACATAACTACTTCTTGCTGGCATCGGTTCAATCAAGATTTTCAGTCCTTTGTTCAAATACATAATTCCCAGGTTACACCTTCCAATAGCGATATCAGTTTTGATCAATTTTCTTCTATATCATCTATGACTGAATCTTTGCGGTACCCTGTCAGTGGGGCTTCACATCACATAACAAGTGATCCTTCCAATTTTTCTTCAAAATCCACTTACACTGGTTCTGAACATGTTAAACTTGGAAATGGACCAGGTTTGACTATTGCTCATATATTAGTTCTGCTAATCTTTCATAGTATGATTCTCATTTTATTTTACACAATCTTTTACACTTTGATTGTGTAACACACGTGAATTTTTACACTTTGATAAGTTTCTGTCAAAATATGGCATCACACAGACACAGTTGAAATTGGCTTAAGTTTTCTAGCTCACGCATCTATGCCTAGGATTTTGCTTTCAAAGTTGCTGACATTTAGCCATTAGAGTAATAATAATAATATCATGACACATTCTTACGTTAATTTAATACATATTACAAGGATAAAGTGGTGTAAACTTTTGTATTATTTTAAGAAAGAAAAAAGTAAAAACTAAGCAAGGATAATATCAAATGTAAGAAGAAATTTAGGTATATCAAAAAATAATTCCTCTAATTATTAACAACTTTCCTACACTACACTTACGTTACACTGTAAAACTCCTTATATGAAGTTCTCTGTAATTATCCCTCCAAATATCTCTATAAACATACTATAAAACTAAATTTATAATATGTTTTTATTTTTGCTCTTATTTGTAGTCGCACTAAAGAGATTGTTTTCTTATTACATCATAAATATATATGAATTTTTATTAAAAAAATTCATAGATAATACTTAATTTTTTTTGAAATATTTCTGGTCGAAAATATACATATATCTTTCTAAAATTTTCTTTAGTAATGATAGCTACAAAATTTCTTGTGCTTGCAGAAAAAACTCTTGTAAATAATTATCATATGATAACTATAGCTAACTTGAGTTGGAATAAAATATAAGATGAAAGAAGGGAAACCATGATGCAAGGGTTAATATGCTGACTCGTAGAATTAGTGTGAAAAATTCTTAAACTATATGCTAAGTAATTACTTCTAATAGGTTTCTGCTTTACCTTCAGCAGGTCGTGCTTTCTTTTTGTTTTGTACAGTTCAGAACTGTACCTGACTAGTTTTGTTCCCTCTTTCCTTATTCATTGGTTTTTCCACTTCCTTTCTGTTACCACACTTCTCAAGTTATCTAGGATTCTAATAAGTTTTGATTAATCTATGTATATATAGTAGCAGTAGCCTCGCTAGTTTTCGAAACTATTATTGCTTTCGGGATTGTTAAGATATCGATGCATGCAGCATTCTTGCATTGTCTTCAGAGGTAGACAAAGCCAGAAACAGAGATACAGATTGGGAAGAAACATATTCAGATAACTGATATACAGGTCTATGTTTTTCTTTTTGTTTCTTTTTCTAATTTTCTTGACAAGTTTTTCCCAATATTTTTTTGTAATTAATTTAGTACTAATTCTCCAGCAATGGATAACTGGAACTGAAAAAAAAATGTATAGCAGAATTGTTGAAGCTAAGAAAAAAATATTTGGGGCTGGGGTTTGCTGATTTAATTTTCAGAGTTTATTTTCTGTTCATGTGGTTTGATTGATATTTATGTCATTCATTATAATTTTAAGGACACAGATTATTTATGCTAAATACAGATTATGGGATGAGGTTAGCATAGACAGAAGTGAAGACTTAACTTAGAAATGGCCAAACTATAGTTCAACTATTTGGGTGAAGATAAATTGGATTTCTGAAAATATAATTTGAAAATAAACTAAATTTAAATTCATATTTTTTTTTAAAGATATTAGTTTAAAATTTCATAAACCAAAATCTAAATAGTTAGATTGAATTTCAAATTCATAATTTTCAAAAGAAAATAATTTGTATATTTATATTTGGGTTTGGTATGAATCATAATTTATTAAAAAAGGAATATAATTTATTAAAAAATAAAAAAATAAAAAAAAAATATAAAAATATTAAACATTTATTATATATATTATATATATATTATATATATATATATATATATATATATGGTAAACCATATTTATATGTTTTTAATTCATATCTATTTAATGTTTATTATTTTTTTGTAAATATAGTATAATATTTTTTAAAAAAATATCCCATCATTTTGAATAGAGTTACAAATCTGTTAGATTTTTTTATGTTATATAACCTATTGAATGTGTAATATTCTAAATATTTATTAATCTTTAATTTTGAATTATTTTGAATCTCTATTAGTTTAATAAAAATATCATTTTTAAAAACCCAAACCCATCTGTGAACAAGAAAATTATGTGTTTAGAATATATAGATTTAACTTGCAATTGAATAATGGAATTTTCCCCCTCCCTGATCTCTCATGGCTCTTATCTTTTGCTTGTATTTTAGTTTTGCAAACTTAATGAACATTAC
The DNA here is from genome assembly GCF_029865625.1 of Vigna umbellata. Classification (NCBI taxonomy): domain Eukaryota; kingdom Viridiplantae; phylum Streptophyta; class Magnoliopsida; order Fabales; family Fabaceae; genus Vigna; species Vigna umbellata. The sequence goes on from NC_142165.1 coordinate 106,766,911, forward strand.
TTCCTTCTTCTTTTCCTTGAAATTTGGATACGATGATCCTCATGTATATTGGAGAGAAGCATTTGCATTTGCGTCTTCATTTTCATGCTTATTTCTTAATAAAACGTGCAAATGCAAGTGCAGTCTATTTTGCCTGCATGTATGATTTTAATATGATGGAGAAAAAGAAAAGTAGAATTATTGTATGAATAACAAAATCTCATTTTTACTCCCACAGTGGATTTGATAAAGAGAAAAAACACTTTTCTACTATCTTTTAATGGAAACAATCACTGACAAATCCAGGGATCAGTCAAGAAACATGGATCATAACCCTGTTTCAGCTAAGACACAAGCAGATAAAGATCTTGTATCATCGATCAAAGAGAAGCTTGAAGCGGTTTCATCTTTGAACTCCATCTTCAGAGTCCCATTGAAACTCCTAGAAGTAAATGAGAATATGTACATCCCTGGCACAGTTTCTATTGGTCCTCTCCATCATGGCAAGGATGGTCTAAAGTACATGGAAGATCGCAAGTGGCATTACCTGCTCACACTGCTGAGTCGACAACCAAACCAGTTAGAGTCAAGTTTGCACGAATGTGTGAATGCACTGAGCGATTTAGAGAAGCCAGCACGAAATTTTTATGTAGAAGAACTGAACCTCAGAAGCAACCAGTTCATCGAGATGATGCTAGTTGATGGGTGTTTCATCATTGAGCTTCTCTTGAAATATGCTCTAAAGGGTATAAGACGTGGTGGTGACCCCATATTTGTCACGCCAGGGTTGCTCAATAAGGTTAGATGTGACCTTATATTGTTAGAAAACCAAATACCATTTCTCATTCTTCAAAGGTTGTTTCATATTGTACTCGTTCAAGTACAACATGACCAGACCCTGACCCTCTCTGAGCTTACCTTTCGTTTCTTCAGAAAACAGTTGCCGGGGGATGGAGAATTTGTGAATGAGAAGTTTAGCCANCTCCCTCTCCCCCCCCAACACACAACCATACATTTCATGGCCATACGAGGAAATAATATAATAGGTAACGTCCATTACAGAAATAAGTACAAGAAAATCCAGACATGGTAAAAAGAATCTTACCGCATGTGGATTGCTGTTTACAATATCCACAGCTTTCTCATTACTCAAGTGCTCCCATAAACCATCTGATGCAAATATAAGGAAGGAATCATTTGGTTGCAGAGGATGAGAAAGAATAGTGGGATTAGCACTCAGGATAGGCATGTGCATCGGTTCAGGAAGTCTGAATTTTGCATTAAGTGGTTCCCGGTTAAATTGTTGATGTTTCAAATATACGTCACCTATAGATCTAGAAACCTGCACCAAATACAATCAATGAAGTATATATGTGATATTGCCAAGTTTTGATGTGAACCTTGGGATTACTTGTGAACTATTAACAATTATGTGTGTATGTATATACACTGACACATATACACATATATATTTATATATGACTTCAACAATAAAAATACCGCAGAGGTTAAACTGTACTTTTTTAAACACTAATGCAATGTAGAAAATAGAATATTGAATATCATAAGCCAAATATAAAATGTTTGCTTCCATTTATACGATTTGGTTTTAACCACACAAATCAAGGACTGAATCATTAAACACATGGATTACCTTCGTAGTTTAATACACATGCAAACACACAGGCACCGCAACAATGCCTTAACAAGATAGCAAATTAAAACTATAAGGACAAGCATTAGGGATTTGTTAATACACTTAAAAATAGGGTATATTTTTAAGTACTGATAACTTCACAAGGGAATAGGGGACAACTACAATTTAATTGAAATATTCGATGTCTTTTTTTTAAGGAACTCTGGTGAAAAACAATGCAGAAAATGAATACAGATAGTATGAGGTTAAGGAATAAGAAGCTTCTTAAAAATATGAACCAGGTTGGTAATTCATATTGCAACACAAGACACAGTAGAAAAATATACAAGAAACAGTAAAAGAACAACTATGATCTATGACCTTGGCTTTAGGTGTTTTGGGTCAGGTGACATGTAAGGACTCAGAAATCATAGCCCATATGTAGCATTCAATTTTAACAAACAAAAGAAATGGCCTTTCAGGACACCGTTTGAGTAGCCTCCAAGACCTTTCTGTATAGCACTTTAAAGAATGGAAAACAATAAAGAAAATAATGAATGAATGGATAAATGTTTGACCGAGAGGACACAAGTTAAAAATTACCTGAATAATGCCTTTTACTCTCCACACTCCATGTTTGAGGACCACAATTTGAGGATCATGAGGGTGTAATTCTTTAAGTTCCTGTCTAACAGCCTCAAGATTTGCATTGTGTTCTGTAGACAGCTGAATTGCAGCCATACCTCCAGTGTTGCCAACTTTCTTACCCAATACAACACGGGAATCTCCAACGTTTGCCACAAAGAGTGTCTGTTGAAATATCACTCCAACTAGACAACAGGTACCAGCACTCGCAATTTGAGGTCGAGCATTCCAGGAACCTGACACGAGGGCTGTGTATCCATCTTCCGTCTGGCGAAATGCTCTTTCAATTGTTTCCGCTGTAACAAGCCCGCGTGACTCAGCCGACGTTGCTGCACGGACAAGAAATCTGAGACAGCTAGCATAAGAACTGTTTCTTTAACAACAGAACAAGACATGGAAGAACCAATACCCAACACTCATACCCCATGAAGGAACCAAAATTTAAGGCATCATGCTCCACCAAAACCATGGGCCTTCAACACAAAAGTCGAGACTCCAAAACACTTTAATAACTATTTACAGCACCATGTGCCACGGAACAGCGAATCCGTTTCCATTGGAGGAAATCCAAAAAAAAGCTACAAACAATTCACCTATTAAATCGATTCACGATAAAAAGCGAAAACAAACATTATCTACCCATTGTCCTGAATGTTCAACTGTACTTGATTCCTGGAAATCTCAGACTCAATAGACCAACGAGAAAAAAGAGAGAGTATAAAAGCACATCCAAAAAAGGTTCATGGGAAAAGCAAACTGATGAAAACCACTGGTAACAGTTACTGCCACTGCCACTCGTGATTCATGAAGAGACGATCAGACTAAAAACGTGGCCGCATTAAATCCACACAGCAACAACCGTGAAAGTGAATATATAAATAAACAATTAAAAAAAGAAGCAAACGAAACTGTCTATAAAGTGAGGGTTCCGAATGAAGAACCTTGAAAATGGCGAAACAAGTGATCGCAAACATATCTGGAGGCGTCGGGTCCTCCGTGACCATCGTATATGCCGACGAATGTGCCGAGAGGACCGGACTCGATCTGGCTCTGGTCTTCAAGAACCTGGTTGGCCTGAACTACGGCCATGGAGAAATCGCCGGAGGCATATTTTCCGACGTCGCGGAACCAGAGCAAACCTTCTCTGCCTTCTCTCCCGGCGAAGTTGCTCCCGATAACTCCGATGGAATCGTATCGATCAGCATCGCGCCCGAACGGCTTCCAACACAGCGAGAACAGATTCATCAATGCCAGGATCATACCACATCGCTCGGTAACCCTAACCCTAAGGCCTCCAACGCCGGAACCGCCAACCTCGCTCCGATCCTCCGAATCTGAGTGGGGAAGTAACGGTTAAACGCGGTGCTTAAGAAGGGAAAAAGGAAAATGGGGAAAAAAAAGACGGGGTGGTGAGGCGCAGGGTAAGGAGGGGGCGTACGTTAGCCTTGGGTGGTGGCGGGGTGTGTTCGGTTGTAGAGGAACATCAACGGGCTCATTCTCTTGTGGGAGAGATGGTGTGGGGAAGACTCTGTTTGCTGATGTTATTTTCAATGCCTTTCCTTTTTTTCCTTTTTCATAAAACCAAATTCCATACTTTAGTTGGGTTGGGACAAACACCTTTACTTTACTTTCGTGTCTTCTCCACAATTTTCCTTCTCATTTTTTTTATTTTCTATTTTTTTTAATTTTATTTTTATCTCAAACAGTGTTTAAAGTTCATACAAGTCCTTTTCAATGAAAGATATACTATTTACAAACTCCATTTGCAATTTAATTATCACTTTTCAATTAAAATCAAATGAAAATATATATTACTTTTCGGGCTGTAAAAGTTTTGGATTTGTTTTTTAGTTATTGCTCTTTCGTCCTTGTACTTATACTTTTGGCATTTCAATTCGTTTGACTTTTATTTTTGCCTAGAGGCACGACCTGCCAACTGTTGCTGAATGTGAACATCCCCGTCCATTTTGTTGAATTCAGGAAAATACAATTGTTTAATTTAAGAGATATCAATAATACATTTTTATTATTAATTTAATTTCATTATAAATTATAAAATTGTTTACTTTTTAATTTGACGAGTCTCACCTGTGACTTTTCTTAAATCTTTTAACAAAATTTTAGCCCAGCAAATAAAGAACTTTACTAAAAATGTATCAAAAATTGCTATTTTTACTTTTACCGTTAAAGTTTATACGACTATAATTAATTTAGTTCACGTCCATTAATCTTTATGTCTTGCATTAAGACGCGAATACGCATACATGAAAGAGATGCAATAAAATTTGAAAAAGAAAAGAATAAAAACTTTAAAAACACAAAAAAAAATCTTAACTGTTATATTTTTTAAATAATGATAAAGAGATATAGGAAAAATGTTTTTAAACTTTATTTTTTACATTAAATTATTTTACAATATTACATGTATTTGCAGTTGCGAATCTTAAACAAATATTTTAAGAATATCAAAATATTTATATATATATATATATATATATATATATAATTTTAAACATCAAATATATAAAATATATTAAAAATATATTATTTTCTTTTTAAAAATAATTTAAATTATATATTAATTTATATAAATATCAAATAACAAATGGATAGCGATTTGTAATGGAATAAAGTTTTAATCGAGGCAAGCAGTAACAATTTAAATCTTTCTTAACATTTAATCATATCTCATTAATCATTTCTTAAATATATGAATTTATAATCACTTTTTTTATCACGTTAAAAATACCATTATTCGTTTCTTTACACTTTTAATTTTTTTTTCCTTTTTAATATGAACCATTTCCCTTAGCATTTTTCAATTTTTTATTTTCTACTTCTTAATCCAACCAAATAGAACACATTAAAGAATAAACTAATGAGAGTAAATGCAGTGAATGAAAGAAACACCTTTATTTAATAGATGGTGTGGCGGTAATAATAATATGCTGTTTGTTGGAATGTCTTTTAATGGTAAATATATTTATTATAATATCCCAACTAACATATCATATCAATAACAATAAATTTCAAGATACAAGAGGTGATAAAAGTTAATACAAAAATAAGCATTGTATTATATATATATATATATATATATATATATATATATATATATATATATATATATATATATATATATATATATATATATATATATAGATAGATAGATAGATAGATAATTCATTACTAAAATAATTTAATATTTTAATAAGAAAATATTCAAATTTTACATAAAAATTTACATTTAATTTTAGCTATGTCCTTCCTATGAATTCACTTATAATTTGTATTTTTGATTTTTTTGGCTTAATTCATAAATAAAAAATTAATTATTTAGATTGTTTTTATAAAAATCTTCATTTCTCTTTATTAATGCTGGATTCAACTATAAAAAATATATTAGGTGATCACACTAGTACAAAAATCGCGTACAACGTCGAATTTGCGAACAACGTCATATTAGAAGACGTTAAATTGACGTCGAATTTAAAAATTTCGACGTTAAGTTAATGTCAAATTTTGTCAATATACGTCGAATTTTGTTAATATACGACGTTAGTACAAGAACAAACAACAATAACGAACAAGTTTATAAAGCAAGAACTATGAATATGGTATCAAGAACAAACAACAATATCCAACAACAAACAAGTTCAACCAAATAATAACAAACAAGTTCAACCAAACAATAACAAACAAGTTACCAAACAATAACAAACAAGTTCAACCAAACTATAACAAACAAGTTCAACAAATAAGTTCTTCAAAACAAAAACAAGTTCAACAAATAAGTTATTCAAAACAAAAACAAAAACTAACCTTTAAAAGGTGGGTTCGTTGGAATAAAGTGTTTTCACCGATGACAAAGAAAACAGAATGCGCCTGTGAAGGACAAAAGCGCGAAAATTATCAGTCAAAACAAACGAAAATCATACATAAAATGCATTTGAATCAAATGAATGAAAGATTACATGTGATAGTCGTCAAACTTCGTTCGAAAAAAGTTTGAGAAGAGAAAATGGTCTCGCGTGCTACGATAAAGTGAATGAATTTTTAATCTCTCACTTAATTTTTTATTGAATTCACTAACCTTTTTGACGTCTAACGTTAGGGCCTTCGACGTTTTATATCATTTTACATCGAATTACAATTTTAAACAACGTTTAATAATTGCATTTATTTACAAAAATGTCATCGATCATTGAAGTTGGTTATTCAGTGGTTGAACGTTAAACGCATGACGTTATACGCTGTTTTTGTACTAGTGTGAGAGTTGATGAATGTTCTTTAAAAAGTGATTTTTAAAGTTTAAGTCAATCTCGCAAAACTGGTTTGTAAGATAATTTGACCTTATTTATAGTTGATGTAGACTTCCAACAATTGAAAAACATTGACTAATAATTTTGGAATACTCAAAAGTTGTATATTTAGTCACTATTATTAAACAACAAAAATAAACACATAATTTAATAGAACTATAAATATAAAAAAATCATACACGTCTAAAAAATTATCCTTCATTTTTTCAAAATTTTTAATTCATCATTAGTTAAATCAAAACTAAAATTTTCAATTATGTCTTCTTACATATTTCTCACGAGGAGATTGTTTTTTATATTAATTTAATTTTAAAGAAACTCTTCTAATTTTATCAATTTGACTCATTAGACATTTCATGTTTAAATAAGTTTTCATGAATCACATTACAAAGAATTACTATGAAATTTATCACTTGTAATTTGTTGAATTGTAAGAGCTCCTCTAATTGAATAATAAAATTCTTAACCTCGTGTTTCGAAATAGGTAAAGATTTTGATTTTGTTCTCTTTTCATCTTTATATGTATTTTTCCTTTTATCATTTTTAGAAAAATAATTTATTATTTTATTTTTCATCAATAAATGTGTTTAACGAAAGTTCATGTGTAATTTCTTTTTAAACTTTTTAGAGTTTGGCTTTGTCTTGTATAAAGTAAATTAACTATTAAAATACTAATTAAATAATTCTGTTGTCATTAATTTATGAGTTTATTCAATGTATTTTTTTATATGATTTTTAGGATAACTATTATGAAGATTACCTATCTTTGTATAGAGAGAATAGATTATTGGAGAGAAAATCGAATTCTCGTAAATTTAATATAAAAGAAATTCAATATTCAGTGATTTAGTTTATAACAGTGTTAGGTACAATAGAAACCTGATTAACTAACAATCAACTACTAATTAGTAATTAGTATCTATATTTATGACTGACTAACTGTTGGATTTTATAAGTGTAACGTTGTCTATCACCTTAGTTTAAGTTGATGTCATGTGCATCCGCATTTATGCATGAAAAAAAACATACTTTAAGAAATAAAATATGAATAACTTTATAAAGATAAAATTTGATGAACTATAAGTGATTATTGACTTGGTTAAGAAATAAAAGATAATATGGTTATGTATTTTATTTTATTAAATACAATTATTTTAATAGAAAGTAAAATTGTGTAATTAAAAGTTGTACTAACAATTGTAAAAAATGTTGTATTCCTTATACAATATAATGATATAATTGTGTATTTAGAATTTTTCCTTGTTTTGTTTTAATCATTAAGTCTGTTTATTCAAAGAAAAAAAAGTTTTCATTTAATTGGGACAAAAATAAGAAGTTATGGTTTCTCGTAGTAGTATAAGGCAGTGGACATATCATGATATATATATATATATATATATATATATATATATATATATATATATATATATATATATATATATATATATATATATATATATATATATATATATATATATATATATATATAAAAAGGACAAAGACGCACTTGCCTTTGTCGCTCTATCTACAACATAAGTTTGATGCCAACACTTAAACAAGGATTAGATGTAAATTGACTTGTAGTTATCATTATGTTTAGTGAACTGTTTAAGATGAAATGAAATTTACATCAAATTTTTGTCTTTTATTTGAACATGTAGCACGAATTCCACATGGGATTTCGCTTTCTTTCTCTTCTCATACTACTTGTTTTTATTTATGAATGACTATTATATATATATATATTATTTTTAGGATTAATATGTTTTTAATGGGATTTTATCTATGGGAATGGATGTTATATTTTTATAATTAAAAAATTGATCTCAATTGTTTCTAATTAATATTGATAATCTTTTTATAGATAATTAATATAATTAAAAAAAATAAATATTATATATCTATATATATATATATATATATATAGTTTGTTAACTTATGTGCCAAATTTTAGTTGATAAACATATCTTATTATAAAATAAAGACATACTTTAAAAACAAAGGTATTTTAGTATTTTTTATTTTTATTTAAAATAAAAAATAAAATAAAAATTAAAAATTATTCAAAAATATCGTTAATCTTAAAAATTAAAATTAATAATATATGAGTGTATTTTTGTCAATTAAAATTTGATACAAGCAAACCATATATATATATATATATATATTATGTGATATTATGATATACTAAACATCCTAAATTGTTTGAGTTAACTTATTACGAGAATTATTTTCTTTATTTCAGAGTTTGCAAATTCACTTCACTACTTTATAAACTTTTTATACTACATTATTTTAAAAAATTTCTGCATCAATTAATGAACTAAAATATAGGTAACTAATGTATGAATGATGCGTGTGAGTTTCAAATTTGGATAATAAAAATGTAGAGAGTTTTTAAATTGGTTGTAAAGCATAACTAAATGTAAAACGTATTTTTCAGTATCATATTTTTGAAAATTTTCATGAATAAAAATTAAACTTTTTATATTTTCAAGCAATCACGGATTTTGAGATTATTAATACCGAAGGATCCAAAATGCTATTATAAAAATTTATGTATTTAATCATTATTACTAAAATAATAAAAAGAACACATAATTTAGTACCACTGTGACTATAAAAAAACCACTCTTGTTTTGATAATTTTGATTTCAAAATATGATTTTTATATTGTAAATGTATGGATAGGAAAAGTTAAAAAGGTAAGATAAATTAAGTAATCAATAAAATAAAAAATGAGAAAAAAAATTATGAACACATTTATGTTTATTTTCTTTTAAAAACATAAAAGAACATACGAGGTGTGAACACAGATAATAACTAAACCAAGAATTATAATATTTAATTCTTGCTCTTGTTTATTTATGTTTATTTTTTAATTATATTTAATTTTATGTTTGACTATTTATTCAAAGTATGACGTATTTTATAAAAAAAAATTAAAATATCCATCTCGCTCCAAAAACTTTAAAAGCTTGATTGGTTCAAAATACAACTAATAGATATGTGTTAGTAATGACTCATAATAAATGTCAACTTTAATTTATGAGGCTCTTCTCATATTTAAAATTTTTTTCTTAATTGATGCCATTTTTACAATATAAACAATTTGAGTTTACGAAATTGATTCTTATTAAAATAAATTTAGAGTGATTGATTCATGCTAAGATATTTTAAACCTTTTTCCGGCTACTTTTGGGAGAGAGATATTTTCAACTGGAAAGTTGATGTTGAAACTTTTTCACTTCTAATTAGTTTAACCACAAAAACCTTTCATGAATGAACTAGCACACACTCAACAGGTCATAGAAGAAATCAAGATATACAGAAGAAATCAAGGAGTTCAAATTAAAAAAAGGAAATTTTTTGATATACATCACTCAATATGAAAATATCTTTTCAACACTTAATAATTTTTTTTTTTAATTTTCCTAGTTCATTTTAAATTATTAGTTAAATTAGTAGTTTGGTGGTTAAATAATTCAAGTAGGTAATTTTTTTTTGTCTCATAAGTAGTTTGTTTAAATGAAATGATGTAATTAGGTAATTTCTATTAGTATTATACCAACTATGTTAAATACATATCATGTGTTAATTTAAGTCCATATATTTATTCTTTGATTCAATTCAGTCATGTTTTTTTAAATAGACTAATGATTTCCTTATAAATCATGACCAAATTTATATTCTCTACAAACATTATATTGATATTTTATCAAAATTAACATTTTTATTAAATACTTTTGAAATATTTTTAAAACAACTCTAAGATATTATTAGATTCTATTTCCGTAAACTACTTTTTATCTTATAAAAAATATGAATTAATAATATAATAGTTTTTAATACTTACTTACTCTTGAAACTTAAATTTAGTTAATAAATATAATAATATTTATAAATCATATTTACAAACATTTTTATTAATTAATAAAAGTATTTATTAATTAAAATGGAACAATTTGTTTTCAAACCTTTTTTTCTTGAACTTAAAGTTTCGAATTTCTTCCTCCAAATTTCGAAAATATATATTTAGCTATTTTATATCTAAAATCTCAACTTTTTAATTAACAAAAACTTATTTAAAAATGATTTGTTTAAATAGAATCCAATAACAATATAGTTAGAGTTAATTTAAAAATAATTTAAAAAATATTTAATAAAATATTTAATAAAATTAAAAATACGAGGATAACATTTGTATAAAAAAAATTTCAAAAACACATCAAATTATTATACATGGATTATAATATATGTCATGCTCTTGTTCAGATTTTATTGAATTAAATTAGATTTAAAATCTATTTATTAATATGATTTCATAACCATATTACAACAAATGATTAAGTTTTTATTTTAAAAAATAGACTTATAAATTGAGAGAAAAAAAAAGTTATTTTGTTGACGTTGGATGAGTGTAGAATAAAAAATGGGGTATTCGTGTAACATACCTTAAAACAAATGTTCTGTTTCCTTTTTATAATTCCAAAATAGCATCAAAGTTTATAATCAATTGACAATGATTGAATCATTAAAAGCTAAAGATTATGAAGAACCATAACCATACATAGTTTATTTCGAAGCCCTTAATTTGAATTTGAAGACTACCTACAAACTATACCATCCCCTTCACTTAATTATTTTTTCCAATCCCAAAGACTTTTTTTATCTTACCCATGACCGATTTGAATAATCCGCCGCCTTTGCTTGGGGATTCCTCGGGATCGATGCGATCTTCATCGGCGTTATCGGACCGGACATAAAAGTAACTCCTCATAATCGTTAAACCAGCCCCGTTCGAAGCTGAACCACCGTTCAGTCGAAGCGCTTCAACAAAGTCAGGGGAAAACTCCTTCATCCAGCGCTTGAAATCCCGCGAAACATGCACCGCCGACGAAGAAGACGGAGCCGACTTGCACGAGTAATACCCGATCCTCACGCGCCCACTCATGTACTCCCTGCCCGCCTTGATTATGCGATCCTCTCGCTCGCGAAAGTGGGAACTCACGAACCCTTCGAAGTTCCGAGGTGGCCTCCGAAGCAGTTGATACGAGGTTTTGCAAGTGCGAAAATACGCGGTCTCATTGTATACGCACGATTTCTTCTCCACGTTTATCATGAAAAACGACAAACCCTCCACACCAGGTTCGTTGAAGTAGGGTTTCTCGTTCAGAACCAACGCTTGGATCGACAGCAAAACTTGCAGGATCGAGGACTTGCGTGGGTTCCACGTCTCCTCCTTTTTACCGTGCCACGTGTTGAGCAGGCTCAGGCACACCGTTCCGTTCCTGTACAGATTAGGGTTTAGTCTGTATCCGAAGGAGTAGTAATACAGCTTGGGTGGGTGGTTCGGGTAATCCGACGGGAACACGATGTCGAAGAAGAAGAGACCATCGTGGTACGGTGTGCCCTCGGCGCCTACGATCACAGCCCTCATTAGGTCAATGCGTCGCTCGTACACCCTCACGTAGATTGATTCCGGCAAGTTGTTCTGGAGAATCTTCCACTCTTTCATGATGGTTTTGTAAAGTGCACTCCTTGAATCGTTGAAGCCCTTCCCACCGTTTGAATCTCGAAAATGATGGTCTGTGTCGTCCTCAACACTGTCGAACCGCTCGAACTCCATGGTCTTTTTCGCCTCCATTGGTTTCTCGGATCGCTCTTGAACCATTGCAGGTGCTTGTAAAGTGAGTGTGGTTTTAGGTTTTCTTTTAGGTCCTCTTGTAAGGTTTGGTTTTCAAAACAAACCATTTAAAAGGATTCTACTGTTACAACAGAACTCGCACATATTGGGTTACAATACAACTATTTTAATTGTTGTATTTTTTTTTTTAGTTATGATATGGGAAGTTTCATTTCGTTGATATTAGATTTATAGACGAGTTTAGCTAAAGAAATCTTATAACTTTATTTAATTTTGCCCAAATTTCAAATTTTTATAATATATTCTAGAAATATCTACTATTTATTACAATAATAAATTTATATAGTATTGGAGATAGGGTTTGGTCAAAGGTCACGGATACAGTCTATAGTTAGATTTTAATCTAAGCATTTTATCATTTCCAATATTGATGAAATGATTTCAATGAATCATTTGTCGATGATTTTTTTTTAAAGTGAACGATTTTTATAGAGTGAAAAAACAAACTTTTATCATTATATCTTGTTTTTAATATTTCAAATCTAAATAAAATTATATTAGACTTTTAAAAGAGTATATATGAATTTATAATAATTTTAGACATATGATATATGATTAATAACGTATTTGAAGTAGTTATGAAGGTTGTAAAGAGAATATAATCAGTACTTTAGTTAAATTGATTTGAATCCTATACAGTTGGATTAATTTAAATTATGATGATGTTATGTTGTTTTTAACTCAAAAGTAGTAATTTTGGAAGTATAGTGATATATAATTTTTGACTTGAGTGTGCTAAATAAGCTTTATAAGTTACTCACATGGTTATAATAAGATTGTATTTATCTGAGTTATTACATTAATTATACAGATCCGCCGATAAGAGACTGAACATAGACGATCGATCAAATACGTGATGACAGTATATCGGTCATCTGGACGAAAGTACCAGTCGGCCTGATAAACACATTGAAGGGCATTGATGGGTAATTAATGTGAATAATCATCGTATCATATGCATATATATTATAATTATGAATGATTGGCAGGTATATTTATACTGCATTTTCTATCTTAATTTATTATGATAAAATATAGACCTCATGATTAAACATACCTGACTTGAGCATCAGTGTCTTATGCAGGTCAACCACCCATTGGAGTGGATCACATTCTCGGAGATGATTGAAGATCAAAAAAGAGTAGAGCAAAGAAGGACGAATGACCCTCGGACCAATTCAACCGAAACATTTTGGCGCCCACCGTGGGGCCGAACGACATCCCCATGAAACCACGAGGAACCAAACGTGTAGACATGCGCTCGGCCTCGACATTGCTACTTTAGATCAATAACAGGTTTTGCAACAAAAGTAAAATATTCTGTAATAATTTTTAAAGGCATGTCTTTTGTTTTAAGAACTTTCAGGAACGTTGTCCTACGTTCCACCTTGACAGGTTCACTTCTGATTATAATCTATAAATTATAATATATTTATTTAACTCATATTTTTGTGAGTAAAAATATCCTGCACAAGAAGGTTCAGTCCTATGTTCAACGTTGCAGGTTCCACTTTTCATTATAATTTATAAATTATAATATATTTGTTTAACTCATATTTTTGTGAGTAAAAATATCTAGGAAGGCTCAGTCCTACATTCAACCTTAACCGGTTCCACTTTTGATTATAATTTATAAATTATAATATATTTGTTTAACTCATACTTTTGTGAGTAAAAATATTGTGTACAAGAAGGTTGAGTCCTACGTTCAACCTTGACAGGTTACACTTTTCATTATAATTTATAAGTTATAATATATTTGTTTAACTCATATTTTTGTGACTAAAAATATCTACACAGGAAGATTGAGTGCTACTTTCAACCTTGACAAGTTCCACTTTTGATTATAATTTATAAATTATAATATATTTGTTTAACTCATATTTTTGTGAGTAAAAATATTCTGTGACACGAAGGTTCAGTCCTACGTTCAACCTTGAGAGGTTCCACTTTTCATTATAATTTATAAATTATAATATATTTGTTTAACTCATACTTTTGTAAGTAAAAATATTCTGCACAGGTTCAGTCCTACATTCAACCTTGACAGGTTCAACTTTTCATTATAATTTATAAATTATAATATATTTGTTTAACTCATATTTTTGTGAGTAAAAATATTCTGTCCTGTTATTCGTTGAGAGGTTCCACTTTTCATTATAATTTATAAATTATAATATATTTGTTTAAGTCATATTTTTGTAAGTAAAAATATACTGCATAAGAAGATTCAGTCCTACGTTCAACCTTATCAGGTTCTAGTGACTTTTTATTATAACTTATAATATATTGAAGTGTTTACTTAACACATATTTTTGTGAGTAAAAATATCTTGCGTAGGAAGGTCCAGACTTACGTTCAACCATGCTCACTAGAAACCCCGGGCGACCAAGTGACCAGTTCACTTGCACCTTCTAGTGATCCACTCACTAGCGATCCCGAGCGGCCATGCGAAGATGCTTAACCATGGTCTTGTAGTGGTCAGCTCACTAGCAGTCCCGGGCGGCCAAGTGACTAGCTCACTGGCGTCTTCTAGTGATATACTCAGTAGCAATCCCGGGCGGCCATGCGAAGACACTCAACCATGGTCTTGTAGTGACCAGTTCACTAGCAGTGTCGGGCGGCCAAGTGACCAGCTCACTGGCGTATTCTAGTGATCTACTCACTAGCAATCCCGGGCGGCCATGCGAAGACGTTCAACCATAGTCTTCTAGTGACCAGCTCAAACCGCTCCTAACACGACTCAACTACAAAAAGTTAAACCCCTTCGCACCTGCAAACAACTGCTCGGGGCTTGGGGGGCTTAATGTACTATACAAGATCCGCCGACAAGAGACTGAAGAGAGACGATCGATCAAATACGTGAGGACAGTATATCGGCCATCTGGACGAAAGTACCAGTCGGCCTCGTAGGCACAGTGAAGGGCAATAATGGGTAATTAATGTGAGTAATTACCGTATCATAAGCATATATATTACATTTATGAATGATTGGCAGATATATTTATACTGCATTAATGGTTAATCAATGGACTTGGCTGTCACATTATTTAGAATCTGACAAGGTTGCGCAGCTTTGATCCATCCTGTGTATAATATTTTATAATTTAAAATTTAAAATTAAGAGTTGGTAGAACCTGAGAAGGTTGAACGCATCTTTGAACCATCCTTTGCATAATATTTTATAGTTTTTATAATTGAAAATTAAGAGTGGTTAGACCCTAACAAGGTTGAACGCAACTCTGAATCATCTTGTGCATAATATTTTATAATTTAAAATTAAGAGTCGTTAGAACCTGACAAGGTTAAACGCAGTTCTGAACCATCCTGTGCATGATATTTTATAATTTAAAATTAAGAGTTGGTAGAACCTGAAAAAGTCGAATGCAAATATTTTATAATTTAAAATTAAGAGTTGGTTGAACGCAACTTTGTACCTTCCTGTGCAAGATATTTTTACTCACAAAAACGAGTTAAACAAATATATTATAATTTGGTTATAATGAAAACTAAAGCATGTCAAAGTTGGATGTAGGGCTGAACGTTCCTGAAAGTTCTCAAAACAAAAAACATGTCTTTGGGAACTATTACGGAACTTTTTACTCTTGTTGCAAAACCTGGAATTGATCCGAAGTAACGATGTCGAGACTGAGCGTGCGTCTTGTTCTTTGTGGCTTCATGGGGATGCCGCTCGGCCCTACGGTGGACGCCAAAATGTTTCGGTTGAATTGGTCTGAGGGTCGGTCGTCCTTCCTTGCTCTGCTCTCTTTTGATCTTCAATGCTCTCTGAAAACGCGATCCACTCCAATGGGTTGTTGACCTGCAGAAAGCACTCCGGCGCTCAAGTCAGATATGTTTCATAAAGAGGTCTATATTTTATAATGGATAGAAAATCAGTTGTCTACTTATAATGCTTGCCACATCCATGTTCATTGATTAACCATTATAATTAATCATTAATGCCATATATTTGTATAGCGTAAGCTAATCTGACTTATTAGTATCTATTTAATAATAATCAATTCCGATCGGTATAGTTCATAGTACATCAATAATTCTTTTTTTACCATCTTATTCCAAAGAAAAACTCAAATACATTAGAAGATTCAAAATTTATTTAAGCCTTAATTTTAGCAACTTAACTCAAATATATTGAGGGGTTATGCTGCGACTAAGTTTAATTATGATTTAGGTAATTTTTTTTTCGTAAAAGATAAATTATTTCGGGCATCTTTAATGTTCTGTTTACTTCCAAACTTGTACCCTGTAGAGAAGATGAGCAAGGAAAGTCACATCATAATATATTATTTTACAAATTTACCCCTAATTTTTAATTAATGGTGTGTTTGCTATTATTATAATCTCATTTACATATTTGAATTATAAAATATATTAAATACTTCAGTATTTAATTATAAATTAAACTAGTATACACATAAAATGTAACTATTTTTCATATTTAAAATTTTGGGCATCTCTATATTTTTAATGTATTACTTTTTTAAAAGTATTTATGTGAATTTCACGTAACATTATGGATAATTAGTAATTATAATTAGAATAATAATAATAATAATAATAGTAGTAATAATATATATATATATATATATATATATATATATATTTCAATTTATATAGATTTATCCTTCAAAATAATAATCATCTAATTTTATCTATTAAATAATTTTTTAGTCCATCAAATCCATCACATTATGCACAAACTTATCTCAAATCCACTCAAATTACATCATCTTTTTCTTAATTCAAATAACATCACAATCTTCCATTTTTTCAAATCTATTCATTCAAACTCCTTCAAATCATCTCCCATCTAAACACACCTTAAATAACTTTTACAATTTTTCTGGGTGTGATTTGTTCCATTCTGACTTTTGTTTCCATATCTTTTAATGCCATACTTAACTGTAAATGGTAACTTAATTGCACGTATGCTGAATTGAATACGTATCTTCTTAAAAATATGGTTTAAGAAAACAAATTAATTGATGGAGGTAATGTTGTTTCCTTTGTATTAGAGTTTGCATTGCTCTTTCTTCAGTATTTGATTTAATGATAAAATTAAAAAAATGAAGAATCCAAAAGGACAATCCTATAATTTTATTCTTTTTGAATTTCACATTTGAATAAAAAAAACAAAAACAATATGAAATGCAAAACTGATGAAAACGACATTGTTCCATCACATTGGTTAATTTTTCTCCAAAAGGCACAAGTTTAAAAATATCTGTCATTATATTTAACTAGTAATATTCTTAATTAGCAGATCACTCATTACTTTATAAATATAGATAAATGATAGGTATCATAACAAAAATATTTTTTTTATAAGGAACCAAATATTTCTTTTTTGTAATCAGAAGTAAAATACAAAAAATTAACAACAAAAACGATAAAAATTTTTTTTACTGATGACATAAATAAATAAAAAAAATTAGAAGTATTATAGTTACGGAAATGTCAATTAACTTGGACGCAACAAAATGGAAACAAAATTTTTATTCAAGTTTAAAACGGAAAAAATATAGGAAAAATTGATGAGAAATAAAAGTTATTTAAGCCCATTTTTCATACGTATATATTAATATCAGGTAATTTAGAAACATTAAAATATTAAGAGATGAGACTTGGAAACTTTCTTGATTTAGAAGTCACGTGGAGATAAGAAGAGAGAGGAGCGATGGAAAGAGATAAATGTTAAGCAATTAGAATGACTTGTTGTATACTTTTCTGAAGAAGTACAAACAAACCACGGAAAGATCAGAAGAGATAAAAGAGTGATAAAAACAAACATAAGAGTCAAGTAAATGAAACTATTTATGATGTAATAATTACTAAAAAGATAAACTGTAATAGGATTATCAATCATAAAATATATAAAGATTCTTGTAATAAAAAAGATATTTTATACGATCTTATTATTAGAAGAGTTTGTTATGATTTAGAGACCAGAAACGCAGATCACACCTTTAAAGTTCCTGCAACGGACTAGTAGAGAGAGTTTGTTAGACACTGAAAACCCATTCCTTCATCAAAAAGTTGAAAATTTTGAACTCTCTCTCCAAATTCGCATTTGAAAATTCAGTTTGAGAAAAAGGAGAGATGGAAAATACGACGGAGTTCGAGCACTTCGACGTGGTGTCAGACGATTCCGATCACCACTTTCTGGGTTCAAAGAAGGGAAAATGGTTCAGCGATTCAAAGAGTACAGTGTACAAAACCATCGTGAGAGAGTGGAAGATTCTCCAGCAGAACTTACCGGAATCAATCTATGTCAGAGTCTACGAGCAACGCATTGATCTAATGAGGGCTGTGATCGTAGGCGCTGCGGGCACACCGTATCACGATGGTCTCTTCTTCTTCGACATCGTGTTCCCTTCCGATTATCCGAGGAACCCTCCGAAGCTGTATTACCACTCCTTCGGGTACAGAATGAACCCGAACCTCTACACGAACGGGAAAGTGTGCCTGAGTCTGTTGAACACGTGGTACGGGAGAAAGAAGGAGAAGTGGGACCCGCGTGAGTCCACGATGTTGCAAGTGTTGCTCTCGATTCAAGCTCTGGTTCTGAACGAGAAACCATTTTTCAACGAACCTGAGGCTGTGCCATCGGAGAAGAAGTCACGTGCGTACAACGAGAACGTCTTCCTTAGTACTTGCGTCACCTCCTTCCATCTGCTTAAGCGGCCGCCGCGGAACTTCGAGGCCTTCGTCAGAGATCATTTTCGCCGGCGGGCGTTTTCGATTCTGGCGGCCTGCGGCGAATACGCGAGTGGGCGCGTGGGAGTTGGGTATTATAATTACCATGACTTGCGTTTTCCGATGGTCCAGGTTTCGAGGAGTTTCAAGGAGCGGATGGTGGTGCTTTACCCTCGGCTCTTCGAAGCGTTTCGTCAGAATGGTGCTTCTTTGGAGGGTTTGGCAGAACAATTGGAGGTGCAGAGCCAAGAATCCGAAACCAAAAGCAGTGGAGTCTTCAAAAAGATAGTGGAAAAGATAAAAAAGGCTTTCAGATTCAGGAAATTTGGTAAGAACAAAATTAGCCAGATGGACGGGAGAAATCGTGGTCTTGAAAGTGTTTGAAAGTTAACCTAATATAATTGAAGTAGTGTGCATATCTTATTATCATGGCCTTTTCATAAGATTGAATTGTTGATTGGAAGAAAAAAAAAACTCAGGTCATTGTAATAGTTCATGATGCAAGTTTAGATTGTGATCTTATCTCCAGTTAGACAGACTGCAATGTTCATGCAATTTAATTGTTTTTAAAATTTACGCACTCATTTGATTTTTATCTCATTCTTGTTGCTTTTCATCGCAAAAGTCATTGTTTTACGATTTCTCTCTCTCCTTTTATCTCTTTCTGCAGTATATTCCACTCACCATAACAATTGCATATTCTTCTTTAAAATGAAATGAGAAGAATTTGAGTGTAATAAATGACCGTTTTTACATAATTTTATTTTATCAAATTTTCCATATTTTATTTCCTCTCTACAAAATAGATCCTAAGAGCTTAGAGTCATAGAATTAAACGAAATTCCATATTTAAAAGGGGCTAATAACAGATAAGAAAACAAATCCATAAATGATTTGTACCATTTATTTTTATAATTAACAAGGAATGAACTGCTACCATTTACATAATTCGTAACTAACAGTCGAAGTTCTCAGATATTGGATGGATTTATGCTAGTAAAACCTCGAATTTGTGGACCAGCAAAGTATCGTCCCACAGAAATTAGTTCTTGGTTATCAAGATTAGGCTAGTGCGTGAACTTTGCCCAAGAAAAATCATATACATTTACAGCACAAAAGATCAGCGCAAATAAAGAACCTACTAAAGAACCTACTACAGTTTGGACTGTTTCTTGGAACTTCGACCAGCTATGAATTCCTGCATCTTTCTGAATTGCTCCTTCGTCATTCCGTTATAATAATCATGAGCTCTCTCCTAAATTTTTTACACGGGTGGAGAATTTATGTGTAAGAAGATTTGGGTAAAGCTAAAAATGTACACAAATGAGGAAAATAGAAAAATCCCTAGCAAGGAAGATCATTGATTACATAGAAGAGAAGCATAAAATGGATAATGCAGACTGACAGACAATCAGGAAAGAAATAGTGCCAAACAGAGAGCAAACAAATCAATCCCCGGATACAATTTCGGTGTAACACAACCTTTCTCTTTTCTTTTCCAATGTTTACGAAAGATACAATACATTAATCTCAGGTTGATGGAAATTGCACTCGAGTCTGAGGCCCCTGAATAGCACTTCGTCAGACAAATTAACCATAAGGGTTGCAAACTAATTTCAATAAGTTTACACTTTCAAAGACAAATTTGATCAATAAAATGCTGTTTTCAGGATCTGGAACAACATTTCCATCATCAGGGGGACAGTTTATTTGTGATAAATAAAATTAGATGGATAGGTCACTCATCCAGTTTGTGGGATATGAGTCTTTCTTTTCAACCAGACCATCTTATTGCTGTTATAAGTTTTCTCACAAATATTTTAAGGACAGAAAAAAAATGATTTTTAATATAAACTACAATTAGTATAGTTAATATAAAAGTTGAAAAGGGTTAATAAATTAATTTATACATAAAGTAAAAAATTCTACGGCAGTTATGGAAAAACTTTTGGTATACTGAGGTCTAACTCCATGTTAAGTTCACATCAACTACAGGGAACAACAATTAATGGATACACCCCCACTCACCTTATGAGAAACTGAAACCATTCCATATACATTAGAAATCTTCTAGCTGTCTTAGAGAATTAGGCAACAATCGACATGTAATAAGGGAGGCAGATAATTGTTGTGTTGCTCTAGACCAAACCAAACCAATCTTTTTCGCTAAATCCGTGCCATATAATGGTAGAGACAAATTGTACAGAGTACTAACCTTTTCAAGGGAAAGTGCATGGCCAAGATCAAGTTTGATGCCATCATTGATGACCGCCTTGTACCTCAACACCAAGTCTTGGTTGTTTTTGACAATAGCATCAGCAATTTCCCTGCTTTTCTTCAACAATTCACCATCTTCAACCACATGGTTCACGAAACCCAGCTTTTCAGCCACCTCAGCGGTCAAAGGTGAGGCCGTGAGAGATACCTCCCGCGCTTTGTTGACCCCAATGATGCGCGAAAGCTTCTGAGACAAACCCCACGAGGGAAATATCCCAAACCTGCACAAACAGATAAGGGGCGTGTTCAAAATCCGAAGAGTCGATTTCTATTAAGGATAAAGGGAATGAACCTAGCGTGAGTGTCCATGAACTTAGATCCCTTGGCAGCGACCAAGATGTCACAGGCGAGCGCAATCTCGAACCCAGCGGTGACGGCGAATCCTCTAACGGCTCCTATTATCGGTTTGCGGCAGAGCTCCATTTGCACCACTGGGTCGCTCTCCGGATCCTTCACGTCGCCCTTGAACACGTCCTCCGCCGCCGTGAGATCCACGCCAGAACAGAACGACCGGCCCGACCCGGTCAATATGATGACCCGCACCGACTCGTCCCGGTCCAGTTTCTTGAACGCCTGGGCCAGGTCCACCATCATGGGCCGGGTCAGCGAGTTTAGAGAACCCGGACGATTGATCGTGATCAGTGCGACGCCGTTTGGGTGGCGGTTCACGAGTATTAGTTTCTCCGGTGATTGCCGTTCCATGTTTGACCCGATTCGATGGTTGAAAATGTGAAGTTGGCTTAAGAAGAAAGGGAGGGAGTGGATCCTTCTTTGAGGATGCAGTCTTGAAGTGCGTGAAGCAAAAGATGATCGGACGGAGAGATGACGTGTCAGATAATTATCTTTATCCACCACAAAACTAATATTTCTTATTATATGATCATGATTTATATGAAACTCAACTTATATTTAATAATTAATATTTTTAAAGAAATGTTAGAATTAATTTTATAAATAAAATGATAGATTTGATAGTAAGAGGTTGGGAAAAAGTGTTGAACGCAAATAATTGATTGAAATCATCTTAATCAATCACAATATTATTTGATTGTTGTGCTTAAATAAATCTAGAAAGAGGGATAATCCATACAAAGGCTTGATGGATAATATAATATTACTTTACTGTTAGTGCATTTTTTTAACTAACGTTATTTCTATATTTAAAAATTATTGTTTATGATTAAACTAAATTAAGTTTGTTAGTGTGATAATTTTCATTTATAATTTGTTTATGTCAATGAACATTCAACAATTTAGATAAAAAGTCAGATCTGGACAATATTGATATTTATCTATCTCAATAAATGTCAAGACCAACATTAATGTTTTAAAATTTTAAAATTTTGGGAGAATAAAAACTAAGAGAAACATTTTATAAAAAGTTCAAAATCAAATATTTTATAAATAAGTAAAATATATAGAGTATATAGAGATTATTGTGTGTATCAATTGTGTTTAGAGAGTATATAGAGTTTTCAAAAAATTATTACAAAATATATTACGCTTTGATGTTCTCACAAGGTGCAATTTCATATATATGATGAATAATATTTCAAAGTTGTATTTGAAAAGTTTGATAATGAATATTCTAGTGGTCTTTTTTGTTGTGATAATGGTCATCTTACCTTCTAATGATTGAAAACATGTCTATTTTTGTTATTTTTTTTAAATTATGAAGTTATTAAAGGTTTCTCTACGTCTTTCCATATGATTATACATATTTAATTTTACTAAATGGTTACTAATTGACAAAACAATTATTGTTTCAGTATAGTTGTTGAGGCCGAGATGCGAACGGTGATGAATGACGTCTTCTCCTTTCAGCAATGTAATGTTTCCTTATCGTTCTTCAGGAAGAATGGGGTGGGTACCTGCGAAGGCACTCTGACGCTCAAGTCAGAAAAAGGAATGACTGAACCTTTTTAGTCCAATAATGGAAAAATATTTTTTTCCCTCTCTCTCTGAATTATTCAAAACGTACCTGTCTCCTCTAGGTTTTTCGTATTTAACCTATCCTCGTCTTTGATATTTGGTTGGTTAGTTCCGCAACTTGCGCTTTCATGGTTATACATTTGTAACCGCTTCTTCTTTAGTGTATCTGAGTCAATTGACCCAGTCTGAATAAAGCTGACCAAGCGTATGTTGACTCTTAGCTTGACTGGGTTAATTTGATCCATGTTGGTTGTTTGGTTTAAGTGACGGACGATCGTTCCTAAGACGATCGATGGTTTAAGTAACGGACGATCGCTATTAAGACGATCGATACTAGGGGCGACATTGACGAGCGTGTGGCATGACGATTGTCTCGCTGGCATTATCTTTTACGATATCGCGATCGTTTCGCCTAGGAGGTTGACGATCATTAGGAAGTGATTGTTGACTATCCGTTAATACCTACTTGGCCTCTTCACTATTGTTAGCTGTCCGGATGAAGACGATCGTTCAGTCGGTCCGTTTGGTTTATTGTTGACAACTGCTCGTCTTCAGATATTCTATCATACAATTATGAATCTAAATATATATCTGAATAGTATATTAGTTCAAATTTGTTTTGACTCAAGGATAAGGTACCAAGGTATTAAGGTAATGTTGATAACATCAATCACTTATTTTATTTTGGTGTCATTTTTTTTTATTTGAACATGTTTTGCACCATACACACCCAAACAACTATACACAAGTTTGAAGTTTGAGTATGTAATTTAGAATTTTCAACAAATGTATAAATATGATTTAAACAAAGTTGTGGAACCAACAAATTGTGTACAACAAAAATGTATTATTAGTACAAATAAGCTAATGATAAACAATAACATAAATATAAGTAGTCATATGTTAGTGCAACTGTATTTTCTTCTTAATCTGATACATGAACCATTGGTGAAATTCTTGGATATTTGATAATGGTTGATGATTTTAATAGCATTTGAGAGAAAAACATTCCATAGAAAAAATTAATTATAAAGGTGTTTAAATAAGTTTTGTTGATGGTATGACCACTTAATATTTTGGTTTGGTGGAAAATAAATTATTCATGGTTTTCGAATCTATAAAAATGGTTATAAATGTCTTGGTTAGAGAGCATATTTAGTATTGGAGGTAGGGTTTTGGGTGCTTTGAAGCTTTTTAAATCCACTAATGGCTGAGTCACTTATCTGTGTTCAAAATTGGTTGAAGAACACTATAACCTGATGGCATAAATATCAACTAAGAATCCGAGCTCTATCATAATATTTTCATAAGTACAAGTTTGATTTATTTTTCTTCTAAAACTCTTTTATAAATATATTGTTGTGTATATTAATAATATTTAGTTTTAATTAATTTTTAGAATTTCATAGTTACATAATGGGAGGAGATGAAGTAACCAGAGATGACAATGTGTCGGGTCGAACACGCATAATGCCTATTCACAACTCGACCTGCCCCATAAAACTGTACCAGCTATCTGTGTGAGTATCCACATAGAAAATACCCGTGAGTATTTTAAAACTCGGGTAGTAACGGATACCCACAAAAAAAATAATATTTTATACATTTTTAAAATAAATTTTAAATAAAATTACAAAAAAAAATATATAATATAATATAAATTAAATTAAATATAATTTTAATTTTAATTTTAATTAAATTTAACCTAATAAAATATATTTTTATTTTATTATTAATTAAATTTAATTAAAAAATATATATAACCTTATTTTTTTAATATGTACATAGTGTAACATTCACGTATTCATCAAACTTGACAACTCAATAAGGTTGCGTCATGGTGACATTTGCACCGTTAGAAAATTACGGGCCTTACTGAACTTTTTTAAAAGATAGGATCATTTTGAATCAAACCCATAAAAGTAGGAAACCAAAATAGGTATTAAACCTTTATATAATTAACATTGAGTTTGGGTGTTTTTTCAAATGTATTACCTTTACTGTAAAGTAACAAACTAGAAGGATGAAATCCTTTTACAGCATTAATACGAGGAATTAATAGTACTATTTAATGTTTTTCCTAAAAAACACTATAAGAGTATGTTGGAGATATGTGACGTGACGTGAATTATTGGTGAATGGGTAGGAAGTAGAACATACTGACTTCAAATATCTATAATATCTTCTTCCATGGGGACAGAGCACCTAACAGTTTGAGGCATCCAATTATGTCCTCAGCATGAAGTTTGAGGCATATCGAGATTTCCTAGGAGGGAGCAAAAGACACCTTACGAAGCAAATTAAGGAAATTGTCGTCATAAGCTTTGAAATCATGAAAACAGAACATTAGTAGTGGCTCATGATTTTCACTATCTCCTAATCTTTCTTTAATTTGTAAGTTTATAACATTTGTGCTGAAGCATTTAGTATGACGAAATAGGTATCCACACCAAATAAAAGGTCAAGTTTGAAGGAGTCCGCGAATGTTGCGTGGCCAAATGTAGTTGGAACCTCCTTCTAAGAGATTCTTAGCTACGATAACATTTGCAGCATCAGTTGGATGATAGGGGTCCCAAAACACGTACTTTGATCTGTCATAGCAAACTTTCGATGTGGGACCACATGGAACCAGACCTCCATAGCGCCCAGCCACGCGACAACAAGCTGAAGTTGGATTAACAAAACCTGCCACATGTATATACACACAACAAAATTTTTGTTCATAATAAACACCTTGCAAATGCAAATTCAAAGGTTCTATTCTGATAATCGATTATTTGCCAAACAATATAGACACGTACCGAGTGCTACATAATTCTTGAGAATATCATCTAAAATTTGATACACATCTGCATAAGCAAAAGCTGAACCCTCTAGATTTGAGTTGAGTTCTGTAACAAGGTCTTTTAGTTGGGAATTATATAGCTGTGCTAGCTGATTGGGGAAAGAAACACAGCTATCTCCAGCACCGATGTTTGAATCCCTCTGACTTGGTATACACCCTATAGGCCCCACATTCGCCACAACAACTTTTCTAGCCCCCAGATTGAACAACCTCTGCATGTGGTACATACGTTGTTGAAACATTAAACAATTTGTCGTAGAATAGTCATCAGAACCAAAGATTTCATAAAATTATAATCCTGAAAACATTACAGTGAGCTGAAGTCTGAATTTTGATATCATTTTTGCGACAAAGGATTGTGGAGACTCCGAATCTCGTTCGGAAAATGAGAATGATGGTGTTAGGTAGTTATTTATGAAATCGTTTGAGCCTATCGACACGGAAAACAATGACATATTTAATAGATTAAGAGCCGCAGGAAGACCAATGCTGGCTATGATGTCTTGTCTGGTATTTGCAAAATTATCTATCTGTGCATCGAAGTTGAGCCGACCCCCCTGACAATCCATCAATGCATGCAAACTGTTATTAATGTATGATGATGTGAGATTATCACGGTCTTACAAACACGTAATAATCATGTAAAACTAATAGCTTCTTGACGATTATAGCATCTTAAACAAACATCAACAGAAGCAGAAACTCACAAAAACTTGTCCAGTAAAATTTAGAATTCCACCTCCACCAGAAGCATAATTGACACCTTTCAGAATCACTGGTCCAACTGTGGTGGGTGCCAAATAGGGTGGGGTTAAATCCATACCCAGTTCCTGACCTGATGGAGCAAGAAAAAGAAAAACTCATCAGACAAAAGATGTAATAACATTAATATAAAAAGTAGAGAAAAACATAGGATGTAATTAATATAAAAGGTGGTAAATCTTGCCAATGATGTCGACGATGGTTCTTCCATTAGTGAACCTTCCCGTTGGTCTTCCAAAATCAATGCCATTGGGTAAATAATTAGCCTTTGAGAAGGAAACAAGGTAGTTATTGTTTCCTACGTCAACAAGGGAATCTCCGAATACAAAATTTGCAGGGAGATCATCTGAGGTTGAAACGTTAAACAAAACCAAGACTATGAAAAGTAGAAGCAGATTCAAAAGGGCACCCATCACAAATAAAGAACAGTAACTGGTGACTGCAACGAAGTACTGAAGCAGTTCCTCCTATATAGTACTTATACCTGTGCCACATTGTACCAAAAACAATGGGCTTTATAATGTGCAAAAGACACTGCCACCGGCTCATGATAAAGGAATTTTATAATAATAAATCATGTGAGGGATAAAATCATGCAGTGGGCCAACATTAATTGCTCTGCCTATAAACCTACTAGTCTTGACCGTGTAGTTGGAGGGAATAAATGACATTTCAAATTAAAACAAAACAGATACCATAATAAATATATATATATATATATATATATATATATATATATATATTTGGTTTTCATCCACATATATGAGATGGTCTCTTAGTTAACAACTAATTAATTAGGGTGTGTTTGGACTAGATTAAGGATTTGAGAGACTGAAAATGATTAGATTTGAGAGAGAAGTGAAGGGAAAGTGATGTTATTTAGATGAAGAAAAAGGCAGTGAGAAATGAAATGAAAGTTTATTAAAGATTGCTAATGATTTAATGATTGATAAATAAATAAAAATATATAAAATTAATTAGTGAGAAGTTGTGATTTCTTTTTCTTTTTTTTGCATTTTAATGGATCGTTTTCCGAAAAATCATCGCTTCTTAACTTTCCGTTGCTGCATCCAAACACACTGCAAAGAACGTTAATAAATAACAAAAACTAAAATAAATAAAAAATTAATGCGAGATTAAAAAGAAAAAAATAGTGAGAACTAAAAATAAAATATAAAAACTTAGTAAAAACTATAAGTAAAAAAGAACTATATACCTTAAGACAATTCTGTCACTTATAAGTCGGACGGTCATGGTGGTGGAGAGTCCAGAAGAATCATCGTCATGATCGGTTGGTTGAGAAACTAAACCAATCAGTCATTTATCAAATTAATTAATTAATACTAAATATGTTTAGAGGTAAAATGTAATTATTTAGAATTAGACCAAATTAATCAAAAATTCATTTAAAATTTATAAATATAAGTTTGAGATAAATAGATAGATAATTTTACACATCGTTAATGCGCGGCCAAATCTTTTTCCACTTTGAAATCAAAATATATAGATAATTTCCTAATTAAACGAACGCAAACAAACAATTATATGAAAACTTAAACTGAAAATTAACATTTAGACTTGTTATCGACAGTTGGATTGTTTACCTCGATCCTCGCATATAAAACATATTCTAATTTTACTTAAGAGATGAGTTATTATTTAACAAACATGTTATTTAACAAATCTTATAAAATAATATAATATCAAAATATTTTTATATAATAAAGATCAAATTGAAATATATTTTTTCATCAATAGCAAATATAAAATCCATAAAATTGAGAAATGAAAATTTAAAAGAGTTATTCAAAGTATAATCTCAATAAACAAAATATATGAGTTTAATAAGTCTATTTTTTTAATAAGGAGGAAGTACTGATTAAATTAACTAAATTGATTATTGCAAATTAACTGAAAATACTGTTTTTTTTATGTCAAATTGTCTGGTGTTTTCGTATATTAAAATTTTATCTCCAAATAAATTCTATCGATTTATCGACTAGCGTTGCCAGTGGTCTAATAATGATATACAATACATTCACGGTGATTAAAACAGTATTTTAATAAAATTATTTAAGCGAATAATTTGTTTATTACGATTACTTTTTAAGGTGTCTAAAAAACCTTAAAAAAAACATTTTAGTACGAGTGTAGCATAAAATCCTTGTATTATCAGACCACAGGTTCTGCTATAGTTTGTGAAGCTTTTGAATTTATGTGCAACACAACGAAATGGTAGCTTTGGTTACCTGCTTCTCAATTTTAAATTCCTGTCTGTCTACAGTACTTTGCTAACAATGCCACAAGTTGTTCAAACTTCAAAGTTCAGAAGCACTGAATCTTCACGCTTTTTAATTAAATGCATCTCAATAAAAGAAAGGATACTATTTAATGTTTGCAGGGACTTCCTTCAATTCATATTTTCTTTTGCAACTTTAACTATCACAAAACCCACACTGTCGCTTTTTCTTGACTAATACTTTTTCCTTTGTTTTCTGTGCACCCCTTTCAATAATAATATTTAAAATATGTATATTATTATTTACACAAAACTTTGAATTAATATAGGCATGTGAAAATTTAACATGAAAATTAATTTTATATTGTGCAGTTTTTCTCTTTGTTAATAATTAATCTCCATGCAGTATCCGTTGCTCTGTTTCATGTTTTGGGTACGAGGTCGATGTAATAGTTTGAGGATACATAGTTGAAAGTCTAAATAATGTTTAGAAATACAAATGTTAAATTGAACCGTTTTAACTATTCAAATAAACGTATTTTGATGTGAAAATCAATTAATAATTAATAAAACATTAATTACATAATTTTTTTTATTTTAAACTTTTATTTATAGATTTTTAATCAAGTTTAACTTAATTATTATCTAATTATATTTAATAATATTTTATTTTTAAATTAATTAACATTAAAATTAATATATTTAGTTTAATTCATTATCAAACAATTTATTTTATAATTAATTAAATTTATTATATAATTCAAACATAGTTGATTATTTAACCTAAAAGTCATTGAATAAAGATAAAATTAATTTATAATATATAAATAGAGGTAAATCTTCTTTTTAAAAATTGGTTTTGTAGGATTTTGGAATGTGTTGGAATTCTCACTAAATTAGTTGTTGAAACAATACGAAAAATCATCTCATATAAAAATTACAAGCTAGTTCTCTTTCATGGGGCCTTCTGATTATGCAGCACAAAATACATAATTCACCCATTACTTTTGTTTTTCAGACAACTTTGCGCACATCACCATGACTACTTTTTTTGCATTTGTTATGGATCATAAATGGTGCAGGTAGCATATATGGAAGAATGGGAAACATGCATACGCTTAGAAGAGATTTTCTAAACTGAATTACAGCTACCAACAGTAAGAAAACAAAGGAAGTACCATACTTGGTTGTTGATGATGTGTAGCATCATCTTCATAACTGCTTAAACTACAATGGGAAGCCAAAGAGTTCCATCCACTTCAAACTTGCCTCATTTACTTTCATAATCAATGAAGGTCGACGTGATTCTGGCTTCATCTTTTTTACTTTTATCCATTTTTTTTTTATTTTTTTATTCATACTTTAAGCCAGTTGACTATAGTTAATTTATTATTGCCGTTCTTAAAAAAAAATGCATGTGTCATACTATTTTTTTATATCATTCTTCGTTTATGAATTATTATACAATGTAATAAGTTTCTTGCTTTTTAATTTGGATGTGTTGTGATTTCCTAATATTTTAAAAATCACCAAAGTCTCATTATTTTTCTCTCCAATAGAGATGACTTTATAATAATGAAAGTGCAATTAATAGATTATTTTTAGGATAACTTATAAAAAAGTTTACTCGTTTGCTTAGATAACTTATAAAGAAATTTTCCCAAGTGGGTCACTCAAACAAAACATTAAGGTTAATGTATATTGAGGAACATTGAACACATGTTGGTTAATATATTTAAACTGAAATGTTGTGATTTAATAACTCTTTGAGATTCACATTTCGTATTTATATTTTAATAGAATATTAAATACAAATATATCTATACATCATTATTAGAATATTTTTTAATGTAATCATCATTATAACAACCTTTCAAGACCCTCTGCAATGACAAATATCTAGAGGAGAATTTTCTTTTATGTTGTTTAGTTAGATTCTCTATATATTTTTTATCATATATATGAAATTAATTAATAAGAAGAGAAAATAATAATAATAATAATAAGTATTTAAACAAATGCAAGGATGTGCTATATACAGAACATGACATCCCTATATATATTTATTGTCTATAAAAGAAACAACGTTTTAAGTTTAAGACTTACATAAATATATATATATATATATATATATATATATATATATATATATATATATAATTAAGGAAAAAAGTTAATATAATATTAGAGAATAATTAAAAACTATAACTATTAAATAAAACTTTTGATTATAAAAATATATTTTAATCATAAAAGTTATTCTTGCATCATCAAAGTATAAGTAAAAAATTATAAAAATTTAAATATTATAAAATTCTTGCACCATAACAACACTTAACACTTTTAAAAATAAGATAAAATGAAATAAAATTGTATTATGATTACTTTGATGCTTTTGATAAAAAATAAATAATATTTTATAAGTTTTTTTTCTTAAGTGAAAGTTTAAAATCAACTTTACGAATAAACTTTATTTTATAAATTTATAAAATAAAGTTTTTACTTATATATTATAAAAAATACTTTATTCATATTTGATGTGAGATTTCTAATATATTTTCACACTATTCTAATATCATTTGAAGTAAATATTAAATTTAACATTTAAACTAATAATCAAATATGATTTTCAAGTTAAATTTTTTAATTCAATCTTTTACATCAACAACGAATAAATTTAAAACTCAAATTGGCTCAAGTAAAAACAATATACAATGACTTTTATGTATATGATCTTGAAAATATAAAATAACATTCAAATTACTTATTATATTAGGAAAAAATAAGAATTAAAAAAAGGAAAAAATAAGAATTAAAAAAAGGAAAAAATAAGAATTAAAAAAAGGAAAAAATAAATAAACTTACTAACTACAATATGAATATAAAGCAAGAACTAAAATTAAAATTCCAAAGTTATTTAAAAAAAGTTCAATAAATATGTAAAAGAAAAAACAAAATTTCAACTTGAAATAGTTGAAGAAATAAGGACAATTACAAGAAACTTAAATAAAAATTGAAAAATAAATAATAAGAAAGATAAATTATTATTATTAAAAGTAAATAAATTTACATATAAAATTAAAAAAGCTAATGACTAATACACATACCATAGTACCATGTAATTTATTTGTCACCTAATTACAAATACATCAGAAAACTTGACAGTTTGCAGCCTTTTCATATTTGTTTCCCATAAAAACATTTATAGATTACCTTTGGTCTTTTAGGGATTAAAAATCTCACTTAGAGTTAGGAATGACAATAAATGAGATGAGCTTCATTATAATCTTTAAAATAAAAGTTTCTTTTAATTCTCATATTCAAGATAATATAAATTTTTTTGTCACGTACCTATTCTCATTTTTTGTTATTTTAATATCAATTGATTTTTATAAAAATAAAATAAAAATCACAACAAACACATAATATTATCATATGTTCATTACAAAAAAGGACAAATAATGTAAATTAAATTATCTTTACTTATTTATTTTGTTTTTATCTTTTTATACAGATCCAAATTCAAAGATATTGTTTCTTTTATGTATTTTTGAATAAAAAAAATACATTTTGATAATTTAAATAAAAATTAGTTAAGTATTTTAATTAACTATTAAAAAAAAGTCAAAGCATTTTAATTAAAAGTAAATTAAATTCTTTCTAAAATTTAATTAACTTTTTGTTGTTAGAATTAATGTTGGACCAACATTTTTTTATTTATTTATGAAGTTTTACACGGCCTTTCAGACCTTTCATTAAAAAAACACGAAAATAGTATTATCCACCCTCTTTTTTCTATTAGGACACTTTCGTTCTTTCTTCTTTTCCCTTTCACTCCCTTAGAAGGAGATTAAAATTTAAGACAGTTGTTTTGAGATTAAAAGCAATTATATTGAAAAACAGTAGAAAGAAAATTGACTATGAAGTCCAAAACAAAACCAAACTCAACCATAAATTTATTTCCATTTTCATTTTGATTAAAAGATGTAGTTGCATTCTGTGTTTGATAAAACACATGCAGAGAAAAAAAGATTAATTTTTTCATTGTATATCATCAACAGTTCTAAAAGATTGTGATTGTTGAAAATATTTTTTATACTTTTATATATTTTGTTCTTTCTTTTATCTCTTCTATGTGATGTGTTCCCCTTCAATGATGGATGAAAGTTATTGTCATCCTTATACAAACAACGTAAAAGTTCATTTATTTATTTTTCTTTCTTTAAACTTTGAAGTATGGTTTGACTACAATATAAATGTTTTGTTCAACTTTTTTTATTCACCACCTAAGGTAGAATGCTAACGTATGTTTTGGTGGTTTTATTGTTATTATTCTTATTATAACGAACATACTACTTATCGTGAAGATTATTTGGAGATGTTGAAAATCTCAATTTCCTAAAATTGAATATTATTCTGTAAAAAATATTTTTGAACTAATTAGAATGATATTAATGCATAGTAAATATTATAAAAATCATCTTCCCTGGTTGAAAATAAATACTATTTTTTTATTTTTTAAAAAGAACTTAATTAAATCAATTTTTAAAAAGTTAGGACACAATGAAAAAAAAAAAAGAATTTTTTTAGCACAGATTAAGAAACTTTTCAATTAAATAGAGTTGAAACGAATAATTAAGTTTTATTTTTTAATTTGTAAATACAATGAGATGACATTTTTAGGGTTTTGGAATGATAAGAGAGGGGTCACACCCCTTCTTCCCCAATTTTCTTGTATTTCCTCTTCACACATACAACGGACGCAAACTCCATGATTGGCAACATTAAAGCCCTAGGTTGCTGATTCCGGTGAGACTCTCGCAAGATTCCTCCAATGCTAGTATCAACGACTTCTCTGCTGCCACCCTATGACGGAAGCCATTGCGCAACGCCTCTGCATCAATCACCCTCAGTCGTTCGTCGTTCCTGCGCGTGAGTGCTACTCGCACTAGCCTTCTGCCGTTAAACCCTCGCCAGACAGGGCACCTTCGATTTTGCCCATTAACCACTTCCGCACGAGCTCGCCGTCATTGGAGATCGCATCTCCTAGCTGCACCTCGACGTTAGAACCCTAGGCCGCCACTGTTATCACGAGGTCGCCAATACTACGACTACGACGTGTTGTAGATATGCATCGTGCTCACGATGATACGTGGATTTGTAGTGATTCCGGGTCTGGTTGGGTGTGCGACTTCCTCTTTTTCAGTGTTGTTGTTGTTTTGGCGGTGAAGGGCAGGTGAAACGCAAGGAGGAGCTGCGTTTTCGTTGCCGAGATCCATGTCTACGACGAGTGTGCGAATGCTCGTTGTGCTATTTGTTGGCGCACGCAACGACTATGGTGAACTACTGGTTCGTTGCTGGCGTGCCCCTCTCATCATTTACCATCATTGAGGAAAAAATAGTTATAGCTTTAACCTGTATAAAAAATGAATATATATCGATTCTTAAACTAGTATAAAAATAAATAAAAATTAACTGCACTAGTGCTAGTTCTCACAATGGAGAGATTAACGGCAGTGGTAAATTTGATGTGTCACTATAATTAAACACTTGACAAGGTTGAGATATTCTAACTACATGTACGCCTGCTGGATTAAAGCGTTGGCGCCAAACTAATGTGAAATGAATAATCTGGGACAAAATAGTTAGTTAACATCCTTTCTCTATGGTCATCAGAAGAAGATAGATTCAACATGACATGATTGCTTACTTGTCTGTTTCTTGTAAAATATAGTCAAGAGCTAAGACAAGTGATGTTTTTCCACTCAGCAGTGAAAATCAAGGCCTAGCCTTTTGAAGCTCTGTAAGGTACAACTTATTTATTGAATTAAAACATTCTGTATAGGTAATAGGTTTTTCATGACACGAATTTGTTTCTACTACCTCGATCACCAGTTTTATGTACAGCCTTGATAGAATCCAAGTTGTTAAATAACTGTTTCGAGATAATTTATATTTGTAAAGCTGATGAATTACAAGTCCCACATCCATGTAATATCTTTAATTTTAGCTTGTTAGTACAAAGCAAAATATGGCAGTTGTTTTATTAAAGGCTAATTGTTAACTGTGATAAAATGAACTTGTGATGTAAAGGAGAAAAGAATCAGATGACCATGAACGAAAACTTTCGTTTATTTCGATAATGTATAAATATAGCGTACGTTATACGTACTTGGTTCCTTAAACGAGCATTGCATTGCATGGTATATAGTATACATACTATTAAGAATATATTTTAACTCAAAAACCCCGACCATCACTACCGAAGCCACCGCCTCCACCGGCCCCACCGCCACCACCTGCACCGCCTCCAATGCCACCGCCAGAACCCCCTCCAAAGCCTCCTCCGGCGCCTCCTCCGGCACCAATTCCTCCCCCTACTCCACCACCATGCCCACCACCAAAGCCTCCACCGGCACCTCCACCAGCGCCTCCACCGGCACCTCCACCAACTCCTCCTCCAAAACCACCACCTTTTCCACCTCCAAAACCACCACCAGCACCTCCACCTGCACCACCTCCAGCTCCTCCACCTGCACCACCTCCAATTCCTCCGCCTGCTCCTCCTCCTACACCACCACCAGCTCCTCCGCCTGCCCCTCCTCCTACACCACCTCCAGCTCCTCCACCTGCACCACCTCCAATTCCTCCGCCTGCCCCTCCACCTGCACCACCTCCAATTCCTCCGCCTGCCCCTCCTCCTACACCACCTCCAGCTCCTCCGCCTGCCCCTCCTCCTACACCACCTCCAGCTCCTCCACCTGCCCCACCTCCAACTCCTCCGCCTGCCCCTCCTCCTAGTCCACCGCCAGCTCCTCCACCTGCCCCACCTCCAACGCCTCCTCCTGCCCCTCCTCCACCACCAACTCCTCCTCCCACGCCTCCACCTTTTCCACCTCCAAAACCACCACCAGCACCTCCACCTGCACCTCCTCCAATGCCTCCTCCTGCTCCTCCCCCACCACCAACGCCACCACCTTTTCCACCTCCAAAACCACCACCTGCACCTCCACCTGCACCTCCTCCAATGCCTCCTCCTGCCCCTCCTCCACCACCAACTCCTCCTCCGACACCGCCGCCTTTGCCACCTCCAAAACCACCTCCAGCACCTCCTCCAATGCCTCCTCCTGCTCCTCCGCCACCACCGTGCCCACCTCCGAATCCTCCTCCTAGACCACCACCTTTTCCACCTCCAAATCCGCCACCAGCACCACCGCCACCACCAATTCCTGCCCCAAATCCACCACCATGTCCACCTCCAATTCCACCTAAGCCGCTTCCAAAACCGTCAACTAACTCATTTTCTTTAATTTTTCTGCATTCTGCTGCTCCTATCACTAATACAAATGCCACAGCAAGTACTGCAACATAGCTTTGTAACTTTCCCATCCTTACACAGATAGAGAAAATAGGGCAGAAAATGCTTTCTGTGGAGAAAGCTTGGGCAGAAAGGAGTTATTTATAGTGTGAACAAGCGCACACACACCATTAATACACGTAGACTTATCGAGATCTCAACTATCGAACACCGTCAAAAGTTCAAACTTTGTTTCTAAAGATAAATCCACGGGCCGGTGAAATCTTAATTGTCATGTCCCAACCATCAACTACTTTATTTAAGTACAACGTAGTTCGATTAATAGCTATTAACAAAAATGATAATATCTCGATTAGAAAAAACACTACTGAAAGCAACTAGCTTGCTCCAGTCACTGTAGGAGTTTAAATAGTGAGTATCCTTTTTGGGGTTTCTGCTGTGAATTATCTTATTCATTATCAGGTGCTAAATGGGACATTTTCGTTTATCAGGAAAGTGGTTGTTCATAATTTTCTGTGAAACATGTTCCCTCTTTGTATTGTCAAGAATCAAAATCTACAAAAATGAAGTTTGTACACGTACAAATTCTTATTTTGAAGTAAATTATTAGAATCTTGATAAAGAACTGAGAACTAATTTCTGAAATTGTTAAAATTTATTTATAGTACTAATATCTCGAAAAGAAAATTTGTATACACTGAAGATTCAATCTCTAATGACACACTTGAAAGAACACGGCTCTTGATGACGATGGAAATTGGTGTTATTTGGTATCCAACAGAACGACTTTAGTTGGTAAATATATTTAAGGCTGGATGTAACGGGTCGAGGTGAAGGATACAGAGTGATTAATTTTCTTCCATTTTTAGTGAGTAAAAAGTGAAGTTAGAAAAATTTTCTGGAAGTGACTGCGATTGGCAGATGGCAATTATGAAATGTTGAAGACCCTTACGTTTTTATACTGTTTTTCTCATTTATAGCTTGAAAACTTGCCCTACTGCTATGTGTATTATCTGTCGGTTCAATGTCATATACATGGGATTGGCATGTGATGTGAGAAACATTTTCAGCCATCTCACTGAAATCAAATTAAAAAAACTTCACATGTTAATGTTTAGTCCAGTTTAAGAAATATATAGCATTTCTGGACGATTGGCACCCCACCACATGTACAGCTTGCTTCATCAATACACAGTGACAGTCATATTATTTCATAATACTTTAATATTAAAATGTACTTTTAGTCAAAGAATGCTTGTTAAAAATAAAGTACCAGCATTTTCAATGGCTTTTAGGTTTGAATGTGCTTCCGTCACTGTCTTTGAGTAAATAATATAATCATAGAAAATTGTTGCAATAAGAAAATAAAAGAGTATGATTATAGGTATGTAAATTAAAGAATGCGTGTCATAAATAATATACATCATTATTAGAAAAACTGACCAATATACATGCAGTATTCGTTTCATTTTGTATTAGATGAATACTTTTCATCGTTTCTTAGTAACTGATTTTGTGTGAATTTCAACGTTTTCTAAATCAGTCATATTATTATAAGGTTAAATGTGTTGTTTCTGTTGGTTCTAATCTTTATATTAAATAATTTGTCTATTGGTTCTTATAAATTTACATAACAATGATAATGGTTCTCGTTTACTTGTTAAATTCTTTTGTCTGTGTAGTTAATGTATATAGTATTGTAATTTGAAGAATGGATAGAGTGTGAGAGAGTTCTCTGAATGTGTCTGGGCACAGCCTCCATTCTGGCCTCTTCTATTCCTTAGTATGCATTTTGTTTGTTCTTCCTTTCATGCGAATTTTGTGGGGACTTAAATAGGTGGTGGATTGAGAGTAGGTATATATATTTGTATTTGTAGCAATTTCTTCATAAGGTTAACTTATTATTAAGGTAACTTTTCCCTTTATTTTGTTCTATTTTTTAGATGCAATGGAGCTATACTGAAAGGGAAATAATTTTAAGATTTCAATTGGCTTCGGATAGAAATGTACCTACGTAACCAGTAATTAGAGTCAAATGTTTGTAGGTTTAATTTCACCTATTCAGAGATATTAGGCTGATTTTTTTATCAGAAAAAAAAAAAAAATATAAGAGCTATTAAGGTTGATGATTTATGTTTTATTAATTATAGGATGAATGTCTTGATGGTAAAATAGTGTTCTCTGTCACCAATAACATTGTTGGCAAAAGATATAAATTGCGTGCAGTTTTATTTTTTGTTGTAATTTTAATAAAAAAAAATTAGATTAATTTTAAAAATATTTGCTTTCTTTTTAAAACGCGTTCAAGTGGTCAAATAAATATTTATAACAACTTTAGATTTTATATAAGAAAGTAACCAAAAAATTAGTAAGGAAAAAGTCATCCAAAGTCATCAATAATAGAAAATAAACATAACAATGATGCAGAATAGAATTATTACAACAAGATATTACATCGATTCATGAAGAAACGATATGATAAATTGCATAGTGAAAGTAACCATATTATATCGTTTGTTAGGTTAAACCAATGCAATATCCTCTAAAAAAATAAAATAAAAATTTAAAAAGTATAATATTATTGATGGTCAAAATTGATAGGTAAACACA
The DNA here is from genome assembly GCF_029865625.1 of Vigna umbellata. Taxonomy (NCBI): domain Eukaryota; kingdom Viridiplantae; phylum Streptophyta; class Magnoliopsida; order Fabales; family Fabaceae; genus Vigna; species Vigna umbellata. Next base: position 106,805,900 of record NC_142165.1, read on the forward strand.
AAAATTTATTACTAAAGTAAAATTACTTATAAGTTATACCGATGACCAAAAATTTGTTATTAAAATACTCACCTATTTGCATTTGATTTAAAACACTAATTTGGTGAGTTTGTGGGAACATTGAAATATATTTTATCAATGAATATATTGTTCGATTCTAAAAAATATAATTATCAACAAATTTGTTAATGAATTCTAGCATGTTCAACTATCAACGAATTTATTATCAACAAATTTTCAAAAAATTAACAACAACCCTTTAAAAAGATTCATTTCTAATTGTATAACATGATCAAAATTGAAACAAAAACTATTACACCCATTTTATTAACAAAAATATCTATCAATAATAAAAATTTATATTACCAACAAATTTTATTTATATATCCATTATAGACATATATTACTGATACATTTATCAACTAAAATATTCATCAATAATTAAATTTTTTCTTAAATAAAATCCATCGATAATTTGTTTTATAAATTTTTTAGAGTAAAAAAATATTATTTTACCAACAAAATTTTTATTGTCAATGAAATTCTATCAACAGTATTATATATTTTTTTTGTAGTTTCAAATGTTATGAAATGAATTTGTACATCCCACTCGAAAATCGGAATCAATAAAATGAATCTTTGAAGGGTCCTATATAAAATATGATGAATAATATTGTTTATACAATATGATAAGCATTTATTCTCATAATAACATCTAGATTCACATCTACCCCGCCATTATTTGTGAATCAAATTTAGATGAACAACTTCACTTTGGAGGAGAAAAAGAAAAGCTACAGTCCATGCAACCAAGTTGAGAATGCAGGCTTCCACCGCCAACACTTGCAAGCAAACATCATCCTTGTCATATCAGTAAATAATTAGTTTGATTTTCAACAAGAAAGAAAAAATGAACTAACTACTTAATTAATTCGAATAGCTGGACCGCAGCATCATGTGATTCATCAACCACCACATTCTTGGGGATATCCCATTCCTTAATTGAGCTACCCGACCTAGCTGTTCACCATTTCAGAACCAACTCAACAACTCAATTCTAAGTGTAAAAGCACGACATACCATTATTACCTTTTTTTCCCACCACACACATGGTAAAACCTATTACACGGTCTATGCTTCTGTCTATATGTTTGTCTGTTTTTACCGAAATCACATTCAAAATCATAATTAAAATATAATAATGTTACTTTTAAAATCCTTAATCAATACTCTAATAAGATACTTATTTTTAGCATTGTGAAGTTACACACCTAAGAACAACAGTAACTCTGTATGTGTCTGCGTCATCCCCAAACGACTTTTGGAAGCACACAAACATAGAAGCGGCAAATCAGAAAACAGAAGCAATAAAGAAAGAAAATAAATAAGGTGAAAATTTTCAACTGCAATTTAAAAATGAACAATCTAGCAGCTCAAAATAAATTTTTAATTTTAAATTATTTAATATAATTACAAACACCGGTATGAGTGAAATAGAAATGAGACCCTTAAGCGTAATATTAGGTTCAAAGTCTTGCATATGTAAAATTATAGCTAAAAAATATTTCATCCGAAATTAACAGTTAATAAATCAAAGAGATATTTCATGTTCATGATGTTATCAAGTAGACACGTGTTATAATGCATTAATTTCATCACATGCACGAACTATTTAATTGTATTGATTATGTGGATCATGTTCCTAAATTATTTAATTATTTGAGAAAGATTTTTGGTATACATTGATATCTTCTCAAAAGAGAAATAATGTTAACAAAACAACTATGCTTTATACTAAACTTAAATACGAATAATTTGGTTTTATTTTTTTAGTTAGTTTAATTCAGTTTTAATTTTTTTCAAATTGTTTCTAATTTTCATTAACTTTTTTCAATTTAGTCATGTTTACTAATACTATTTAAATAATTAACAACTTTTATCTAGTATCATATCACGTTGGAAATAACAATGTTATGTGATAGTATTAAAGTTACGTATGAGTGTTTTATATTACATTTTATCATTATATTTGTTGGGTTAAATATGTTTTTAGTCCCTAAACTATTGACCATTTCTGGTTTTCGTCCCTCTTCCAAAGTAAGGTGCAATTTAGTCTTCAATCTTTAAAAAACGTCCGTTTTAGTCGAAAAACGAACGTTTTGAGGACTAAAACGAGGACTAAAAACAAAATTTTGAGGACTAAAACGAACGTTTTTCTAAAGAATGAGGACCAAATTGTACCTTACTTTGGAAGAGGGACGAAAACCAGAAACGACCAATAGTTTAGGGACTAAAAACATATTTAATCCATATTTGTTAAATTTCTAGATTCAGTTATTTTTTTTAATGGATAAATTTTGTCTCTTTTTAAATTGAGATTAAATTTAATTTTCCTACAAAATTATAATTAAAATTTATATTTTTATTAAATGTTTCTAAGTTAAGATTAAAGTTGGTTTAAAATTAGAATAAAAACTTAAAATAGAGAATAACACCGTTAATTTAAAATTTTAAGAAGTTAAAAATGACACAAAGTATTAAACATGACATCAACTATTAAATAAAAATGTCTCACAACATTATATTAAAGGGTTAACTATATTTGAAATTTGAAATTACGTAACTTTCGGTGAAAATTGAAATTAGTCCATCTTCAAAACTTTAAATTATCTTAGTATTTTATTTTTAAAACTACATGGATTTAGTTGTTTTAATTAAATTTTATTAAATTTATACGATATCTCAAAGGTGTTTTACAATTAACATTAAAGTAAAAATGTATCAAACGGTATAAACAACCCAAGTACTATAACGAAATATGTATGAAAAGTTAAATAAACTTAACAAAATTTAGTTAAAAGAACTAAATCAACACATTTATAAAATTGGAAAACTAAATTAAGCCAAAATTTTGAAGAGAGATTACTTTTAATTTTAAATGAAAATTAAAGGACAAGAACATATTTAATCCTTATATTATAATCAATTATAAAATGAAATTTTCAAATTTAAACATATATATTTTATAAAAATAACTAGTTTTAGATTTTCATTTCTTTGTGTTTTTATGATAATAATAATTACAATTACTTCTTTTTATAAATTGTGTTAACTTTAATTTTTATTTTTATTTAATACTTTATTTGATTTTTAATTTTTAAAATTTTAAACCAATTATCTTGATCTCCATTGTTTAAGAGTTTCATTCTAATATTAAATCAACTAACTGTAAAAAAAATATACATAATAAAAATGTAAATTTTTATAAATATAATATTTATATAAAAATTAAATTTGGTTTCAGTTGTAGAAGAACAAAATTAATCAATTTAAAAAAAATTAAATTAAATTGAATAAAAATAATAAATATACCATTAAATTGTGATATGACATTACTATTTTCATATAGCATGATGTTTTATTGAGACATGAACATTGTTTTTAAATTAAAAAAATAAAAATAAGTAAAGAAAATTTAAAAATATTTTAGAAATAAAGAAAAACACAAAAAATTACATTTACACAATTCATTGTTTATTAATTATTTAAATGATGTTAAAAAATAATTAAATTGAAAAAAATGAATAAAAAATTAATTAAAAAACTATTATGACTGAATTGAAATAACTCAACGAAAATAATAATTAGATTAATATTTAGGTCTTTATAGTAAATAATTATCTCATATCCATTTATCTATGCCCACGTGCTTAATAATTTAAAATGAAAAATACATTAATTAGAATAATTTTACACGTTAATTTATAAATAAGAAAATTACTTTCACTTAAGATTAATCTTAATCATTTTCATACTATTAAAAGAAATTAAATATATGGAGTTATGATATAATAAAGTGTTTTACATTATTGTAAACTCAGGAATAACATTGTAGGATAAGATTATATTTTTTTTTTGTTTTTGTAATCATTTCTTTAAAAGTTTTATACAAGACGATTTTCAAAATTATAAATTAAAATATATCGGAGAATGAGACTCACTCCTCATGTTCTACCACTTACACATATCAATATTTTTTTTTCTATTTTCTTATTTTGTGTACATTTTTTAAATTGCACCCACAAAATCTTCCTTTCAGAAATATTTAATCCTATTGTTATTTGTAAATTAATTTTTAATTGCTATTTTTAAAATTATCAATAACTAAACACTATTTATTTTAATTGCAATGTAGTTTATATTTTTTATTGGCACTGAAAAAATAATCTTTCTTATGTGAAAAAGTAGTTGGGTCTAACTTAGTGGGCTGATTGTGTTACAAAGAGAGAAGAATAGATGAATAATGTTGTAGATGAAGAATAAGATAAATGTGTTTTGGAAAGCTTTTTCTAGAATGCATTTCATGTTGTTTCAGAAAATTCCTTCTAGAAAAAAATGTATATTCGGAAGTTTTATTCCAAAAAATCTGAAAAAATTATTTTGAATTTTTTTAAACAAGAAGTCACTTTTTAATAAAGTAAAATTGTTATTTTGAAAAGTTTGGGTGCGTGAAGAAATTGTGGGGTGCAGGACGTCAATCCTTTAGAGAAATGGATTCCACGTTGAGCCCAATAAGGCCCGAACAATGTTTCAGAAGGCACAAAGTAACTGTATGAGATGAAGCTCTTTCAGCTTTGCGCGTGGGTTGTGTTAGTTTTGTTGTAGAGTTTGATTTTGCAGCAGAAAGAGTGAAATTGGAGAGAGAGAGAGAGAGAGAGAGAGAGAGAGAGAGAGAAATGGAAGGTGCAGAGGAGGGAATAGAGAGGGTGGTGGACTCAAAGGACATGCAGCAGCAGACCAAAGCTTTCGACAAGCTCACTGACCGTGTCGAGGATCGCCAACTCGATTCCTCTCGCGTTCAAGAGGTTCTCTTCTCTCTCTCATATTTTCTTGTAATCGTATTCGAAATTCAAAACACGTTCAGAAGCGCGTTTATCAGCTTCTCAAAATCGCGTCCTAAACTGAAATCAAACGCGCTGTTATCAAACGTTGCTACAAAATTCCACACAAGCGATTCGATTCTTGTTAAACAGAATTTTGCGGTATTTTCTAATGATCTTGCAGGCCATGGCATCAATTGCTGCATCCGCGGAAGCTGATTGGCAAGCCATGCGTTTGAGGTAAAATCATTATTAATTCTTTTTTCTGTCTTCTACATTTGATTAGTGATTAAGTAACTATTAATCTGTATTTTCCCCATGATTTTAGGGAGAAAGAATTAGCTGCTGTTAAGATAAATGCCGCCGATGTTGATATTATCGCTAATGAATTAGAGGTAACTTTGTCCGTACGTCGCATTTTTAAAATTTTCCAGTTTTTTTCAATCAATTGATATTTTTATGTGTAATTTGTTTTCAAAAGCTGGATAAAAAGGTTGCTGAAAGAACCTTACGCGAGCATAAAGGTGATGCTGTTGCTGCAATCCGGCACTTGCTTCGCTAGAGTTGTGGGAATGGAAGTGCCATAGTTAGCAAAATCATACTTATCTGAATGCAAAGACCTAATTTATTCAGAAATCATACGATCCACGTGCCAAAACATTTGTTTAGATGTTTACAAAATTTCTATATTCATAATCAAGTCCTGCAGCTCTTGAAAGCATAATAACTAACATAAAGGAACTAACAATAGATTAGCTTAGTTGTCTTGCATTGTTCTGCTCTTATGTTTGGTGCTGATATTAGACTAGACTTTGAGCAAATATTCTATGCCGATAGAACCAATCAATTAATGTTTCATGAAGGCTAGGGAACCTAGTGGCAGGGGTGCTATTTTGTTCTGGCGTAGATAGTTTCAAGTTAGAATTTCTAGCCTGAATTGGGCAAGTGGGGAGTGAGATTTGAACACAGTGTATCACCATAGGTAGCACCCGTTGGATCATGGAAATGCATCCCCTACAGTTTGAAGAACAAATCTCACCATTAAAACTATGTTATCTTGAGAAATTATGTGGTACCCAAGGAAATTTAATGGTTTGGGTACTATTATTTTTTTAAAACTTAGTTAAATGAGTTGTTATCTATTGAAGTTTTATCCCTCCTTCCCTCTCTTTCTTCATGTGTTTAAACTCTTTCTACTACTGACTCAAACAATAAATGTATCAGAATTCTTAGATTTCTTCGGTTACCATGACAGTTCTGTTTTTTCTCTTTCATGCATCAAATTGACCAATTGGAACTAAACGAATGGCTAAGATGGCATACGATAGGATCTTGAGTTCTTGATCCTTGGATCATCTATGCATAGTTATGTTGGAGCGTGAGATAATTGGAGTCATGTATCTCCGTCTTTGTCACTAGTATTAGCTCATTTGCATGTTCGACGTGAAGCTCCTACATCTTCAAGTTCAGTGCTTAATGCTTTGTCAACTACTGTGGTCAAATAGAAAACATTGTACTTAGTCCTGTATCTCCATGCTTAATGCTCTTGTAAGGTATTGCTCGCAACAGTTTGTGCAAGTTGTTAGGACATATTTGCACTATTTTTACCACTTCCAAGTTGATAGAAGCTAGATTCTTGATGTAACTTGATTGAAGTTGACATTGTCGTGTCGTGATGAAAGCATCCACTATGTTTTCACCTACTTTTTTCCGTATTAAAGAAAGATTCTAATAAAACATACAGCTGCAACAGTTCTTCATGCTGTCGTGTCTTTTCTTTTTTCTTTATTTCTAAGATGTCTTTAGAGCCATTAGTTTGTCATCTCATCCTTTTTTTTCTTGCTTGTTTGTCGGGGAATCCACTACTTTATTTATCTGAAAATTTAAACCCACTTCCTAAGTGATAAAAGCAACCTTAGTCCCGAAATAGGCTTTATAATTCCGCACCATGAAGTTGTTTCAGATTTCTACAAGTTGCATGAGATGTTTCCCCCTTTCTTGTCTCATAACTTACGTCACATTTTCACTAGTAAACAGGGAATTGTTAGGAAGGAGGAAAAGGGCTATGGCTGACCCAACTTGCTTTCTTATTGTTTAAAAGCTATTTTAAAGTTAAAGTTTTGAATGACTGTTGTTTTATCTGAAAAACTATTTGAAAGCTAACTTTATTTCGTAACATAAATTAGTTCAAAATGAAAGATAGCGTGTAATTTAATCTTGGAAGTTATTTTTTCCTTAAAACAAATTCTTTCTATCAATTTTAAAGTCAAGGTCCTTGTTTTTTTTTCAGGATTATTTCTTTAAATGTATTTGGTGCAACTTTTATAAAGAATGAAAACATAAAGCTAAGCCCAAAACTACCTAAATATAAATTATCAAATCAACATTCTCTTGAAAATCTCATACGATACCGTGTAATTTTTATTTTTTATTTTATTTTTATTTTGTTTAGTTTTCAAACCTGTGGTTAAGAAATATTACAATAGCAAAATTTTAACTAGGCGAGATCAATTTATAGATGAAATGATAGCATTAAACCATATCAAAGACCAAATATTCAAAGAGGTTATTTATAATGTGAAATTCTCGTAAGTTAATTAGTTTTTATAAAGAATTTGGAATATTTTTTGACAAAATATATTCTTTTGGATAGAGATTTTTTTTTTAATTTATGAAAATAATATTATTATTTAATATTGTAAAATAAGTTTATCTTCTTTTTTTCTGTTAATATTAGCAGGACTATTTTTTAATTGATTTGTTTCATAGTTTCTTTTTTCTTTTTTTTTTTCATAACTGCAGTATTCATTTTCTCAATCAATGTTTTTAGAGTTACTTTTGTTAAGAGTTTGTCATGTGTTTTTTTTCTTATGTCAAATGAAAAAACATTAAATCTAACTTGACTATATTGTTTTGACCAAGGATGTTTTGTTCTGCAACTCTAACCTCTTATCCTACACTTCCAAAAATTTCATATCATTACGAATTTTGAAATTCAATTCATAAATTTTTAAAATTTTATTTTCAAAGTTAAAATTTAATAATAATTTAAAATTTTAATAGTATTTAATATACGTTTATATCTTAATAATTTTTAAAATATAATTATTAAAAATAATAATAATTAAGGTTAAAGTGGAATTTATGGAGATGTAATGAGAGGTTGGAGGTGTAGCCCTTTAACCAATCTCAATTTAGTCAACATATATACAAAAATATAGAAAATAAAAAAACCGACAAAAAATTTATCACCAATAACGGAAAACAAATCTGGTTGATATTAATACAAATAATTGTGGTTTATATCAATTCAAAACTACTTCCATTGATTTTAATTGAAAAGAAAAAACATTGGTGTCATGGAAAAAGAATTTAAATGACTCCATCAAAGTCTAACTTTTTTGAGCTTGTTAGGAAACTACATAAGAAAACTCTGCTCAAGTCCCATGCGTGAATTGAGTATGATAATTGTATTAATTATATAAAATTATTTTATGACTCTTAAAATTACTTTTTGAATTGATGATATGCTAACTTCGTATAAGCATCCAATTGAAATCAACATACATAATCTAACATATGTCATAACTGAAGTTACTAATGGAATCCAAACATTGTTTGAATTTTGCCACATTGGAATTACTTGTTGAAACTAAAAGAAAGTGGAACAACACAAAAAAAATGATATAGTATAACTTTTAATGTCAAAACTAACATACTTACCATGCATATTTGTTTGTTTTTAAATAATTATTTTATATTATCAGTATATAATATATTTTCTCTATATTACTGTAAACAGTTAAGTATAAATTACTTAATTCAAACTTCTCCGTTATATATAATCATTTAGTTTGATTTCTGATACAAATACTTGTAAATAAATTATGGGATTCAATTTTTTTTTAAAAAAAGAATTCGATCTTTAAAGTTACAGTAACGAAATGAGAATTGTTAGAATGTTTTTCTTTATAATTTCATGTTTTTTCTCAAAACAAATTTCATTCTTTTATGCCATTTATTAAGGAAATAAAACATTACCATCGCCAAGGATGCAGAGTCGTAAGAAATTCAAATCGTAATAGCAATCTAATCATACCTCCATCTACCATTACATCTAATCTTGAGAAAAACAAATATTTTGATCGTTATATCGCTTAGGAAATCAGCATTTTACAATTCGGTTAATATTCACAAAAAGGGACGGCCAATAGAAGCAGAAGCAATTGAAAATTGGTGTCTAATATAGGAATTATTGCCTATACTCATTCGATGATATTTAGTGTCTAATATAGGAATTATTGCCTATACAGCCAATCAAATTTTAAATGATTCCTTTAAAAGGCTGTCTGATGTGCTAAACTGAACTTTTTGGTTCGAGTGGATAATGATAGAGATCCAACATTAAGTAAAACATTGAAGCACACTGACTTTGTGATTCTAAAATCTATGTAGTCAAATGATTTCTTTTCCCCTTCTTTTCTCCACCTTCTGTACAACTTTGAAATAGTGGCGCAAACATTTGCATAGAAAAGTACAACGTGGGTGGTAATCGATCCAATTGACAAGACTCCAAACATCCAAAACCACCAATCAATTGATGAAACTTAAAAGATGCCACAAGAGAAAAATAAGATGACTGACCCAATCACTATCAAAAGTTTGGCAATCCCCACGTTTCTTTATCACCTTCTTCAAAATAACTTGGCAAATGTTGATGAAGGACTCAGATCAGCTATGCTACAAAGTTCCAAGACCAGTTGTTTGTTTGTACTAACTCATCTACTCCAGCAGCTTTGGTAAAATATATGCAAAAAAAATCATTAACCATCAGAAAAAAATGGCTCCAAGCTTTTCTACGACTCCTTTTGGGTGCTTTCCTTGCTGGCGGATCGTGTTGCCTGGAACTGGATGGCATACTGTTTTTGCAGCTCTCTAAGCCTTTCAAGCAGTTCCGGGAACGTTGGCCGGCATGCTGGATCGCTGGTAGGAACAGACAAATTTGTAAGTTGGAAAAACGTTTGCTAACTCCACTTATATGGCTTCAACATTCGTAAGTAAAACTACCAAAAGAAGGTAGAAAATATAAGGGATCTAGGATTTACATGAAAAAAAAAAAGTTGAGGAGCAAACGCAACAAACCAAGGTCAACTAAGAAACTAAGAATTTCTTATTCACTACAGTCCGAAAATGTAAAATGGGCTACATTAAAATGTTGAATAAATAAAAGGGCAAAATACTTCTTCCAGTTTGATGAAACAGCAAGAAAATACGAAGATTGTTTAGGTAAGCTAGCCAACTATTGGAGCACAAGTAAAGCAACTTCTATATTCCTTTGGGTGATAACTTTCATGCTGGGTATTCAAGGCATTTGGAGGGTTGGGATTGGCGTACAAAAGTTTTACAGAGATTAGAACGCTTACGTGTGCCAGCAGCTCTCAATTATAGAAGCCCACCGTGGATCGACATTTTTTGGAATTTCCAGCCGTTGATTCATGAATCCTACAGCGCCAATCACCTGCAAGATTCCTAGAGGAAAAGTTGTTCATATATGCACCCACAGTGATCCATATTCCATAGTTCATAAAAGAAAATCTTCATATTGAACTGGGAAAACATTATGATATAATAATCTCCAGTCACCATGATCTTTAATAACATAGAATAAGCGTAATTCAAAAACTAAATAAGCTGCAGCCAAAGACAATTTAAACACCCAACTTTCACCCTTAATGGTATAATAGTTCACTTCCAAGTTTGAAAGCACTGGAATAACAAATAACTTCAAAAAAAGCAAAGGCTTGACCAACGATAAAGCCAAACTTTGCAATTCGATTAGATAAGCTTTACTACCAATTTAAGCTTCGTGCGTATATATTTTCGAAGGTTCATGTACTCATGAAAGAAATACCTGCATTGAGTTGAGATTATCCCAAGGTATCTTTTCAGTTGCAATTTCCCATAGTATCACTCCAAAGCTGTAAACGTCAGATCTGATGTTCCCAAGAAGCAGCAAAAACAGATATTCAAAGTCTGAAATTTGTTTAGAAACATCAGTGGAGAGAAAGTGTAAATGAAAGCACAGATAGGACATACTTCTCATCGGAGGGTTCATTACGAAGAACTTCGGGTGCCATCCATTGGGGCTATAAAGCAAAAAAAATGCTAGGATCAGTGAGATGTTTTGAGACTCTTTAGCATTGAAAAATATAAAGGGGACAATTGCAAAAATATAAGAAATATTATGTCCCACTAAAGAAAAAGAGTGTACCGTGCCCCTGCCAGTCTTAGTTGTGAGATATGTTTCGTGCTTAACTCGTGAAAGACCAAAATCACCAACCTGTTCAGTTAAAACGTCATCAAGATATTTGTAGTACCACAGACAGTGTTAGAACCTTTAAGCAATCAAGGACAAGCTTCCAAACCAACATCGTAGAATAAATAGAAAACTGAAAAGTGGCTGACCTTCACAGTCCAGTTCTTATCAACTAGAAGATTTGAAGACTTCAGATCTCTGTGGATGATAGGTGGGTTAGAATGATGAAGATAATTTACGCCCCGTGCCTGTAGAAAGAATATGTTGTAAGCATACAACAAGCTTCAAACAATGCGAGAGATGCTTTCTAAAATACTAATGGAATTTATATTTATACGAGCAAAGTCAGAATTACGTTATGCTCCAGGAGTAAAATCCGAAATAAATTAATAATGCCAAAAGGAAAGGGAAACAAAGTGAATGATCCACTAGTATACCAAATAAATAGCATCATAACAATGACCTTATTTGGAAGGAAAAGAGTTAAACACCATACGATCTATAGTTCTATTATTAAATACTCACAATATCCAAGGCCATATGAACTCGCCGTCTCCAGTCAAGTTTAGAAGTGTTTCTGTGTAACAAGCGGCACAAGCTTCCACTGAAGTAATAAAATACAAATGAACACAGCAATGATTAACCCAGCTAAGTACTTCGTGATACATAGCATAGTAAAGTACAATCACATGCTCTTAATACAAATGGGTCAAAAGAAAAGTCAGCAAACCGTGGGAGAAACTCTGTCACGATGCAGAGACGTTGAGGTGAAGTCACGGCCCCCATAAAGAGAAGAATATTTGGGTGTCGAAGTCTTTTCATTACAGACACCTTCATACGAGAAAAATGTTGTCAAATCGATGTAAGACAAGATATTGCAGGGGTCTGCCAAGGACTCGTGAGGTTTAGACGAAAAAAGTGATCAATACGGTAAAATAATCAAGTGGAAGAACAAGGCACAGCTCCATATTAGTTAAATTCTAGAAAGTACATTATATCAAATCCCTAGCGATCCTAATAGCCACGGCACTCAATAACTAATAGTTTCTGCACCGATCCAAATTCTTTCCGATTATTTTAAACATATTATGGGAAATTGTCAATCTTGAAAATATAATGCAATCTAGGCTGTGTAAGTGTGCACCCATATTACCATGGTAAATTGGAGTATAAAGTCGGATAATTAAAGGAATAGAATATATATGGGTCATATTAAATCAATATAAGCAGTTTATCGTATTTAAGGAAGAAAGATGTGGCTAATAACAAGATGCAGAGTAACCAAACAGTATTGAACTTGAAGGACAACTAATGAAGAGAAAAAAAAAGTCATCCAGTCACAAATGGGAAACCACATCACAAAAGCTAGCTGTTGTAGGTGTAGAGCCCAAAGCCTTATAAAACCCGCACTCTAGAAACCCTTGAGTTCATACGGGCTGGATGTACACACTAGCCCTTTTACTAGCCAAAGCGAATGCACGGCAGTGCACCACCCACTGCTTCTTCATAACTGAGACACTGTCGCGAAAAGATCTGATATCAATTGATACGAATCATGGAAGAGCTAGATCACAAAAGCTAGCCATTTCAATTGGAGCCAAAGGCTGTATAAATCCCACACTAGAACTCAGTACTCTCAGTATAGGTTGTCCCCTCCTAAACTCCTTTATCGTTAGAGGAGATTAAGAGATAATGAGACTGAATTTTACTCAACCAGTCATGCTACAAATCATACACTATTTTTTACGTTAAATGTGTGGCTTTATACTGTATTTGGCAATTTGCATGCACTCCACAATGCAGATGATGTTTATCTTTTACGCTAAATGTGTGGTTTTTCACTGCATTTGGCTAATTATATCCACTCTAAGGTAAATAATGTAACACCTCACCCCACCCCCTGCAACCAAAAACAAAACAGAATAACAATGTAGGCCATCATTCACCTAAGCCATGTACGTATAAACATGGATCCCTTTCACAAGCTTAGCAAAGTCACAACGATGCCTATTAATCCTTATATAAAATAACCAAAAGTGATTAAGAAGCCCAACGCATGCTTTACAAATGAATCAAGTTCACTTAATAGAGACCAATGATGCCCAACATGCAGGTAGATTTGTTCTCATAAAATCATGGTATTAAAAAGGTGAAAGCAACAAGTATGACATTTCCCTCCCAATTGTGCAATAATTGAGCAAACATCAAAGTAAGGAAAACTGTTTTGTTTTAGCCGATTTTCCTCTCCTAATTACATTGGCAACAATAGTTGTTTTTCTGAACCTTTGTCACTTCCTCACTAATAAGAAAATTAGGCTACAGGAAAGCATACCTCTTGTCTGAAGGACAATATCACATCATCTGAATATTCTTGCTTTGAGAAAACTTTAACGGCAACATCCTGCAAAATTCCAAATATAAGTTGACATCAGAATTTCAGTCAGCTTATAAAACTATAACAGGCACGTTCTAACGTTGTCTGGCTTAGAATTGCCATCCTCTTTTCGCAGGACAACCAGAAATTCTATGATGCCTTAACTCAAGAATGTTGAACTAGCACAATAAAGGACATCGGTATACTAAATGCTATTAGTTTCCAGTTGCACCAATATATAAGCTTACGCCCCAAAAAGGCAAGGAAAAGAATGCATTAAAGAAACCTAAGCTAGAGTAAATTTCTTGGAAAATATCCTCTATAATGGAAGAAATTAAAATCAGAAATCGCAGCAAGAGAAAAGAACATACTGATCCATACCACAGAGCATGATATACAGTTCCACAAGAACCTGCAATTTGGAAAAGGAAACGGTTATGTGAATAGGAAATGAAGTCACGGGTATAGCATAGAAGGCATAATAACCATTGTTAACTTGATATTTGGGTTTGCAAGCATAGGCATAATAAATTATGAGAGCTCTAGAAAGAAACGAACAGAATTTCAAACATAGAGTAAATTTTTCTCTTAAGGCATAGATGTTTTCAAAAGATTATGTTCTCAAGTTTGCCCCACTAGTTAAGAGTGTCTCACCTTGCCCAATTTGTTCTCCAATTGTCAGGTCCTCCCACAAAATTTCATAATCCAAGCAATCAGTGTCCACATCCACTTTATTATTGACAGCACAACTGCCAGCACTCCCACAGCTGCTGGCACTGCTTGTGCTGTTAACATTAAAGGAGGACCAGGATCCTGAAACTTCACTGTTATTAGGGCGATTACTTTCACCTCCCTGGCTTTCTTGCTTCAAGCTAGAAGACAGAATCTTCTGATTAACTGATTCATTTTCTCGATCATTCTGTCTCCAGGGCCCAGTAACTCGAACATTGGTTCCCTCTGATCCATCTGAACCTTCTCGGTCCTTTGTTCTCCATGGCCATGATAATGTTTTCCTTTGAATCCAGGCTTCAGCCTTAGCAGGTATGATTTTGTGAATAGATTTTCCTTCACTCTCGTCACCAGACCCTCTCGAAGATTTTCCCTGGGACTTTTCTTCGCCGTGAGAAAGCACACCAAAATGGGACGGTGCCACCTCACCTCTGGGGGTGCTAGCTCCACTGGAATTAGCATCCTCTCTCTGGTCCGAAAGAACAGATTCCGACAAACTATGCTCAGAATGATGACTTTCACCACTTCCAACTTCACGATCCACATTATTTTCTCCCGTCCAGATCCTTGACTTTACTTTGTTACTCACCTTTGATGCCTGTTTAATGATTAAAGATGTCAAGAGTCGAGGCACACCACTGTATACTAAAATTACAGAATCAAAAAAGTTATGTCACAAACCAAATTTGAAATTTTCGACGCAAGAGCAACTTGAAGTGGCTGCTGAGTATCAATGCCAAGTTTATTCGTAATGCTACTTCTAGATCGAGTTCCGCCTGAGTCCAAATCTAACTCAGTGTTCCTTACACCAGACATCGGAACTTTCATTTCAAGAAAAGGCCGTGAATCACAAGAGACACAAATTATCCCAACTAAGCTTCCATCATCATCATAGAAAGGTGTATTAGTCGCTACAGCTATGAACTTCTCTCCCATCTTATTCTTGACCGGAAATTGCCCCGTCCAGTTCTCTCCCATCATTACACGGTTAACTGTATCATTGGCCATGCCCAAATCCCTAGGGTCTACAAGCAGCTCAATCCCATCCCGCCCTAAAGCTTCCTCTGCAGTATAACCATACAGATTTTCCGCACTACGGTTCCTGCAAAATTTTCCCCAACCACATTTTTGTTTTCTCAAAACAAGGTCTTAATATAGGTTCCCCGAATTAACGCAATCAGCACCATACAACATCACATGCTCAACAGTAAACAATATATATCAAACATTAAAACACAGCCAGCACATCCATTTTCCAGCAAAGAACTAATCACAAGTATTTATAGTAAGAAGCTTTTCCCTAAGTATTCACAGAAAAGGAAAATCATCCGACTTTCTCTCATGCACTAAAATTAACTCGTGCATTTCATTTTGAAAAGGTTAAATGAGAAAGTTGCTATAAAAGTCAATACATTCATATATTCCACATCTTCGTTAACTATCACCGTTACAGAATAGAAAAATTACACAGAATTTAATAGCAAAACAAATAAAAAAACGCGATACGCATTGAGACAAAGACTGACCAGTATATTATGCGACAGTTAAGATCCAATATATGAACAGACTGTCCCATTGACTGCAAAATATTAAGATACTGCCGTTCAGTGAAATTCACGGCGGAAGGGCCACGGCGCGGAGTAGCACCTTCTCCTTCTCCTTCTCCTCCACCTCCTCCGCCGCCGCCGTGAATTTGAGGATCGCCGCCGCCGCGGCTCTCTCTCTGCAGCGGCGAGGATTGTTTGAAGGAACACGAACCTCTCTTCCACGCAGCTGCCGGCGCATCAGTCCGCCTCCTCGGCGGAGCGCCCAATCTGGAACGCTGCGGAGAGACGGAGTGCGACCTCTGGCGATGTCCATGCCTCACATCGGAGAGTTTGAGCTTTGACATTTCTTGCTTCAAGTGCGCGTGTCCTTCTTCTAACTGTTGGATCTTCTTCACGAGTTCATCCGGTGGTGGAGTTCCCATTGCAACAACAATCACAATCACAATCGCAATCACAAACACAAACACACGCTATTGCTATCGTCCTCTTCAGATATGTTTATTTTATCCACTAACAACAAGCAACCGCAACAACAACATTCACCTCCCTTTTCTCTAGAAGCTACCAACACATATAGCTCATAAATAAATTGATTAGACACAGATTGCAATAAATTTTCAATTCAAGTTCAAAGTCTTATCTCTCAACAGAGTCAATACAACATCAAAACAAAAAAAACAAACTCTTCCTTTCTCTATCTCTATTATCTCTACCTATATTCTTCACTCTTACTACTTTTTTTTTTCCTTTTTTTCCTTCTCCTTTGCCTTTGCTTACTCTTACTTCAACTCTTTCTCTTTCCATTCTCTATCTCATCGTTAATATCTGAATCCAGCTATTTGGACCAAAAGAAAGTTATTCATTATTATTACATCATAAAAGTAGACCAAAAAATCCCACTCGCAATCCCGCGCGTGGCAGTAACAGCCCGTTCTCCTTTCGAGTTCTTAGTGTTAGACCAATCCAGGACACACGTGTATCAACTCTCTCCTATGGGTGTGCTTTATGCTCCTAACGTACTCTGTCTTTTTGGTTTAAAAACTTTTGAGTCGCTTCATTCTTATTGGTTCATTCTCACACCAGCGCTTTTTTTTTATTCCATGGAGCATGCTATTTTTTCTCTTCAGGAGGACTCCACTTGTTTTAATTTGGTTCAGACACAATACTGGACACATTTCTTACCTGTTTTTTCCTTGTTAGCAAAATTTGTGATTACTCATCATAAAGTAAAATGAAATGAGACCTCAAATGAGCAAGCAACAAGATATTTTTCTTTATACATTTTTGGGTATGTTCATTGGACTGACACCTTATAATTTAATCTGTTTCTCAGTGTCCATAAAAATAATAACGTACATTTGATATTTTTAATATATTAAATATAATTTAATAAGTGTAAGTATACTTCAACCATGCAATACACATATTATGATAACATAAAAAAATTAAAAGACAAAAACTATTTTTTCTAAGTTAAGACTCTATTTTTATATTATTTATTTATTTTCAGTTGTGTTAGTAAAATAAAAGTATAAATCTTTTTAAGATATTAAAAATATATAGCCGTCACTGAACTAGTTAAGTATTATCAGAGCGTTCCTAAAAGTAAATCACCACTTTTTTGCCTTAAACAGTCTAAATCAGATATATTCTGTATTTACTTTCCAAAATCAAGATAGGAAAAACTAACTCTTTGTTTTTCCAATTGAATGGTTTACTGTAACTTTTGTAAGAGTGGCCAAGAATTTTGTTTCTTATTATTGAATTTATATTCTTATATATTACTTTATAATTTTAATTATTCTTGTATGAGTTGCTTTACAACTCCTTTTTTTTCTCTTCTATTTTATTTTAGTTATTGGAGAAATTCTTTAAATTTTTGAACTTGTAAGAACTTCAAATTAGTATTTTTCTATTGTTAGTATGTGACAATAGATGGGTAAGTAATCATTTTAAATGTTACACGTAAATAAAATTAATTTGATGAAGATAAAAATAAAAATTTAAAATAAAAAACATTAATTAGATCATAATTGAAGAATTAAGAATTAAAAATATGAAAAATTGTATGACATTTTATTAGAATTTGTAATAGTAAAAAATATTTCTGTATGAAAATCCTTATAACTTTATTATCTTCTTAATACTGTATGATTAAATTCTTAGACAATTGGTTTCTTGAATATAAATAAGTGCATACAGACAACTTTAGGAGGCTTGAAAAATAGAAAGAATATAGAAGAATCAGGCTATCCTATCCCACGGAGGAGGGGAAATATAAGAATCATTATTTCAAATTTTGCAAGTGTTCATTGTAATACGAAAATAAAATACATGAAAGAAAAAGAAAAGTGAAATATATCATTTGACCAATCAAAAATAAATATATAGAATAAAGATAAAGTTAAAGTTACTTTTCAACAACGTTTGAAAGTTTGCTTTGGTGTAAAATAGAAAATAGAAAAATTTATGTGATTGAAATAAATTATTAAGATTAACAGTGTACTAATTAAAATAGTTTTTGACCTGCATCAGTGTAAGATTTAGAGCTTAAGACTAAAATTCAAAGCCAGGCTTTTGAAATACTGTTTGTTTATTTTCTTCAACTACATTTATTGGACCAAACAAATGTTGAAGTAAAAATAATTGGGGCATCTTTTCATGTTCTACTTAGAGTCGTTATTAGCATAAATAAACACACAAGATTACGATTACCAGAATTTTTAACAAAATAGCAGAGTGATGCACGAATGCACAAGGACTTGGTGACCAATTTTGTTTGGAGCCATGGTAGAATAGAGACCATCTTCATCAAGAGCAAGAAGAATAATTTTAATTTAACTAAGTTATTTCTTAAATTAATTTTTAATACAACTTATAAACAGCTAGATACCAATAAGCCCCCCGTACACTAGTCTAACAACTAAAAAACAAAATCATTCCAGCATTGATGCATGATTTCCCGAAAAACAGCTTATCTGAAGCATAGCAAAGTTCTTTCAGCAATACAGAACCCCTCATTTTGTGTACAGAACATCTTCCCATGGATGGCGGTAGAGTGGCTGTTTCAATCTCTTTTGGTCAAAGGTATGCCTGAAAAGATGAATTAATAAAAATGAATTAATTTTAAGTCTTGAATGCTGTATCTGTAACACAAACTTTAGATGTCAAAATCCAATGAAATTACGAGTTTTGACAGTGGGAATGGTTGAAATTTGTGTGTGTATACCCAAAAATGATATCTCTTATTTACTAGAAAAAAGAAATAATAAACGCTCTTACTGACAGATAAATACGATAAAAATGAAGCTCTTTCTGACAAATAAAGACAATCAAAACGAAACTCACCCTATCAGACCAATGGAGCGTGCCAAAACAAAAAGCCCATTCAGATAGCCAATTCCCACAATTTCGTCAACCTCTTGTTTGGTGAACATTCCGCTACCAGCTAGGAGATCCAAGAAAAGCGACCCAATTGCACCATCGACGTTTAAAACTAGATTATTTGCCTTGGTGAGGGTGTAGTTTTCAACTTCAACAGCATACTCCATGTATTTCACAGATGGAAAATGTGTGCGTGCAAACTTTTGTAGCAGCTCGACTCTCTTATCTTTGTTATCCCTATTCTTGATTCTAGTTTATAGAACAAAACCAAAATTTACATTTAGATCTTCGTAGAAACAAAACCAAATAGAAAAAAATAGTAAATGAACACACTACCTGTGCCCTATTCCAGGAACACGGATGCCCTTCTTCTTCATACTTTCAACAAATTCATAAGGTGTAAGATTCTGTAACAAGAAAATGTGCGGTATGGCATGTTAAAACAATAAATGGATAGCTAGCTTCACGGGAAAAGCCTATTAATCATACCCTGTCATAAGCATCCTTGAAATACCGAGCAGCATCATCAATGGCACCCCCAAATCGAGGACCAATTGTAAGCAAGCCTGTTATAAACCAAGAATGCCAAATGAAAAATATTAGAGACGATTGAAAGGAAATATTAGTGCACAGACACGGTTACTCAGATAACAAACATACTTCGGCAGTAGAAAGACTAGAGGCCAGTATTTACCCGATACAAGACAGGAGACAAGGTCTTTTCCAGCCCTTGCTGTTACTATAGAATTGTGAGCACCAGAGACACAAGGACCGTGGTCAGCACACAGCATGATACATATCTGATATCACCAATGTAAAGCATCAGAAAAATATAAGCTAGAAGATGATATCAATATTTTACTCAAAAACCAATACCTATATGAAATGCGAATAGTGCAATAATAGTCTTAAAAAAGAGCATGAGCATAGACAGTTTCACATGCCTAAGGTAGACAACGCATAAAAAGAAAGGGAGAACTAGATTTTATGAAAGCTCAGCAAACTGGAATGTGAATAGTATACCTCAATAAATTGAGTACAGTAACGGGGAAGGCTACGTTTGAACCACAAAAGAGAGATAACATCCCCCACACCATAACCATTTTCAATAATGGTAGACATGGGTACACCAGCATAGCAGGGCTCCTCACCTTTGGAAAATAATGGAAGAGAAGTTTGATTTAGCTATCAAATGTATCCTTGGGACACCTCATTTCCATGTTACAATTGACAAACTTGATGGATCCCAACATACCTCTGTCATCAGAGATGGTGGAAATAATGTGAGTTGGAGAACGTACTTTTCCACTCTTAATTGCAATGTTAAGGTCCTCAGGAATTGGTGGAGGAGTAAACTCTTTAATAGGTGCGATCTTCCCTTCTCCAACCTAGCAAAAGAAAAACCAACCACGATAGTCAGGCTAATCTAGAAAACTGACAACTTCTTTAAAGCATTGCTCCTTATGGGAGATGGAACAAGGAAAAAAACAGTTATGAAGATAAAATTTTCAAGATAAACTAACCAGTTTGTCATATGTTTCCTTTATTGCAGCTTCAAAAGCCTCATATGAAGTGGGAACAACAGCTCCAGCGTCTTTTAGTGCCTGATTCTTTGCTTGAGCAGACTCCATGTCACTGCCACTTTTTGCTCCCTAATTTATAAATTTGCCAATGGACATCAGGAATTTGCCTCCCATGTTATAAATAGAACTGAGAATTAGTCAAAAATAACGAGCCAGTGACATACAGCATGACCAAATTGTACTTCAGATTTGAAGAGTCTTGCACAGGTTCCGCTAACCCAGGCAACGACTGGCTTTGTCACTTTCCCTTGTTTTAGGGCTTCCACCAGAGAATACTCATCTCGCCCACCAAGCTCACCAAGTACTACTATCATTTTAACCTACGGTTTGATGTAAATACAGACTGATCATTCACAGGAAAATTATAGGCTCCAAATTCTTCACAGTTCTTTATGAGTTTCAGATGTTATGTACGGTAACCAAGATGAAAATGAAATTTTACCTGTGGTATGTTGTTAAACCGCAAAACATGGTCAGAGAGTGTGGAACCTGGGAAAACATCTCCGCCAATGGCAATGCCTGAAGCAAGACAAAAGATTAAAAATATAATTCAAAACTATCGTTAAAGAAATACAGCAACATACACCCTGGCAGTACCTTCATAAATTCCATCAGTCACACGGGCAATAGTGTTGTATAATTCATTTGACATCCCACCCTGCAATTCAATAGTTTTTTCTTCTCTCAACCATTGGTGTATACATAATAAGACAACGCCAAAAGAAATAGAGCTCAAATTCCAAATTTCTTAGCTGTTTGGTAATCAAACATTGGATAACAGTAATTTTACTATCAAAATGCTAGCACATCATTTTAGCTGTACTAGCCGGTGCTATTACTTAACAACAGAAAGGGGGTCGTAGTGATGTTACAGAATCCTATCAAACAGGTTTACTACTACCAATTTTCACTGTTATGCAGAACTGCACTTCAATATTAATTGATTCATCACTCCACAACCATAATTTCCACTCTGAAATCTACAAGACTATGCTCACGAATACATTGATAGAAAAGCATCTCCTCCTTTCAAAGTAGTACTAGATATAATATCATATCCTTAACAAGAGAAAAGTGAGATGGAACAACACTATGCCATGAACTGGAAAATAAAAAATCTACATACAGATTTAGAAACAAATCCAACAGATCCAGGCCGGTAGAGCTTGCACTGAATTATGTTCTCAATTGTTCCAGCAGTGTCACCTATCTTAAAACTACCAGCTTGAATTCCTCCGACAGTGGCTGGACCAATAACAACCTAGCACAACATCATCACTAAAATTAGTATTTCCAACCTATTCTATTTAGCTACGAAGTTTTCTTATTTAATTTGATTTCCATTTCTTCTCTCACCTTATTGTTTGCCCGGGCATACGCTATCAATTGCTTAGTGTCTGACTCAGGGACGCCTTCAGCAATAATAGCAATAACTCTAATTGTCGGCTGCTTTAAAGCAGACATGGATGATGCAGCCGCACTGCAAGTATATCAAACTATTATCGTGATACCATGCAATAAGATAGTCCTGGACTCAAAAAGAACAGCCATGAATACCAACCTTCTAAACGATGCAAAATTGATGAACACATCAGCAGTAGGGTGTGCAGCACAAGCTGCTTCAATACTGAAAAATAAGTCAAACATAAACTTACAGAAACGAGAATTTCCTTTCATTACAGGTTACTTGGTATTCCAGCGGCATGTCCAAGCAGTAAAGAGACCACAAAAATGAAGGGAGGAAAAGAAAACTCTTAACCATGTTTGGTTCACCAAGTCCAAATTTTAAGCCAAAAAGAGACAATTTGTGAATCATGAAACACATACTCAGCATGAACTGGGATTGCAATTTCCTCCTGACCAAAAAAGAGTTTTTGAAATCCCTCCGAACCAGGATTAATAATTCCAGCAACTGATGGTGTTTCTCTACCTGCCAATAAAATAATTGGAACTTTCATTAATAAAAAAAACACATTAATGTAGCTCCACAATTTGCTACTGTAAGTCTCGAATTGTAATAAGGAATTAAAATGATAAAATTGATGATGCACACCACAAAGAAAGTCAAAGTCAAGCATCCGTTGGATGGGAAGTTGCTTGTAGTTGTAAAACAAAGCTTGTGTAGTACGCGAGAATAGTTGTCCAGCGGCCATGACGAAGAAACAGATGGATCTGATAACATACACTAATGCATTATATTGCAGAAGAAGCTAGGTACAATATAAACCAATATTTGACATGTAAAATTCCCTCAAAATCACCTATAGATATCGAAATCTCTCTCCAGGATTCAGTATCAATCAACTATTTAATTTTAAGCAGAAAGACAGATAAATTATTTAAGATATATCGATTAAAAATAACCACAACCCTCGAATAACTTACTGACACTTCAGCCTAATAGTTATACTATATAACAGCTCTAGGATCACAGGACTGATTAACAAAACATAATAAGCAGATCAACCAGATTCGTGATGCGCAAAATTCCACGTGTCATGCATGTCATGAATTATCATCAAACACACGCACGGCAAAGGAATAGAGCAAACAAACCAGTATGTGAAACCTCTTAAACTTCAAAAGCAAGAAAAGAAACCACTGAGCTTACGAAGAAAAACAACACTCGTTCCTAACTCTAATATAACCTCAGAAAAGGAAACGCAACAATGCATCATTAAATTCCTAACTTACAAGAAAAGGAAACAGATTAACGAAGAACCAAATTTGTCAAAGGAGTGAGTAAATGAGACTGAAAGCCTAACCGAGTCTTGAACCACCACCAAACAGCTACCCTGACAAGATGGACGTGACGTTAGGCATTAAGTTTGAATAAAAAAAAAGTATAAAATATAATGCTGATCCAACGTAATTACTGCAACTCGCCAGATCCGAAATTCCGATTCCACATAATTAGACAAAAACATTAAAAACAAGATGATATCGTCATGTGCATGCTGTCGGTTTTGAAATTGGGGAAAGAAAGAACGAAGAGAGAAATGAAATTGAAGCAGAATGGGGAACAGCGAAGAGAGAAATATGATGAGATTGGTGAAGTGATAATGGAAGGAAATGATGAAAGGAGATCTGAGATTGAAAGAGAAAGTGTACCTAAATGGAGTAAGCTGCTAGAATTTAGGATGAATGCTGTGCAAGAGACGATATAAGTTTTATATATAATGAAATGAATGAGAGTGGTCACGTGAGAGTGATATTTGGCTTAGCTCATGGGTCAGCATTATTATGATTTGTTAAAACCTCATCCACATACATACATTCTCATTGTCCAATTTCCATAACTCTCTCTCACAGTCTGTGTTTTGCGAAACAGAAGGTGGGGTGAGCACTGGCAGTATTGGTCATTGGAGAAGGAGGCGGTAACCGGTTATGTTATCTTATGTTATCTAATGTGCGTGGTGAATCACACCCCCACTTTTATCTCTTCTTTTTTATTTTTTATTTTAGGTTTTAACTTTAAATAGAAACAACGTACATTGGAGTGACGAAACCTTTTTATATTACAAAGTTATCACATCAGTTTCGACTTTTATATTATTTTTAGGAAAATGTTATTTGGACAACAAAAGTTTGACACAATTTTGACAACGGCGATGTGGCAGCTGTGCATTGGCTCAGTGAACCGGGTTGAGGGGTATTTTGGGTTTTTTCTGGTTTGTTTTCAATTCACTGAGCCAATGCACAGCTGCCACGTCGCCGTTGTCAAAATTGTGTCAAACTTTTGTTGTCCAAATAACATTTTCCTAATTTTTAACTCATCTTCCTTTTTTAATAAATGTTAGCGAAGACACACGCAACTATCTTTACTTTTTATATGATGATAAAAAATAAAAAATTTATTATTATTGTTATTATTATAATTATGAAATTAAATATAAATCATTTTTTTACTGTGAATAGTTTTATTATTTTAGGTAGTTTTATAATAAAAAGTATTAAGTTTAAAAAATGTTTATAGAAATGATAAAATTATAAAATAGTTATTTTAATTTTAAAAAATTATTTAAAGAGTAAATTTTAAAAACAATTACCGAGAGAAGATAGGAATTTCTTTAAGAAGAAAAAAAAGAAGAGAACACAGTAAATAATTAAGACTAATTTATGTGTTTTATTCTTTAAAAGAAAAGTCTTATTTATAACATAATATAATTCAAGGATTATCAATAGTTAATATAAGTAGTTAAATATTAGTAATTAATGAATTATATGCGTAATTAATTAATCAATTATGAAAATTGTAACAAGTTAATAGTCAATCATTTATTAATAACATGTCTTCTTCTTCATTAATCAAGTTTATGCGTTTTTTTTTGTTTACAATAATTATTTCCATGGTATGAACATACGAGAAAATAACAATTAATTCAATGCAAGACGAAAGTAGTAGTGTTAGTTTAGAATCATCCAGTTTTGAAAAACTTTATTATTCTTTTGAAAGAGTGTAATACTATATCTTATAATATGTATATTTATTTTTGGTATTATAGTTATATAACTCTAAAATAATTATATATATATATAAGTACATTTTTCAATCTATATATCAATTAAACAAAATAATTTTATTTTAGTTATTTATATTTTTTAAACAGGGAAATAATTTTAGCTTAAGTGATAGTTAATTATTTAAGTGAAAAAAATTTAGAAGAAAAAAAAACTATCTTGGATGTTTTGTTTTTCAAGTCAAAATTATTTTTTCGGCTGAGCAAACAATGCAAAATTGTAAAAAATAGCAAGAAAAGGAAAATAAATACAAGAATTTCAAATAATTTCGTGTTACAAGTAATTATGAATTCTAATATTTCAAAACTAATCAATAATTTATCATATCACAACTTATTAAAAGAGAAAAAAATTGAATGCAAAACTTAAATGTGCTTCAAAGATTTTTCATAAATAGGACATAAATAGACATAAAGCATTTTTAAAAAAGCTTAAACTTACTTCATATTTATAAACTTTATCTAAAAATATCAAACACTCATAATTAAATCAAGAAAATTCCTAATTAACTTGTCATATGTCATTAAATGAAATCATTTACTTTTGAATATTGAAAATTTTCAACACACAAAATAGAGAACTTATTATTCATATATTTCTTAAATTTATTTAAAGTTATATACATAAACATATTAATTTAAAAAAATATAAACAAAAGTAATTAAAACCAACAATTTATTACAATATCTCATTTTCTAAACCATCCAAATAATAGTAATAATGATATTCACGGTAAATAAAAGATTGCAAAAAAAACTTTATAGACGGAACAATCAAATTCAAAAATGAAAATTGAAAATCAGATTCTCTTTGTTCATAATCATCATCATCACCAAAATGAAATATTTTCATGGATAAGTTAACTCTTATTATCTCAAATTTTATGCTCTTTGGATAATTTTAAAAAAAAATATCTGCAAAGTTAGAGAAGTTTTAATTTCCTCGAAACAAGTCTCATTCACAAACTTGACACACCATTACATGCTGTATTTAGTTAGCTTGAATCTTACTTGCATCCTAAAAATCCAAAAAAAATATATATTCAAGAAATTGGAACAAATACAAATAAAACTTAGTCCAGTGAGTCTGCTTCATAAACTATATACTGAGCTCAAAAGCTTCCAAAAAAATTATATAGCAACATCTAAAGATCAGAGAAAGACAAAAACTTATTTAAGATGGATTTTATTTTACCGTCTCTTCGTGGTCTGAGCAAATAAATGATCTAGTCAGAGAAAAATGAAACATCAATCTAGAAAATGAAAAAAGTATATAAAGCAAGAAAAAAAGAATTTAATCCAGAAAGGAATATTAAATGAAAAAACAATTATATAATTATAAAAATATGTTAAAATTATTCTAAAATATTTGATCTCTCATTCATATAAAGTGATATTTTCTTATATTTTTTAATATTAATAAAAAGTTTAATATATATATATATATATACACACACACACACACACATTTAACCAAACAATATAAACATATCCGATATGTTATCAAATAAGACTTATAAAAAGTTATATAATCGTCAAAAAATATTAAGAATATTAAAAAACGTTAATTATTTATTTATGTGTCATCCAAAATGAAGGAAACATTATTTTTTAACACTTATCTGCAAACAATAACAATTTAAAAACACACATGTTTTCTTTATTCAGATAATTTAATTATAACGTATTTCAAGTGTATATATATAATTCAATTGTAAAATATTATATTATTAAAAAATATTTTGTTAACGACGATGTCAATAACATGTTAAAAGTCTTTTCATTATATCATGATTAAAAAGAAGTGTCATTAAAATTTTGATTTAGATTTTTGTATGTTGATAAAATTGATCTTCGAACCTAAAAATCATGATTATTTCTACCTATAGTGATATAGGAACCCTAATCGTATTAAGTAACAGTAGGTAAAGATTAAAAAAAAAAACTAGAATAATTTATTCAAATTAATTATAAAAAAAAACAGCATTTGTTAAACATGGGGTGATGGTCCAAAGTTGGAGCACAAGAAATTCCAAGTACTTAACCGAGAAGGAAAACAAAATCAAAATCCTGTACTTATAATTTTTCAACTCATCCAAATATCTTTAAATTCTGAAAAAATTGGTGTGGAAAATTTTAACGTATCTAAATATTTAGTTTAAGAAAAAAAAAACCCAACATGTGAAAAAAAAAAAAAAAATATATATATATATATATATATATATATATATATATATATATATATATATATAAAACACACTCAGCTATCCCATGAAATTGGAACGATAAAGAGAAAATACACAACGAGAAGAAATTGTATAACATCAATATGCAAATATTATTTTTAATAAATAAAATTATATATTTTTATAACTATATTTATTTATATATTTAATTTTAGAATACTTATACAGAGACTTAGATAAATTTTAGATTTTTTTAGAATATTTGTGTATGACAGGTATATATCTTGAAAAATGTTTTTTTAATAATTTTTTTATAACTTTTTTACAACCGCGTTTATATGATTGCAGTAGTTTGTTATTAATATTGACACATAATCTATAATGAAAAAGTTGTTAAAGAAAAAGTTGCTAAATGTTAATATATCTTATTGTAAATAAAAGGATTTGTTGATAGAAATGAAATTCTAGAAACCATAACAGTGAGTTTTCTCAGTAATGTTTGAGTGTTACATTGAGTTTAAGAGTGGCCCTAAGAGTAGCTATATCCATGAACTCAGTTTCCATAATCCCGTATCCTTTCACAAACCTGAAATAACCAGTGCCAGACACAACTCCGAACTCTCTTTCCTTCATTGTGAAGATATCAGATCCCTGAATCTCCAAGCTGCTACCTTTGAATTCCCCACTGCTGAAGATCACAGAGAAAACCATGTACAAGCCTTTCCCATCAAGTTGCGAATTTATGTACATACCCTGAGCTCTACCAATCAGTCTTGAATCGATGTTCGGTCCTTCTGTAACTGGGTCATCAACGATCGCCACAGTGCCAAAGTTTAGGATGTTGGAGACCGCTCCAGTCTTTCCGGCTACCGTAATCGCCGTGGAGTGGTCGCCGGTGAAGTGATCATGGACGTAGAATATGAGATTCGTTTGCTTTGGTTGGAATGTGGAGAATGTGTAGGCTGCGTATAGGATGGTCAAGTTGAAGATGAAGAAGAAGAGGTTCGAAGTTAGGTTCAGTGGATTGTTCATGATCCTGTTTTGTCTCTGGTCCCTTGTCCCTTGCTTGGTTTTCTACCTGATGTTAGTTTAATTAAGATGCTTTAGGGCTGATTAATCAAGGTTAGATAATTAATTAATTTAATTGTGGTGGTTCAAGATGCTTGTGTGTTGATAAACCAAGATTCCCAGAGGAAAGTGACAAAGGAATTTCATTGGGTTAGATTCCACTTTCGCGGCTACCACTTTCGCACCTGGTGCCCTTTTATGCTTTAGTTTGCATGGTTAGAAATTTAAGAAGACTTAAGTTATATATTGCACAAAAAATGGATAAAACGAATAATACATAAAATATAAAATTTCATAAATCTATTGTTTCAATGTTTTAAAAATTATGTTTTGATATTTTATATAGGCTTATTGTTTACTAGTTAAAGATATCAATCTCTCTAATATCACTTGAAAATGACAAAATTATTCGTCTTCACAAATATTTTCAAGTAAACTATGTAAAAGATATTTTATAGATATTTTTAATGAATATTGTGGATAATGAGTATTAATATTTAATTACATGTTTCTTGATGAACCAAATATAAGTGTAATTTTTAATCCGTGTTTATTATCTGCAAATTTTATGTGTGTTTTTTAAAAAAAAAATTCATGTAACATCCCAAAATATAGTAATACCATAATTCAGAATTAATTACAATTAACAGTGAACAGTAAACAGTCTTAATATTAACAGGAAACCAAGGTTCAAAGTCTAACGGCTGGTGTACAAATAACGAGCGTATCCAAGTGCAGAGAAAATAAAGCAGAACAACTTAAGGTTCCAGAGTTACAAATTACAGCTCAAAATAACGAGCACTAATAACGAACGGTTTTACAAGATGATAACCGAACGTCCCAAAATGAGCTACTATATATATACTGTACTAAACTAACGAGCGCTCTAAGGCTCGGCTTTAACTTCAACTTCCACCAGATTTGCATCCTCCAAATTTTCTTCTTCCAGCATGACTTCAAGGGATGCATCACCATCTGCTCACATCCACAACGGATGATCATTGCATTTTGACAAGACGAAAGCACATGGACAGTAGACAACACAAATGGAAAACGCAAGGGTAAGCTTATACTGTTTAATTAATACAACACACATACAGTTCGTAATTCGATTCACACATACATCAAGTAACTTAATCATGTAATTTAACATAGAAAGATATATAAGACAGACCGTCCGGACTGTATGAACCATGTAGTTATAGGCGTCCTTGCACCCAAGTGGTGTAGTAGCCGGGATATACCTAATCAGCTTCCACTTGAGGTTAATCCTTCGCCCCTGCTAAGTGAGGGATACGAAAGACCTCCTGCCATTCCCACACATGACTACCCCCTTCTACGTGAAGATGAGCATCACGGAATATCAGGATGGACCAAGCCAGCATTAACTAACCACAGTCATACTTTACCAATTCAATATTCAATCATATAAGAGACGTTCCTCCCTGGAACGCTCATCCAATATCCATAATCATAGATTCAATCCATATAGTGTTCACACTGTAATTCAATATGATGTAACATCAATTTCATCTTTAACTGTAAGAGAATAACAGAACGAACGTACAGTCCACTGAACACTCAGGACGAACGTCCAAATAACTTCACTGGATACTCAGGAAAAATACTTAGAACGAACGTAATTTCTGTGGATTCTGTTAAATGAACTGACTCTACTTGAAGTGTACTGGTACTTAGAAAATAATCATGATAGAAACTTGAACCAGATTTAATGTACAAAGGAGGGTCAAGAACACTTAGAATTATTTTTCAAGAGATTTACATATGAATCCAATTCCAGGAATGGAACGAACGCAAAGAAAAATGAATATTTAAATACTTTGAACGAACGCTATTTTATCAATTGAATATTCACTCAGTACGAACGCGAGGTAAGAGACCTAGCGAGATTCAGAACGGACGCTCGTGATAAGACCGAGCGCTTATTGAGAACGGACGCTCGACATAAGGCCGAACGCTACGAATGACGAACGCTCGACATAAGGCCGAACGCTTATGAAAAACGAACGCTCGACATAAGGACGAGCGCTATCAAAGACGAACGTTCAACATAAGGCCGAACGCTAATTAGGACGAACGCCTCGGTATAAGACCGAGCGTTACTTATTCATAAAGTTTTAAATATTTAAATATTGCTGAGCTAGACGAACGCTCAGACATTCAATTTGGGACGCTCGTTCATGAGCAGAATTCCTTCCAAATGAAAGAATCCCAATCTAAGTTACTTTACTGAAATGCCGAACGGTTTAAGACCGTACAGGGACGAACGTCATTTATCAGTGGGAAAGAATGAAATTTCAGATTTCTCAACCTTAGCAAAATTTTCCAGATTTCCAATTTATAACTTTATAACTTTCATTCCAGATTTAATTCACCTTAAACATCATCATCATACAGATTTCAACATTTGAATCATTCCAACTATACAATCACCATACTCCATTTATACATGATCAGATCAACATGCATTTAATCAAAACCAAAAACAACATATGTAATACATACAAGCAGTATTTGTTCATGACAGATTAAACCAACATCAGAAATCATATCAGATATCAGTAACCGTTCATAACAGCTCAAACATCAGACTTTACATACATGCAACTCAGATCACAAAAAATCAAGCAGTATGAATTAAACTTATAAGCTTCCCTTACCCGGATCAATGAAGGAAACGTCCTAACACAAGATTTTTGGTTCGTCCAGCTAACGGTATTCTACTCTCAATGCTTCTTGACTCTTCTTAAACAATCTAATCCACAGAAACATGAAATCCTTTAGACTACTCTTTTGCATGCAACCAAAGAAACTTGGTTTTCCAGAAAACCTAAGGACGAGCTACTGGAGAAAGGCTTACCAGTTTCGGTTCTTGAAACTGTTCGGTCCAGTGGATAGCTCCCAGCTCAACGAACGTGCCTACGGTGCTGTAACGTGATCGGAGAAGAGGTGTGAGATTTACAATAGAGAGAAATTGGGAGTTCTAGAGAGAAGTTGGAGAAGATGAAGGGTTGAGTTTTCGTGAGGAAGTGGGTGAATGCAGAGAGTGAGAGGAAGTGTTTTCAGAGAAATCATTTTCTCCCCCCCCCCCACGTCAAACGGTCATGCACTCACTTACTGCCACCTGTTTCCCACTACAGATTTCCTAAGGTTCTAAAATGACACATGGCAGACTTGCATGCGGTGCAAAGTGGGTTTTTAATTTCCCTGAGCAGTGATGTGGCGTGTATTAATGGTGATGTGACAGGGATTTGCAGTGCTGATTTTCTAGGGTCTCACAATTCAACTAATAAAAGTAAAAATATTAGTGAAAGATATATTAATAATAAAATAATATTTTAAAAATTAATTTTATATCTATTTTCATCTAGACATATGAAATTGTAGTTATTTGGTAAAATATTAATATTTTAAAATTTATATTTTGACACAACTCATTTAAATTTATTTTTTAAAAATATTAAATTTATTTGTATTAATATTTTATTGACTTGGACTGTACTTACAAATTATTATTTGTTATCTAAATGTATATTTTAAATATTTTTTTAAAAATAATTTTATTTTAAATTATATATATATATATATATATATATATATATATATATATATATATATATATAATATTCATTAGTATCACAGGTATTTATAAATATTTTTTCACAAATACTGATAAGAAGCCCAACGAGTTATGTGATAGATTTTTTTTGGATAAGATGATAGCAGGTAAACCCAATGGCAGAGCTTAGTATAAGGTCTAGGAGGCTTTGGCTCCCTAATTTTTTTTTCACATACATAAAATAATACATAAACAAAACTTTTTTTTTAATTTTAATACATTTTAACATTAATAAAGTATTTTTTTAAATTTTTTCACCGGTAGGTATTATTTATACCCGATTTAACCCATTGTCATATTTAATGTGGATTTATCTAGATGACAACTAGAATATATATGATATAAAGTGAAAAACCTAAAAATTTTAAAGATTCTTTATTTTGAAAGTAATTTACAAAAGCTTGTCCCATACTAAAACGATGATGCAAATAAATTGTCACTACTAAAGTATTCGTGTTTAAGAATGAAGTGTTTTAATATGAAAAGACTCGCACGTGAGAGAAAGATGGATAAAAATTTAATGTGAGTTGAAAATCTCACCTTGTATGAAACACATGTTTAATTAAGCTGTATATTTAAATTAAAAAATCCAATTAAAATTGAATTTATTTGTTCATTTGGAAAAAGCTTTAGAACTTTCTGTATTGGGAAATCGACCTCTAACTATTTCTATAAGCATTTTTTTATAAGTAGATTTTAAAACCGGAGTTTTAGCTTCTTAAGACGATCGAAGTGCTAGAAAAATATTTTTGTTTCAAAGACAACAAAGAAACAGTAAGTAAACAGTGTTAAAAGAAGATTCAATTGTGGAGAGAAGTAAAAATCAATTTAGAATTATCACTATAATATATGAAAAGTACAACTAAATTTTGGAGACAGGTTATTGACATTTGTAATTAATAATTTTCTACACCCATCACATTCGATTATTTCTCCCAGTTTACTCGTCGTTTATGATTTATCCACCACGTTTGTAAAATCCGGAACCCGACCACACATGCCAATTACGAGCCCACACGTGTGGCTAAAATCTGCATTCAGGATGAAGGCCCAGCCACATAAGCCACGTACTTATGTGGATAATTTCAGTCCACTGAGACGTAGCATGTACAACTACCAAACTACCCTTCCACTTGAATCATGAACCCGTCTTTGCGACTCCAACAGAGGGTAATAACGGTAATTCCAATCACTCTCTTCTTCTTCAACAATTGCCTGTACGTAGAAAACAGGAAACAGTTTAGACCGTTAACCAGAAATGAACGCCGTCCCTTCTTCTTCCTCTTCCGCCTTCGCTTTCGTAACTCAGTCCAAGAACCCTAAATATATCTTCAAGCTCACACATAAGGTACCCATTTTGCCCCTACACTCACATGCTCCGTGTTGCTCTCTCAGTGACTCATCCTCCTCGTACACCACGGTGCTGGACAAAAGTTCCCTTTCATCGGATCAGAATTACAGCAATGCAGTTTCGCCCGAAGACTCGGGCTCCGTGGATGCCCTTGCCGTTCGCCGGCCGTTGACTGATTTTTCCGGCAAAGAGGAAGAAGAGAAGGAGGTGGAGGAGGAGGAAGAGAAGGAGAATGAGGCGGATGACGGTGGTGACGCGAAGGCTTCCACGATCGACGCGGGGCTCGCGAAATTCGCGAAGAAGATGCCCATGTTTGAACCTGAGAGGTTGGAATCGAAAGAGAGACCCCTCAAAGTGAATTTGGACTTGGCGTTATACAGGGCGAAGCTTATGGCTAGAAGAAGCTTTCGATATGAAGAAGCAGAGGCATTGCTTCGAAAGGTGTGGTGTCACGTTTTTCCTTTTTTTTAAGTGACTAGTTTGTTTATTTGGAAATATTGTCAATTTCTTTTCTGATGGTTTTGAATGGGAATGGAAGTGTATAAGCTTTTGGCCTGAAGATGGTCGACCTTACGTGGTACTTGGAAAGATTTTGAGCAAGCAATCGAAAACAGGTGAAGCCAGAGAGATATACGAGAAGGGTTGCCAGGCTACGCAGGGTGAAAATGCTTACATTTGGCAGGTTAGTGTTCTAGTGTGTTTTGCATGTGGTGATCACGCTTCACACTCTCTAGCTGGCTACGTTTTGTTTACTGGTTGCTTTGCCTCCTTCAAATCATGTTTGTCCAATAACTCATTCTGGTGATATGTTTGATTTCCTAAGAGAACTACATTTAAAATTCTCTTAATTTCGTTTATGCATTAATTAAAATTCATCTTTTAGGGAAACTAATATAATTGAATTTTTATAAATTAAATTATGCATAAACTAATATTAGTTTGTAGAGAAACTTATTTCATTTTTTCTTTCTTAGAAGTTGTTAAAGATCGGAGTGATGCATGTTACCTCTGACTATATCTATATTTAGTATTCAATCAAGTTTTTTACTTAGTTGATAATAAATTGCCAACATCAAATCCCAACATGTTT
Organism: Vigna umbellata; assembly: GCF_029865625.1. Lineage (NCBI taxonomy): Eukaryota > Viridiplantae > Streptophyta > Magnoliopsida > Fabales > Fabaceae > Vigna > Vigna umbellata. The sequence continues at coordinate 106,840,568 of NC_142165.1, forward strand.
TAAAGATGTCCCTTCATCGTACTTAAAATCTTAGATGGGCATAGATGTGACTATAATTTACCTGACCTGGCAGGCATATTTCCTTTGAGGCATGTACTAAACCTGACATTATTTTTTATTTTCAGCTACTAAAACATAATGTTATTAGGAGGGAGGGTCATTGTTTCCGATACTCTGATACGCTGAATTTTAACCTCTGAAATTAATAAATGCAAGTTCTGTTTGGACAGTGCTGGGCTGTTCTTGAAATGCAAATGGGAAATTTCAGGAGGGCAAGAGAGTTGTTTGATGCTGCCACGGTTGCTGATAAGAAGCATGTTGCTGCTTGGCATGGGTGGGCAGTTCTAGAGTTAAAGCAGGGAAATATAAAGAAGGCAAGGAGTCTACTCGGTAAAGGTCTTCAATATGGTGGACAGAATGAGTACATATACCAAACACTTGCACTGCTTGAAGCTAGAGCAAAAAGATATCAGCAGGCTCGTTATTTATTCAATCAGGCCACAAAGTGTAATCCTAATAGCTGTGCTAGTTGGCTTGTAAGTCATGGTGATACGAGAGATTTAGTTTATCAATTAAACCTGTATGTAGTGCTTGTTATCTCAAATCATGTTTATTCTTTCTAAAATAGAGTTGGGCTCAAATGGAGGTGGAACAAGAAAACTACCGTGCTGCTAGGAAATTGTTTGAGGTTGTATTTAACATTACGAGTTCCTCTTTTTGTTTTTTTTTTTTGTTCTGATTCATCTGATTGGTTGAACTAGACAGACTATATGTTCATTACGAGTTGGGACATCTTTTTTCAGTCATTTGCTTTTATTATTTTGTCATTGCGTGACTTATGTGTTTTTTTTTCTTCTTTTTAATAGAAAGCAGTGCAGGCTAGTCCCAAAAATAGGTTTGCTTGGCATGTATGGGGCGTTTTTGAAGCAAACATTGGCAACATTGACAAGGGAAGAAAACTTTTAAAGATAGGCCACACTCTAAATCCGAGGGATGCTGTTCTACTTCAATCTCTTGCTTTATTAGAATACCAACACTCAACTGCAAACCTTGCTCGGGTTTTGTTCAGGAGAGCGTCAGAATTGAATCCAAGGCACCAACCTGTTTGGTTTGTAAGAAATTTCTTTTCTTGGATCATTTATCTTAAATATCATGATGTTCTGTAAACTAAGCTTGACATGATGAGGAATCTGTGCCATACATACTGTATTCATGATGTGGTGCTGACTACCAGGAAGTAAGATATTTTAGAAAGACTAAAGGGGATCAGAATATGCCACTTCTGTTTGTTTTTTATTAGTGCCATATATTTATTATGGCATTCTTCTTACTGTCCCTATCTAGTTCTGGATCCTAATTAATGTTTCAAAGAATATACTAATTCAACATGAAAAATAGTTTATCTTTCAGATTTAAAACACCTTGTTGCACGAATCATGACTTCTATTTTACTGCATACTTTTGATTCCCACCTACAGATATTTTCTTTTTACTTTTCGTATATAACAATTTGAAAAGAGAATGATTGACCAGAAAATTTGGGGGCATGTAGGCTTGGGGTTGGATGGAATGGAAGGAAGGAAACATGAATAAAGCCAGAGAATTCTACCAAAAAACACTCTCAATTGATCAGAACAGTGAAACTGCTGCCAGATGCCTTCAGGTGCGTGCATATGATGAATCATGTTACAACTTGAGTCTCTACATAGCTTAATGATCACTTGCTGTGACTATTGTCTCCAATGCAGGCTTGGGGTGTTCTGGAGCAGAGGCTTGGCAATCTTTCTACTGCACGTAGATTATTTAAATCCTCGCTGAATGTAAATTCTCAGAGTTATGTGACATGGATGACTTGGGCAACAATGGAGGAAGAACAAGGAAACTCCGTGCGTGCTGAAGAGATTCGTAATCTCTATTTCCAACAGGTAACTGTCATATATTGGAAGAAATTTTTCATGATCCAGGGACCGTTATAATCTCAGACCAATTTCTACTTGACACATAATTTAACATCACTTATTGTTTCTTGTAAATTAAAGGATTGCACGGTGTAAAATGTAGATAATTTAACTTTAGATTCTCTGTAATAGATTGAGAAAATATCCTTGTGCGCTGCTAACATGAGAAACTTTATTTGTTGCATATGGTACAGCGCACAGAAGTTGTAGATGATGCTTCATGGGTTATGGGATTCTTAGATATTTTAGACCCGGCCATTGACACTTTAAAGACGCTCCTCAAGCTGAGTCCAAATTCCTACAATATGCCATTTAATTCTTTGAGAAATATTTCGGGAACAGATAAAAACAGTGACGATTTTCCTATTGAAGACGATAATGAGGATGATGCAAATGGTGAAAGTGACTTCGATTTGGATGCTTTCATTATGAAAAGACTATCCTTAGATTCCTCCAATCTGGAAGTTCAGTTGGAAGCACCCAAAACTTCTTCTGAAAAGAGAATTCCATCTGGTAGAAGGATATGGCGACCAAATAACAGAATTGCTAAAGTGCAAGTCTAAAGAAATGTTGTTTAGTTGTTGTCTTGTAAAAATTGTTTTGATTTTAATAGAGTGAGTGACCATGGCATGTCATGACAGGTGTTTTGCCTTGTGTTGAACAAGGCCATAGAAACGAATATTTTTTAATACAATAGAAATATACTAATTTCTCATTTAAGTTTTTTTTTAATCAATCCCAGTCATGATATCTCTTAAATTTGATAAAAAATCTCGAACTTTCTCTACCTTTAATGGAAGATCGTATAGCAAAGATTAAACTCTTATAGCCTTCTAAGTTTTGTTTTGGTATTCTATCTCTTTCTTATTGTTGTTTCAATGTTTCAATTTTTTTCAGTTCATAATTTATTGCAATGAAGTAAACCATCAAAATTGAAATAAAATAGAACTTTACAGTTAAGTGAAAGCAATCTGCCAGTTTATAAATTAAATTAAGCTAAAACACAGGCATACAATTAAAGTGAATACTCATTCTGTATAGAACAACTACTTTTGACAGTTTACCACACGGAAAATGTATCCGAAATTTAAACGAACTTCCCATTGACAAAATGTCATTTTGTGGAATTTGGACGTTCCAATTCAGTAGCTGAAGTGAGCTTTGGATTCCAAGGAAAAATATTATTGATGCACTTTTATCAATGGTATACAATTAATTTAAATTATTAATTAATTAATTTTCATATCTGGATTTATAATTTGTTTAATGTCTGGATTTGTTATGTTTTGTTTTGGACTTCCTTTGTGAAAAACATTTAACATGCATTTATATTTATTTATTTTTATAGAAACAACTAATGATATGTATATAAATTATTTTTACTTTACTTTAACAAACTCTTCAAGATAACATATAAAATTATATTGAAATAAGTTCAACCTTTAATAGTTAATTTTAAAATACTTAAACAAGTTCTTTTACAAATTAAAGTGTGTGTAGAGAGAGAGAGATTTATAATTTATCAGAATACGGTCTATATAAATATGTGATATCATAAATACAATTTACATAGATATTGTGTGAGTATTCTCCCTTGGATCTTGTACGTGTGACATCGTTTATTGATGTTCCAATACATAATTACTATATAATGAAAAATATATTAGATAGGTAAACTGATGAAATTTAATTTAGTCACCAATAAAGTTAACTGTTATTATTTTAAATATTACATTACATTTTCTTAATCTCATCTAAAAAACTATTGTTAGTTTATCTGTCAAAATGGATAATCCAGATCGAACCGGTCCAACTCATCATGGGTTGATCATTTAGTGAACCAACCCAACTTGGCTCACTTATTAGCGAGCTGAAAATATTTGAACTCAACCCGACACAATGCGGATTGGTGGGTTAAATAGGTTGGCTCACTGACTCATTTAATTATAATTTTTTTTTAAAATAAAAAAATTACAATTTGTTTTAATTCAAATCTAAATAAAGGCACACTAAAATCATGTTAAACTCCAAAGACAATTAAAAAAAATATATATCATATAATCTAAACGTAATCCAAAAACATGTACAAAAGACGAACAAATAAGTTTTTAATATTGATAATTTTTGTATCACTTGTTCATTTATAATATTAGAGTCTTGAATGAATAAATCTATAATATTTTTCTCTCTTGAAACATCTCTTTCTTTATCACCATCTACCTATAATAAAAAAATGCTAACTAATAATATTGAAACACAAAATAATAAATAATTAAATTAAATTAGGTGAGTTGGTGAGCCACTCACGGGTTCAACCCGGTGAACCGGGTTCTAAGTGAGCTGGGTTGAAAACTAGTCCACATAAAAAAATACATTTTTTTCAAACTCAACCCGACTCAAATCCGTGATAAACTGGATTGATCCACGAATTACAACCCATTTTGACAACACTAAATTTATATGTTAATTACGTTTTCAACTTCACTTAGAATTTTAGAAATTGAAGGAGCTTGATTAAATTGACTTTCAGAAAATAAATATTGAATACACACACTCTGACATCAAATTCAAAACATGAAACCTACCATAAGGTTACTTACAAGCAATCATTATAATTCCTTGCTAGCATTATATAAAATCTGTTTGGATGAGATCATTTAAAAGGATAATTAATTTTTTTGATCAATTTAAATTTTTTTAGAATTACATGGATTGTTTGGATAAAAAAAATCTAGAAACTTTTTGAAGATATTTTAAATGATTAAAACAATAAAATTTGAATTCACTTAAAATCGGAGAAGATTAAAATTTCACATAGTGACTTTCTTTTTATATACATATACATACATATTGAAAAAAAAATTGTTAAATATTATTTAAATATTAAAATTTGACTAATATTTTATTGCACATTTTAATTTAAAATTTTTATATTTTAAAATAAATATTCCTAAAATATAATTTTTTTAAAAGAGAAATTTAATTACTTTATCTAAACAATATAATTGAAATACAAAATATTTTAATTACTCTGTCAAAATAAAATATTTGAAAAAAAAAATCAATTACAAACAATTCAAATAAACAAGCCTTTCAATTTTTAAAATTATAGAAATGTCTTATCCAAATAGGAAGTAAAGGTATAGAAATTTTTTATGACTTCTCATCTAAAATATTCAATTCTATGTGATTTTCTCTATTAAATAAAAAATAATGATACTTTGACAACATTTTAACATCATAATGACTTTTGTAATTCAACACACACATTCTAATACACTCTCCTTATAAATTCATATGTGATCATTTAAATCCATCCAATTCAATTAAATCTAAACAAAAATACAGAACTTCACAAAATAACTATCAATGCAAATCATAAACGTTATATTAACTAACATAATTAATATCCTACAACGAGTATTGATAGTAATTATACTAGTTGTAGTAAGTATAATCTTACTACATATTCAATTATAAAATTAAATTATACACAATAAATACAATTTATCGTAGAAGTACTTATTTAGGTTGTTTGTTTAATAACCCTTATTCATTTTAAAAAGTAAAAGATAGTGCCTTTAAAGAAATATTATCATGAATTAATTTAAAATATGTGAAGGAAAAAGAAAATTTATTTAAAAAAGAATTTCTGATTAGTAAAACTAAATTGAATTATGCTTATTACTCAACTAACTGAATATTTCACAAAGAAAAAAAAATGATAAGGATTTTAGATATATTAGAGAGAATATTAAAAAAATTAAAAAATTATTAATATGAGTGATAAACTAATCAATTTGTAATAAATGAAAATGAAATATTTTTTCGTATATATATATATATATATATATATATATATATATATATATATATATATATATATATATATTATATATATATATATATATATATATATATATATATATATATATATATATATATATATAATATATATATATATATATATATATATAATATATATATATATATATATATATATATATATATATATATATATATATATAACGTCATGTTTTTTATTCTATAAAAAATCAAGATTTTTGGGTGCATTAATTTAGTTAATAACTAATATGATATTATCTTAAGTAAGAAAAATGACAAATTTGTGAACTAATGCACAGATTTGTGATTGTATATATTTATACTTAATTTACCATACATGCATTAATTTCTGTACTATTAACAGTATAAAAAATACTTTTAGTTTTATATAATTTATATCTTCTAAATCTAATTATATGTATAGGTACACAAGTTATATACGTAGCTAAAGAGGAATTATATTTATACATCTTAATTATTTCTATTTTATTTTCTTTACTTATCTTTCTTCCTTTTAGATCATATATCACTTATATAGTCTCGTGTGTGTACTAATTATTCTAATCTTTCCCACAACCGCTTAAATCCACCCAAGATTCGGTGAATGTTTATACTTTTCCTTATGCAAATATTTCTCTCAGTAGATCTGCTGCACCTTGAACTGTTGCATCAGCGTCTGTACAACTGATTTCAATTCCTCGGGTCACCAAAGATTCGATAAGCAAACCGCACCACTCTTACCTTTTCAGGTAATCCTATGATTCCATTGAGGGAAATGGTGTTGAATAGTAACAAGTATCACACACACATTAACATAATAATAAAAAGGCCGAATTTTCAACGATTAATCTATTGGAAATATGTTATAACTTTGAAAAAAAAAAACTGTTATTTGAAACAGGGAACTGGGTATCTTTAAGTTCAGTCATGATTCATGAACCACTATCGATTCTTGAAGTGTAGTCTGTTTGAAATTTTGCATCATAAATTCTAAGAAAAGCATGAAGGTATTTCGATTTTCTTTTATGTTCAACCAACAAATGATAAACAACCATTTAAGTCCATCTTTCGAGATATAAAACTGTTGCATCAATGATTCGTCTGTCTGGGTTGGAGAAAGAAAAGACCGAAAAGTAAAGAAAAAAAAAAGGGGTACATGACGAATTGATGTTAATCATAATCAACTAAGAGATAATTTGAAGTCAATGGTATACATATAATAATTCTCCATATGTTGAGATAATTAATGATGCTAGAAGCCATATCAGATGCAACAACAACAAAAGTAGCTGCGAAAAGTTATTGACCTAAAAATCTCTAGGGTCAACAAACACATTCCCGATTTGTCTCTTAATCAGCAGTTCATCATCCTTTTCGTCACTGTGGCTTGAAATTCTTTTCGTGTACCAAATATCATCGATGCACGACATGGAAGCTGTTTGAGGGATATGGTTTACAAGTGGATCACCAAACCCTAGCTCCGTTATAACCACTGTGCAGTCCTTCAAACTTTCTCCCATCCTTGATGTGAACCTCCATATGGATTCCATTAGCTCCCCAAGGTTCTCTCCCTCTCCGTGGAGCCCATAGAGGAAGAGAAACCCAAAGGGCCTGCACAGTGAGTCACTCACCGACATTCTCAGACAAGGGAAGATTTTGTCTCTTGCATGATTTAAAGCTGTGTGAAGAAACCTAAGTGGCTGAGACTTTTTAAGTTGAAGCTTGTAAGCCTCACAAGTATTCCATATGCTAAAGATGATCCACGAGCTTGTGATTTCATTGGTAATAATGTCTTCACTCTCTTCCTTTCTCTGCAAGTTGAGTAAGCCTCCCTCTTTGTAATAACTCACCACAGGTGCCCAAGCTGAGATTCTCCTTCAAAATACTATCCATGTCTAATGGGTAAAGCTCTTTGGCCATCAGGGTTCTTCTGTATAACGAAATTGCCTGGTCTATGTTTACCTTCTCAATTTCTATATCCTTGGAAATCTGCTTTGCAGGGAAACTAATTGGATGCACAAATATGAAAAGTGAGCTGAGGCTCACATATTTGCATTTGTTGGTAAATAGGTTTCTAGAGGCATCGTTGTTCTTTTCAGTTGCCAGGAATGCATATTCAGCCCCATTTCTCAGCATCCATTCTTCAACTGAGGTGACAAGTTTCAGTCCAATCCCCTTTCTCCTGCATAGATGAGTAAACGTCGGTAACATTGACCATATTGCAATGTGATTCTTCATACCAAGCTCAAAGTTTTACATCCTTATAAATCAAACAGATTGGGTGCATTCTATGGTGGCATTAATCAAGTACCTGTGTGAAGGAGAGACTCTAAGGCCTAGTATGCAACCAATCTTCAGCAATGATTCAGAAGGAGTTCTCATACTCTTAATGCACCCTCGAACCACACCCACAAGCTCCTTGCTTTCAAGCAGCTCAGCCACCTTATGAAACACATATATGATTAGTACAGTCATCTGCTGCATATAATAGTAATGTGGTATATGCATGTATATGAAACAGACAAAACTTTCATATAGTAGAGTTTAAGTATAGAAATGGAGTATATATATATACATATATATATGAAGATGATTGTTGGATAATGCATATTCATGATTAACTAATTGAACCCAAGTTTCCAAGTTTGGATTTGGAGAGATAATCGTGCAAAGGGGAAAAAGATATAGGGTATTAGCTACCCACCAACATAACATGAAGGGGATATAACCTAATCCTAGATAAAGGGTCACCCATCATGTTGGTGAAAATGGAGACCCCCTTTTTAGTCCCAATCTCACACTTCCTCTCAAGCTTCCCCACCACCTTAACATCTCTACCTTCATCAAACTCTCTTATATGAAGCCTACTCTCTACACTGAAAGTGTCAACCATTTCTACTCTTCCTAAGCTAAAAGAAGCAAGTGATGTACTGGTGTGAACTGAAATTAGGAAAACTTTGTGTGATTGTCCCAACCATTCAACTCTTGCTGCATCCTTATATATATGTGGTGAAAAACCATTGGTTGTTTGTTCACATTGTTCTATGATCGGTATCATCTCGATCAAAATATTCCGTTAATAACTATTTTATCACAACACGCAACTTGATGCATCCGTTGAAAATAGAATTCCTGTGTTAGTTTTTATTATTAAAGGCTGACACTATTTATCACAGTCGTTGCCATTAGGACAAATACAAGTACACAATCTACACGGGTTGCACCACAAAACTGAAACAATAACCTTTCAAAATGATCCACTGAATCTACTTATAAAGATTTTCACAACTTTCTTCAAGCTTTGTCACTTAAAAAATGTGTACGTAGCAAATGATAATGACATACCAATGTCGTTTGCGATACACCTAAGAAATCATTTGTTATGTGTCCAAACTCTTCCAAGTCCTTCGACATAAAGCTCCACGAACTTAATTGCTATTCAACAGACAGAGTGTTGATTCTAATGTTAATGCTGATGATCGTTTACTCAGGTGTGGCCAGACTTGTGAGTTGTCACATATACGTTGGGGGACCCGGGTTTAGTTTGGGTACTGCATGCTTGTTCATTTTTTTCAACGGATTTTAATATCTTCCTAATACAAAATCAGCGTGGTATGATAATTTTTGCTGACGGTATTTTGAAACCACAACTTTTTTACTATTATTTCACATTATCACTTAGTACTGTTCCCTCTTTCTTTCTTTTAAAAATATAAAAGTTAATTTTTATCGATATAAAAGTTGTCAAATTGTCGAATAACTTTTTTCAATAAATTTCAGATATCTGTTTTTATATTTCTTCAAAATTTAAAGTGTGTTATTTCTTATTCATAATTATGCCAATTTACTTTATATATTAAAAAAAATAAACCATTGTTTAAAAGAGGCGAATTAATCTGAATACTAATACTATGATATAATGTATGCATATGTTATTACAAGACATTTTTAGATTTTCAAAATAAAGGTAATGCATCATCTTAAAATGATTATCATATACAAAAAATAATTATTAAAATTAAAATTTAACTATTCTATATAAGTATTAAAAAATAATTTTAAATTTTACATGAAAAAAAATTACAATGAAAACTTACAATTTTATTGTATAGATTAAAAATATGTTCTAGTATAATTTTTATTTTAAGTGTTTATATATAGTTTTCTTTACCTTAAATTATATAAGAGAAATAAAAAAAATGTACACATTTATTGGAAAATATCATAAATAGCATTATATTACCTGTGCTTATAATTATTGGCAAGAGGTTTATGAAATGATGATTTCATGAATACATTGAAAAAAAAAATGTATATAAATTATGGTTTGAGGAATACATTGGTGAAAGAAAATGTTATAAATGATGGTTTACTGAATACATTATTGAAAAAAATGTATATAAGTGAGTTTTGTAAGACTGAAATTGATTTAAACCTCTTAACATATATGAAAATCATGAATTAGTCAAAATATATGAAAATCATGAATTAGTCAAAATGTATGTCTTGACGTGAAAAAATATGTTGGAAGTCATTAGTTATATTTATTTATTTCTTTCTTATTACACTATTTTATACTCATATATTCCTTTCACCTATATTATTGTCTTTTACCCTTCACAATAATAAATTAATATTTTAGTGTTTTTACTCATTAATTATAATATACTTGAATACTTATTATATATAATTATGGTGACCTCATTCGAACCATCATGAGTTTGGCTATTTAGTAAGTCAACTTAATCGAAATTTGAGTTCGATCAACAAACATAGATTAATGAGTTAAAGTGGTTTGATTCACTTAATTAAATTAAATTACAACTTTTTCTCTCTTCAATCTCATATTTTTTAATATATAACCAAAATCCAAATATTTTTTTTCATTTTATACAATAAATAAATTATCTCAAAAACTAAATCATAATTCTAAATAAAATATAAATAAAATATATCGTGGGTATGAATCTCTCTTCTAAAATAAAAGAACAAAATTGCTTATTTGGTTAGACTCGACTATTAAAGTAAGAATGAGGTGAATTTTTTTATGTCTAGGTTGGTAATCCGAAACTCATCACATATTCAATTTGATTGAATTGAATTCTTAGTGAACTAAGTACAATTTTGACACATATTAAAATTTATTTATTTTTAATCCAACTCAAATTAACTTACGAGTTTTAACTATTTAGATAATTTTGTCTTTCTCTTTCTATACACAACATTTAACTTTATATTATAATTTCCACAGTTAACAGCCATTCAAAATATTTTTTTTTCAAAACTTACAGAATGTTTTAACGACGTAAATAAATTTTTTTATTAGACCTTTACAGATGTGTTTCTTTAATTTATAAATGTTAAAATTATAATATGATATAAATTTTTATTTAACATTGAAAATCTTACATTAACTTGAAATAATTTAATTTTATAATATACAGTTAAGTGTAAACGTTACTCTAATTTTTAAAATTGTGTTATAGTCAAAGTTTGTCTCTCTTTTAATATAGCTGTTAAATCAGACATCAGACCCGTTGTTACGAGCACTTCATCGTCTTCCTTCTCACCTTTTCTTTCCGCAGCATTGTTTTTTTAAGTGCGTTTTTGTCTCTTTTGAACTGTTTAAACATATTTTTATTCCGATTATATTAGTCTTTGATTGATTATCTTTCATTTGAACTGATTAAAATGAGTTTTTGTTGTGTTTTGGTGCAATTTTTCTCATGTCTTTGGGTAGCTTTGTACCACATTCTCCCTTTTCTAGTTTCCTCGTAAGAAAAGTTTGCGTCTTTTGGATGTCTTATAGCGTTTCAACCCAAAACCGAACTTCGGTCCTTGCCTAGTTCTATTGTCACCGTTCGTTTTCATTGGCGGTTTTAATGGAACTAGGCAAGGACCCAGATTCGGTTTTCGGTTGAAATGTCATAAGAGATCCAAAAGACGCAACCTTTTCTATGAATAAATTAGCAAAGGAAGAAGGTGCTACTACGCTACCATAATACACAACCTGTAGTAAACTTTAGTTAATGTAATGTTCGACGTCTAGGGAGCCCTTTAGACGTCGAACATTGCATTGTCCGACGTCTATGAAGCCCTTTAGACGTCGAGATCATGCAGTAACCGACGTCTATAAAGACATCGGGCCTGTTTGAATTCGACGTTTGATTAACGTCACCCACAAAGACGTTAGTTCTGGAGCTGACGTTAAAAGACCAAAATGACCGACGTTAAATGTCTTTTCTGCATTGGTTATATATATATATATTTTAAGAGTTTAAATTGTTAATCATAAACCTGAATATGGCAATGTGAGAACCTCGGATTCTATACATATTTTACATGCCACCATATATAGATATAAGCATAAGCTTTATCTAGATCGACCTTAACTTACACCTCAATCCTGTTATATTGTATTGCATAAAATCATTGCTCATAAACTCATATGTAATCATCGATCACTCCTCTATGTTGCAAGAAAGAAGAAAAGAGAAAAATGGTGGCATTGTTTTTGGAAGATGAAAAAACAATTGATATGTTGTATCTCTTAAACTATATAAAACTAAACAAATATGGATTTGATCAATAAGAATATATATAATTAGCTCAAACCTAAAAGTTTTAATTTTATACACCTTTACTTAATCTAAGACTTTTATCTTTATTTTATTTTATTTTTTAAATTGTTACAACGTCGGATTTTTTTATTCAAAAAATATGTCAAAGATAAAACGTAACCTTCAATTTGAAACCTAATGGAATCAAGCTCAACATGTCATAGATACATATATATTTTATTTTCCTGAAAGTACATACAAGTGTTTATTTAACGACACGACAGACGAATTGAAGTGATATTGAAATTATTTTCTTAAGTATATTCTTAAAGTTGAATTATGTTAAATGATTGTGGTTATTGCAGGTACTTCCTCTCAAGGAGGCAAACTAGGAAGCTTTTGTTGAAGAAAGCACGTGAAGAGGCAGCCACTGGCAAAGAAGGAATATAGTTAAATGTCTATATATTCGCTCGTTTCTTATCACTACTGTTGGTTTTACGTTTAGTCATTCAGCTTATAATTGCTTTGTCCTTCTATGTCTCATGGAGAAAACACTGCCACAACCCTACTTTAGACGTGTAAAAACCCTACTGATGGAAAATATCGAGAAACATGAGGGCATGGGAGTGTCAGATTCCATTACTGTTTATTTCATTTTCCTTTTTCCTTTTAAGAATTTTCACTTTCCATTTTTTCATATGGTTTCCAGAAAGGAAAAGGGTTTTCTAAACCATTTATAAGGACTTTGACTATTGTGCATTCTAATCAAGACTTTGTAGAAATTTTCCATGTATTTCTGAATATACATCTATCGACTACTGCATTATATCCGAATATTTCAGCGTCTTGTCTATTTCTATCTGTCGTTCCAATCGCAAATCGAAACGTTTTAACACCAGTATTATACAGTACATAGTCTCTTCTATGCTTTTCTAAAACAACATTAACAGTTTTGTACTATATTTCTAACACTATGTACCACATACAATGTTAATGTGTTTTATTAGGCTATTCATTGCATAATATTAAGTAATTTTATGTATAAGTTTACATAATTAGGGGTAATAAAGATACGTATATAATCATAATGCTACTTCTTTTTTTCAATTTTCTAAGTAGAGTTTTTTCTCTCGCCTGTTGAGAAAAATGGAAAGATATAGGATATTCCATTTCCTAATTTTAAACTTAAAATGCTTATTCAAGGCTAAAAAAGATACAATTTTGAGTTCTTAACATTATTTTTTTTCATGGCAGTATTCATCACTATATATTACTTTTTTCTTTCATATGTACTTCTTTCCTCATACATTCAAAAAGTATATATACACAATCATCAGATTCCGTTAGAGGCTTAGAGCACCAGATAAGATATGATATATAAGACGAAAACATGACATGACAAGTAATGATAAAAATAAAGTGTTATATCGTCGACTATTATTGATGCATACATTAATTATATAAATAATATAAACAGTGAGAATAAATTATATAGATGATTAATGATGGGGAATTTCAATTTAGATAAAAAAATAGTTTAGTGATGAACCACTGATTTGTTTTTTTTTTTAGTTTCGATGTGTGTTTTTAATCCATGACTAAAAAAGCCTAGACAAATAGTATGACTATCGCTTTAAAAAAAATTAAAAATCGTATCATAATAGTATGAAGGAATTATATCAAATTAATTATACTTAATGGTTATTTTTACATTAATTTGTATGATTTCATGCACAATATTCTTCTAATCAGAGAATTGTTAGAAGAGAGAAAGTACTAACTAAATTTTTATAACAACTAAATTTAAGAATAATTGCTATAGAAAGTATATTCAAGAATTATTGTCTGAAACAACTGACGATAAAACTTTGTTAAACTTGGCTAGATCGAATCAGGTAAAAAATAGTCGAAATAGCGAATCAATTTTAGTTTAAAAAAGGGTGCACAATGAGTTTTACGTGGTGTATAAAGAAACACCTAACAAAAAGACAAGAGCCCATTAATGCCAAACCAACTCTTTGTTGATTTTTTGGGCCAGACTGTATTGTACTTGGGCAATAAGCCGTACGTTAGCCCAACAAACTGTTGCCCGCCAAAAAGTGGAAGACCTATTTACAAAAGGGGCATTTTCAATTGAAAACCGCGCCAAGCCCGCGAATAAAGCATTCCAAGTGACCTTTCTGCATCTGAAAACTCAGTAACTCGAGAATGGAGCATCGCGATCACCATTGCTTCAGCAGAAAGCTAGATTCCGCCATGGACGTAGACTGTTGCCTAGAAGATCAAGAAAAGGAAGAGGAAGAACTTGATCCCTTTCTAAAATTCGTGGAATACGCAAGATCTGAACTGTTATCACTAGAAGGCGATGCAAACGGAGACGATGACGGTTCTACTGGACTTGGATGGAGTTGGATCGCGTCTCGTATTCTGAAGACTTGCATTGCTTATTCAAGCGGCGTCACTCCGGCGATCTTGCTCTCTGAACTCTCTCAGGTACATCAACCTCTCTCGTCCATTTCTTCTCTGTTTAAATGCGATCTCCTCAGTGCACGGACTGCGGAGTGGATTAGTTAGGGTTTTGTAGTCGGTTACGTTCTTTTCTTTTGGAATTAGATAGGTTATGTAGCAATTACTGTTTTCTATGAGAGTTTGGCTGTTACTTTTTCGCGGTGTTGAGTTTAGTTAGGATTTTTGCTGTTTTTCGCTATTTTTCTTATTGTTGATCTACTTTGAAGGCGTGGAGTGAGCAACGCAGGGTTGGGGCTCCGAAGAAGCGGCTCGAAGTAATCAACCAACTCAAGCAGAATCATCGGAGGACTAAGCTTCCGAACACAGTTACAGTTGATTCCATATTCGAAAAGAACTTCCTGTCCTTGAGCAGTGTTCTAGAAGCTGTTATCGTTGATGCATTTGTGCTCCCAGGTACTTTGGAATTAAAGCACTTTTTTCCTGTGTATATTTTAATGACGGGAACGAACGAATGTGAAGATTGATGTTCTTGCAGTCTGAGTCACGAACTCAGAGTGATCAAGAACAAAGTTAACTGATGTGCGTGAACTTACTTTGTTTCCGAGGAATTCTTAGTGCGACGTACACGTCTCCATGATATGATATGTTCTTCCTAATTATAGTTTTAGACAACAAAACTAGCTAGTTTTTAATGAAAATAACCCAAGAAAGAGCGGGAAAAAAGTGGGAGAGAACTCTGCGAATACATTCTCTAATTTAAATATTTATAATAACGAAGAATGTTCCTTAAACCAAGTCAGATTAGGAATAAGGAGGTACCAAATTTAAATGACCAAGTTAAGAAGTCCAAATCTAAGAATAATATCAGTTTTTAATAAATTCTAATATTAATTTAAAATAAATTTGTAGATAACTAAATAAAAATGTTAACCTTTTGAAATACTAATAGAACATACAAAAAACTTTACCATTTGCTTAATTTAAGTATTGTTTGAACGAACGTAATTCGTTAAATATTTACAAACAGGCATCGGTTTTGTTATTCTACCCCACTTTAACTGCAGTGGAAAGTTATTTGGTTTAAGTCTTTTGGAGAAGTCAGTCAAATGGAACCCACTCTTAGTTGTTATATTCAAAGTTGATTTCTGATAGAGCTCACAGTCATCCATTGATTCTTGTATGTGTTAATTTTTGTTTTGTAATGATTGATGCTTGCCATCTGCAGGCACAAACATCCACATGCTCGTATTAGGGGATTATTGGAGCTCCAATACCATAGATCTCTACCTACACCGCAGGTAATTGAATTTAACAAGTCAGGTGTCTGACTCAATTTTGTAATTTGATGCATTGTTAATAAAAAAATTTACGCTATGCCTGCACTGACAGCTGGCTTTTCTTTTTCGTTCACTTTACATGGCTTGTTTCTCTTGCTACTGAAAGCAATGGAAACCTGAAAGTTCTTAAAGCTTTGGAACTTTATTTATATTTATTTAAGTGAGTTCTTTCTTGAGGAGAAAAACAAGGTAGGATCGTTCTAATCAATTTGGGAAAGATATTGATTTCACATCCAGTAAAGATGAAAATGTTAGTGATAAGATCAAAATTGGACTCTTATAAATTATAACTTCAAAAGGTTTTTACAAAGAAAAATCTTATTTTCTTTCAAATTCATATGTTATTTGTATTAGAAGTTTATCTTTTTATAAGATAACTTACAAGATCCTTTACATATTAATTCTCAATAACTAATATTTAATACTTACCAATGCTGTATTTAATTCCTATTATATGAATCATCATTTCTTATATTTAATTAAAAGATAAATATTACAAAGAAAATTCAGAAGACTTCTTAAAATCATATCATTTTCTCATTTTTTTCTAAGTACATTTGTCTATTTCTTTATTTTTTCAAGTATATTGGTCCTCTAGTGTCATGAGTATATTTGTTCCAAGTAAAAAACATAATACTAGGATCAAATAATAGGTTGTTGCAAATCTCACTAAAACATTTTTATCAAAATTGTTGAATGGACAAAACCATAATATCTGGATAAAAAACACTATCTTTATCATTATATTCTCGTTTCTCTTTGCTTGCCACTTGTTTTTTTGTTTATTTTTCTTTTTCTCTGTTCTATATTTTTTTTCTTTGTTTTCTTTTTCTCTCAACTCTTTTACTTTAATTTCTTCTCTCAACTCCTTATCTTGAATTTTTCTTGCTCTCAACTCATTCTCTTGAATTTATTTTTCTCTCAACTTCACTTTAATTTCTTTTTCTCTCAACTTCACTTTAATTTCTTTTTCTTTATACTTTTCTTCTTCAATTTCTTTTTCTTTATACTCTTCCTCTTCAATTTCATTCTCTCTCAACTCAATATCTTTAATTTCTTTTTCTTTCAACTCCTTTTCTTTAATTTCTTTTTCTTACTTTTTCCTTGTCTCTCCCTATTTGATCATAATTTGTCATATCTTTTTCAATATTTATCAAACATTTTTTCTTTATCTCTGTATCTTTGCTCTTTCGTTTCTTTTTTTTTCTTCTCAAAATTTTCTTTCAATTTCCTTTCCATATGTGAAGCAAATTCATTAACAAATAATTTGTGATAGCAGTGAATTGAAGGGAATTTTTAGCACCCATACCTGTTATAATTATGGAAATATCAATTAAAATTGGAAGCATACATATATGTGTGTGTATATATATATATATATATATATATATATATATATATATATATATGTATGTATATGTTATTTGTTTTACAAGTGTACATATAAGTGTATCTTTTTTATAAGATATGTAAATCTCAACAACTAATATTTAGTAGCTGCTAATACTTCATTTAATCTCATGAATGATTATTTCCTGCATCTAATTAAAAGATAAAAAAAATTATATTATTTTCTTCAACTTGTTAGACAATATGATGGTAATGATGTTTAAGATATTTTGTCTTTTACTGTTTGCTCTTCAATTGTTTACCGGTTTAAAAGCTTTTAAAGTTTCCAATGGCTTACATTTTTTAAATATTTGCACAAAATGCAAGTATTGAGTATGGATTTAGCTCCTCTTTTCAGTTTGAAATATGTAGCCAGTAATTTGAAATCAAAACCTTGTCATATTTATTTGCTATTTCATTTAATATTGTATCATATGTTTTCCAGCAGATTCTATGACTTGGCAGGCCTGCAAAACGGAATTCTGAAGCGAGGGAGGGAGATTTTTCTCACCGGTTGCTACCTCCGAACTGCCACTGGAGGTTCTGGACGTGCACGTCTTTTGCCAACAGAGTATCTTGTGATTCTATTGGATGAGGTAACGTTCAAAGTTTGTCCAAATACGAATTTGTGGTAATTTTATTGGATCATTGTAGTTGCATATGCAAGTAGTTCGAGTTTGGAACACATGTGCTTCTGTAGACTAGTTCTTCCTTTTCGGTGTTTGTGCTACACCTAAAAGATGAGATTCAGGTCAAGTTTTCGTGATGGTTACTCTTTCATTTTCTTCGAAACCGCAGAATCAGGATGATGATGCAATGCTACTAGGAGCTCAGTTTTGTTCAGACTCTTTCTCTTCAATTTCTCTTGATGCAGTGAACGGAGGGGCTTCGTATTCCCTTTATGCCCGGTAAACTACGTGCGGTTATTGATGTGCTTATACAAAAAACAAGTGGTGTTATCTTTTCACATTGTGGGATGATAAAATACCATGCTTGATTTTACTTTTTGTACAAATATGCAGGTGCAGCTTAACGTTTCAAAGTGTGTACTATCCATTAATATTTCCTTATTTTGATTTATAGGATTAAAAAGATCGAGTCTTCGGAAGTTCAAGGGAAGTTTGGAATCTTACAAAGAAAACAGATTACTCTTGTTGACGGCGATGGTGTTGTAATAAAGTTTTTCTTGTGGGGTGAGCAGATTCTCCTGGCCAATCTTTTCAGGTAAGTTCTTGCGGTGATCAGACTTCTGAAGCTGAATAATTCTTTTCATGTTTGTATGACATTCATTTTTGGGGATTATACAGAGTGGGAAGCATGCTTGCCCTGGACAAACCGTATGTTGCTAGTTCAGAGGACTGTGATGGCGAGACAAGTGAAGGGTTTTGTCTCGAATACGGAAGCGAAACACAGTTATATTTAGTGCCGTATATTCAACACGAAGAACAGGTTATTTGTTGATTTCTGATTGACATAAACTATTGTAGTTGTCAAATGGAGAAATTATTAACAGCTCTGCCAATTAGGTGTGCGTAACACTGACTCCAAATCGACGTCACGGTTCACTGCCCTCGGGTTCTTGTAATCCCAGTCAGGATCTCAAGGTTTCTCAAGTTAGCTTGCCCCGTGATTCTCAGGGGACCATTGATTTCAGTAATTATCCTTTTAGGGTGAGTTCTTTCTCTACCTCCCCTCCAAAGAAAATTCAAGGATAGTTTTTCGTTATTTTCTATTTGTTCTTAATCTGAATAGCTCTCTCACTAGTTATTTTACTTTATTCATATTAAATATTTATTTAATTATATTGGAAGCCTGCCAATAACCGGTGTTTGGTTTTATTATTGGCTTTAGTTTAGCAACACAATTCTGATACCCTTTATTGCGTGACATTTGTGTTGCCCGATAACTTATGTAGGTCTCTATTGATTCAGTATTCAGTGGAACGTATTTAAATTTGCCCTGTATGGACCAATAATACTAAAGGATGCACTGAAAAAAATGTGTTATTGACTGTTCTCTTTTATATTTAATATGTACACACTATCTTATGTGCACTGCTTCCAAAGGTGTGCTTGTGTGTCTTATGGTTTATTACCTAACTTTATTACCTGTGTGAAGTTTTGCAGTCATTTGTGGTCGACCTTCGTGACAAGATGACGGGCATCAGTCTCTATGGTGTTGTTACAGATATTATCAAAGAAGAAAATATCAAAGAAGCTGTTTTCTCTTTAAGAATCGCGGATGCTAGCGGAGAAATTTGGACAAAGCTTCATTTTGCGGGATTTTGGTACTAAACAGTATAGGAAACCAGTTAACATGTTTCTTTGCAGTTGTAAATATTCTTTTCTTAGTGCTCTCCGTCCTCATATTCTTATAATATATACCGCAGGTCCTTAGGAAGAGTGAGTCTCGGTCACACTGTATTCATATCTGGCTTGACATGCTCAATGTCGAAACAAACATGGTGAGCGCATCCAAGTTCAAAGTTAACATTAAAAACTGATGCACATGACCAATCACCACATGAGAAAGACAATTGTGAAAATTGACAAAAAAATGAAAGTCTTTGAATACATCAAATTGTTGCATTGTGCTCCTTTCCATCATACCGCCTGCTCTGCCTATTTTATCTGCCTGTATTAATCCCTTTTTGTGGTTAATGTATCCGCATAATCACTCAATACAATTGAATGTTTCTCATTGACAGTCTGGAAGTATTATGGTTTGAGAATGGTACTGGAGCTTCTTTCATCAATCTCAGTTGCTTACCAGCATTGATCTACTCATCTTGCCTTCATAAGCTATCGCGACTCTCTGATATTTCTGACCAGACTAGCTACGCACAAGTAAGAATAACGTATCAGTATGCATTAATTGAGTGTCTACTTGACTTTTTTCTTTTATGTTTCAATTATGAAGGCGTCATCTTCTTGTCACTAGTGTCTTCTGTTTACAATTTTCTGACTAATCATTAATTATAGCTGATGCAACATGATACTATATACAGAAATTTTTTTATTTACTTATATAAGACATCTTGCCTTAGCTACTTTTTTTATTGTTCGAACTCAATATTCCTTGTTACTTTGCTTCATTCACGTGCTCAACCATAATGAGTGAAACACGAGAGGTTATTGACATGTTCCTCGAGTGTTCGTAGTTCGATGGTGTTCACGAATTATTGTTCTCTAAAAAAATAGAGCCAGACATTTAAAATAGTAGGATTACATGAATAATATATCGCTTTATTATTATAGCTAAAAAAATTGAGCTCTTGAGTACAGTTCCGAAACTTTCCATGCCTATTCTTTTTACAGTATCTCCGTTATTTTATTGTTTATTTACAAGTTCTGATAATTTTCCGACTTTATTGTTGAAGGTATGTCGAGTCTCGCTTGATCCAATTCGGTATTATTACGTTAATACACGATTTTCACATTCTCTATGTGGTCATTTTGTGAACAAGATGCCTGATGGGTCGATGAAATGCTGCTTTTGTCATACAATTTCTGATGCTACGTTAGTACGCACTTTTCATCTGAAAATTACTCTTGTGGATGAGGGTACGAAAGTTTTGGCATGGTGTACAGGTCAAACTGCTATGGATTTGTTGCAGATAGCTCCTGAGGAGTTTTATGAACTTCCCGAGGTAACATCTTAAACATGATATCCCTTTGCCATTGCAAGCAAAATTGGGTTTAGATAATGTAAGAAATCGCGAATTGTGAGCTTAAGCAATGCTTACTAATATCACTTCTATAGAAAAAAACTTGGTTCTCAAAGAACACATTATTTTTTTATTTCAGGAAGAGCAATTAATGTATCCTTCGTCGTTAGAAAATGAGAGGTTTATGGTTGCATTGGTAAAGTGTAAGCGAGATGGTTGTGTGATAGATGGCCTCTCGCCAGACGGTTCAATTTCGTGGGAAATCACTCGTGCATACAAGTGTGAATAATTGTTGAATGCAGTGTTGTACAAATGAAGGTGGCACTGGGATTGTAGTGAAACTGTAGTCGTTCCTTGCACTATCATAATGAAGGCCTGAAAGGTATTTCGTTAAGAACCCACTTCATGCGTCCTGTCTAAAGGAAAGTCTAATGATCCATAGTTCAGCCTGAGTATTGCTGTATATTTTGAGTGAATGTTTCAAAATATTTATATTACATCAATTAATTAATTAAAAATTTGATTGAGTGATTATTTAAATTAAATATTTGCTTTCGACTTATTCTCATACCATTCTTTCGTTATAGAAGTTTGAAGAATTGAGTTATAACTCCTCCGTCATTCTCATTCTCTTTTCCTCTGTAACTTTTTACTTTAATTTTGTTCCAAAATTTTATTGGGGGAGTTATATGTTTTGAAGAAATTGTGTATTACTGGATAAAGATCTTCTAAAGCAGTGATCAAGGGGCCAGGTTAATTTTGTCACTATGATTTTGGTTTGCGATTACGGATAACATCATGGACTAGATTTTATTTTAAAACCATGCGCTTCTGAATTATGAGTGGATAAAGTATTGTACTAATTTTATTTGGAACGATCAAACACTTGTAATTTTAAAATTTGGGTAGGATTGTTAGCATTTAGATGTAGGTTCTGCTTTTTATTAAATAGAGTGCATTTTTCTGGTTAATAATAGGTCAACTGACCTGTTATTGATATGATGCCCAAATTTAGCCTGATTTTAGCAAACCACCCATGATTTTATGCATGAAATTAGAGGGTGTTGAGTTTCTTTTGGGTTGTAAGGCCAAATGTTTGCTGTTTGAATTGAATAACACAAGATTACATAAAATAGAGAAACAATAGCCCGACATAAGATTGTAACGTTGTGTACCTTAAGGCTTGAGGCATTTTAGGCTAATCTTCATCCCATAGTTCATTCAATTGTTGGGCTCAAATCTAGAGAACTATATTAAAATCACACCACGGACAGTTTCTTACTACACTTCCGTAACTTTCTTCCTCCACCAGCTATTTTACCATTTTGGTTTGTATGATCAGAAATTTTTCAGTAATTTGAAAACTTTTCGAATAAAATAATCTTTTTTCAAAGGGAAAAATGATTTTCATATTACACAATTCAAAAGTTATTTTTATTTTACTTTTGAATGTAATAAAAATTCAAAAAATACTTTCGAATTATACAGTAAAAGTAAAAATGACTTCCAAATTATATATAATCTAAAAAGAAAAATGAAAAAAATGCAAGGTTATGGAAGTGCATGAAAACACTGCCCACACTCCGTTATCTCCCGCAGTTCAGATAACACATCTAAATATTCTGTTTAAATCTCCTTTAACATTTGAAAAGAAAGACAAAAAACATGCTTAAATGGGCATATAATCATGGGTAATTTTTAGATGACTGCAGGGAAAATTTTCTTTGATAAAGAGAGAGGTAAGTTTGATTTGGATGGCAGGAGCATTTAAAAATAATATTAAACTAAAACCAAAGCTCCACAAAAAGGAGGGAACAGAACGGGAAGCAGATGTACAAAAATAGTAGTTAGAGAGATAAATATGAGAAGCAAGAGCAATCATCCAATTATTTATTTCTTCTTTCACAGCAAATAGCATCATCGGGATTTCAGTATAATATCAGCCGTCTAGCACATTACCCGAACAGACAATCAGTCATTTCTTCTTTTATTGCTGCTGCCAGCAGGGTTCTGCTCCGTAAGCATTTTTAAAACGTTTACCAATGCTCGCAAACGATCCCTTATGCCAAGACCATAAAGCGCTTCAACAAGTGACTCCTGAAATTCGAAGCCATTCTCTGCAAGCGGATACTGTGGACAGACAAAAGGCCCATTAAAGTTTCTATTCACAGTGAAGTAACAAATACTACCCATTCCCTTATATATGGAAATCTTAAGCATCTAAAGATACGGGAAGGAAATAGTATTATGTTATGACAAAAAGCGTTTCTGACTGACCTGAATAGGCTTAGGTATCTTGGTTTTAACAAATGGCCACCATCTATCTTCAACAACTGCTTTAACAAGACAGCAAGCTCGCAAACCTTCTACACCACCAAATCGTCCAAATCCACTGTGCTTCACACCCCCAAATGGAAGGGACTGCAAAATAAAAAATGCACAATTACTTCAGTGAAAATCGAATGATAACCTAGGCTGAGTTAAACAGGTTATCCACTTTCAATTTCTATTTTCCACCAGGAATTTTAATCATTTGTAGTTTATTAATTTTATCAGTCTTCCTTTTGCATTTTTAATATCAAACATGTCATTGTGTTTATGAAATTGAACTCATGACCTTACAGGGAGTCCACGTTCAACTTTCATCAAGTTACCATGCTCCAACCGACGGACAAACTAAGGTGGCTAATCGGTGCCTCAACTTATTTAAGGTGTATGTGTGCCAATGTTCCACACGTGTGGTCAAGGTGGCTTCCTCTAACTGAGTGGTGGTATAATATCACTTGTCAGACTACCACCAAGGCCACTTTGTATGAGATCATGTATAGGTAAGTAGGGACCCGTGCATCTCCCCTACTTCCGAGGGAATCTAATGTGGAATTGGTGGATAGGAGTCTTACCAAGCAAGAAGAGATGAAAAAACTAAAATTCCATTTAAAGAGAGCCCAAAAAAAGGATGAAACAGGTAGCTGACGCACATAGGAGTGATCGCAAATTTGACATTGGTGATTATGTTTATGTTACGCTACATCCGTGTAGGCAGGCAGGTTTCCATGGCATTCCGAAGCAATGCGGGACTAAGTTCTAAATATTTTGGGCCATTTAAAGTGTTGGACTGCATTGGTACTCTAGCTTGTAAGTTGGATCTTCCAGCTCAGAGCAGGGTCCATACGTTTTCTATGTTTCTCAGCTCAAGAAACATGTAGGAAACTTTGTGGCCACCACTAACTTACCATATCAGCAGGATGATGCATTTGCTGAAAAAGAACCTGAATCCGTCCTAGAAGAAAGGGGTTCCTTGTGACCAAGGTGTTGATAAAATGGAAGCATCATCTATCAGAAGATGTCACATGGGAATACTAATATGATCTAAAGATGTTTCCAAACTTCCATCCTTGAGAGAAACGATGCTATTAAGGGGAGGGAAGTGTTACAAAATTGTTTGTTAGTAGTTAGTTGGTTTAGTAGCCATGTGGGAAGGAGTTAGTTTTTCTGTTGTAACGGTTTATTAGCATTTATATATTAAGATAACTGCTAATGTTTTGAATAATTTTGTTATTATTCTCATTCAAACTCTTCATTATATCTTCTTTCTGGAATAATATTCAGATTGGGATTATTCTTGATTAAATCCCCTACATTTTTGTAATTCTTCGAGTTGGTATTCCTAGAATTACCTCGTTTGCATAAAAGAGAAGACTAATACAGATGTTATTTTTAAGTTTGAGAACCAGATTCGTCTATATGAAAGTATAAGGACTTTGACCACATTTAACCAAAAGTGTAGAAACTAAAAACACAACTTTCCCAAATAAAAATAACATATCCTTCTCTTAAACACGCGTCTTTATGTGATTCGAAACTTCACATGATGTCAAATACGTTATTTCCTACACAGGTAGGACATAACGAAATGGATGTAACTGTAAATTAGCAAAAGCATATAAATATTATTTTCACATAATATAAAGTGATAAGCTCATTAACAAGCCTGTGGAATTTCTCTGTACCTTTATATGTTGTTACCTTTTGAACTAAAATCCAGTAGTAGGTTGTTCAGCCTAATTTTATGACTCAACTGTTTCAAACCTTGCTTATGCAGCTGCCTTTTTCATCTTCCTAGCAAACACTTGCACAGTAAACTATATATATATATATATATATATATATCTCAACCTAATTAAGTGGCTTAATAGTATTTGCCAGAGCATCTCTAATATAATTCTCATGATCAGAGAAATTTTGCAGTCGGCCTACTTGTTGCACGATCAGGAGATCAACAGACATAGAAGTTAAAATGAAAGATAGACAAGATAAATCACATCATCACACAAATTTACCTGGCACATGTATGTTGATGCAAAATCATTAACAGCAGCTACCCCAGCATGTATCTGTGAAGCTATCTCTCTCGCACGACTCTGATTGCCTGAGAAAACAGCACAGCCCAGCCCATACTTTGAGTCATTTGCAAGTTTGACAACCTCCTCATCAGAGCTGAATTTCATTATTGGCATGATTGGTCCAAATGCCTAGTTAATCAATGAATTTGGTAAGCAGTTGCTGAAGGATACAACATAGAATATAAATTCTTGAATGTAAAAGCACAAATGAGATGCATGCCTATCACAGGATGTGTACCTAAATTTAATAAACTCTCAATTGGCATGTTTTGTTACCTCTTCTTGCATCAATCTCATTGAGTGGTTCACATTCACAATCACAGTAGGGGGGAAATATTGATCAACTGCGTCTTCACCTATATTTCCAAGACTCCCACGGGCAACAATCTCGGCTCCTTTGTCTAAAGCATCATTTAATAGGCCCTCAAGCTTTTCAGAATGTTCATGCATGCATAAAGCTCCCATATCATACTTTCCACCAAGCGGTGGGCCCTGCAAGAAATCAATAGCCAACAAATTAAAAAAATATTGACTTCTTTATACTCTAGTTCTACAACAGAAGTCTACTCATAACCAATTATCACCAAGCTCTTATTTTATTGTGGGATGTTAAAGCACTCTGAATGAACCTAAATTTCTAATTCTTTTGCCCTCCTCTCAAACAGTATATAATCATAAAATCCAGATTTCAGTACTTTCTGTTTCAGGGGAAAACATCATCTCAGAAGAGAGTTGGAGCATGCTAGTGATGGTATGCAAATGTAATTTGTTCATCACTACATTCTATTTCTTAGCTATACATCAACGATTCACATATACTATTTATTTTGAAGAGTTCCAAACACACAAGAACACACACACAATGCTAACATTTTTTCAGAAGTTTATGCATCAAGTGGTTGCACTGGTAAAGAAGAGGAGAAACGAGAAAAAAAAAATGCATAAGTTCAACAAAATATAGATGACAAATGCAACATATTCTGAATGAAATAGATGACTGTTTCTCATAGTTTTCGACAATGAATGAGAACAAAAACAACATCTGTATAAACACTACGATAGATTTCTGAAAAGAACAATCTTGTGGAATTGAAGTGCAAACATAAATGATTTTATGCATCAGAAGCCCATTGTGAAAGTTACACAGAGTAAAGATTTATTTTATCAACAACATTTTATTAAAACACTTACAGCT
Source organism: Vigna umbellata (assembly GCF_029865625.1). NCBI lineage: Eukaryota > Viridiplantae > Streptophyta > Magnoliopsida > Fabales > Fabaceae > Vigna > Vigna umbellata. The sequence continues at coordinate 106,867,392 of NC_142165.1, forward strand.
GTAACAGATTTCACAATTTTGGTGACTTTACTGACAAAAGAAGAATAAATTTCCCTGTGGACATAAAATCGCTCTGCCCCAGCACAGTTCTGTCCACTTGACTGAAGAACAGCCCTGACAGCAATTTGTGCGACCTATATTCAGCAGATCAAAGCCTGTTAAAACTAAGGTACTCATGAAGCTTTTATGATTAATAATTACATCCAAGCTTTGCGGAATCCAAACAGGTAGAAAGGATTCATACATGATCCAGATCTACATCTTCACAGACAATAAATGGATCTTTCCCACCAAGCTCCAGTGTCACTGGTATAAGTGTGTTGGCAGCATTGCTCATTATCTGCATAAAAAGACAGTGTATTGGCATAGCACAATTTATGGGAAATAGGATGCCATCATAAAAATGAATGGAATGATTGAAAATAATGAATTATGACCCAATTCTAGGCAAGAAAACATTCAACTGGCCAGAAGAATCGTACCATCTTACCAACACCAGGCGATCCAACAAATATGACTTTATCAACAGAAGATACCAATGCTTCTCCTGTTTCGGCAAACCTGGGAGAAGGTCCAATCAGTGCCATAGCTGAATAAAAACAATCAAAGAACAAAAAGGAAAAACAAATGGTAAGACAAATGGCCATACCCTGTTATCACCTCAACAAGGTCCTCTGGAGCTCCTATGGCAGCTAGGGCTGATTGGATGATCCGGAAGTAAAAGCATCCAGACCAACTTGCATGTTCTGATATCTAACATTAAGAAGTATATAATTTTCAGTCAAATTGAAAAACATAAAAGCAATTTATACAGTTAAATACCAATTCTCCTGAAAGCTCAAGAGAGTAGTAGGTGGAAGATCAAAAGTGGTTTCATGTCTCCAACTCTAGCATGATCCTTGTGCAATAGCCTTTTTGGGCTTAATGCATAGATAGTGCACAGACCCATTTTAACTTGAGCTGAAATTCAGCTTAATTGTATTAGCAGAAACCGTATCAATCTTCTAAATGGTTATTAGATACAAGTTCATCATAAGTTTTATATCTCTTAGAGCAAGAGTGAGTATTGCACCATGCACAATATTTTCATTTTTTAATATATTTTTAGCGAGGAATATAACCTAATTGCCATTAAGTACAAATGTAAGCAATGTATAAAACAACATAAAATACACACAGCGTGAAGAATAATTGTGGATAGGTAGACAACAACATACTTTATACCTTAATCACAATACCATTTCCAGAAAAAATTGCCACCAACATAGGATTAAAAATATTGTGGAAAGGATAATTCCATGAAACAATTGCTCCGATAACACCGAGAGGATGAAACTCTACTTTAGCTCTTTTGTGGAGCATTGATCTCCCGGAAGACCTACAAAGATTTTTTATTTATCAAATGCTGGAGAAAAAAAGAAAGTGATAGTAGAAGTCACTTTAGATAATTTGATATTTTATAGTAGAGATTTAAATGAATACATAAGGAAGAAATTATAACTATTTTTTTATAAAACAAAGGATGTCTTATAAGTTATAAGGCTTGATTTTGTGTACAAAAGGCACAGGAAGAACAGAAAATATAATGAAACAGATAATACATGATGATAAGTTTAAGGAAAGAAATTAATTAACTACTAGCAGAAGAAGGTACCGGTATTCAGGCTTTAACCATTGCTCGCCCTCTGACAGTAGCCAATTGATCTTCTCACATGTTGTCATTATTTCTCCTAAAGAGGCATCGACCATTGTCTTTCCGGTATCTCGAGAAGATATTCTAATTAAAGAACATAAACTAGAGCATGTTATAACTTTCTCATGCAATAAACACTATGTACATCTACTTCAGACAAAATGAATTAAGAATAGGATAACTAAAAACAGCGGATGGCTACAGAAGATTCATATATTTCCTAAAATGTCACAAAAGTGATACAATAAGTTTAAGTTTATACCAAAAATGCTTTCAAGCAGTGTAAATAGAATGATAAAAACTTCCCTCACAACCATGCAAAAGTAAGTGCTCTTACTCGCATATAAGTGCTTGATGCTTAATTATATACTTCAAAAGTATACGCAAAAATAAGCGCCTTTGCTTGAAGCTGGACTTTGCCCACATTTTCTGTGCCTTCCTTACTTTTGCCACTCGATCCTTGACCTATCCATAAATGGAAAAAGCAGTTATAGTCAATCTGGCAATGTTTTGCTTGCAAAAAAAACTAACTGAAAAACTAGGAACCAGTATTTTAAGGTGCATGCTCTGCAATAACTGGTATTCACATCAATATTGTCATCTTGGTACCTCTGGATGCCTTGTCATTAATGTTTCCACATGTATAATGACCAATAAGAATGCTATTGGTAAATGTTAGAATAATTATATTTATGTATCATCATTAAGCCAAGGAAGGGAGTAGTCTGATATATCATTTATTAGTTGTACCTAGTTCTGCACCTAGGAGTCTAGTGCAGTCCCTTGCTATTCCATGTACTCTTGTATTATCATTATATATAGAAGATAGTGAGAGGGATCTTCTAAGCCCTCTAGAAATATATTTTCTGTTCTAATCTCAAGTGTAAATAACTTTTTATAAATAAGTGCAAACATTCATAAAGAAGAAAAAAATGGATGAAAACCAAAATATGGTCAACATCAGAAAAAATTGTGACAAAAAAGGTATAAAAGGAATAACATAACTTGTTCCTCAACTGGACAACAAAATGAATGGTCAGTAATCACATTAAAACTGACCAACGATGTGCTAATGCCAATCATCAACAATTTGGCTTCCCACTCAAATGGTGGTATTCTGGTAAATATTATTGTAGAGTAGAAAATTCTATTTGGACCGTGCTGTCTCTATTTGCACATGCACACAAGCGGTGCTCTAGTTTAGTACAAAATTTTATCCACAAGGCAGAATATATGATCTGTCAGATTTTCTTCAGCACAACCACCATATTTCTTGCATAGAAATGATGCCCTAGTAGATTTCTAGTGTGCTTGAAACCAGTTTGCACCACTTTAAATGGAAGATTGCTTGAATTGAAAACTAGATGTGCTTCCTAGTCTATGATGAGATACGATGTGAATATCCAGTACCGCAATGCAACACATATCTAGATATATATAAAACTCATAACACATAATAAATATATAATTGCCATTACGCAAGTTCAAATTAGGAATAGTAACATACTTCTAGGACAATACTAAACAAAAAAAAGAGGTTGTCATCATTGTCATCATTAATCACTTTGTATTCTCTACATATAATACCAGTATCAATCTTATTCCTTTCTTGAAATCATTCCTAACGAGGACAAACTTCAAATATTGGTTCATCAAGTGACGATGATTTCTATCTTTGCACATGCTTCTATCTCATGTACAACTAAAATGGATTTTAATAACTTTTGTTAAAAGGCTTGTATGCTTCACATATATGTATTGGTAAAGTATCCAAGAATATCAATATAGAATACATTTTGGATACAAATACTTTTAGCAACTAAGTTATTGGTGCTTGAAAGTTCCTTTTTAAACCATTATTACGAGCTTCGGTAACATAGACAAATACTCACTGACCTCATCATGCGTCAATGCAGGAACGTATCCCAAATATTTCATAGTTGCTGGTTCATAGCACTGAACTATTTTCCCTGATTGCTGCGACGTTCCCCTCGGAGGTACCTGGATTTGAAACAACGATAAATCCAGCGATTGTGAAAAATAAACGCCATACTTTACCACGCAACAATTAGCAAGATTCTTTCCATCATACACAACTTGTACCAAAGCAGAGAGAAAGAGAGAGAGAGACTCACATATATGAAACTATTCTCCTGCTGGTGGTTTCCATCGTCCAGAACTGTCATTATCACAATTTCAGCATCACAACATCGTAGGTATGAATAGAGATAGATAGATAGATAGAGATAGAGTACCATCGGAAGTGTCAACGTCGATGGAAGGAACCTTAGGAGGAATGAGCATGAGAAGGAACCTACAGATACCGTAAGCGAACGCTAAAACGAGCAATGGCCACCAAAACGCCATTGGAAATTCGGAGATTCAATACGAAATGAAAAGTCGCAGATTCGATCGGAAGAAAACCAGTAACACCTAGGGCTTGGAGTTCGATCGATGCTCTCTAGATTGAAGGCTCTGCAGAGTGTTTTTACAGAACAACGCCCTCACTCACTCACTCACTCAGTGTAAGTGTAAGCGTCGTGAAGATGATGATGATGGCATTGGTGGTAACGATAACGATCTTTATGAGCAAAACGAAGCGGAAAATTCAGTTTATAGCACGAAATGAGGGAAAAGGAAACCAGATTCCATTCGAAGCGTGATGCGTCTTGTCGTTTTTAATGTACTTTACTTCTCTCCTGGGTCTCCTTTTTGATCTCTATCTGCATTCTTTATCATTTTTTTCTTGTGAAAGGAAGGAGTGATTAAAATAAATCCATTCAAAAAATAGAAAAATAAAATAAATAGTATGTATCTTGGAGTACTTTTAGTAAAACTGGCCTAAGAAGAGACCAAACTCACAATTTTCGTGTCTCTCTCTGTCCCAGGACCCGCGTGCGTGGCTGTGTTGGATGAGTCAAGTTTGAACAGCTAGCAGAGTGTTTTTTTTCCCCTTAAATTATTATTATTATTATAATTACAATTAAACATGTTTGTAGTTTTATGTGAAATTATAATTTTTTTTTGCTTCAATATATTTTTTGATAACTAAATTATAAAATGTAATGAATATAGTTTTTTTAAATTAATAATATTATATTCTTTTACACGTTAAATTTATTTTAGATTCACATCTAAACTAAAACGTGTTTAATATTATAAACAATTCAAAAGTTATTCTCTTTGATCGGTAAAAAAATTAAAAATTTTAAGATAATTGTATTAAGGAGATCTCATTTATTTATTTTTAAAATTTAAAAATTAATATCAAAATTTAGAAGCAATTTCACATTACTAAAATCATTTATAACATCTCTTCTTATTATTATAAATGTATTTGATCTTAATAAACCTTTAATAATATTAAATAAAATATAAGTTCGTAAAATAAAACTCTAATATTAATTAAAGTATAACACTAATTATACCATATATTACCTTATGTAAGTTTTTTCTTATAAGGAAATGCTTTACTAAATTAAAAGCTATTTCTTATAAAAAAAATATTAATAATTTGTTTCGCTTTATTATCATTGAATATTTTAAATATTTTTCATTGTTTTTAAAGATCTTTCTATTTTTATATTTTATAAAAAATAATCAATGCAATTATTCTTGTAAAATTAGAAGAAACATTAAATGTGGCATTAACATTATCTTGTTATTGTCTTGTCGTGCCACACCAAAATTAAAAGAGGTGGAAATGATTTTGATGAAGTAAATTTATCCGAAAAGGGAGAGAGACACCATTTGTAGAAGAGATGAGAGGATTGAGGTAAAAAACTACAATGTATAAATTATTTTTATTTATATTTGGTATTAGATTGATAGCTGTGAATAAATTAAATTATTCTAAATATTTAAATTAAAAAATTTGTTTTCAATAATTATTAATGTTCATTTAATTTTGTAAAACATGTTTGATCTTAGAATAGTAATGGTGAGTTCTTTTTCTTAAGGTTCATAACTGTGATCTTAGGGGTTAAAATAAACACTTAAATACTATTATGATTTATATTTTCATCTAGTTTATTTAATATGATTTCTTTTAAGATTCACGTTTCAGTTTTTTTTAATTTTTGTTAGTTTGCCAGTGACCTAACAAAGTCAATGTCAAGTATAAGTATCAATGTTAATATTATGTGTCAATGTCATATATTCAATTTGGCCTTTATATTTAATATTTTGATTCAACTTTTTCTTTATATTTGTTATTTTGATTCAATTCACAGTTCAATTTTTTTTAAATTGTTCATTTTCAAATTGAAACCAAATTAAATCTTACATAAATGTTATACTTATATTTTTATTAAAACTCACATTTTATTAAATATTTCTATAATTATTTTTAAACGAACTCTAATTATTAAAATATAACTATTAAGTTATGTTTGATTGTTGCTACATGTAAAAAAAATAAGGTTAGAGTTGGTTTTAATAAAAATATCAGTATAACATTCATATAAAAACTAAATTTGGTCTCAATTTAGAGAGAGAAACAAAATTACTCCATTTTTTTTAAAATAACTAAATTAAATAAAAATAACAACTATAAAGATTAAATTGAATCAAAATAACAAATATATAGACTATATTAATATAAACCAATGACATGTGACAGTACCATGTGACACTAATATTGTCACTTGTGATAATGCTAATTTGAAACATAAAGAATTATTTTTTAAATTAAGAAAAAATAAAAAAATCAACAAGTGAAATGCGACAAATAACCAAATTCATCAAAATTAACGAAACTTAAGGTCTTATTGAAATTATAAAAAAAAACTACATTGAATAAACTTGATGAAAATTGAGGCCAAAGTCATAAGCATAAAATAAATTGTGTTGATGACGAGGAAAATGAAGTAATATGAGGTTGAAATGGGAAAAATTTTACTCAATTAACACTCTTTAAAAATGTATATGTAAATATAGCATATTGTGTTCAATAATTACAAAAATTAAAGTAACGAGACATCTCACCAATTTACATAAGAAATTGACATCACTTTCAACTCAAAACTTTAAAGAGAAATGGTATCATGATACACTTTTACATTCATTTGACACGGAGTATAAGGGTAAAAGTGTAAAAATTTGTATTTTTTCAAGAAAGAAAAAAGTAAAAAGTAAGTAAGGGTAATGTCAAATGAATGTAAAAAATTTAGGTGTGTCAAAGAATCATTTTTCAACTTTAAAGCAAGAGTATCCATACATTCACATGTCAACGTGTCAAATACATTCATTTCATATAGTATCATGTCATTAATTTATAAAATAACCCAATGTGATTGATTGAATAAAACTATTATTGGGACCCACAATGTGTCATTTGAGTGTCAAAATGAACATCCGTATCAAAGTATTATTATTCTTAAAGTAATAAATTTAGGTTTGTCAAAGAATCATTTTTCAATTTATAAGTTCTGTATTTTATATATTTTTCAACTTTCTCGTTAACGTGGAACTTAAACTTAGACTTACACTTACCTTCTCTAATGGCTATGATTTGGGATCTAAATAAAAGGTGATGTTGAAGGTGGAATGAAGTTAAGGTTGAAATGAGTACATTTTTCCTCAACTAACACTTTTGGAAAAGTTTTGGAAGAGTGTTTATAAACGTAGCGTACTCTGATGAACAATTACAAGGATAATATGGTTTTCAATTTATCATACCAAGCTAGAATTTGATCATTGGGGAGTTAAATTCTAGCCTCAATTATTCCCAATCAACCAAGTTCAATTTTCAAGGAATCAAAATTTAGTTGTTTTTTTTTTAAATACTATTAGTGTATAACTGCATACCAGAGTCTGTTATGTTAGTTTCTATAGTCAGTGTTTCTAATGTCTATATAAGGCTGTTTTGATTCACGTAATAATACATGTAGAGTTATCTTCTCTCCTCACTCTTTTACTATCACAACATGGTATCAAGAGCTGCATAATTTTTTTTTTCTCTCAACCATGACTTTCGCTTTTGAAATCACATCCACATCCATTCCTTCTTTTACTCCACATTCTTTCACCACACCTGTGAGCGTTCAACTTGATGACCATAATTTTTTAGCATGGCAACAATCAGAGGCCTTCACTTCATTTTCTTGATGGCAAAAACTCACAGTGTACTTCGCTAGCCAATCCAGAGCACATGTAAAAAAATTGAAAGTGCAACTCAAAGCTTCCAAAAAGGATCGCTCGATATCTGCGTACATTCTTGACATCAGAAGAAAATCACATCGAAGCCATTCTTGATGGCTTGCTAGACGAATACGATGGATTCGTTACTTCCATTCTTTTCTGAACAGAACCCTACTCGGTAGAAGAGATTGAAGCTTTGCTTTTTGCGCATGAGGAACGCTTAGAGAAGCACAAACAAACCTCTGATAATATCTTTTAGGTTAATGCTATCACCATATCTTCCTGGAATTTATCCACTCGTTAGCAAGACTCAAGATCGTGGTCGTGGTTGTTCGCCTTCTAACTCTATTCATGGTGGATGTATCTACAAGAACAATTTTTCAAAACCATCTTCCTCACACCACAACAACGCCAACACGCGAGTTCAATGTCAAATTTGCACCAAGTTTGGACACATAACTACTTCTTGCTGGCATCGGTTCAATCAAGATTTTCAGTCCTTTGTTCAAATACATAATTCCCAGGTTACACCTTCCAATAGCGATATCAGTTTTGATCAATTTTCTTCTATATCATCTATGACTGAATCTTTGCGGTACCCTGTCAGTGGGGCTTCACATCACATAACAAGTGATCCTTCCAATTTTTCTTCAAAATCCACTTACACTGGTTCTGAACATGTTAAACTTGGAAATGGACCAGGTTTGACTATTGCTCATATATTAGTTCTGCTAATCTTTCATAGTATGATTCTCATTTTATTTTACACAATCTTTTACACTTTGATTGTGTAACACACGTGAATTTTTACACTTTGATAAGTTTCTGTCAAAATATGGCATCACACAGACACAGTTGAAATTGGCTTAAGTTTTCTAGCTCACGCATCTATGCCTAGGATTTTGCTTTCAAAGTTGCTGACATTTAGCCATTAGAGTAATAATAATAATATCATGACACATTCTTACGTTAATTTAATACATATTACAAGGATAAAGTGGTGTAAACTTTTGTATTATTTTAAGAAAGAAAAAAGTAAAAACTAAGCAAGGATAATATCAAATGTAAGAAGAAATTTAGGTATATCAAAAAATAATTCCTCTAATTATTAACAACTTTCCTACACTACACTTACGTTACACTGTAAAACTCCTTATATGAAGTTCTCTGTAATTATCCCTCCAAATATCTCTATAAACATACTATAAAACTAAATTTATAATATGTTTTTATTTTTGCTCTTATTTGTAGTCGCACTAAAGAGATTGTTTTCTTATTACATCATAAATATATATGAATTTTTATTAAAAAAATTCATAGATAATACTTAATTTTTTTTGAAATATTTCTGGTCGAAAATATACATATATCTTTCTAAAATTTTCTTTAGTAATGATAGCTACAAAATTTCTTGTGCTTGCAGAAAAAACTCTTGTAAATAATTATCATATGATAACTATAGCTAACTTGAGTTGGAATAAAATATAAGATGAAAGAAGGGAAACCATGATGCAAGGGTTAATATGCTGACTCGTAGAATTAGTGTGAAAAATTCTTAAACTATATGCTAAGTAATTACTTCTAATAGGTTTCTGCTTTACCTTCAGCAGGTCGTGCTTTCTTTTTGTTTTGTACAGTTCAGAACTGTACCTGACTAGTTTTGTTCCCTCTTTCCTTATTCATTGGTTTTTCCACTTCCTTTCTGTTACCACACTTCTCAAGTTATCTAGGATTCTAATAAGTTTTGATTAATCTATGTATATATAGTAGCAGTAGCCTCGCTAGTTTTCGAAACTATTATTGCTTTCGGGATTGTTAAGATATCGATGCATGCAGCATTCTTGCATTGTCTTCAGAGGTAGACAAAGCCAGAAACAGAGATACAGATTGGGAAGAAACATATTCAGATAACTGATATACAGGTCTATGTTTTTCTTTTTGTTTCTTTTTCTAATTTTCTTGACAAGTTTTTCCCAATATTTTTTTGTAATTAATTTAGTACTAATTCTCCAGCAATGGATAACTGGAACTGAAAAAAAAATGTATAGCAGAATTGTTGAAGCTAAGAAAAAAATATTTGGGGCTGGGGTTTGCTGATTTAATTTTCAGAGTTTATTTTCTGTTCATGTGGTTTGATTGATATTTATGTCATTCATTATAATTTTAAGGACACAGATTATTTATGCTAAATACAGATTATGGGATGAGGTTAGCATAGACAGAAGTGAAGACTTAACTTAGAAATGGCCAAACTATAGTTCAACTATTTGGGTGAAGATAAATTGGATTTCTGAAAATATAATTTGAAAATAAACTAAATTTAAATTCATATTTTTTTTTAAAGATATTAGTTTAAAATTTCATAAACCAAAATCTAAATAGTTAGATTGAATTTCAAATTCATAATTTTCAAAAGAAAATAATTTGTATATTTATATTTGGGTTTGGTATGAATCATAATTTATTAAAAAAGGAATATAATTTATTAAAAAATAAAAAAATAAAAAAAAAATATAAAAATATTAAACATTTATTATATATATTATATATATATTATATATATATATATATATATATATATGGTAAACCATATTTATATGTTTTTAATTCATATCTATTTAATGTTTATTATTTTTTTGTAAATATAGTATAATATTTTTTAAAAAAATATCCCATCATTTTGAATAGAGTTACAAATCTGTTAGATTTTTTTATGTTATATAACCTATTGAATGTGTAATATTCTAAATATTTATTAATCTTTAATTTTGAATTATTTTGAATCTCTATTAGTTTAATAAAAATATCATTTTTAAAAACCCAAACCCATCTGTGAACAAGAAAATTATGTGTTTAGAATATATAGATTTAACTTGCAATTGAATAATGGAATTTTCCCCCTCCCTGATCTCTCATGGCTCTTATCTTTTGCTTGTATTTTAGTTTTGCAAACTTAATGAACATTACTTCCTTCTTCTTTTCCTTGAAATTTGGATACGATGATCCTCATGTATATTGGAGAGAAGCATTTGCATTTGCGTCTTCATTTTCATGCTTATTTCTTAATAAAACGTGCAAATGCAAGTGCAGTCTATTTTGCCTGCATGTATGATTTTAATATGATGGAGAAAAAGAAAAGTAGAATTATTGTATGAATAACAAAATCTCATTTTTACTCCCACAGTGGATTTGATAAAGAGAAAAAACACTTTTCTACTATCTTTTAATGGAAACAATCACTGACAAATCCAGGGATCAGTCAAGAAACATGGATCATAACCCTGTTTCAGCTAAGACACAAGCAGATAAAGATCTTGTATCATCGATCAAAGAGAAGCTTGAAGCGGTTTCATCTTTGAACTCCATCTTCAGAGTCCCATTGAAACTCCTAGAAGTAAATGAGAATATGTACATCCCTGGCACAGTTTCTATTGGTCCTCTCCATCATGGCAAGGATGGTCTAAAGTACATGGAAGATCGCAAGTGGCATTACCTGCTCACACTGCTGAGTCGACAACCAAACCAGTTAGAGTCAAGTTTGCACGAATGTGTGAATGCACTGAGCGATTTAGAGAAGCCAGCACGAAATTTTTATGTAGAAGAACTGAACCTCAGAAGCAACCAGTTCATCGAGATGATGCTAGTTGATGGGTGTTTCATCATTGAGCTTCTCTTGAAATATGCTCTAAAGGGTATAAGACGTGGTGGTGACCCCATATTTGTCACGCCAGGGTTGCTCAATAAGGTTAGATGTGACCTTATATTGTTAGAAAACCAAATACCATTTCTCATTCTTCAAAGGTTGTTTCATATTGTACTCGTTCAAGTACAACATGACCAGACCCTGACCCTCTCTGAGCTTACCTTTCGTTTCTTCAGAAAACAGTTGCCGGGGGATGGAGAATTTGTGAATGAGAAGTTTAGCCAAGAGGGTTACCATTTGCTTGACCTGATTCGCCAGTGTTACCTTCCAAATTATGCAAGAGTAGTGTCCAGGAAAAGTGTATCTCAAGGTGATCTTGAGTCGGCAACAAAGCTCAAGAAGGATGGGATTAAGTTCAAGAGATCCAAAGTCAAGTGCTTACTAAACTTGAAATTTTCAAATGGGGTGCTTGAAGTTCCTCCCTTCACACTCCATCATTTCACGGAAATGCTATTTTCCAATATGATAGCATTGGAACAGCACCAGAATGATAGTCAGCCTTTCACATCTTATGCCCTTCTAATGCAAGCCATGGTGTGCACTGAAAATGATGCCAAGTTGTTCCACAAACTAAGGATACTGATCATGAATAGTTACCCTGAGAAAGAAGCTTGTGATCTGTTTAAGAAGCTTTGCAGAAAAGTGGATTACGAGGAGGATAAGTTCTATTTTGCAGGTCTGATTGAACAAATTTTGGAGTATAAAAGAGTCCCGAAATCATGGAGGAAGATATTGAAATGCAGCTGGCTTAAAACTCGTACTACATGAATCACATTATGCAAATTTGGAGGATGTTGGTTGTTTTCTTGCATATATCAATCAATCTGTTGCATTATATCTTGGAGTGCTAATGCGGATAATGTCTTCTGAGGTTTTCAAAGAGATGCCTGAAGTTAAATAAATATATTTTCCTTAAACAATATTTCTTTTTCGATTACCGAAAACAACATATACCTGAAAATAGACCTCCTTAAACAAATATATAAAGAACCAGAGTTAATGTCAAATATAATTTTAAGCAAACACATAAAAGTTAATTAGCACGTGTACGTCCCATTTGAAATAGATGCCTTCAATCTTTATATCTTATGTGAAACTTGACTTTGGTTTTCCCCTACTTTCAAAGTACTTAATATTTTTCATTTTTGATGATGATCTAGTATTTAATTTTTTAAAAGATGTATTGATTAGTATTTATGTTTTGCAAGCTTTTCCGAGGTGAGGAGAAAATGTATCAGAACCAAGAGAAGTGCCACCTGTCCCAGTTCATCCATTCCATCCAAATATGAAAGTAGGAAGAGGGGTCTTAGCACGGAGTATGCTGATGCAATGCAGCAGTTCATTTTTATTTTTTTCTTATACATGGTCATTGTGAAAAGTACAATGTTGTCTGTTGTTTCCTTCTAATTCGTTCAATTGAAGGATAGCTGTGGATGTTCTTAAAACAGTTAAATCGCTCCACTGCTCAAGTGTCAAGTGTGGCGAATTTAAGATCTAAACAAGACGTTATTGGTTACGGCTGATTTTGAAACGAGGAGAGAGAGTAGAAATCTTTTGGTGTTTCGGTTGAATAGATTTTGCATGTGGGTGTGTGTTACTCTATGATGGTTTCTCATTTATGTTGTTTATTTTGTTTTTAATTAACATTGCAATGTAGATGGTTTTATTAGTTATCACTAACCATGCAGTGTGGATGAACCCTAGTTTGAGCATAAACAATTTTTGAAAGTGAAGGTTTTTTAGTTTCCTTATTTTTGCTCCTCTTCTTTCAAAGTAATTGTCTTCTATTTTATCCAACGTTGTCACTGATGAGTACTTTTACGTCAGTACGCATAAACTAGGATAAGTCATAACCAAACAAAAAAGCATCATAACTACCACATCGTAGACCCTTGCTCACGAACTCAAAGCTGTAGTATATACTTATATTTATATTACAACAGTTACAAGAGATACGTACACATGAAAAGATCATAAATATCATTTCAGTAAATAAATGCTACACTTCGCTGCAAACTACCATCGGGCCAAGAATCTTGATCTTTAAGCCAACATGAGCAAGAATTAATCTAAGACTCATCCATGAAAACAGCACCATGTCCTGTAGATTTAACGAACTTCTTCAGCAAAAGAACCACAATTGCTATAGTAAGTCCAATAGCAGCCAGCGTGAACAATCGGTCGTCTGGTTTTGGAGCCCTTGTCTCTGGTTTCATATTTTGAACCATTGCATCTGACTTTTGGATCAACTGGTTTCTTGGGACACTAGATGTGTTCTCCCTTGAAACTTCAACTCCTGCAAGGTTAGGATTAGCATTGGCAGGATGTTCTTGTTCTTCAATTATTCTGTCACCTGCTATATCTGGAATCCCCTCTCCTGCAGGTAAAGGCTCCGGATTTTGCAAATTCAACAGGGTCTCAGCCTCCTCTGTGATGGATTGTCCCTCGGAAACTTGTGAGGGACCAACTTCTGGAACAGGGGTTGATTTGCTTAGCATATACTCGTGTATCTGGCATAGAAGTGCTCAATCAGTACATATTACAGAAAGTATGCACCAAGATTCAAGAATAGACAACATGCAACATTTTACCTAGTACGATCAGCATAAGATAGCACTGCAAAAATGCACAGGACAAAAAAATGAACAACATTTTACCTCATCGATAAGTTTTTGACGTTCAGAAGTCCCAAATTTTGGAGGTGCTTCACGGGATTTAATGGCTAGGGAACGCCTGTCTTCTTTCTTGTAGCTTAATGAGCCCAGCGCGCCATTTGGGTTGGTGGGCATGAATGCAATCAGCGCAACTAGAGCAGTCCTCACTGCCAATATAAATTTGCATCAACTCAGTGAGAACTTGCTTCATCAAAAGCAAAGAATGAAGCTTTAATATTTCAAATCAATGGCTTTTAACAAGAATTGCAATATATGTTTTAGATGATGGGAGGAAGAGAAGCAAAATTATGTTCCCTCCCTCAATTTCCGTTCCTGTTGGAATAAGCAACAACAAACAAACTCTAGTTTAGCGTATGCTGCGAGTGAAGGAGGGGGAAGAAATAAAACTTACCACTCCATGATGGTTGCCAATGCTCAGGGTGATGATTTGAAATGCTCAAGCAAATCTTGGTTTGGGTCTCAAAACGGCCACTAGGCTGAAATGATAACAGTGTGAAATTAAGCATGGTATCAGCAAATCAAATCAAACCAAACCAAACAAATTCAGATAAACATTTCAACATAAGAATCAACTAAGTCCATAGGGAAACAAACATCTTACCGTCAGCAGCATAAATGAAGGAGGTTTGAAGGGATATTCTGAAGGCAACTGAATCCGTCCATGATAAATACCACCCTCAAATTCAGTATCACGAGGTCCCCTAACCGCAAATTGCCATTCAAATATATTTTCCTGAAAGAAAGCATCACACTGAAGTTGCTCAGAAAACACTTTCAATGAAATAAACCCCTTGGTAACCTGATTTGTTATACAGGCTGATTTTTGTTTATGAAAAAACTCATTTTTGTTTATCTAATTCTTTTTTTTTCTCATAAAAATATTTATGAAACAATATATCCTTACAAGATTGTTTCTTTTTTAAAAAATGGTCCCTCCCTTTGCATCTTCAAAAAGGACCACAGGTCAAAATGTTCACAATTATCCGATCCAAAAAAGAAAAAGAAAAATTCACAATTATCCGATTCTAAAAAAGAAAAAATATCTGCTCACAATTATATAACCAAATCAACAATATTTTTTATTAAATTGCAACTGGTAGCAAAATAAACTGACCCTGTCAGCAAACAATTTGTTGAACTGAAGACCGAAAAGTAGAGACGAGGCAATGTAAAACCCTAAGAACAATTGAACAAAAGGGAAATATGAATGAAAAATTGAAAAGGGAAAAAGAAAACCTCGAGAGGGAGACTGAGGTAGTCATCGGAAGGGTTTGATTGCATCTCTTTCAACTCTTGGAGAATCCGTTTGACGGCTGGATTCTTGAGGTTGTGTTTGTCGGCCATGGCGTGCACCCAATTCTACTGTGAAACCGAACCACAACA
The DNA here is from genome assembly GCF_029865625.1 of Vigna umbellata. Taxonomy (NCBI): domain Eukaryota; kingdom Viridiplantae; phylum Streptophyta; class Magnoliopsida; order Fabales; family Fabaceae; genus Vigna; species Vigna umbellata. The sequence goes on from NC_142165.1 coordinate 106,882,987, forward strand.
AATGCACTGCTACAGGAAAGTACTATGGTCTATTGTGTTGTGTTGTTTTGTTCTTTATAGCGATTGGGAGAAAATATCAGAATGGATATTGCAGAGGAGAAACTTTGGTTGGCTCTTTGGGACACGTCATGATCTATGTGTTTTTCTTGCGTGGCACTCTTTCATTGGATTTGATGGAACTGATGTGTATACTCTCTTCTGTTGACTTCGGAACCTCAAAGTCATTCAAAATTAATTAAACGATAAACTCTCACAAAAATAATTAATAATTTTTTAATCAGTTTATGTAACTTAAAAATCAAATCAAATTTGGAAATGGTATTACGAATAATTTATATAAACTAAGCCTATTTTTGTTTTTTAAGTTTAATCTCATTTCTTTTCTTGATCATAAAATCTAATTAACAACTATTTTGGTAATAGTACCCTTGGGTTTTAAGTGAATCTTTTTATTGTTGGTTTTAAAATTCGTGTTTAAGTGTGAATATATATATATATATATATATATATATATATATATATATATATATATATATATATATATATATATAAATAAAATGTTTATTAATTTATGTAACTTAAATTTAAATGACAAAAAAAATCCTATTCATAAAAAAAAGACATACTTTCAACAGAGGTATTTTAAAAATTTTTATTTTTAAATTAAAATAAAAAAATAAAAAATTATTTAAATACTCTTAACTTTAAAACTTAGAATCTATAATATGTGAAGATATTTATGTCAACTAAAATTTGATACATTTTGAAAAATTATACAAATTAGTAAATATATATATATATATATATATATATATATATATATATATATATATATATAAATTTAAATATTATAAGAATTTGTAAATGTAAAACTATTTGAACTCATCAATGTTCATAATTATATTTACGAATTCTCACAAATTAATATTAATATTTTTTTTTCATTATGGAAGAAAAAACTTATAATTATAAAAGTTTTATTTAAAATATTTAACAGTAGTTGACATCTCTTCTTAAAAGTATAGATATCTAAGTCATAAACAAAATACAAATATATTTATAAAAAACTTAAGTCTTTGCGAATATATACATTTCTATATTTTTTATTAATCTCATTTAAAAACGTTTATATACATAAGTACTGACATGTATTTATATGAAATAAAACTTGTTGAATAAGAAATTAAAATTACAATGATATCATAAATTATAATCCTAACAACCCGGTAAGACAGGATTTATTACAGTAGTTTTTGAATCCAGAAAAAATAATTTTATCATGATGATCCTACATAGCTTCCTTAAATTTGCCTGGTGGAAAATATAATAGTATAGCAAAAAAGTTGTAGAATGGAGGACAATTGTCATCAATTAGCAAACATGATCCATAACTTAAGGATCCAGCAAAAGATGGGCTTATAGGTAAGGTTGACTTTGAAAATTGAGGCCCCAAACAATGGAACTGCTTGGGCCTTAATAAACATTAATTTTTACAAAAACTTATATTAATTATAATATTAAATGGATTTTAATTAATATAGTTATAATTAATAATTTACTTGATGAAAAAAATTAAAAAAAAAATAAACTTAACATTCGTATACTGTTTTCTTAACTATTTTATTTAATGTTGTTATAAGTTAAAATAAAATAAAATATAAAAATGAACTTAAACTATCATATAAAGCAAAAAAAAAAGTAAGCAAGTCAGAATATTAACTATCAATAATGTGTTAAAAATTTAAAATTATTTTATTATTTTTATTTTTTATGAATTACAAAGAAAAACTATTATTAATTATTAAAATCTTTACAACTATATAATATTTATGAATTTATATTATTTTAATTAAAAGAACTAATTATATCTTAAACAATGTTTTCGGATATTAGTTAAAATTCCCCATTTTTCTTTTACATATAATTTTTTCAAACTTTTACTATTCAATAAGTTAATTTAATAACTATCCATCAATTTCAACTTTGAACTAACCTTCTAACTGTTTTATTGACACGTATATATTGCATGCAAAATTTAAGCTTTTATGAAGAAACTTTATTAAAGTATTTTCTTTAGGTCAATATTAAACGAGCAAATTTTATTCTCAGCCAATAGTTAATAATTTTTCTTCCATTTTTCAATCCAACCGACATCGTTTTGATAATGGTCTCATTTCCTCGGCATAGTGAATTGTGTGGAAAGTACTAATATTTGGAAAACTTTGGACACTTGTAAGGGCTAAGCCCGTCAACATTGCCAGATGTACTTCTGCATGCCCTTCGACTTGCTTCAAACCCCACGTGGCACCAAAAGTTTTTGCATTATAAAGTCATTATTAATTCAAAGTGCTATGCTTTTTTTTTTTTTCAAAATAATTTTCAACACTACTAATACCAAACTCTAATTTCAATATAAACACCATTTTTTTAGGAATTAATTGTCGATGTACTCTTAACAAAGAAATTAGTTTTAATAAAACAACATTATATTATATATATTTTTTGTTTTCAATTTGTTTTGAAGCCTATAAATGTGAATTGGCTGTGAAACAAGAGCAGCAACAGCTAGTGAGAAATCGATATGATGGAGCAAAAGTCAAGAGAGGAAGAGAAGAAGGTCGGTGTGATTGAGACATGGTTGAGGAAGCATCCTCTTCCCTTCAAAGGAGCCACAAGGCACCCTCTTATTCTTAGCATTCGCGATGGTTCCATCGACATAGCTTCCTTCAAATCATGGCTGGTTAGTAATACTTTGTTTTTCTTTTGTCAGATTATTGGTTTCTGATTTATATTTCAGGTTCCTGACATTATATTATTTAGTACAATTTTGAGTAGCTCTGTCAAAAATTTAACTATTGTTTCGCAATTTGTGCAATGTCGCACAGTTTTTTGTGTTATTTAAGGAACTCGGTTTCAGAATACCTAATTTTTAGTGAATTTTAGTTGATAACAAAATTTGTGTTGGAAGAAGTTTGCTGTTTATATAGTTGTTGTATTCTTGTTATGCAGGCACAAGATTACTTGTTCGTTCGGGCTTTTGTCCCATTTGTAGCCAGTGTGTTGATAAAAGCTTGGAAGGAATCAGATGAGAGTGGTGACATGGAAGTAATATTGGGGGGCGTGGCTTCCCTGGAGGATGAGATATCATGGTTTAAGAGAGAAGCTAGCAAGTGGGGTATTTCACTCTCTGAAGTTGTTCCTCAGCAAGCAAACAAAAAATACTGTGGGTAGGTTTGCTGTTCTTCTGCCATCACATTCTGATCAATGTATTATAGGCAACAGAATTTTCTCACGTTTCTGCGGGAGATTTAAGAAATGATTGAATTTTGAAGTGGTCAATAATGCCAAGGTTTAATGAACTGTAGACTAGATTTTTACGGGTTAGATCCTTTCCTAGGTGTACTCTAATGTAATGAAACAAAAATCCCTCGGATTCTAGACATGGATACATGGAATTTTAGACAAATCATTTGGTACTCTGGTCTGCTAGGTTGTTTGTATTGTGTTGTAACATATGAAACACTGTGGCAGGTTGCTGGAAAGTCTGATGAGTCCGGACGTGGAATATACTGTGGCTATCACAGCATTTTGGGTTATTGAAGTAGTGTATCAGGAGAGCTTTGCTTACTGCATTGGAGAAGGCTCCAAAACTCCCCAAGAACTGAAAGAGACTTGCGAAAGGTGGGGCAGTGAGGCTTTTGCTAAGTATTGCCAATCCCTGCAAAACATTGCCAATCGGCGCTTACAAAAGGCTTCTGATGAAGAACTCAAGAAGGCTGAACGTATGTTCCTAAATGTTCTGGAGTACGAAGTAGATTTCTGGAACATGAGCCGGGGAAATGTGTGATTTTGTTCAAGAATCAATGGTATATTCATATGCTTAAATAATCAAAGCCTAGGAAAATGCTACATATGTTGTTCGGTTGGAACATTCACATATCAAAGTACAGCATGAAATGTTTATTTCCTAGAGAAATAATTCTTAGCAAAATCTCAAGCATATGGACATAACATGAGTTTGGAATCATACATTTTGTTCAAGTTTTATGCCCTTCATTTATCTCAAGTGAAAAGAAGGAAAGAGGCTTTGTTTCTGCTGAATGCTTTAGTTGGAAAACCATTACTAAACAAAAAACCAGTTAATTTTAAAGATCGTGTTTATGAAATTGCAATATTTCATGAGTTTGTATCAGTGTACTTTCATATCAATTAACAGTGAAAACAAATAGGTTCATAGCATGAACATCATATCTCTCGTTTAAGTTATCGGACATGCTACTTCCTCAATAATTTTTTCAACAAGGGAATGAATTATTTGACAAATTTCTAACTAGCATTATAGAAATAGATCGGTTAGAAACTGCTATGACAGTGATTAGCATTACAGTGGTAGTCCCGAAGTTGAAACAGCTACAGTTGTAGCAGAAAGAACATGCGAGTACTAACTTTTGGATGTGGTAAAGTGGTGCCGACAGAACTAAGCTGCTTTTCTAAGTTGAGTTTAAGCATGAATTAAGAATGTATTTTGAACAAGGATCATGGATTTCTTCTACAGAGAGTAGATATTGCTAACAGAGTCAAGCTTTGAGCGTCAAATTCTTCTCTATCAAGCTAAAATATGCAAGGAGATTCGTAAATAATCGATTAACTTTTATAATAACGTAATAAATAGACAAATAAACAATGACCATAGTTTCAAATAAATACTATGGAGTTAGTTTGTACCATATCTTTGACCAGTAAAAGATAAACTTGTATTTTATTTATAAGAAATTTAATTTGAAGTGTATTACAGCAACATGAAAAAAAAAATACCTATATTTGATGGTCTCCTATCAAAATCGTTGCAAGATGTTTTTTTAACTAAATGTGCTTTAGCATTAAAAGTAAATAACTGAATGAATTTTCCAAAGAATTATTTAGTAACATATTCAACTTAATAGAAGTCTTTATATTAGTAAACTATTAATTTCAGTCTATTATATATTTTTAAATAAATTTGTAGAACCGTATAATCAACAAGGTGGCTGTAGTTTAGTGGTAAGAATTCCACGTTGTGGCCGTGGAGACCTGGGCTCGAATCCCAGCAGCCACATCGAATTTTAATTTTTAGTTTCCTAGGAATGAGATCCCCACTCTAAAAACTTCATTTTGAAAGTTTCTCCGATTACAGTATCCCTGTTATGGTTTTAAAACAATTTTATTTCATAAAACATTCAGTTTTAGTTTTAAATATATTTAACTTTATATAATATAAAATAAAAAATTTCCTTATATATTTTCATTACTTTCCTGTTTATTTGATGTTTGACGTATGAGAGATTGAATGATAAAATCTAGATCGAGTGATTAATATGTAATAAAAATTAAATTAATAATTGTTGGCTATTTTTCTTCTTATATTGGTATTAAAAATCATTCTTTTATGTAAGAATAACTTATAACTATATTTTAGGTGATTATGGATGATTGTAGTTAGAATATGGATGTTATATTGGTTTGTTACTTTTTTTCTTCCTCCTACTGCTTCCTTAAATAATCCAAGGAAGATATGGATAAGTGACTTAACAGTTGTGATGTTTTGAATTTTAAGATTTCTCACATTTATGATGAAGACGGTCATTCTATTTATCCTATTTATAAACTTAAAAATATTGTAATTAAGAAGAGTTAACTTTATTTGCTTAATTATCTTTCTTCTTGTTTTAGTTTTATTTTTCTTAGTAATAAGTTTCAATTCCTATTTATTTTTGTTTTATTCATTATATCATTTGAAGGAATTTAGTTATGGGTTTTATTTGGTTGCTCCATATTTCTTATAAATGTTTCTTCCTCTTGTATAAATGTACTTTTTCATAATAATGCTTAATATATGAAACTTTTTACGTATAAACAAATATAATTGATTTATTCAAATAACTAGTTAATTAATATGTGATTACAAGATAATTAATTAATCATTTTTTTAATGTCTCTCTTCTTTTTGCCTCTCTGTGTTTATTTCTTTATTTGTTTCATTTTTTTTCTATTTCTTTCTCAGTGTTTATCTCTTAGTACTTAGCTTCTTCATTGGTGAATTCGTTGTCCTTATATAGGATTTAACCAATGTGTATCGTTTACATCACTAACATAGCACGTCTTTTTGTTTAAAAGCTGGTATTGATTTATTTTAGATAATCTAATAAGTATTTGAATAATTTTTTATATTTTAAAAATAGATAAAAATATTTATTTTTTCTCTTATTTTTGATAAAATATTTTATTCTCTTTCTATACTTTATATTGTAAAGAAGATACTTACGTTCTTTTATTATTTTAGATAAATATTCTCTTTTATTTTTATTACAAAGATAATTACATTTTCAAGATAAATTATTTGAATATAGTTTGTTTTTCTTTTCAATGATAAATTTCTTATATATATATATATATATATATATATATATATATATATATATATATATATATATATATATATATATATATATAATTACATTTACAAAGCTTTATTAATAGTTGAAGACTTTTGCTGGTGCTTGAAAGTGTATAACATATTAAGGAAACCTAGCTTTGATAAAAAAAAAACCCCTATATTTACAACATTAGTAATAAATTTCATTTTTTTTCAACATAGTTACTAAGATTTTTCTTTTCTAAATTAAGATTATCGTGGAGAGATAAATATTTATTATAAAATAATGTAATTTCTTTAAAAAACGTGAAATTGTTATAAAAATTTATAATATTTAAAAACACTCAGTATAGCGTTTATTAAATATATTATTTTTAAATGTCACGTATAAAATTTTATGTATGTATATTTGATACATCAAACCCTAAATAAAAGTATTTCGTTAGTATTTTTTTAGAAAAAGAAACATACATAAAAAAATAATCAAAATCAAACATTGCAATTGATTCCTAAATCATTTTACAGAATATTCACAGTTAATGTTTCTAACGTCCCAGATTATATAGAACTATATAATCTAGTAATCCACATTTTAATATAATAGAACAGTTAGAAGAAAACTTGTAGATAAAGTCTTAAGGTTACCGTCATCCCAAAATGGTTGTAATTTAAAACTTTAACATAATAGAGTATTTCAAAATAAAAACAGAAACCTATGATCCTAACTAGGCTAAGAAACGAAGTCATCTCCCTCCAAAACCTACTCCAGAAGCACTTCATCTACCTCTGCTTACATCCAAATGGATGATCATTGTAACAGAAAACACACATAAACAAAAGACAAACACAAGCAAAAGGGTGAACTAGATATACAAAAATCATGTTATAACAATCACACCCAACATGCAAGTTTAATTCATATATACTGGGTCACTTAACACAACTTGTTACACTTTAAACTTGACTCGTTCGGACTTAGAATGATTGCCGAGCTATGGCGGGTCATGCACTCGTGGTGGCCTCTACTGCTTTGCAAAGTCATTGCCAATGGGTTTCACCCTACCACACTCACGAGGTTAGTCCGTTATCACTCACCTTGGGCCATACTGGAAGCACTTAATACTAAGACCTCCTGCTACTACTCACGACATGGTTCAATCCTCTCTACTTGAGAATGATTGACCATTGTAATTTCAGGATAACTCCCAAGACTGAGCTTCCATGCAAATCATTCTAAAATACACCAAGGACACCACCATGGATCTTCTCCTTGAAGATAATGGAATTACGTCCAATAACATAGGACACCATCATGTAACCTCCCTTTGAGATCCATGGAATTACGTCCATCAACCATACTTTTAAAACCACATACTTTGAATCACTTTGAATTACCAATCATACCTTTGAATCACATACACTTTCACTTTAACAATATACAACATGTTTGAATCCCATCATACAATACAATCTGCCCAACACATACTTCACAAACCATACAACATTCAACTTTATGTGAAATAATGCAAAAGAGAAGATAGAGAATAAAACCTTGAATGTCTCGCACAACGCACCCCTTCGCACAACGACACTACGAGCTTTTCGCACAGCGCACACTACTCGTAGGGCGAATTAACTTACAGAGGTATCAGGCCTCAAATCTCTCGCATAGCGCACCCCTTTCATTCGCTATGCGAATTAACTCGCTGAGGCTACAGGCCTCAGGTCTTCTCGCATAGCGCACCCAGGTCGCTATGCGAGAGCTTAAACAGAGAGCACATCCCTAAACCTCTTCGCTTTGCGCCCCTCTCGCCTTTCGAATTAAAATGGCAGTGTCTCTAGGCCACCACCAGTTGCACAGCGACTAGATTCGCTATGCGAATCACCAGACAGAGAGCAACACTCTTCAGTCATTCGCACAACGCACCAGTTCGCACAGCGAATGACCCAGACAGTGAGCACTCTCTACAGAGACTCGCTATGCGAGACAACTCGCATAGCGACTCTGCATCATCTGTAGAATGCAAATTTTGTAGAATCATGCACTCACACCAGCCCTTACCATTTCTAGGCCTTTTCTCCAATTTCTAACACCCCTAATTCTTGTTTTACACCTAATTATACTTATCTAGATGTTCCTAATCCTTCCTACTACACTTCTAAAGGGATTACACTCAACTTTTACTCCTCACCATCAATTTCCACAACTTGAAGATCCCAAACCCAATTCTAACACTTTGCACATACTATGACCACTTTGGTGACTCAAGCAAGTCATAATACACTTGCTAACACTGCCCCAATAGCCCAATCGCACTCTGGACATCAAAATCACTATCTCACTTCCCCTCAACAGTTCCACAACACTAGTATTTCATTATGCTTCTACCAAATCCAGGTTATAACAATCTTCTACTCAAAATACTATTAACATGAACAATTTCTACAGTCCAACGCATCCAATATAGTTTATTAACATCACCTTATAGGTTCACAGATTCAACACTTCAGCATATGCAAATTAAGCTACCAAAATTAAATAACATCTCAAACAGCATACCAATTCAGATTTCAACACACATACACTAAAAGAAACAGAAGAATGTCTAGCTCCCCTTACCTCAGAGTTGAACTGCCCAACTCACAATAACGCTTCTCTATAGTACCTCACACAACAAAGACCCAACCAAACCCTACAAACAACCACATTGATGGTAGTAACATCTCTTAGAGCTAGGATGAAATAGAAAAGGAAAAAGATGAAAACACAAGACGCATGCAACCAGCAAGAATGTATGTGCTAGGTTCAGAAACGGAGAAGAAGTTGCATGCAAGGACTTACCAGCCTAGAACCCGAAATGAATCGGTCAGTTTCGAAGCCCTCTACGTTGCGGACGTTTGGGCGACACCTGATCGGAGATCCAATGGCTCAGTGAAGAGAAATGGAAGAGAGAAGACAAAGATGTGGTAGAGAGAAGGCAAAGATGTGGTAGAGAGAAAGAAGAAAAGAGGAACTAGGGCTCAGAAGAGTGACGCATTTTTCCTCAGATAATGAAATGATTTTAAGTCCAGAGTTCTTATATTAAAATTATTTTATTTTAAATATTCAATCCCATTATCTGCTGCCACGTGTCCTCTCTTAGAGCTGACTTCTTTCCAGTCTTTATAATATTTTTCTAAGAAATATAGTTTTCAACTTATATAGTCAACTTTTTACATATTTATTATTGATTAATTTTAAACTATAGTATAACTAAAAAAAAAGTACTTAACTCCAGTGGGTCTTCAAGCGAAGAGACACCATTTAATCTTTATTTAATGTTTGATAGTCGAATAGAATGATGGTCTCCTATTAAAATCGTTGCAGGATGTTTTTTAACTAAATATGTTCTAACATTAAAAGTAAATAACCGAATGAATTTCCCAAAGAATTATTTAGAAACATATTCAACCGTATTAGTTGATAGAAATCTTTATATTAGTAAACTACAGCATATAGTATGTATATTTAATAAATTTTGTAGAACCCTTCAATCAACAAGGTGGCTGTAGTTTAGTGGTGAGAATTCCACGTTGTGGCCGTGGAGACCTGGGCTCGAATCCCAGCAGCCACACTCACACATTTTAACCTTTTAGACAGCTTCACCATCCTTCGCATGTTTTTACGTTTTTTTTTTGGTCGAAACGCGTTATTTGAATATATGCTTTCCCAATAAATAAGAAAGGCCAACAAATTCAAACCGCATCTGTTATATCAAGAACAGGAAGAAGATGCTTCAGTGTTGGAACTTCTTTTGATTAAAACAACGTTCCATCAAACGGAACCTTGTACTCCACCAAGAATAACTTTATTCGACAGATTATTCACTAACAAAGTGAATGCTTCTGTGTTAAGTTTCAGAACAACCGTTCTCTCCTTCATCGTGTCTATATAAAAAGGAACCCTCTTTGATGCATTCTGACAAATAAATCAACAACATCTGAAAGAGAAAATTTTTTATATGGCAGACCTTCGTCAACAAATTGAAGCTCTGAAGGGTCTTGTTGATGTGCTAAATAGCATGGATGAGGGTGAAAGTGGTCAGAACGCAACGCCACCCAACAACGGCGGTGCTTCTGCGGCAGCAAGAACAGGAAGTAAGGGGCGTTCTGTTGGAAAATTCAAGAACACTGGCGATCAGAAGATTAAAGGTCTCAGTAACCAAACTGGTTTCACCGAAGGGAACGGTAATGGAGCTATCAACTTTGGTGATTTGGAGGTCTAAGTCACTGAAATTGAAGGAATAAGGAATGTATAACCTACGCGATTATATATCTATGAACTATGAACGTCTCCTGAAATACGTAAATAATAAATAATAAGAATTTCGCTCCAATATTTTCATGATGTCTTCTTAATTAGGTTAACGGAAATCATGATCCAGAGTCTGCCACCAACACAATTAAAAATAACTCAATTCATCAAATCTCCATAGAAAAAGCTAAAATTTATAAATTTATTCTTACTATTATGATTAATGTTATTTTTTTTAAGAAAGTTATATTTTTAATGAATAGTATAACCACCGATCTTGACTAATAGTTTTAGAAATCAAAATAATATATTTAAATTAAATATAGCTTTAATATCCCATTTTCATACAAAATTATTATAGTTTATTATTTATCAGCTGTAGAGGAAGTGAACAAGTTTTTCTTTTTATCATCTTTACCTTGCCAGTATAGTAAGTAATATAGAATAATTATATTTCTTTATTCAGTAACAAATTCTCATTAAAAACTTTGAAAGATCTAAATGAGATTGGAAACCAAGAATATACCATCTTTTATAAGCCTCGCCACCACCATGTTTGATTTTCCTCCCTTAGTTGTTACATGAAAAGAAACAATTTCTTGCAAAATAAAATAATTTGCAAATTATATGATTTTTTTTTAAAGACAACCTTTTACCTATAGAAAATTAATTCCGAATATTTTTTTAATTTTTATTTAAATATTTTGAAAAGAATATATATATATATATATATATATATATATATATATATATACACACACGTACGCGTGTGTGTGATTATGTGTATAGTCGCTATGCAACTTTTAAAAAGGAAATATCCTATCTAATGGACATTCTAAGAAGATGGACTAGTTCTCGAGTAAGTGAATTAATATAATACATTGACGATCATATAATTTTATATAATCGCTCTATAACCATTTTTATTAGGTTTTTACATAAAATAATCTACTTCACATTTTAATTAAATATTTTATCATGAAGGAATATTAAATAATTATTTATGAAAATTTTCAAACTATTTTTCTTTTAAAATATGTATATGCACATCTTTTAGCTTTTGGTTATTAATATTTTATTTTTTAAAAAACTTCTCTAAATTTTAATTTTTGGATAAGGTTGTCTGGTTGGACAAAAATTCCCTTAAGCTAACAACCACGTGATTTTTCATAAAAGTTATTCTGAACGAAACTTTAACCAAGTGGAAGAAAGAATGTTGCATATAAATGAAAAAAGAGAAAACGATTTTGAAAAAAGGAAATAAAAGATGTAACGAATGCAAAGGGAATAATATAATTGTATCACCTTGGCATTGGTTCTCTGATCACACATCTTTTTATTCGATGTGAAGGAATATATAACTAACCTATTATAAAAAAACATAATATAATAGAATTTAGAATTTTCTGCTCACTTATAGGAACTGAATCCCTATGCAATTAACTTGATTGAATAACAAATTATGATTCAGCAAATAAAACAAAATTATATATGATTCATTAGATAGAGAAACCTTTGAGAAGTCAATACTCAATTATTAGTGATTTAATTATAAGATTTTCAATAAAAAATAGATATATATTCAAAGTCCATACAGTTAACTTTATACGTAATTATCCATTAATCACAATTGAATAATTAATTATCGCTTGATGCTAATCTAAAATAGATTTAATATTCTCCTACTTGGATTATATCAAATAATGAATATTAATAATATATAATGATCATTGAAACAAAATGAAAATTATGATGAACATTATTCTTATATATCACATGTTAAAGACTCCAAATTATTAATAATATAGAAATCATAATTTCTGAAACAAAAATAAATGTATTTAAATATGGTCAAAACCTCTAAACAAGTTGTAAGAGATGTTTTTAAAGTAACGTGAATAAAAGATATCCCCTAATGATAAAATTTCACAATATCATACTACCAGCATAAAAGATCTTAGTTAAACTCATGAGTTATACATTTATAAAAAATAAAATAAAATTCTAAGCACTTCCAAATTTAATTAGCATCTCTATTGAAAATGTTAACTGAATTTGAGATTCATAATTTTTTTAAAGACACGTACAACCATCAATATACTATGCTTTTATGGTACGTTTTTTTATGCTTGTTTACATCAATCAATCTTTAAGTCCATCGAATTTATAGGTAAGCATATGATTCCTGGCTTCCTATATCTCTCATAATATGAACAAAAAAGCATGATAGGACAAATACAAACTGAAACATATATATATATATATATATATATATATATATATATATATATATATATATATATATATATATATATATATTAAGGATAATAATTTATTAATCTTTATTTTTAACAGGTAAATCTTGGAATGACTTCTCCCCACCATTGGATCACATCAAATAATGCGGACAGACATAGAGAACCAGTAATTGAAGTGAATATATGATCATCACTAAAATGTTCTTCTTCCTAAGAGTATAAAAATGCCTTTCATTCCTCCCAAGCTATCTATCTTCAAGTTTAATTTGCTGAAAAGAAAGTTCAGAAGCTAGAGTTTTCTTTCCATATTTCAATGGCAGGTATTGCATCTGGAATCAGCAAGCTTGCCGTTGGCCCAGGTGATGCTCGACGCCGATCACTACAACCTCAAACTACTCCAGACAACAACCCCGACGCCAACAACCCCGACACCAACAAAACTGATACCAACAACATCGACACCAACAAAACCGACACCAACACCACCTCTAACACCGACAGTAGCAGTAACAGTGAAAGTTCTGAAGAGTTCGGTTATGTGAATTCTGCGAAGCAAGATATCAAAGGTCTTACCAATCTAACTGGGTACGTGAAAGGCAACGCCAACGGGGTCATCAACTTTGGCACCTTGAGAGCCTCCGATCCTAGTGTCCAACCATGAACATCAATAAATAAATAAATATATATATATATATATATATATATATATATATATATATATATATATATATATATATATATATATATATATATATATATATATATATATATATATATATATATATATATATATATATATATATATATTTATATATTATATAAAGCTGCATGCAACTCAATAAGGATAACCTATGCTGTGATGGTGCCTATAGATTGTTTTCATATATATGTTTTACACGCCAAAACCATCATTATAGGAATAAAATGGAGCGTGGGTGTACGATCATTGTATAAGTTCAAAAATGTTGTTATTCAATAAAATAAATTAAAAGGAGGTTTACATAATTGTTTACTGATATTTCTTTCAGCAATAATATATATATTACATGAAAAGGCATTTGGATACTAATGGGTACATATAAGTGTAATGTAATAATAATAAAAATAAATCACTTTATATTAATATTTTCTCTATCACTGAATTCAATCTGTATAGGCATTGTCACTATTTTTAATTTAAAACATTAAAAAATAAATTTACAAGTCCTTTTATCTTTTAAAGTATTTAACTTTTTATTTTTAACTTAATCTAAAATTTAGATTCACTTGAATTTTCAACAATTTGATGATATAACAAACTTGATATTATGCATGAATATAATTTAATAAGAATGACTTAGAGGTAAACTTAGAAAGAAGATGTGAAAACGTTGTGGGTTGAACTTTTTTTATTATCAATTTATATAGAAGTGTATCCCTAATCCATGGATTTGATTCTCACCTCTTCTAAAATAAAATTTCAAATTTTTAACCCACGGAGTTTAAAAGTCTAATTCCCAAAATCCTACATAAAATATGTTGGGGATACGGTTAAAACGAGACTATCATCAAAATTAAATTAATTCATTTTTAATGTATTTTTAATTATCTTTTTATTTACTTTCTAGATTCAATAATTTCAAAATTTTATATGATATTTTATTAATATTTTTTTAATTAAATTCAAATATATAAATATTAATTTTATAAAAACTATTCAAAATAATTTGTAATTGTAATTATATTTTAAATATATAATTTCATTATTTTAAAAAGTTAAAAATATAATATATATTAAATTTGTTTAAGTTTAAATAAAGTAACTTTTTACTAATATTCTTTTTCTTTCGATATAAATATATAAATGTTGATGTTATATAAAAAAGTTATTTAAAATTATCTTTTAATTGTAATTATTTCTTAGATATATAATTTTATTATTTTGAAAAGTTTAAATATAATATATGATGAGTTTGTTTAAGGTTAAAAATAAAGTAATTTTTTACTAATCATAATTTATAAAAAGTTATTTAAAATAATTTTTTTAATTATAATCATATTTTAAATACATAATTTCATTATTTTGAAAATTTGAAAATATGATATATGTTGAATTTATTTAAGTTTAAAAATAAGATGATTTTGAAAAAAAATGTTCAAAATAAGTTATAGAATTGAATAAAATGCACACAATTTTATAAAATAAAATAAAATAAAAAATTATGTTAACAATTATAAAAAAATTATGAAAAACGAGATAATTGAGTAAATATTATTTAGACATATGTATTTATAAACTTTTAGACATAGATAAAAATATCTAAGACATAAATAAAATAAATAAATAATTATTTATCATTTAATTATATATATATATATATATATATATATATATATATATATATATATTTATATTTTTGCTAACTTTCGTAACCTGTGTACCAAATTTTAATTTATAAAAATAGTCCCATATATTATGAATTCTAAGTTTTAAAGTTAAGGATATTTAAATAATTTTTAATTTTTTTATTTTAAATTAAAAATAAAAATTATTAAAATATCTCTATGTTTAAAGTATGTCTTTTTTTATAAATATGAATATTTTTATCAACTAAATTTTGGTACACTTTTAAGAGGTTATGCAAGTTAGCAAACTCATTCATATATATATATATATATATATATATATATATTTATATGAAATTAGGTAAGTTAATTCAAGTTACTATTAAATATATCTTCGATATTATAATTTACAATTGAGAATATTATCAAGAAATATTGAGAAGAGAGTAATTTTTCTCATTATGTAAAATAAACGTTTTTAATATAAGTACAATATTTTTCTTTATAACGAGTCAACAAATTAGTAAACATGATCTTCTAGTTTTTTTCATGTTTTTAATGAATGATACACGACGATATTGTTTTTTTTCTTTCATCACAAAATATATTGTATAAAACACTTTTTTGTTAATTATTTATGTTTGACAATTGATTCAATGATTTTTTATTTATTTATTGCTTTATGTGATTTTTATATTTTTTAAATTTTTTGTTAAATTAATATTAATAATATTAATATAATTATATTTGTCAATTCTGAAAAAGAAAGCTCATGACCCTAACCCATAGTACTTTGGAGATATTTGTAGATTTTTTTTAATAAATATTCTTTTTGATCTTGTAGGCTTTTTTGGCTCCAACCCACATGGGTTAGGACCAAATCCTATTATATGGGTTTATTTGATATGTCTAAATTTACATATATAAAATTGGTTTGATAGGTTTGGAAAAGAGGGTACGAGAGATTGTGAATTCAACTTTCTCACTAATAAATGTTAACAACTAACATTGTCCATAAAATAAAATAGAGACATTTTCCAAGTCTTGTATTATCATTCTTACTCTAATGAATTCTTAGTCTTTATGAAAATTCATCTTAAGCATGATGAGAGATAATAATATGTAACCAAACATTTAAGGATTAAAATGTTTTGTATTTTAATTTTATTGTAGATTGTGTCATTTGGAAATTGTAAAATTGTAAATTTACATCTCTTTTATATCCCATTTTGATCCCTTTAAGCACACTTTTTGTGACTGCTTGCCTTATGATTGCTCATAGACTTTCACGAACAATAAAAAAAGAAAAGACGTTAAGAAATCTCTTTATCTTAATTGATTGGGAACTTCTTAGATGGACTCCTATTAACCAAGATCGATTTGTAGTTGATTTTAGACAATCTTTCATCCATTTTATCCAATTACTTATAAATCCCAATATTTCCAATATATTGTAGAAAAAATCCCCTGTGAGAGAATATACATTTTTGTAATCTACCTTTACTATGATATATACGACTTTTCTTTTACCCTCATCCTTTCCACCACTTCATTTGCAAATAGTATGCTATATAACAATCTCCTTTCTTCAATGAACACAGATTGTGATTGGTCTATAATCTTAGGCAGGACACATTTCAATCTAAAGGAGAGTACTTTTTGAGATGATTTTATATATGTTATTCCTAGGTAAATCCTCCTTCCTTTGGTATCGTGGTCGTTTAACATGTATTTTTATATTTCCAATGCATATAGCGTCTTAGCGTCTTATCTCCTCTCTTGTTCATTAGTATCATTCACATTAAATGCATATATACTATGTAATATCTAAACGAACATTGACGTTATGTTTTGTCTTCCTTTGTATATTTAGAAATATTCTAATTTAAATCATCATACATGTTCTTTTCAACATGTACATATATATATATACAGTATCATACATTTAACTTATACTAATGCAGAAGAGTCAAAACAAAAATTGAAAGAGAAAAGAGCGAAAAAATAAAATTAAACGAAACAACTCTTAAAATAAAAATTTAATAAATGAATTTTGTGTATAAATTTGTAGCATATTTATATCATATATAAGTTTTGAAATATGATATAAACTCGAGTTCTAATTAGATTCATATATACAATTACAAAAGTTTAGGTTAATATAGATAACATCTAATCTACATGAGTTTAAACTAAATCACAAAATTTATCTCAATTTCTAAAATAAATATCTACAGAAAAATACAAATTAAAGTAAATATGTACATGAACCAAATTTATCACTATTAAAAAAATAATTGAAAACTTAAAATAAAACATATGAAGAATGTAAATAAAGCTATAATTATATATATCAAATAAGTGTCATTATGACAATATTTGTGGAGTCATTTGATTATGTTCTTTAAATAGTATAATGACTCAAAAATATTTTACAATTAAATATATGTTTAAATTGAAATAAAAATATGAAAACTAAATTTGAAAAGTACAATAGACGCTGATAAACTGATAGAATTAACATGTTAAGATAATTTTTTTGATACAATATTAAAAACTGATTTCAGGTTTAGATTAACTTTACAAAAATCATGTCACCCTTAACAAGAACTTATAGTTTCAATTTCAATGAGAAATTGTGAGTTTGGATGGATTAAAAAGGTAGTAGTTGATAAGGCTTCCTTTCATTAACTGGACTTACTTTCACTAAGTGATGACTTATGCATAAGCTATAACAGTATTTTCTTCGTGATAAAAAAAACCGTAAATAGTTATGCAAGACTAATATGTATTTATTTTATTGAATAGCAACATTTGTAACATTGTGATATTAGATAATAGTGGTACACCCATACTCCTGTTTTATTCATAGTACCATAGTTTTGACTGGTGAAACATATGAAAACAACGTAGAGGCAACATGAGTAGCAGAGATTATTTAGTTAATGATTAAGTTGGCTGTAGCTTTATTATGAGAGGATTGATGTCCATGGTTGGACACTAGGAGTAGAGGCTGCCATGGAAATCTCCCCATTACGGTAGCCCTTCAAAAATCTTGTCAGTGACACCTTTGACACGCTGCTTCACAAGTGTTACATAACACAACATTTCGGAAGAGTCACTCTTATTGTTACTGTCGGTGTTGGGTTTGGTATCGGTGTTGTTGGTGTTGGTGTCGGTGTTGTTGGTGTCTGGAGTGGTTTGAGGTTGTTGTGATCCGGATTGAGCCTCGCCTGCCATTGGAATCTTGAACCAAAATTGTGGCTTCTGAAGTTTGTATTAGACTTGAAGATATATAGCTTTGGAAGAACGTGTGGTACTTTTATACTCTACTGGAGAAGAACATTTTAGTGATCAGAATATATTGACTTCAACAACTAGCTATGTCCAGATTGTTTGATGTGATCTAATAGTGGGCATGAGTCATTCCAAACTTTACCTGTTATTCCATGAAGCTAATACAGGGATGCAACCCCTACAAAGTGAGAAGAAAATTCAGTTATATTTTATTTAGTAATATGTTTAAAATGATATTATTTCTTGTTATCTGGTTTATTAGGGTGGAATCAGAACCCGTTAGTTATCTATTCGTGATTTTAATATCAATTTCGATCTTCATTTGACTCTCTACTACTAAAATATCTATAATTTATTATATAATTTGATAAGTTTATATATATATATATATATATATATATATATATATATATATATATATATATATATATATAAAAGATTTTTTAACAATCATTTAACGGCACATATTATTAAAAATCAAAAGAAAACGAAAGTTTTAAACAATGATAATTGTTCTTGAACAGTTGTTATAAAAGTCATTCAAAAGAAAATAAAAATATTGGGTTGTATATCATAATGGGATTAACAAAGATAAAACTTGTAAAGTAGAATAGACAAATGTCTTCATCTAGTTATTAAAAGACACGTACATTTTTCATTAATTAACAATTTGCTTACTTGTGAATCCGTAGAGATAAATCATAAACAATAAATCTTTGAATAAATGTAAAGTATCAACAATAGGTAAGGATGAGACTCGCGACAAAGGTTTTGAAGCGTGCGGAGAGCTTCGCACATAAACCTTGTAACATAATATAGAAAACTTCTCAAAGGACGCATGGATTTTACCACACGATGCTAAGAAAACAGTGTACAGTAAGATCGGCAGTACTTCACAACTATCAGAGGCTCGTGGAAGTTTACCACTAACAATAATTAACGATAATGGTAGTTTTGCAAGGAGAAAATAAAAAAAAAAAGTGTGGGGGAGAGAAAATGAAAGTGCAAGAGGAAGAAGAGAAAATGAAAATGCAGAAAAAAAAAACACTTAAATAAAAGTTGCGCGAAAAAAAGAAACATTTTTTTTTTACAAAAGTAGTACTACTCGTTTAATTATGCTTCTCTGTATACGGTTTTGTCGCAATAATTATCAACTTGATATATATGCTTGAGTTTGTATTTGTCCTATCAATACTTTTTTGTTCATATTCTGAGAGATATAGGAAGCCAGGAATCATATGCTTACCTATAAATTTGATGTACTTAAAAGATTGATTATGATGTAACTACAAGCATACAAAAAACGTACCATAAAAGCATGGTATATTGATGAACTACTCATCAAGTGGCCTAAACTTTGATTTCTAACTTTTATATTGTGAAAAGTATTTCTTCCACTTATGAATAATGTTCTGAATTTCTAAAACAATAAAAGTTATTCTTTTACAAAAAAAAATTATGTTAAGTACGTGTTTGTTAAAAAAATTATGAATTTCAAATTAAAACAGAACATTTACAATAAAGAGATGTTAACTAATCTATTGAATAAATTTGTAAGTGCTAGGAATTTTTTTGTTATAAATGCATAACTCATATGAGTTTATTAACTAAGATTTTTTTTATGTATTAGATTAATGGGAAGTACGATATTATGAAGTTTTATAATTAGGATATATTTTATTCACGTTACTCTGAAAGCATTACAATTTATTTACATGTTTTGACCGTATTTAAATACGTTTATATTTGTTTTAGAAATTATGATTTTCTATATTATAAGAATTGTGAGTCTTCAACATGTGCTGTGTAAGAATCATGTTCATCATAATTATCATGGTTTTTCAATGCTTAATTGTATTTTGTTAGTGGTCATTATTTAATATAATCCATGTAGAAAGATATTAAAACTATTTTAAATATTATAAATCAGTGTTGGAAATAACCTAAATATGTGTTTAAGTTAAGTGACAAAGTCAAACACTATATGAAATAATATATTTAAATCTAATGTTTTTGATTAAAAGTTGTGTGGCTTTTACGTGGATTTGAATTGAAGTTACATGTATGTAAATTCTCCTTAATAAATCCTTCTAAAAGAAAAAAAAAAAGACTCGTAAGTGATATCCGAATGTTGTAACCACTTAGACCCTTATAAAGCCACCATACATCCTTGAAGAGAATATAAAAATTCACTCTAAAATAAAAATTATTAAAAATAATTTAAGTATAAGTCTAAATTCTATCTTCGATAAAAATGATATATATATATATATATATATATATATATATATATATATATATATATATATATATATATATATATATATATATCAATTATAATTAAAATATTATTTTGATAATAATTTTATAATTAAGTGATTAATTCAAGATTGACTCTTGAAAGATTTCTATTTACCTAATAACAAATTTTAAATTATTTCAATAATTTAATTAAGTAGGAAAAAATTGAGTAGAGAATTTTTAATTAATTTTATTATAATTATTTACTAATAGATTTTGGTGTATCTTTGAACCTTTAGAGAAGATGACTTATATAACTAAATATAAAATAACATTTCACAATATTAATATGTGAGACTAAATTAGGTTCCACAATACTATAACAAACGAACCAATCTTGACTGGACAGGACAGAAATTGGCTTTAGTGAGATGATGTCTAACCTGATCATGATGTGGCGAGATCCAAATTAGCTCTAGTCTAACTCGACTAATTACATATTAACGTTAAATTGGATGAACTCAATTTTGATTGGACTCAATTAAATGTGAAATCACTCTAACTTGATTTGCAATGGATATTGGCCAACTTGACTAAATGACCTTGATTACACCCAACATGCGATTAATCCAATTCGATGTGAGCTAAAATCGACTAAACTCAACCTTTTAAACAGTTCTGGATTTAATTTGACAATTTACACTCTTCCTAAAAAAATGGTGTATAAATGAAAAGAGAAAAAAGCGATTATGAAAAAGAAATAAAAGACAGCTAACCAATGAGCAAACGGAATAATACCTTTGAATTGGTTATCTGATAGACAGACGTGTGAATGAATATATAACTAACCCAGGCTCTTTTTCCACTCCCACAAAAAGATAACAAGAAATAATATCATCTGAAAGCTATTATTAAGTAAATATAACATAACTGAATTGATAATTTTCTTCTCACTTTCTAGGGATTGAATCCCTATGCAATTAACTTGATGGAATAACAGGTAAAGCTTGGAATGAAATGACTAATCCCCACTATTGGAATGTGGAAAAGCATAGAGAAGCTGTAATTAGTAAAAATATCTGATCACTATCTTTTGCGATCACATCTCTCACTAAAATGTTCTTCTCCAGGAGAGTATAAAAGTGTCACCCGTTCCTCCAAAGCTATAGTCATCTTCAACGTTAATAAACCTTCAAGCTAGAGTTTTGATTCAAGATTTCAATGGCAGGTGAGGCTCAATCCGGTTCACAACAACCTCAAACCACTCCAGACACCAAGAACACCGACACCAACAAAACCGATACCAAACCCAACACCGACAGTAACAACAAGAGTGACTCTTCCGAAATGTTGTGTTATGTAACACTTGCGAAGCAGCGTGTCAAAGGTCTCACCGACAAGATGCTTGAAGGGCTACCGTAATGGAGACATTTCCTTGGCAGCCTCTACTCCTAGTGTCCAACCATGGACATCAAACCTCTCATATAATAAAGCTACATATAGCTGCAGCCAACTTAATCATTAACTAAATAATCTCTGCTGCTCATGTTGCCTCTATGTTGTTTTCATATGTTTCACTAGTCAAAACCATCGTATTATGAATAAAACAGGAGTATGGGTGTACCACTATTATCAAAATGTTGCAAATGTTGCTATTTAAAGAGAATGGGCCAGGCTGATAAAAGACAGGCCCAATGGCCTTTAACCCAAAACGCAAAATACTCCTGCATAGATGTCTCGCGATAAGGTGAGTGACTGGACGCGTCTCGTGATTGAAGAGAAGGTTCTAGGTCTTCATGGAAGACAGTCGTCGGAGCAAGCAGCTGCCTTTGCCGGAGACGACGGGAGAGAAGACCAGAAAAACAAGAAGGAGAAAGGCACAATTACAGGTTAGTAAAAACAGAACCCTGTTGGTCTCTTGGAAGAAAAGAATCACTGATATTATTGTTTGAAGAAATATGTATGTTCTCACAAGATAAATGTTGAGGGGGAAAACTCTATTTATAGAGTTCTGAAGGGGAAGGGAAGATAACAGAAAGTAAAAACTAACCTAACAGTTCGGTTACTGTATTTAAAACAGTAATCTATTTAACCAACAATACTTAATAGCCTCCCCTCAAGCTGGATGGTGTATAGTTGCCAGTCCAAGCTTGGGAACAATAGATTTGAACCGAACACGGTGAGGAAACTTGGTAAATATGTCCGCTAGTTGTTCGTCTGAGCGAATGGGAAGAAGATGTAGAAGATTAGCTTGTATCTTCTCACGAACAACATGGCAGTCAAGCTCTATATGCTTGGTTCTTTCGTGAAAGCTCTGATTATGAGCTATATGTCGTGCAGATTTGTTGTCACAATATAGGGCTGGGATCCCAGCTTCCTTAATTTGTAAGTCGTCTAAGAGATAGTGTATCCATTGTAGCTCACAAGTGGTGGCTGCCAAAGCACGATATTCAGCCTCAGTGGAGGATCTGGAAACAGTGTTCTGTTTTTTTGATTTCCAAGAGATGAGTGATGACCCAAGGAAAACACAAAAACCTGTAGTGGACCTCCTACTGTTGGGGCAGGTGGCCCAATCTGAATCACTGAAGGCCTTTAGCTGTATGGGAGAGTCAGCTGGGAATAATAGTCCTTCTGAGGGTTTAGATTTAATGTACCTAAGGACATGTTGAACAGCTCGATAATGATAGTCAGTTGGAGATTGCATAAATTGACTCAATAAATTAATAGAAAAACACAAATCAGGTCTAGTGTTAGTGAGATAGAGCAACTTCCCTATTAATCTTCGGTATGGGGTTGGATCTTTCAAATAGTTGTCAGTCTTGTATAGGATGCTCGTGTCACTCATAAAAGGGGTTGAACAGGGCTTGCAATTCTGCATTCCCGTCTCCTCAAGGATGTCTAAGGCATATTTTCTTTGAGACAAATGAATTCCTTTTTGGGACCTTGCCACCTCCAATCCTAGGAAATATTTGAGTTCTCCTAGATCCTTTACTTGGAACCTGTTGTCCAAAAGGCTCTTTATGTGATTGATCTCTGTCATAGAGTTCCCTGCTAATATAATGTCATCAACATAAACAAGTAGGGCTGTGAAACCAGTAGGTGTTTCTTTGATAAAAAGAGAATGATCACTTTTTGACTGCATATAGCCAACAGAGGTAAGAAAAGTGGACAACTTTTCAAACCATTGTCTACTAGCTTGCTTTAGGCCATATAAGGACTTAGTGAGTTTGCAGACTTGGCCTTTCTGGTGGATGTTAAGACCAGGAGGTGGCTCCATGTAGACTTCCTCATTTAAGTCTCCATGCAAGAAGGCATTATTCACATCCAGTTGATGTAAAAACCAGTTTTTAGAAGCTGCCAGCGCAATTAGCAATCTAACGGTAGTTAACTTGGCAACGGGAGAGAAGGTATCTAGGTAATCTATGCCTTCTTGTTGGGTGTAACCCTTAGCAACTAGGCGAGCCTTGTACCTTTCTATGGTGCCATCAGCCCTGTATTTAATCTTGTATACCCATCTGCACCCAATGGCAGTTTTCCCTTGAGGAAGTTGTGTTAGAAACCACGTGTTGTTATCCTGCAAGGCTTTTATTTCCTGGTGCATGGCCTCTGCCCATTCACTTACATTTTTGGCCTCATTGTAAGAGTGGGGCTCACTGTTAGCAGTGATAGCCATGGTATATCTTGAATGCTTTTCTGTTAGAGAATCACAACATAATAGATCAGAAATGGGATAAGGGGTTGGAAATTTATTTTTCACAGTCAAGGATTGATTAACCTGGTGAATGTAGTCATCTAGATATCTTGGAGGCTTTCTCATCCTGTCAGATCTCCTGTATCCGTGATCTCCTTCATTGCTGTCAACCTCATTATTAATGTTATTCTCTTCGACAGTGTCATGATGAATGTCTTCTTCTGCAAACTGTTCATCATTATTAGAGGCAGAATTGCCTAAGGAATCATTGAGAAAGGTAATTCTGTCAGCTTCTTCAACACCCACTCTTGTGGTGTTCTGCTGATTCTTCCAAGGAAAAGTATCTTCATAAAAGATAACATTCCTACTTATAAACAACTCTCTAGTGTTGATGTCAAGGACAATATAACCCTTGACTCCACTTTTGTATCCAAGGAAAATTCCTTTTCTTGCTCTTGGATCCAGTTTACTCCTGCCAGCTGTAAGAGTGGAAGCAAAACAGAGGCATCCAAAAGTTTTTAAATCTAAATAAGTGGGGGGAACATCGTAAATACGATCATGGGGGGTTCTGTTGTTAAGAATGGGAGTAGGCAATCTGTTTATTAAGTAGACAGCATGGCTAACAGCATAGGACCAATAAGCATGAGGTATGTTGGATTGGAACATAAGGCTACGGGTGACATTTAAAATGTGTTGGTGCTTACGTTCAACAACTGAATTCTGCTCAGGGGTCTCAACACAACTAGTTTGATGACTAATACCATGCAGGTCATAGAAGTTGGCACAATTGAACTCAGGTCCATTATCAGTTCTAACAGTTTTAATAGTTTTACCAAACTGATTCTTAATCTTAACAATAAAATTCTGTAATAAGTTTCTAGTTTGGCCCTTATTGTTCATCAAAAAAATCCATGTATGTCGGCTATGATCATCAACAATAGTAAGAAAGTATTTGTGTCCATGAACAGAGGAAATAGAATAAGGGCCCCATATATCACAGTGAATCATCTCAAAACATTCAGTAGATAGAGAATTGCTTATAGGGAAAATGTTCACAAATCTGTTTGACAGCCTGGTGTCCAGGATGGCCCAGTCTATAGTGCCATAGATTTACATCAACATGTTTAAAAGAAAAAACAGATTTTGGGTCAAGGTCCTGATCAGAATTTGGAAAGGTTTGTAAGTAGTAGAGACCCTTGTAAGAGTTAGCACACCCAATCATCTTCAATGTAGAATTCTCCCTTATCTGGCAAACCTCAGAGGAAAAAATTAGACTGCAATTCAAGTCTTTTATAAGACCTTGAACAGAGATTAAGTTGAAAGAAAACTCAGGTATATAAAGCACATTAAAGATGACAAAATTTTTAGAAAATTGAACAGTTCCTGCATATTTGGCAGTGATGACAGAATTATTAGGCAATTTAACAGTAATGGGTTTAATCTTGTAGAAGGTAACAAAATTTCTTTTCTCATGGGTCACATGATCAGTGGCCCCAGTGTCAATAATCCAAGAGAGAGTACCTGGTTTGTCCTCCTTGTCATTCCTCTGCATCTGATTGATCTTATGTGTAGGTTCGTCAGCTTTCTCAATCATTTTTAGGAGTTTTTCAATCTGGTCTGGGGTGAGTTTGTTGAAAGTGGTGCTGGTGTCTCCCTGGTGAGTACTATCTGGTCCAGGACTGCTTTGGCAGACATTAGTAGAATTCCAGCCATTTCTCTTCTCTGGATTGTTGTCATTCTTTTTGTACCAAGGTGGAAAACCGTGCTTGGAGTAGCACTCATCCACAGTGTGATTCATCTTGTTGCAGTAAGAGCACTGTTTTCCATAATTAGGATTCTTTCCTCTGCCTCTTCCTAGACTATGAGACCCAACACCACGACCTTGATTTTTCCAAGTCTGGTCTAGTTTCCAGCCGCTGTTCTTGTTAGCAACATTGGCTATGACTCTTTCAGTAGAGTGATTATGGCTTGCAGTGCCAGATTCAGACCTTTCTTGTCTCTCTTGTTGCATAATGAGAGAGAAAACACGATTGATGTTTGGTAGAGGTTCCATCAACAAAATCTGGGTCCGGACAGTATTATAAGTGTCATTTAACCCCTTCAAAAAGCATATAACGTGTTCTACTTCTCTATATTTCAGAGAAGTTTTTGAAAGTTCACAGCTGCAAGGTATTTCACAGGTACAGTTTGGTATGGGTCTAAGATACTCCAATTCTTCCCAGAGAATTTTTAAGTCAGTAAAGAATTGACTAACAGTTCTTTCCCCTTGTTTGATTGAGTGAATGTCTTGGAGAAGATCAGAAATTTTAAAATAATCACCTTTAGAAAATCTCTCCTTTAGTTCTTCCCACAATTCTTTAGCTTCTTCAACGTATATTACGCTTTCTGCAATTTCTGGAGAAAGTGTTTTTATAATCCACGAGAGTACCATCATGTTGCATCTTTCCCATGCATCAAACAAAGCTTCATTCTTCTTGGGTTTCTTGATAGACCCATCAATGAATTTGATCTTGTTTTTGGATAGGAGTGCTCTTCTCATGCTTCTGCTCCAAGAGGAGTAATTATTCTCACCCAGGACTTGAGAGATGAGGGTTAATCCTGGATTCTCTCCTGGGTGTAAATAGAAAGGGCTGGCAGGTTGGTCTGTGGTATCCATGGTGGAAGGAAACAAGAAATAGTGCAAGAAACTATGCAAGAATCATCAGAAGATGAAAACTGGACAGCGGAAGTGAGGTGAGTATGATTTCTGCTCTTGATACCATAAAGAGAATGGGCCAGGCTGATAAAAGACAGGCCCAATGGCCTTTAACCCAAAACGCAAAATACTCCTGCATAGATGTCTCGCGATAAGGTGAGTGACTGGACGCGTCTCGTGA
The DNA here is from genome assembly GCF_029865625.1 of Vigna umbellata. NCBI lineage: Eukaryota > Viridiplantae > Streptophyta > Magnoliopsida > Fabales > Fabaceae > Vigna > Vigna umbellata. The sequence continues at coordinate 106,910,381 of NC_142165.1, forward strand.
TTGAAGAGAAGGTTCTAGGTCTTCATGGAAGACAGTCGTCGGAGCAAGCAGCTGCCTTTGCCGGAGACGACGGGAGAGAAGACCAGAAAAACAAGAAGGAGAAAGGCACAATTACAGGTTAGTAAAAACAGAACCCTGTTGGTCTCTTGGAAGAAAAGAATCACTGATATTATTGTTTGAAGAAATATGTATGTTCTCACAAGATAAATGTTGAGGGGGAAAACTCTATTTATAGAGTTCTGAAGGGGAAGGGAAGATAACAGAAAGTAAAAACTAACCTAACAGTTCGGTTACTGTATTTAAAACAGTAATCTATTTAACCAACAATACTTAATACTATTCAATAAAATAAATACATATTAGCCTTGCATTTATTTTCTGAGAAAATTTTAGTAGTAGAAAATGGTTAAATATCGATGACTTTAGAAGTTACGAGTAATTTTTAATCTTAGTAAAACTTTAAAATTGATTTGTTTTAAATATAACACCTCGACAGAGCATTTATGGATGAACCTTCCCTGCTAACCCACCCTTCTTCCATCCTTGCATCTGAAGATCCAGTTTTAGATATTCTCGTTCCCAGTGGGTAAACATTTGTGTCATGCGACATATTCTTGCTCCTTTTTTATACAATATGATCAACTTTCTCCTTCCACCAAATCCTTTGTTGCTTCATTAATGCTGTCTCAATTCCGAAAACAATCACCAAGGACCTGACTCTTGATGGAATGCAATAGAACAGGAACCACATTGTCATCCTTACTTGTGACACTTCGATGGTTCTAAATGTGAAACTTAAGGTTACAATAATCTGAACTAGATAATTACATGAAACTGGTTGGTAAACTTAATAATCATACTATGACACATTGAGACATTTCTTTCCCATAAAGTATAGTTAGTCATTTCATTTTATTTTCTCAAAGTCCTCACTAGGATACAATATTGTACATCTCAAGGTATTTGGCAAGAGAACTAGTGATAATTAATTTTTAAGACAAAAAGAACAACAAAGTACAAAGTTCACCTCTCTTATAGCCAACTGAATTTTCTAAAGATTAGAAATAGACCGTCAACAATATAACAATAATTCTTTGACCGTATATTATTAGGATTTTTTTTACGTTATTTTGTTTTTTTATTATGTGTGCATACATTAGTTATTATTTATCCACATATTATGACTTCAATAATGTTAATTGTATTTTTGTGTGATTATAAGTATTGTAATTAATGTTTGTCATGGTATTGTGATACGCAAAAATTAGCAAATTTGTATAGTATTGAAATTAGACTTGAAATTTGATGAAAAAATTTATCGATAATATTATGTAATTTTATTGACAAATATATTTATCAGTAATGACTGCACTTCTACTTATGATTTTGATCTGTCAACAAAAATTGATTATCTACCAATTTTTATTATTTTTAATAAAGTTTGACAATTAGTAATACCATTTTTTTAGTGTAAACTAAAGTAGCTTAAAATAAAATTACAACATTATTTAATAAAATTTTGTTGTATGAAAAAAGGTTATATAAATGAAAAAATAGCAATATATTTTTTGGTAAAACTTGTTATTTTATGAATGCATTTTTAACCGTTCACAAAGAAAGATGGCTATTTAGCTATTCACGAGAGAATAAGTAATTTGAAAAGGAAAAGAAAAGTAGTATAAGAAAGAGAAATTTGAAAACGAAAGAGGAATAATTAAACAGCCATTTCCTTGTGGGAGGGATGGGGACTAAACTAATTCTAGCCAATGAAACGATAAAAAATTATTAACATATTTATTTTTTAATACATTATAATAAAATCATTAATAAGACTGATAAGAGAGCTTATCACAAAACTTTAAATTTTTTAACAAGTTTTTATTAAAAGGCGTTAAAATTTAAAAGCATATATCTTCTGACAAAACATACAAAGGAAAGTAACTGACTTGCATTTATTCTCCCATTCATACAGTGACAGAATGAATAAATAACGTTGTTGCTTTTGCTTTTATTTTTGTTCCTCCACATATACAGCTAATTATTGAATTAAAACTAAATAAATGTAACATTTCATTTTTAACCTATTATAACTAATAAAAAAGAATACTCTACGTAAGAAAGAATTCTCATCTGTTATTATAACTAATAAAAAAGAATACTCTACATAAGAGAAAGAATTCTCATCCGTTATCAGTATAGAAATCATCACAACAAAACAAACAAGCATGCAAAAAACACTAAAAGAAACAACATGATAAACTAATATGCAAAAGAGTTTTCATAAAACAAACATAGAGTTATTATCATACATCATTCATTTCTAAAAACAATAAGATCATACAGAAAAACTCGTTCTAAACTCAATTATCAAAATAAAACATTGATATGTGAAATCTCGAGAGGTCTTGCACTTGGTGACCACTACTGCTCAATAGAGACATTTTCAATAAATTTCACCCTACCACACAAAATGTTAGTATGTTAATATTTTGGCCAAGGTAAAACCCCTAAACTAGGACCTTCTCCACCTCTCACCATATACCCCATTCTACTCTACTTGAGCTTGAATGACTATTAAAACTACAAATCAAAAATCAACAAGTTCACACAGTTCAATCATCTAGTCACTCTACCATGCAATTATAATTCTATATTTCAAGGTACACATAACTTAAAGTAGTGCAATTAGTTTTCCATTTCTTAGAGATAGATGAACTTATTCTAACTAATCTCAAATCCTTTCAAGCTCATAGGATGTCCTAGCTATACGTAAGAACAACACAAAAATGATTAGGATATACTGTTATGATCAGTAATCAACAGAGACTCATGTAGATGACTAAAAAGACATATGCAAGTGAAAGAATGCGCACATGTTACAACATGTAATAGAAAAGACTAAGAGCTGAAACTCAACTTACGCGAATGAAGAAACTTACCGATCCAAATTAAAGAATTCGCCGCAATGATCAATATGATAGTCTCAATTTTTCAATCAAACGAGCTGAGAGCAAAAAAACTCTTAGAAAAAAATCAAAAAAATTTAAAAGAATGGTTTGTAGAGAAATGATATATTGTAAAATAATAAACACATTCATAATAAAACTATATGGCGTCAAGCAATCCCCACGTGCTTGGTTTGGAAAGTTTAGCTCCATTGTTCAAAAATTTGAGCTAAAACGCAGTGAAGCAGACCATTCAGTTTTTTATTGTCATTCTTCTCTCGGGAAATGTGTTTACTTAATAGTATATGTTGATGATATTGTTATTACAGGAAATGATGTTGTTGGAATATCTCAACTAAAAGAGTACTTGTGTAGACATTTTCAAACCAAGGATCTTGGAAGTCTCAAATACTTCTTAGGCATTGAAGTAGCGCAATCAAAAGATGGAATTGTAATCTCCCAAAGGAAGTATGCTCTTGATATATTAGAAGAAACAGGAATGATTGATTGTAGACCAGTAGACAGTCCCATGGACCCAAACCAGAAATTAAGGACAGAAGAAGGTGAATTATTCTCCGATCCAGAGAGGTATAGGAGGCTGGTTGGAAAACTGATTTATCTCACTATTACAAGGCCAGATCTATCCTTTGCAGTTGGAGTTGTTAGTCAGTTCATGCAGGTTCCATGTGTTGACCATTGGAATGCTCTCATTCGCATTCTAAGGTATGTAAAGAAGGCTCCCGGGCAAGGATTGTTATATGAAGATAAAGGAAGCATTCAGGTCTCTGGGTATTGTGATGCAGATTGGGCAGGTTCACCTATTGATAGACGGTCTACTACAGGATATTGTGTTTTTCTGGGAGGAAACATTCTTTCATGGAAAAGTAAGAAACAAAATGTAGTAGCTCGATCAACCGCAGAAGCCGAGTATAGGGCAATGGCATCACTAACATGTGAACTTATATGGGTGAAACAATTCCTTCAAGAGGTTAAATTTTGTGACATCCATACTATGAAGATGTATTGTGACAATCAAGCTGCTCTCCACATTGCATCAAATCCAGTGTTTCACGAGAGGACTAAACATATAGAAATTGATTGTCATTTTGTTCGTGAAAAGTTGTTGACCAAAGAAATATGTACTGAGTTTATTGGGTCAAACGATCAACTCGCAGATGTATTGACCAAGTCATTAGGGGTCCTCGGATTGAGTTTATTTGTTCCAAGCTTGGTACATACAATTTGTATGCTCCAGCTTGAGGGGGAGTGTTAGGATATTTATCCTATTTTATCATTATTATAGTGTTTCAAGGGTTACCCTATTTATCATGATTATATTGTGTCTAGTATTACCGTATTTATCATGATTATATTGTGTCTAGAGTTACCCTATTTATCATGTACTTGTGTATCAATGTATTCTTATAAATAGAAGATTGTGAGAGGGATTAATTAAACTCTCTAGAATTATTTTACAGTTTCAATCTTAAGTCTATTTATATTAAAATATTTTAATATTAAAATAATTGAATCTTACTATTTTTAAACTATTATAATTTAAAAAATGTCATTTTTTTAATCTTCACGTCATCTCGTAAACTTTTCATTAAAATCAATAAATTAGAATAAAAAGCCAATAAATAAAATTAAAATCGTTAAAATGAATGATTTTGAATAAATTCAACATAATTACGAAAGAAAAAATTATTCTCAGCATTTATCATCAAGATAAGGTGGAGAAGCATTAACTGGATTCGTATTCTTTTGAGTCACAGAGAATTCACACTCATAAAATAGAATTCTTTTCACCACAACAATGGAGTCTATAAAAAGGGTATTTTATAATCGCAAAATCACACCAAAGCATTCTCACAATACACCAACAAAAACCCTAATATTATACATAAAAGCCGAAAGATTGAATGGCAGGTATTGCGTTTGGAATCAGCGCCCTTGCCGTTGGTGCAGGTGGGGCTCCACGGCAACCAACACAACCTCAATCTCAGTCTTCTCCGACCACTCATGACCAGAACAACACTAACCCTACGCCCTCCGAAGAGTTCGGGTATTTGAATTCTGGGAGGCAAAATATCAAGGGTCTTACCAACCAGACAGGTTATGTTAAGGGAAATGCTAATGGGACCATCAACTTTGGCACGCTCAAAACCTCTGCAAGGATGCAAGCATAAGCGTATTCAATATATATGAATGTTGAAAAAAAATATATAGCTCGAGGCAACTCAATAGTTAACTAAATAATTACTTCTGCTATATCTCTTATTATGTTGCCTAGTACTATATATACTTTTATGTATTACTTGTCAAAACCATCATAGTATGAAGAATAAGATGCATGTTTTAGCAGTTATTCAAGTACTACCTTTTGAATTAATTGATTTCTAGCCAAATATATCATCAAAAGCCATAAAGTAGTTCTGGATTATGAACTCTGAGAATAGTTAGAATACAAAATTTTTCACTTTCTAATACTAGTTGTATCAGTCTAGAAGAATTGGTCTCTGCAAGAACTAAAACTTCTAATCAGATGAACCCAATCAGCCCTTTTAACCAAAAACAGAGAAACCATTTAGCTTTACCGAGAGTTGTATCTTATTACTCTCTTATGGATGATTTAAGCCAGAAATATTTTTACCATTCTTTCATACAAACACGATCTACAATACTAATTCTGTGAACAGTCCATAGTTATATTAACCTCGAACATTTTGAATTTACTTTGATACTTTAAGTACATAAATGGGCTAAAACAACTATCAGAATAGGAAAATTTTGCTTTAGAAATTTTTGTTGGTAGTCCTCTACTTCTATCTTTCCGTTATTAAATTTTTAAAAAAATAAATTAAGTATATGTTTTAATATAAAAGAAATAAATAATATTTACCTCTCTTTAAATAAAATTGTATAATTTATTTTATATTTAAAAATGAGAGGTGAGAGACTCTAAAATAAATACGTCTTTTACGGAAAAAAAAAAAGAATAGATTTTATATTCTTTCCATCTTATAGCAACAAAGGTTGTAACAGTTAGATACGGTGAAACTGGTTCTCAAAATTTGATGAGTTAGGGTTGAGATTTTCTACTGTCAATCCATTTGGTCTGATTAATAATTAAAGAAATTGTATTATATTACTCAAATGATATAAATACAAAATATATTATAACTTAAATCATTAATACTTACAAATTAATTTTTAATTAATAATTATAATAAATTAATTAAACACATAAAAATAATAATTATATTAATTTATTTAATTAGATAATTAATTAATTAATTAAAATTTAAAAAATATCTATAGTATATTTTTAATATATATATATATATATATATATATATATATATATATATATATAATTTTAAAAATATAAAATTAAAAAAATTGATGAATCAGTCCGTTTATCCTTTTGACTATGGCTGGCCCGTTCTACCTAAATTTTTACAGGCAGGACAAACAAGTGTAGAATGAACGGACTGATCCATTTTAGCACTCATAATAAGAGTGACTAGCTTGTAGGTTCTCTTCCTCCGTCAATTTTATCAGTTGATATGTATTTTATTAAGATTGCTTTGTTTTTATTTTTTATTATATTTTTTTATGATATGAATAGTGTTAGGGTGGTTGATAATTTAGTAAAAGAAAACTAAACCAAACTAAATTAAACTATATATGTAGAAATTCGATAATAAATCGGATTAAACTAACATTATAAATTTAGTAAACTACTTCTATCATAAGGTAAATACTTTAGTAAACATTTTTTTCCTTAACAATACTATTACAGTTACTTAATTATTTTATTTTTCTGAATTAAAACAAGCATGACACTAATATATATATATATATATATATATATATATATATATATATATATATATATATATATTCTTAAAAAATGCTAAAAATTTAAAAATAAGAAATTAAAAAAATAATAAAATAGATTAAAACTAAGGAGTTGAAATGATTTTTCATAAATTTAAATGATTTAATTATCTGAATTAAATTTTTATTACACAATAGAAAGGAATACAATAACGATTTATCATTTTATTTCGTTCCAAATAAATTCATTAAATATGGAAGAAAGTAAAATGTTAATACAAAGTAAAGTTTTTTACCATTGAAACGTAAAAAGTGTTGTCATTTTTTCACCATTTCAATTAACTATTTTGGACTGTGACGAGAGCTTAAGAGAGAGTCTTTGTCCATTTGAATTTGGAGTTGCTGATTTTTTTTTTTTAATATATAGAGGTTTTGATAATGTATTATATCCATATTCGAGTATAATTCATAATCATATAATAATAATAATAGCATTATTATTATTATTATTATTATTATTATTATTATTATTATTATTATTATTATTATTATATGAATCAAGTTTATATTAGAAATTAATATTATTTTTAATTCAAAAAATTTAAGATAATGAATTTATGTATTTTTTTCTTATATATATATATATATATATATATATATATATATATATATATATTATTTCTATCTATATAAGTAGGCCAAAATTTTTTTTGTGTGATACACTAATTAAAATACAGCAGGATTTATATGGTCACGCATTTTAAGCATAAAAATATCATAGAGCTCTGCAGTGTTAGCACAGTGAGATTAACTCAGTTGGAATATAGCAAATGACTCAGCACTCATATTAGAAAGATGCTTTCTTTTTCATTTTCTTTTTCTTTTTCAATGGATAGTTTCAGTGATGTTTTTCTCATTCATCAAGAGAGCCCAATAACTAAGAACCGCAAAACACGGTAACAAGAAGAGAATAATTTTATCTTTTTTCAGTATTATGCATCGAATAAAAAATTATCGTTTTAAAATTTAATATTTTAAATTATGTCACGTCAATATTTTAACGAAATTTTCTTATAAATTTTTAAAATCTTATAAATATTTTATTTTAAATATAACACTAAAAGGTTATTTAAAAAAATAAATTATTTTTTTAAATAATAAAATTGGTATTAATTTAGAATATAATCTTATCCTAATATACTTTTACTATAAGTTCATATTAGTGATATCATTCCACTCCACGCGAGGAATCACGCAATGAAATATTTGTGTATATATCATTATTTTTTGGCATACATATCCCAAAAGAATATTTTCATCCAAAAAAAAAGTGTTCTTGCGACGGCTTATTCTTATTATACATGCTTTAATTTAAATATACATTATCCTCTTATCCAGGGGAATTGGAAAAATGTATAGAATAAAAGTGCTAATAAAATCAAGTATGCAGAAAATTCTAGTTGATCATGAAGAATTTGAAGACACTTTTTTTCCAAAGGAATGGAATTTGGAATCCTCAGCTTTCTTCCTCAATACACAAGCATTTTCAATGGGAAATGTTGAAAATCACAGTTAGTTGTCTCAAGAAAATTCACTCTTACAAGAAATTGATGTGACCATTTAAAGTTCCTCAACTATTTTGTATTATAAAAATAGAGATTAAATGATAATTTTATAAAGTTGTAATGACAAAAAAAATAGTAGAGCGAAAGTGATTTTTAAAAGGTTACATTTAATTATTTTATTATTTCAAGTGTTATATTATAAATAGAATTTTTATGGATATAGTTTTATTTTATAAAAATCATCGTTTTCTAAAATTATTTTCTAAAAAAAAAAATCTACCTTCTTTTTTACGTGTTTAACTTCATTGTTCATTTATTTGAATATAAGAAACCATAAAAGGATCTTTGCATATAGCTCTACAAATTCAACTGCGATTAAATTCAAAACAAAGGAAACTCACATTTTACTTTCTTTTGAGTTAATGTTTTTTTTTTTGTTTATGCCTGTGATTCAAAATAACTCGAGAAATCTATGTTAATTCATGATCATAGAGATGTATTCTAATCTTAGTTTTTCTTTTTTGTAGTTAGAGTATCATCTACTAACTAGTGTTATTTATTTATTTATTTATTTTGATATGCTATAAATATATTGTTTTTTAGAGTATTAATGTACATGATTGAATTGTCTCTAAGCTTGGTTGAAATAGTTTGAAATTATGATATGTATAATGGTGTGAATTTGTTTTGAATCAAATAAATCTTATAGATGTAAGATTGATAAATTTATATATATGATGGATAGATTTGTGTTCTTGAAATGAAGTGGTTATGAAATTGTCAAACTTGATTCATTATTAAATAGGAAGACATGTGAATTGGGTGAATGATATGTATAGTTTGGTTAATTTAGTATAAGCTCCTTGAACTTGTAAAAATGTCATTTGCTAGCTAAGAAGTTTTTAAGAGTGTCTAGAGATACCAAATAACTTATCAGATATGCATAGGGACTTTTTGGTTTATGTTGTTTAAGTTAAGTAATTTTATAGGTATGATTGTTTTGTTATTTGGTTGGAATTTCATTGCAATTTGGTGTTAATGGGTTTTGAATTATTTTTGCAATAAAATGAATGGATTTCTTGATAATTGAACATGCTTAATAATGTATCAAATGAGCTAATTGAAGATTTTTTGGCTTAAATTGAGTTATAGTACAAAACTATCATTTTACAATTATGTATTACGTCAGCTTAGAAAAAATCATTAGAAAACTAAACACGATGGCTTTTTATAATGAAAGGGACTAACATTACATAGGTTGAATAATGACTACGAGATTAAAATCACACCTTTCACACTATTTTCTCTCACTGCTCATTATTTTCTCAATTCCAGTTCGCCTTATAACAAAAGTATTTAAATGATTCAAAACTATTCAATAATTAAGTTATAAGCGTATTCGTATTATTTGAGCTTCCAGCTTTTTGTAACATTATAAGTTTTAAAGAGATTTGTTTTCCTAAGCTTTTTTATTCCTTGACTTTGTTATAGATTATTTGAACTATAATGATTTTTCTTCAATTTCTTCTTATATTATTGGTTCTAAGATACTTCTATATCATAAGTTTTCCTACTTTCAGTATGTTTGTTTGAACTTTGGACCATTATATGACTCTAATAGTATATGCAATAGTTTATGTACAATAGTTTATTTTGTTAAGCTTTTTGTTTGGAATTAATTTTATTAAGCTTTGTTTAGAATATGTTGAATTATTGTCTCGAATGATTGTAATATGAATTTTGAAAAATTATGCAAGAATTGTGGATTTCAAAAAAATAAGTCTGAAATTTTAAAAAAACAAACAAACACTTTTAACTATGATTGTTTGAAATAATATAAGAATTCTAATTGACGACATTATTTTACGCTTTGACGATGGCTCTCATAATCGTCATCGTTTTATTTAAACTTTTAGCAACGTCCTAAAGAATTACAACTGAAAGAACATCGCCAGATACCTATTTTAACACTCGTTGAAAGTTTAATCTGCGGTAATGTCAGTGACTTTATCTCGGGAAAAGTAACGTAACTTTAATTCATTTTCATGTGTTGAAAGATCAACTTTAATTTTTTAAAAATATAAAAAAAAACAATTAAAAATTAAATAAAGTTAACTAAAACTACGTTATTTCTTCTTAGAAAATGTCACTGAATTCGTTAACCTCTTCAAGGACATTAAGGTTGTCGCATTGTGGTTAAAATGGAGTGTATCATCTGTATTACGTAATGATACGAGAAAACGGGTAATAATAACATTCTTACAAGATTTATCTTTTTCTTCTGTTTATGAAGATTGTTTTTGTGTACTTTTTCTTTAGGTTTTATTTACTTAAATAAATTCGGAGAAGAGTGATTGAATGGATTTGAAAGTAAATTTTTTTATTGTTTATTTGAATGAATTTAAAGGTAAGTGGAAGTAAATTTAAAAGTAAAATTTGTGATAATTAATTTGTAATAATTAGTGTAGAATTTGATTAATATGACAGATTAAAATAATTTACTTTCAAATTCATTTAACTTCAAATCTGCTCAAATAAATAACAAAAAATCATTCTTCCTTAATTTCCTTAAAGTGAACAAAAGCTTAGTTTTTTTTTTTCTAGTAATAGTATTTCTGTATATTATAAATGTATAAAAGGTTACAACAGCCTATACAATCTTTAAATAATATTTATTTTTTGAGAAAAAAAAAAGCGAAAAGTTTTTGCTTGGTGTGGAAGGCACAACCCTATATTCCGCACCCTCACCCTGCTTATAAAAGCATCCTCAAACAATCAAAAATAGCGCAGAACACAGAAAAGTAAAGTAACATTATAGTTGAAAATGGCAGGTCTTGTCGGGCAACTGTTTGGGCTACTTAATGATGGTGGAGAACCTATGCAGACAACACAGCCACGGCGACGGTCTCAGAATCCTGCTGCTCGTTCTGCCCACACTGAGGAGGAGCCAAGAGCCTCCTTTAACAACACAGGCACTCAGAACATGAGAGGTCTTATAAACAACACTGGTTATACCAAGGGTAATGGCAACGGATCCATCGTCTTTGGTGGCTTTAACTCTTCCACAAACTCATATTAATATCTATTATATATATATCATCTACCATCGCCTACTATTTCCAATTAAATAAAGAGGTTTTTATACCTCCCCTTTATAAATATATACATCTCTATTTCTTTTTTGGTTTAATAGCCAATTTAGTCCTCACGAAAAATCTCAATTTAGTCCCTCGTTATAAAAGTGTTTTGAATTAGTTCTAACTTTTAAAATAGTGGGTCAGATTGGTCCTTTCTGTTAAATATAAGTTAACAAAATTAATGGATGATGATGTGACACAACTTAAAGCTAACGAGGGACCAATCTAACACATCAGCTTTAAGCTGTGTCACATCATCATCCATTAATTTTGTTAACTTATATTTAACGAAAGGGACCAATCTGACCCATTATTTTAAAAGTTAGGACTAATGTAAAACACTTTTATAACGAGGGACTAAATTGA